>NC_040908.2:87100823-87700823 GCF_004126475.2 Phyllostomus discolor | reverse complement strand
TCAATGAAAACTACATCAGCATAAAAAAGGAAATAGAAACTATCAACAAGGGCCAAGAGGAAATGAAGAATACAATTTCTGAACTGAAGAACACAGTAGAAGGAATGAAAAGCAGGATCGATGAAGCAGAAGATGGGATCAGCAAGCTAGAGGATAAAGTAGAAGAAAACACCCAGAAAGAGCAAGAAAAAGAAAAGCGGCTCAGACAAAATGAAGAGGGATTAAGAGAAATGCAAGACAATATGAAATGTAATAATATCCGTATAGTAGGGATACCAGAAGGAGAAGAAGAAGAACAAGGGATAGAAAACCTAGTTGAACAAGTGATGATGGAAAACTTCCCTAATTTGATGAGAGAAAAAGTCACACAAATCCAGGAAACACAGAGAGTCCCAATCAAGAGGAACCCAAAGAGGCCCACCTCAAGACACATCATAATTAAAATGGCAAAATTTCAAGACAAAGAGAGAATCTTAAAGGCAGCAAGGGAGAAAAAGGAAGTAACATACAAGGGGGCCCCAATAAGGCTAACAGCTGACTTCTCAATGGAAACACTCCAAGACAGAAGAGAATGGCAAGAAATAATGCAAGTAATGAGAACCAGATGCCTGCAACCACGACTACTTTACCCAGCAAGGCTCTCAATTAAGATAGAAGGCCAAATAAGAAGCTTCTAAGACAAAAGAAGTCTAAAAGAATACACCTCCACTAAAGCAGCTCAGCAAGAGATGCTAAAGGGACTGCTTTAAGGAAAGAAAGGAAAAGAGAGAGTGAGAGAGGAACACATGTACATAAAAGGCAATGAATAAGTACCTATCAATAATAACCTTAAACGTAAATGGATTAAATGCTCCAATCAAAAGACATAGAATAGCTGATTGGATAAGAAAACATGACCCACACATATGCTGTCTACAAGAGACCCACCTCAGGATAAAAGATCTGCACAGGCTGAAAGTGAAGGGCTGGAAACAAATTTTCCAAGCAAATGGAGAGGAAAAAAAAGCTGGGGTAGCAATACTCATATCTGACAAAATAGACTTCCAAAGAAGGTCCATAAAGAGAGACCAAGAAGGTCATTTCATAATACTCAAGGGAAGAATTCCCCAAGAAGACATAACTATTGTAAATATATATGCACCCAACATAGGAGCACCCAAATACATAAAGAAAATCTTAGAGGACTTCAAGAAAGATATTGACAGCAACACAATTATTGTGGGGGATTTTAACACCTCACTATCAAAAATGGACAGATGTTCCAAACAAAATATCAACAAAGATATTGTGGCATTGAATAATACCCTAGACGAAATGGGCTTTACTGATATTCACAGGACCCTCCATCCAAAAGAAGCTAAATACACATTTTTTTCAAATGTACATGGAACATTTTCAAAGATTGACCACATGATAGGACACAAAACAAGCCTCAACAATTTCAAAAAAATTGAAATCATACCAAGCAACTTCTTGGATCACAAGGGACTGAAACTAGAAAGCAACCCCAAGGAAAAAAACCAAAAACACTCAAATTCATGGAGATTAAATAGCATGCTATTAAACAATGAATGGGTCAAGAATGATATTAGGGAAGAAATCAAACGGTTTTTGGAAACAAATGAAAATGAACTCACAACAACCCAAAACTTATGGGACACAGCCAAGGCAGTCCTGAGAGGGAAGTTCATAGCGATATAGGCCCACCTAAAAAAGTTAGAAACATTTCAAACAACCTAACTCTACGTCTACAAGAACTCGAGGAACAACAACAAAGACAGCCCAGAGCAAGCAGAAGGAAGGAAATAACCAAGATCAGAGCAGAATTAAATGACATAGAGACTAAAAGCACAATTCTAAAGATCAATGAATCCAAGAGTTGGGTCTTTGAAAAGATAAACAAAATCAACAAGCCTTTAAGCAGACTCATCAAGAAAAAAAGAGAGAAAACCCAAATAAACACAATCAGAAATGAAAGAGGAGAGATTACAACAGATACCACAGAAATACAAAGGATTGTAACAAATTACTACAAAGAGCTGTATGCCAAGAAATTTGAAAACCTAGATGAAATGGACAAATTTCTAGAAAAATATAATCTTCCAAAACTCAATAAAATGGAAGGAGAAAGCCTGAACAAATCAATAACAGCAAAAGAAATTGAAGCAGTAATCAAAAAACTCCCAACACACAAAAGCCCTGGACCAGATGGTTTCACAGGAGAATTCTGCAAAGCATTTAAGGAAGAACTAACACCTATCCTTCACAGACTATTTCAAAAAATCCAAAAAGATGGAAGACTCCCAAATTCTTTTTATGAGGCCAACATCATCTTAATTCCAAAACCAGATAAAGACACAACAAAGAAAGAAAACTACAGGCCAATATTGCTGATGAACATTGACGCTAAAATCCTCAACAAGATACTGGCATCCAACAGTACATTAAGAAGATCATACACCATGACCAAGTGGGATTCATTCCAGGTATGCAAGGATGGTACAATATTCGCAAATCAGTAAATGTAATACATCACATAAACAAAAGCAAAGACAAAAACCACATGATCATATCAATAGATGCAGAAAAAGCATTTGATAAGGTACAGCACCCATTTATGATAAAAACACTCAGTAAAGTGGGGATAGAGGGAGCATTCCTCAACATAATAAAGGCCATATATGAGAAACCTACAGCCAACATTATACTCAATGGGCAAAAATTAAAATCTTTTCCACTAAGAACAGGAACAAGACAAGGATGTCCACTTTCACCACTTCTATTCAATATAGTACTGGAAGTTCTAGCCACAGCAATCAGACAAGAAAAAGAAATAAAAAGCATCCAAATTGGTAAGGAGGAAACAAAACTGTCACTGTTTGCAGATGGCATGATAGTGTACATAGAAAATCCTATAGACTCGGCCAAAAAACTGCTTGACCTAATAAAGGAATTTGGTAAAACAGCAGGATACAAAGTCAATATCCAGAAATCAAAGGCATTTCTGTACACCAACAATGAAACAGCAGAAGCAGAAATCAAGAAAAAAATCCCATTTAATAGCAAAAAGAAAAATAAAATACCTAGGAATAAACCTAACCAAAGAGGTAAAAGACCTGTATTCAGAAAACTACATAACACTGAGGAGAGAAATCAAGGAAGACACAAACAAATGGAAACATATGCCGTGTTCATGGATTGGAAGAATTAATATCATCAAAATGTCCATACTACCAAAAGCAATGTACACATTCAATGCAATTCCTATTAAAGTACCAATGGCATATTTCACAGACATAGAACAAACACTTCAACAATTTATATGGAACCATAAACGACCCCAAATAGCTGCTGCAATTTTTTAAAAATATTTTATTTATTTATTTAGAGAGGGAAGGGAGGGAGATAGAGAGAGAGAGAGAAACATCAATGTGCGGTTGCTGGGGATCATGGCCTGCAACCCAGGCATGTACCCTGGCTGTGAATCGAACCTAGGACACTTTGGTTCCCAGCCCACGCTCAATCCACTGAGCTATGCCAGCCAGGGCAGAGCTGCTGCAATTTTGAGAAAGAAGAGTAAAGTAGGAGGGATCACAATTCCGACACTAAACTATACTACAAGGCCACTGTAATCAAAACTGCCTGGTACTGGCATAAAAACAGGCACATGGGCCAATGGAACAGAACAGAGAGCCCAGAAATAAACCCAAGCCTCTATGGTCAATTAATATTTGACAAAGGAAGCAGCAACATAAAATGGAATAAAAATAGCCTCTTCAACAAATGGTGTTGGGAGAACTGGACAGCTACGTGCAAAAAAATGAAACTCGAGCACCAACTTACACCTTATACAAAAATATAGTCAAAGTGGATAAAAGACTTAAATATAAAGCGTGACACCATTAAAGTCCTAGAAGAGAACGTAGGTAGGAAAATCTCTGATATTTCACGCAGAAACTTTTTTACTGACTTGTCTCCTAGAGCAAGGGACATAAAGGAAAGAATAAACAAATGGGACCTCATCAAAATTAAAAGCTTTTGCACAGCTGAAGAAAACAGTATCAAAATAAAAAGAGAACCAACTGTATGGGAAAACATATTTGCCAATGATACCTCAGACAAGGGTTTAATCTCCAAAATATATAAAGAACTTACACGACTCCACTCTAAGAAGACAAATAACCCAATGAAAAAATGGGCAAAGGACTTGAACAGACACTTCTCCAAGGAGGACATACAGAAAATCCAAAGACACATGAAATGATGCTCAATATCGCTAGCCATCAGAGAGATGCAGATTAAAACCACAATGAGATACCACTTCACACCAGTCAGAATGGCCATCATAAACAAAGCAACAAACAACAAGTGTTGGAGAGGCTGTGGAGAAAGGGGGTCCCTAGTTCACTGTTGGTGGGACTGCAGACTGGCACAACCATTATGGAAAGCAGTTTGGAACTTCCTCAGAAAACTAAAAATGGATCTGCCTTTTGACCCAGCAATTCCATTGCTGGGACTCTATCCTAAGAACACTAAAACACCAATACAAAAGAACCTTTGCACCCCGATGTTCACAGCAGCACAATTTACAATAGCTAGGTGCTGGAAGCAACCTAGATGCCCACCAGTAAATGAATGGATCAAAAAACTCTGGTACATTTACACAATGGAATTCTATGCAGCAGAAAGAAAGAAGGAGCTCATACCCTTTGCAACAGCATGGATGGAGCTGGAAAGCATTAAGCTAAGTGAAACAAGTCAGGCAGTGAAAGACAAATACCACATGATATCACCTTTAACAGGAATCTAAACAACAAAACAAACAACTAAAAAATCCTTGCTTTTCACCACTTTGAATATTTTATGTCCATCCTTTATGGAATGGAATGAAATGAGTTTGATGAGAAAACAGTTGACATTCTTATGGTGCATCCTTGTACATAACTAATTATCTTTCTCTCATGGATTTTTAGATTTTCTCTGTTTTTAATCTTTGCCACTTTAATTACAATGTGTTTGTGTGAGCCTCTTTGACTTCTTCTTATTTAGTATTATTTGCATTTTCTGAACTTGTGCATTTTTTCCTTGAGTAGGTTAGGGAAGTTTTCTGTCAACATTTCTTCAAATAGGTTCTTGAGTCTTTTCTCTCATCTCCCTTTGTTACCCCTATGATGTGGATGTTGTTACCCTTCATGTTGTCCCAAGGGTCCCTTAAACTATTCTCATTAAAAAAATTTTTTTTCTTTCTTTTTGTTGCTCTGATTGGGTGAGTTGTTTTTTTTTCTACCTTGTGTTTCAAATTGTTGATTCGATACTCTGCTTAATCTAACCTATTGTTTATTTCTTCCAGTGTATTTTTGACATCAGATATTGTATTCTTCATTTCTGGCTGGTCCTTTTTTGTGTTTTCTGTCCTTTTACTTTTTTAAAAAAGATTTTATTTATTAATTGTTAGAGAGAGGAGAAGGGAGGGAGAAAGAGAGGGAGAGAATCATCCATGTGAGAGAGAAACGTTGACAAGTTGCCTATCATCCATACCCTGACCAGGAACCAAACATGCAACCCAGGCATGTGCTCTGACTGGGAATTGAACCAGTGACTTTTCGAGTTGTGGTATGAAGACCAACCAACCAAGCCACACCTTTTTCATGCTTTTGTAGTTCTTACTAAGTTTGTTGAGCATCCTTGTACCATTACTTTGAACTCTATATTTGATAAATTGCTTGCCTTCATCTCACTTAGCCCTTTTTCTAAATATTTCTCCTGACTTTCATTTGGGGCATGTTTTATTGTCTCCCCACTTGGGCTACATCTTTGTGTTTGTTCCTATATATTAGATAGGTCTGCTTTGACTACCAGTTTTCATGGGGTGGCCTTATATAATAGGTGTCCTTTGGGACCTAGTGGCATAGTCTCCTTGATTACCTGAGCTGAATGCTCTAGGAATATCCCTTGTTTGGGTTGTGGGGGCCTTCCTGTTGTTATTGAGTTTTGATTGCTATTATCTCATTAGTGCATGAAATTGACCCTCAGGTTGTTTGACTGTGGGGTTCAACCCTGAACACGGTGTGTAAACTGTTATGCAGGTGCTGACCATATGAAGTGGAATTTGCCTCAGTGGGATTTGGTGCCTGCTGATATCTTCCTTCGGTATGCTAGTTGTGAAGCTTTTTGGATACTGTTTTGATGTTTTCTTAAGAAGACCACTGGGTGTGTTGGTTCTGGGCCTCATGGGAGAGACTCTAATGCAGACCATTGTCAGATGTTGTCTGTGGCTAGCGCTTGGCAACCTGTTTGGAGCTACAAGCAATCCAAAATGTGTGGGTGCCTCTGCTAGTTCCTGTGTGCCTCCAGTAGTTTTGACTGCCTCTGCTAGTCTTGGGTGCATTCAGGCAAGACCAAGCTGTACACCAAACTTCTCTGTTTCCCTTCACTGTGCCCTGGGGACAGTTCATCAAAAATCCCAAGCACGCTGAGATCTGCCTCTACCTGTTCCTGCTTGGTGGCTGCCTGTTAGGCTCATTCACTGAAAGAGCCTAACAGGCTCCACCTTCACTGGAGTCAGGAAGATGGGGCCAGTGGACCTTATTTTAGGGGTAAGTGCCAGTTAGGTTCATGGGATAGTGGGTGTAATGGCCCTGCCCCGAAGCCAGACAACTCAGTCACTGATACTCCCTGAGTTATCCTAGCACTTTACATGCTGATCAAGGCAGCTGACTCTTTACCAAGGCCTAAGCTTTTCAAGATGGGACAATAAAGAGTGCAGAGACTGGGGCAATTGCTTTCCCCCATGCTGATGTCAGAGTGGGAGTGCTCCACAAAAGAAAGATGGCATCTGTGGTACAGGCAAATGATTCACCACAGGGATCATGGCAGTTGTCTGCAACTCCCTCCCCAGAGCCACAAACCCCAGACTTTCCTCATGTGACTCTGGTCCACTCTACTCTCCTTTCACTGGAGCTCAGGGTAAATAGCTGTGAATATATATATATATATATATATATTTTTTTTTTTTTGCATTGCCTTTAAGAGAGTGCCTGTGTCTCCAGGAGACTATGTCTCTCCCTAGGGGACAGAAAACTTGCTGCTTCTCACAGACAGATGTTATGCGGGCACCTCTTCCCAGCTGTGGTGCTTTGGGCTGGGTAGCTTAGCTTGGGGTTTAGTCCCTACACTTCTCAGGAAGAACCCACTCCCCTACTGCTGAGCTTTCCCTCTGGAACCTCAGCTGCCACTTGCAAGTGAAGCCAGCCTTTTTCATGTCCCTGACCTTCCTACCAGTCTCGATGTGGCTTCTTTTGTAAATCCTTGGTTATAAGACTTCTCTTCAGCTAGTTTTCAGTTGGTTATTCAGGGTGATTGTTTTTTAATTTAGTTGTAATTTCAATTTGGTCCTGGGAGGAGGGGAGTATAGTTTCCACCTGTTCTGCTACCATCTTGAAAAAATAATTTGGATGTTTTTAAATGACTAAAATCTACCTTTTAAACACATATTTGTCTTTCCCTACACTTATTTTTATCCCAAATATTAAAAAAATTCTCACATTGTCTTTTGAGATGATCATTGCTTTAAAAATAAAAAAAAGTGTATGTTACATAACTGACACTGTGTTGCCATCTTTGAAATTTTTGTCTCTGGTGTTTTTGCAAACCAGCATTTCCATTGACTTCAGATGCCCTGATAAGAGGGGTTTTTTTGGGAGGTTGGGGGAGGTGTCTCAAATCCCAAAAAGATACGTTGAGTGTCAGGTTGAATCTAAAGGTACATGTACTTAATGATCAATATTGTGGAAAAACTCATCCACAGTGGCACTCAAATGTTAAAATCCCCATGGAAAAAAGTCATAAAATCATGTTCTTCATCTGCTTAGGGTCTCAAACTGTCAGTAAGAGTGTGTTCTGTTACATCAAAGCAGAGAGATATTGGGAGCAATGGTATCCTTGAGAAATGCCTTCAAGTCAGATCAGCAAATATGGCCTGAGCATTACCACATACCAGGTGGTGTTCTAGGGCCTGTGATGGAAAAAAATTATTTTAAGCAGTTCTGAAGTTGGATTTTTGGCTGGGTAGGGGTGTGTGTGTGTGTGTGTGTGCGTGTGTGTGTGTGTAAAGAGAGAGAGATAGAGATAGAGACAAATAAGACCAACAGAAAGGACAGTGTTCAAGCCTGGCCACACATTACAATCACCTAGTGGAGCTTCTAAAAACTATTGGTCCCAAAGCCTCACATCCTAGATTTCTGACTTAATTGACTTGGAGTGGACCTCAGATATGACAATGTTTTTAAAACTTTTCTAGGTGATTCTACTGTGCAGTAGTGATGAATCACTAAGCTCATTAGAGTCCAAAATATTTACCTTGAATTGCATTGAGATGTAGAAGCTTGTGATTACAAATTGCATTGTGCAAGTCTCATATTGCAGACATCAATTTACTTTGCTATTGGAGGGAAAAATGAATGATAAAAATGGTTTTTTCTCTGATATATCTGGATAAAGCCATCTACTATCTCTCTGGATTTGACTACATACCCTGGAGCTGCGGTTGAAACTGAAACAAGCAGTGCAGAACCCAACCACCAACAGTTTAGCATAATGTGGATAGTCCTGACCCTTATGGTTTGGTATCTTTCCATTCTTTTCAGGGTTTTTCTCCCTGCTTTTTTATATAAAATGAGTATTAGCTTCTCTCTCTCTCTCTTTCTGAAGACAAACCTGTTCAGAGTTTTAAACAAAACAGGCAGGACACTACTTCCAAAATTGGTCTCAAGCTCACTTTTCTCTCCTCTTGGAGAGTCACTATCCATGGATCCGAGGAAACAAAGTGTGTCTTTGTTTAATCCAGTGCTTTCCAAGCTTATTTGTATTTAGGGTAGTGAAGCGAGATGTTCCACAGTCCTGGCCTTGCATCTTAAATGAAGCACATACCAGCTTCCAAAAAACTTTCAGTGCTCAATTATGGCATTTATGCCCTAGTGTATCCCATCTCATGCTGAACTAGAGCTCACCTGTGTGATAATGTACTACTCTGTGAGTTATACAGCACACCTTCTGAGGCTAGTTAACAAAGGGGTTGTAGCTTCCATTTAGCTTTCTTGAGTCACTCTCTGCAGGAAGCCAGCTGCCATGCTGTGAGGACATTCAAGTAGCCCTGTGAAGAGGTGTACATGGGGAGAAATGGAGGCCTCCCACCTACAACCAGCACCGGCTTGTGGGTGAGCCACCTTGGAAGCAGATTCTTCATCACATTCAAGCCTCCAGCTGATAGTAGCCCTGACTGAAGACATCTTGACTGCAACCTCATGAGAGTCTCTGAGCCACAAGTGCCAGCTAAGCTGCTCCAGAATTCCTACTCACAAAAACTGTGAGAGAGAGAGACTGGTCCTCATATGACCATGGTTCAGAGCTACAAGACAACTTGGTTCTTAGCCTTCTTGTCAAGATGGAGGTTCCATCTTGTCAGGTAAGGGTATGTGGAGATCACAGGTGGTGGTGATGACCTAGAACTTTAGGAAACTTACTACTCAAACACTATAGTTTCCACTTCCTTAAAACTTCTCAACTCTCTCCATTTGTGTCTGTCCTCATAGTTACCATCGTAGACCAGGCTGTCATCATCTCTTGCCTAAACTATCAAATGGCTTCTTTCTAACTGGTTTACCCAGCTTCTGGGATTGCCCCCCTCTCCCTACAATCATGTCCTGATTTTGCAGGTCAAATAATCTTTTTAAAGTTTAAATTTTATTATGTCTTTCCCTGGCTGCTGTGACTTAGTGGGTCAAGCTCTGGCCTGTGAATTGAAAAGTCACTGCTTTGATTTCCAGTCAGGGCACATGCCTGAGTTGCAGGCCACGTCCCTGGTTGGGGGCATGCAAGAGGCAACCAATCGATGTTTCTCTCCCTCTCTTTCTCTCTCCTTGCCCCCTTTTCCTCTCTTTAGAAATGAATAAATAAAATCAGAACAAATAATAAATAAATTTTATTATGCCACTTCTATCCTCCAAACTCTTTAACATAATTTATAAGTCCCTGCAAGATTTGGTTCCTATCTTTCATATTTTACCTCCCCACACATATCTATTTGCACTTCCCAGATATGTTCATTTCTTTTGAGTCACCTGAGCTTTGCACATAATTTTCTCTCTGGTTCAGGTTGTATAGTGTTCAGTGCCTGAAGTTTCCCCCAAAATGCTACAATCATCAAAAACACACAGCTCTCTCCTTCCAGTTCTCTCATTTGCAGTGGTTGCATAAAATCTCACCATTTGACTGGAAGAGACATGCAAGAGTTTAATAGGTGTTTTCTCCTGTTAGATGACAAATAGCTGGCATGGGGCAAGTGGGCAAGGTTTGGAGAGTTATACATGAGTATGATTTCTAGGCACTAAATACCATATAGTCCACATATTCCCCAAATCATTTCAGTTGATTAGAAATGAGGACACATCGGGGTTGTGGGGTGAGAATAGTTAGCAGTGGATGAAAGAAGATCAGGTTAGAATTCTGAGATCCAGGGGCCAACACATGGAATTCCTGTTGGACTAGACCCTGCTTATGAACTCCAAATAAAGAGAGCCAATTCCCAACTGGATATTTCTACTTGCATGTTCTACAAACACCTCCAACTCCAAATGTTCATAACTGAACTCATCATGGGCTCTCCCACACTTCTCCTCTTTGGTCATTTCCTGTCCTGAATTAACAGAGCCATTAACCACCCAGTCCCTGAGCTAGAACACCTGCGTGTTACCCTGTGCCCACCTCTAAACCTCTGTCCCAATCATTCATGATGCCTTGTACATTCCACATGTTAAATATTTCTTCCTGGTTAATCTCCCCTTTTCCATTCTTGCTGCTCCTCCTTCCTTCTGATGATCCTTATCTTTTTTCATAGACTATCACTGTGAGAGTTTTCCAAGAGTTTCTCTTCTTCCCACTGTCTTTCTCCATATATTCCCATAATGGTCTTTGAAAAATGCATCTCTCTCCTCCTGATTAAAATTCCTCATTGATTTTTTTCGTCTATAAGATTGAGTTAGGTCCTTGCCATTGCACACAGGGACCTTGATGAAGGGCCCCGGCCTTCTTTTGCTGCCTCACCTTTGACCTGAACAGCATTGATATACTACAATCTGGCCACGAGGAACTCCACACACTATTCTACTGTTCCTGGATCAGGCTGTGAGGTTTTCTTTTTAAATTTTTTTTTAAAGATTTTATTTATTTTTATTTTTAGAGAGGGAAGGGAGGGAGAAAGAGAGAGAGAGAGAAACATCAATGTGCAGTTGCTGGGGGCCATGGCCTACAACCTAAGAATGTGCCCTGACTGGGAATTGAACCTGCGATGCCTGGTTCACAGCCTGAGCTCAATCCACTGACCTATGCCAGCCAGGGCCTTTGTAAAATTTTTTAAAGTATATTTTATTGATTATGCTATAGGTTGTGAGGTTTAATCCTTGCTTCACACGTTTCTCACACCTCTGCCTGGAAAGTCCTCTTTCTTTCTTTTGTTTTTTTGAAAGTCCTTTCTTACTAGGTGTTCTACCCACTCCACAAACACCCTGTCAAAGGCACCTTTATGACCTGAAATAAAATCTTGAAGTATATTTTAAGACACAATGCAAGCATCAGAAGCTTGCCAAAGCCTTTTTCAACCACCCCTCCTGTCCTCTCCTCTTTGCATGAGCATTTACATGGTGGGTGTTCCCCATTTCAGCAACAACTGATTGAATGGGGGAGGGTGTGTGAGGGATAGAGTTTGAGTCTGTTAACAATGGTATGAAAAATTTGCTCAGTGGGAAACATCCACTCTCCTGTGGATTTGGCACCAAAGCTTTGGCCCTTGGCTTACATGAAACCAAAGTGGGGCTGGAGGAGATAAGGCCACTGGCTGGAAGAAATCAGTCTGTGGGACAACAAAGGATGGACCCCCAAGCCCTCCATGCTTCTTGTTCTGGTGTTTGTGGAAATCTCATTGCCCATGTATATTCATGTGTTTGGGGGAGGGGAGGAAGAGGTAAAAGCAGTAGAGCAAAAGGGAGAAAGGACACTGATTTCTGAGCATTTGCGGCCATATGCTTGGAAGAAGTATCCTTCACAGGGGGAAGGAAGGGCCAGGACTCTGAGTGGCTGAGGGTGAGGAAGACTGTCACCCCATTTAAAAACTCTTTACCAGGTGAGGTGACATTAACATCTGCACCTCCTTGCACTGCCAATCCAGGATCCAACTTCCAGGTTGACTTGGAAAAGCATAGGTGTGTGTGGTGGGCATATCTGTGCTTCTGCCTCCCGCAGCTTATCCCAAACAGTATGACCACAGAAGCCCATTTCTCCACATCAGACACCCCTGCCTTGCAAATGGGAGAAAAGTGGGCATAAAAAAGGAAACCTGCAGTGTGTGATCCTGCTGCTGGCTTGGAGGGGCTCCAGCATGGGCTGTTGGCTGGGCTGCCTTTGCTTCACTCTGCTGGGACTTGCTCATGCAGCAAGAGTGGTGCCTTCCCAAATGCCATGTTTTTATTTAACCAACTGAGAAAGAAGTTAACTGCTCTCAGAGCATTTCATATAATTGGAAACATGCATTCTGGCAAAGAGAGATGGAGAAATTTTTGGTACAACTCCAGCAAAAAAGCTAATCTATCGGCCAAGGGGCCTGACAGAGGCTGGCCCACTGGAGCCTGGTGCATTTGTACAGGAGATGGAGTGCAGTGCTTGGCTGTGTGAGCAGGTAATCGGTGAGTGGTGCTGCTGACCTGCACAGGAAGGCACAAGAGAATGCTCCATAAAGAAAAGAAGGGGAGGACTAAAAATAGGGTCATTTTCCTTAATGTGAGAGCAAACTTTTTCCCAATGAGTATTGTAACACTCGCTGGTGACATGTCAACGACTAACAGAGTGCTTATCATTATTCTCAGATATGCAGATTATAGATAAATATCTTGTCCATACTGTGTGGTATAAAGGAAAGAAGATGCGTTCCCTCTGCTACTTATTAACACGTTTCTTACCTTCTTTAAGCCTCTTTCTGTAGAGACAAATTGGGGACACTGAGGCCTATTCATGGAGCTGTCACTTGGTTAACAATATGTATAAGATATGCTTAGTACAGTTACTGGCACTCCATGTTAACAAAACCTTGCAAGTAACTTGTGATGATTTCCTGTTAGTCAACTATTTATAAGATCTTGTTGGCCACCTAATGAAGGGAGAGGAGTCGCCACCAGACCAAGAACTGACATCCCAGGCTATTTTGGTGCCTGTGTGACTTTCAGTTGGTCACATTATCTGGGCCTCTGGGCTCCCTCTGATGCGGCCCCTGTGATGATCTGCTTGACCTTAGCCCTTACCACCCCTGACCTTGCTCTCAGAGCTCAGATCTGCCTCCTCCAGATCCTAAACCCCACACCTTTGCTCTCTGTGCCTCTCACCTGACCTAAATCAGACCAGCCTCAGCTCCTAGTTATACGGGTATCTTTATTCACCCCTTCTCTGACCATTCCCTCCCTGCTTGCAGGAAGCTCCCAGAAATCATTACAATGACCAACTTCCATTGAAGCAGAAAGTTCCCCAGCAGCAGAGAACTTCTCAGGATAACTTCATTACAAGATTTGAGAGTTTCTTAGTGCTCAAAAGACAGTTTTTAGGACATTCAAACCTGAATTCTAATTCTTGCTCAATTATCTATCAGCTGTATGACTTTGGGCAAATCACTTAACTTCTCTGAACTTTGGTGTCCTCAACCAGAAAATAAGAATAATTACAACAGCTTCATGGTGGTATTAGGAAGATGTAATTAGAATCTCATACTTGGGAAATGTTTGATAGATGTAAATATTTAAAAAAGGATATGCCTATAGCTGTATACATATGTATGTATTCACACACATATATGTATATACACAAATACACATATATTGGGTTGGCCAAAAAGTCTGTGTAGTTTTTTTTCCCATGAAATAAAATGCATTTTTCATTTTCGCTAATAACTTTATTGACTTGGATATTTCGAGTATATCTATCTCCTGTTCTCAATTAATGTCTTGATTGTCGACTTCAACTGGTCTACTCAACCATGGAGCATGGTCCAGTGAGAAATCTCCAGAATGAAACTTCACAAACCACTTTTGACATATTCAATCAGTGACAGCTCCTTCTTTATACATGGCATACAATTTTTTGTGTGTGTTTAAGTTGCATTTTTACCTTTCTTGAAATAATGAAACATAATATGCTAAAAATGTTGCTTATTTTCTCCCATTTTCAATATTATAATGACTATACAAAAATTCACCAGTTTTGATGAGTTTTCTTTAATTGAAGGATGATATATGACAGCTGTTATAATACAATCTAATAAAATTGTTTCAAACAAAGTTAAAGACAACTAAGCACTACTAGAGCCATCTTACAGGAAAAAATCCAAATTAATTTTTTGGCCAACCCAATATATAACTTCCACTGCTCCTTCAACACCCATCTTTGGTTCACAGGCCAGCACTCAATCCACTGAGCCACACCAGCTAGGGCCATCTTTATACTAGGTGTCACAGTAATGCGTACTCTAAAACCAGGCCACTCAGTTGAGACCTAGCTTCAGACTCTCCACTGTCTCTAACTAGCTGTGTGACCCCAGAGAAGCCACTTAATGTAGCAGGTTGTCCAGGAACTTGCATGTGGTCTGGGTGTAGAGCAGGCACTCACTACGAATTGAGAGACAAAGAGAAGCTGTGGTAGGAGATGCATGGGCTGAGAAGCAAGGGTCCTGATGGGATTTCACACCTGTCAAGACTGAGCTGTGGGAAAGATGTGGAGGGGCCACTGCCCTCCACCTTGTTTCCTCTCCAGCTTTTTCCTCAGACTCTGCTTTGGCCACAACAACCATACGGTCTGCAGGAAAGGGGCCTTTCCCACCTGCCACAGACTTTCCATCTCTAAGCTGGAGACTGCTGCCAAACTGAGGCTGCTTATTTCCTCAGAACCCCTGAGTTCCTGTCCATGTGACAGCGACTTCACAGTTAACTGTTGGGTCATCTGCAGTCCTTGGGGTCCACGGTATGCTGTGAAGGGGTTTTACAACTGGATCAGGCCCTTGGGGCTTTAGTAGTCTTGGTGTCTAAGTTGAATATTAGGACTCCAGTTCTGAGACATGGACAGAATGCTTGCAAATTCAAGCCCTGGAAAATCAGGAATGAGATAAAGTTGAGATGCAGAGACTGGGATCCGGAAGAACATTAACTAAGTGAAAGGGAAAGTATTTCATGTGTGTAAGGACCCCACATGCCAGCACTGCATTGGCATTTACATGCATTTGCACTCCATTTATATTTCTGCAGAAACCCTGTGAAGTCAGCACTATTAGCAGTCCCATTTTACAGAAAAGAAGTTAAGGCTGAGAGCTTACTTGTCCATGTCCTACTGTCAGGATTTGAATCTAGGTCTTTCTGACTTCACAGGTTGAGAACAAAACTACTAATCCATGTGGGGTGTCTCAGAGATGGTTAATTCTACCAATAGCCTTGTGAGATGTAGGCACCATTATCCTTGTTTTACTCTGGAGAGAACTGAGACCCAGGTTTTCCCAAAGACTCTCAGCAGGGGTCTGAACCCAGGTGCATCTCATGTCCAACTCTGTGAGAGAGCAATACCCTCCTTCTTTTCTGCAAGGGATGGGGGGAGAGCTAGCTTATATTGCCTCGGGATGGGGCAAGCACAAGTGGAATTTTGTGGTCCTTGAATTACTGAAGACTCTTAATCATTTTCAATAGCACTGACCACTCTGTCTGTTTAGTAAAAGAAATTTAACATCAAGAGGAAGCATAAAATTTATGAGGGAATTGTTTAATTTGGTACCATATGATAAGAGACATTTCAATTCTCTTAAAGTATGAAAAACATTTTGCATGTAAGTAAACAAAAGTCTGTGAGTCCACTGATAATTATCCAACTGCAAATTTATGATTCCTAGATCTTACTGGGTGAAATGTGAAGTATCACAACAAACTTGAAGATTATGACACATTAAATGAGGAATGTGAAATATTTATTAAAGCAACAGGCATTGATGAAATAGACCGCCTGGGGCCTAATTCTTGAGAATGAGTACAACAATCTTGAACAAATACCAGTGTTACTTTCTGCTTGTTTGTGACAGTCATTAACATCTGCAGAAAATTTGCATAAAACTGTTAGGGTCGGAGGAGGGCGGTTGCAGGGGAGTGAGTAGGGAAACCAGACCCAGAAGGGGTGTGAAATACCTAACGGGGTGTCCAACCCTTGGCCTGCAGGCACATCAGCCCAAGATGGCTATGAATGTGTCCCAACACAAAATCATAAATTTAGTTAAAACCTTTTTTTGCTCATCAGTTTTCATTAGGGTTTGTGTACTTAATGTGTTCTTCAAGACGACTCTTCTTCCAGTATGGCCCAGAGACGCCAAAAGGTTGGATGCCTCTGCTAGAATGTCAAGAAGCCTTCCTTTTTGTATGTGTGGGCCAGGAGTTTAGAGTCAATATGGGGCAATTTCTCAGGCAAACCTCACAATACGCAGCTCTGAAGGCCCTGGAAACATGGCTTTCACCACTGTCCACTTTTGAGGGTGATGGTGAATGGAGTCACTTACAAGCCTCTGTGGTTTCCATCATTGCACCCCTTCACCATTTAAGACATGAAATATTGGCTTTTTTTCTTAGTTAATATTCTTTTAATATGTATCTCTCTGAAATAAACTGTGCCTCACCTAGGCTAATCCTAGGAAAGCGGATGACAAGGCTTATTGTGAGCAGTGCCCCAAGTTCTTCATGTCACCTAGTCATTGGGCATTCCCAGAGTTTGGGGAGTAGGGACCATCACACCCCCACCCCAACTGAGCTTTCTCCAAATTCCTGACCTGCAGACATGGCAAATGGTTGTGTTTTATGCCACAAAGTTTGGGTGGTTTGTTATGTAGCAATAGATAACCAGAACATGGTGGAGTCTACTCCACCATGTTTTAGATACAACAAATAATTCAAGGTTTAAAAATAACAACCACCATACAACTATGCTGGCCAATACCAGGTAAGCCAAATGCCATTGCTAAATCTGTCTCACAGGACACCAGTTTGAGACTTTAACTTAGAGGAATTATAAATGGTAGGGAGTAGTTGACAAATGGGACTGAAAGAGAACCAGCAGGGAGGGTGGAGATTTTCCCCCAGAGAGGTGGCAGGCACAGTGTTTAATGGGGTATGCAGAATTACAGCAGGTTTTCAAAAAGTGAATATTAAATAAATGAGGGCTCTCATTGAGAGGCCAGAGAACCCTGCCTGATTGGAATACATTGGTTTCTCATACACCATACACTAGGCCTTTCAGAATTTAGTCAAGCAAATTATTAATATCTATTTTTAATTTGCAAATTACACATATTTGCTTCTTACAGGGAACTTCAGTTTGGAGGGTCTCATTTGTTTCTCCTTTGTCTGAGAGCAACCAAATGTTGAGTTTTCCTAGGTTTAGCTATAGGAAAACACTGTGCTGGGTAAGATAGAGGAATTTTATAAGGATACAGAGCCATTGCAAATAGACTCCACATAAATGAGGCTGTGTGAGGGATTTCTAACAAACTTCTGCCTGGGCAAGACTGGTGTATTTTATGAGTAGCTTCTTTCTAATCACCCCTAGGATTTTGAAATTGGTTTATATGAGGGGTCAGCACAGGAGGAATCAGGTCATTCTAAAGGGCCAACCCATGCCCTTCCTTGCCCTCACCTCTGTTCTTCCATCTTCAAACTGGTTCTCTGAGAAACTTTATCCATCTTCTTCTGTAATCCTCACTTTCTCCCACAGGGAGCTCCTCACTTCCCTCCCTTCCAAGTATCTCCCCTGATCTGAGCCATTTAGGCTAGAAGAGCATCCTGGGCCTCTGCTGAAGGATGGAAGACTGTTGACAGAGTGACGTTGAGTGGTAGAGAGGTGAGACTGGTATTTTTGGGTGTGTCTTTCATGGCTAGTTGTCTTTGTAACTGTAGGTTCACTTATTTTTTCTTTTCTTTTTTAAACTATTTTTATTTCTGGTCATATTTTCATTTTGAGACTATTGGTTAATGAAAACACCTATCTCAAGAATGGACACTTTATAGGGATGCTGGCTAGTACCAGCTTAAGCCAAAATGAGAAAGAAAATATTTCCTTTATTAACACCTTCCATTTCCCCAGAGCTGTGAGCACCTGTTAGAATGCAGAAGTGTCTCTATATGTGGTTTCTATCCTACTCTCTATGGTTTCCATAACAATAAATAAGCCATAGTATACTTTGGGGTTGTTCTCTGTGACTTCAGGAAGGGCATCCCACTCACAATTCTTTTTTCTTGGATTATCCCACTCTTCCAAACTCACTTCTTGCTGCTGTTTTCTTCCATCATGTCTTTGTCTTAGTTGGTCCTGCAATCTTGAATGCTCTTGTCCTTGTAATTTTGCTATGCCAACTCCTGACTCTTCTCTCAAATGTGATGAAACATTTCTGTTTTCTATACAGAGCTCTGCTAGTAACTTAGTAAAAGAAACTTATAATCTCTGAGGGAGCACTTTGTCATGGAAGCCTTCACTGATTTCCCTCTACCTCCAAGTGTTTCCTGTCTGCTCTCATAGACCTGTCTTGTCTGCCTCCATGGTGCAACTTGACCAGAGACAAGTTAAAGGGCTTGATGATGAATAGTCATCCCTTCACAGAGGCCTAGAGCAACAAATATCAAAGCCAAGGTGATTGTATAGGGGAGACTGCAGTGTGGTTCTAGATGGCCTGGCAGTAGCCTGTGGGAAGGGATGGAGTGATGGAGAAGCCCAGGAGAATGGATGGGGTGAGAGCAGAGGGGGTGGAGCCACAACTTGTGGTGGCCAGCCTGGGAGGGAAGGACTCTCTCAGGAGATAGGGCTGGACCCCGGCACAGAAACACTAAAGAAATGAGGAGGTGAAGGAGGGGTGCCAGGAGGATGCTTTGATCCCACAAGCCTGTAACTTGCAAAGTGTTTTGAACCCTAGCTCATAATAAGATAAACATTTTAATTTACAACTCAGCAAACACACATCCACATCCCATCTGGAAACAAATTTCACAAAACATGAATGCAAAGCACTGATATTTTCTATTCTACTCTCCTCCATGCCATTCTTTTTCATTAAAAAATGCTGGTTGCACTGTCTAAACTAATTTTATGACTATTAACACGGCACATGCTACTGTTTGTACGCGTGGATGTTTTTCCCAACATTTTATTTTGAAAAGGTTAAATGCACAGAAAACTAAAAGACTAGAACAATGACTATCCATATATTCTTCATCAAGTTAACATTTTGCCACATATGTGCAGAGCCTGTGTGTAAATAACACACACACATATGTATATGTATACATGTGTATATAGTACAGACACACTTGATTCTTATTATTCATAGTCGTTATATTCTATAAAGTTGCAACAAACACTGAATTAGCAAATATTGAACCATTGCTCTTAGGAAGAATATAGGGGTAGTTTCCCATCAGCCTCTGGTCATATTTTCATTAAACTTGTTTTATGTGTGTGTGTTTTTTAAAGATATCTTATTTAGAGCATGTTGTTGATTCATTAATATTGAACTCACAGCAATGGCACTGTAACTCATGCTTGAATGAAGCTTATCTAATATATGGATTTTCTCTGTGAGGCACATCACAGTGTCTTGTGATTAGGAACATGAGATAACTCTTCAATATTGTGCACGGGGCCTTAAACAGCAAAATCTCCAACAAAAACACAAAAATGTGAAAAATGTGCCTCTAAGTAGATTGTGAAAGGGACACTTGTTTATGGTATAAAACAAGCCGAGCAAGAAGGCAGAGTGTTGCCTTGTTTGACCTCTACTGGAAATGTGCTCACTGAGTTGCTGAAATTTTTCACCACTCTGAGTCTATGTGTAAGCGATTGTGAAAGCACCACATCAATTTTGGGTTATAGATAAATTGTAGCAAGTAGGTAAATTTGCAAATGTGGCATCTGTGAATAGTAAGGATTGATGTACGTATTTTCTAATTTAAACAAGGGCTTTCAGGAACATCTATAAAGGACACATGGACAAAACCAAAGTGGGGTAAGATTGAGGGTGGGAGGGGGGATGGCTGGGATGCGAGGAGTGGTAGAGGGAAAATGGAGACAACGGTGCTTAAACTACAATAAAAAAGAAAAAAAATCTTTTATTCATATAAAATTATTATTTCCATGATTTAGGATAAAGCAAACATACTTCCTTGAGTCTGTTATTTTAGGTAATTGTATCATTTGAATATTTGCCTACATGCTTGTTGGAAGCTTCTGTAGTCTTTTCTTGGTAGAAATTCCAGCTTTTCTGAATGTTTTTCTTTCCTTCATGTATTCTATTTTGCATTTTTCAGAGAAAGCAGGATCATTATAGTAAGCAGTTAGACATTTCTTTTAATGCAGAATTTTCTTTCTGGTGTTTTACTACCATAAGGATTCCAGACTCCTTGCAGCATTTGATAAAATCTTGAACTTGCTCAGAACATCTCTCTTGGGCCTTTTCTCTCATTATTTTAGGGATTAGAACATCTTTTTTGACATGTCTGAGATGCTGCTCTGCTCAGTCAAGCACCATCTCAACGACAGAGGCTGTATGTATTTTTGACAGTGTGAACACCATATCTCTTCACTCCTGAATGAATCTCTTCAGAGTAAAGACATTCTCCAACATAACTGTATTACTATTATGCCACTCAGGAAAACTAACCCTGATCCAATAATGCTATCTAATATGCAGTTTTTATTCAAATATTTCTAATTTTTCTCAAGACTTGTAAGAGCTACTTTTAGGAAACCAGAATCCAAACAAGATTCATCCACACATTGTGTTTAGTTATGTGTCTTTGTTTCCTTTAATGTAAAAAAGTCTCCCATCTCTTTTTTTAAATGACAGTGACACTTTTGCAAAGTCCAAGCCAGTTGTCTCTTAGAATGCCCCACATTCTAAATGTGTCTGAGTGCTTCCTCATGATCCAGTCCTGGTGAGACCTTTTGGCAAGATGGCTGCACAGGTGATGCTATGCACTTCTCTTCACATGCCAGAAGAGGTCACGATGCCAGTTTGTGCCTCTACTGGTGAGGATGAGTGGAGTCGTAGGTTAAGAGGATGCCCTATAGATTTTAAAGCACAGTTCTGGGTGATGTAGAGGCTGTGCTGTCAGTTGCAAGAGAGGGAGCTTGAGTCCCCAAGGAGAGGAGACAGGGCCAGGAATCACAGTTGTGATGAATGGGGCAGATAGGCAAGAAGTCCCAGCCCTGATGAACAGCCATCTCCCTCTGAGCCTTCAGCTGGCCCAGAGCACAAAAAAACACAGTGTCAGTGTCTGGGGGCTGACTTTTTATTTTCAGTGAAATTGGGACAAAGTTCCTTTAGGATAGATATAATTTCTTTTGAGCCTTAGGCTCGAAATTAGAACTTTCTAAGTAGTTAGGCAGTTGTTACAGATAGTAACAAAAGGCAGAATAGCTAATGCCTAACATAGTGTTTTCTATGCCAGTGCCACTAGATGATTTAATATTTAATATGATTGCGGTCAAATCGAGTCGGAACAGAACAAGCCTGAAGCATTTCTAGCATCGTAGCCAAGTGGCCAGGAGCCCAAAGTGATATAACCATGGTTTACTCACCAGCCTTGAGAGTAACCTTAGGGGCTAGTTGAACTCTCAGACACCACTTGGTATTTCCTAACAATAATCTGTAATGCATTTGGGAAGCCCATTGAATCATCCAATTAAGTCATGTTTTCCGAGGGGCCCTAATGCAGAAATCCTGCCAATGACTTTGTCAGAGTGGAGCAGAACCCCCTTCACTTTATAAGGCAGTTTCGGTCACTTGCTTGTAAAACAAGGTCCACTCTCAGTCATTCATTTGGTTCTCACCAAGAATCAAATATATAGCCCTGTGCTGTATCCTGGGCTGATGTACTATTCCCATATGCCGATGAGAAAGCTGAAGCACACAGAAGTTCAATGACTTGGGCAAAGTCATAAAAAGAATTGAATGTATGCCATGAACCCAGGCCTTGACTGCCCAGTCAGCTGTCCTTCCTACTGTGGCTTTGGGAGTGGCAAGTCATTAATTGTTCAGGAGATGCCCCATGAACCATTGCCAGTTTGAGTTTCTAGGTTGGACTCCAGCAGTCCTTGTCTGATCAGAGAGAAGGGCTGTGTGGTTAGACTGGTCTGAAGGCATCCACTAAGGCTCCTTTTTTTTTTAATTTAAAGATTTTATTTATTTATTTTTAGAGAGAGGTGAAGGGATGGTGAAAGAGAGGGAGAGAAACATCAATGTGTGGTTGCCTCTCTTGAGCTCCCTACTGGGGACCTGGCCTATAACCCAGGCATGTGCCCTAACTGGGAATTGAACCAGGGACCCTATGGTTTGCAAGCCGGTGCTCAATTTACTGAGCTACACCAGCCAGGGCATCTATTAAGGCTCTTTAATGACTCTCCACAAGGTCTGGAGGACTCACTCCATTGTCCCACCTAAAATGATCCCATAGCTAAGAGGTTAAGACCACTGGCTTGGAATTGGACTAAGATTGGAACTCCAGCTCTGCTTCTTACTCATATGTGACCTTGAGATCATTATTTGATCTTGCGCAGTGTGCAGTCTTCTCATTGTAAAATATGGATAACCCTAGGACCTACCACTAGGTCCTATTATTGATGAAGACTGAGTTATTCAATGAAAAGTACTTAAGATCATTGATTAGCTATTATTATATAATGTGTTTAGTGAGCACTCAATAAATAGACATTGTGGTGGCACTGGCACTTTTTCATAAATAGTGGCTGCTATTTGCAGATGGTGTCGCTGAACACTGCAGGTATTTCGTGACAGTGCTCAGAGGGGCTTCTACACTTCCCTAAGTATAGAAGCACGTGGTTTGCACTTATGATGGCTTCCATGAGATAATTTTCCATCTTGTCATTAACATGCATTGAGGTAAAGTGCTAGATCAGTAGAGGTAAGAGAAATGTTTCTTGCCTTCTTGGTACTTATAGTCTGACTCAGGTAGCAGGTAGAGATGTGAGCTATAAAAATCCATGCATAAAAGGTAGAAGTTAGATAGGATAATGTTGGCCAGTGAAGAGGGTTTGGTACCCTTGGGGTATGGAGAATGAGGGGAAAGGATAGCAAGAAGCAGGGCAGCAGAACAAAGTCCAGGGCAGGGGTCCTACATTTATATTAAGCCATTCTTACACCCTCCTTACTGACCATTGAAGAAAGAGCCAATTCAGTAACAGATGCCAAATTAGTATAACTTTCAGGACCTTTCAGATCTCTCTGCCCTCAAGGTGGTGTCTCCTTGTATGTCATTCTCAGAGGGTCCAGGCTGCTGGTGTGGATATTAGTCAGAGACAGATACACATGGGTCATGGCAGCTCCATTCATCTATTTATCTGTCTGTGCACCAGCCTATTAATTTATCTGCCCACCCAATTATTTATCTTCTTGTTAATCATCTATCTGTCCTCATGTTTGTCCATTTATCCATCTCTTCATCCACCTGTGTAGGTCCATCCACTGACCCATCTATCAGTTCAATCATCCACCTATCCACCATCTAGCTCTGTGTCCACCTGTCTTTTCCATATTTCTATTTTCCATCTCACTCTACAAAAGATTTGCCGTGGATTGCAAAAAACTCACACCATAATAAAAAACAAGCAAATGCACACACAGAGGATTGGAAAAGTGCAGTAAGCCAAGACAAAGAGAAACGGGAATATGGAAATGAAACTTAGATGTTGAAAGGGCACAACTGGCTGCTGCTGTAGTTGAGCCACAAACTGTCTCTTAGTTAGTTTTATATTTATCTTCACCAAAGTGGGGACAATCTGTCATGTGTTCCAGGGAATTAAACCTTTTTGTTGTTTCCAGTTCAAAAAAGACTTTGTGTCATCAGACTTCCTTCAGTTTCTGAGGAGAAGCAGTTGTCTGGTGACTCCAAACAGTGGCTTCTAAATCAGACAGGCCTGAGTTCAAATCCCGTGTCCATTACTCAGCAAATGCATGACCTTGGGCAAGTCACTGAGTCTCTCTGAGCCTTACTTTCCTCATCTGTAAACATGGGATAAGCATAGTGTCCTGTCACAAAGGGCAGCAGCCAGAATTAAGATCAAGTATACATAGGGTTAAAAGGTACAGGATGCATAGTTAGCCTTCAATAGGTGGCAGCAATGATTACTTTTGAACAGTCTGTTGAATGTGGCAGGCTAGTGACATTCACTCAGCTTCTGCATGTAGAAACCATGGGAAGAGTCAAGGCCAGAGTGCCCGTGCCTGGCATAGTGCCTGTTAGCCCTAGTTAGGGAAGATACTCTCATTCCCCTGATCTCTCCTGTCAGTTAGCAATTTGATTTTTCCCTTTTCCCCAAGGTCCAGGAGAATGGGAGGGCTTTATCAAACTGCTCTGACGCTATGACTCCAGTTGGAAAGGAGAGACTTAGCAAGCCACTGAGACTCTCCTAATCTTCCAGTGCCATCCCTTTGCATTTACAGATGATTAATTACATAGGAGACAAAGCCAGCATCTCTCTCCTTGGCTGGGATTCCTTCTATCCCTCCAGCCTCTTATAGCTGACAGTAATTCACTATTAACCTTGCAGTTTGCCTGGGTTGGATTTGTACCGACTGAGTCTGTATATCCCAAATATGAGTTGAGCTATTTATCCTTGGGTATCAAAGAATAGCAGGCAGGGGCAAGCAGTAGGTGGTGTGGCTTATTCTATCTGAGAGCAAGAACCCATATCTTGGTTGTAAGTATGTAAATTTGTGTGTGAGGGAGGGTAGGATGAGAGTAGAACCATTTCATTTTGTTTTTGCTTTTAAGTACTATACAAATGGTCTTTGGAATCCTCTGGCAGCTGGTGGACTTTGATTCAGCTAGCAATGAATTATATCCTCCAGTTGGTGTAAAATTACAAATATCTTCAAGATGTTCTGTGCTCTGGAAAAGGGCCTCCAACTCATGTTGGCTCTTTAGGCTGCCCTGTCTAGAGCAGAATGCAGTACCTCTCTCTCTAGAGAGAGGAAATAGGAAAGTGGGCAGAAGGGACCCACAACAGAGAGATCAGAGAAGAGTATGAGTCAGGACAGCCTTTGCCAAATACGGGTACATAGGGAGGGGAAGGCAGGTTCTGTAGGTGACAGCCACTCAAATTAGTGTATGGGAGCAGCTGTGTGGTCACCAGCACTCAGGAGAATGGACAAAGCCTCTGTCATCTATGCAGCAAATATTTACCAAGTATCCCCGTATAGGAATAGAAAACAGAATATATTGTCACCAGAGCAATACCAAGACATATAGAGGCTCCCGAGATTTAGTTATTCATTTAACAAATATGTGCTTTTAAAAAGGTATGTAATGATATGCTGATATTGAACAATGTTTTCCATTTCTGTTATTTGGGAAACTAATTCAGTTAAAGCATGTGCCACCTGGGCCCACAGAGCCCATCTTCTTGCTTGTGTTGAGGCTGCCTGTGGTTTCCCACACCAGCTTGTGGACCAAGCAGGGCAAAGACTGGATGTTGTTCATCTGGCATCATAATGGCCTCTCCTCTCCTCTCCTCATTACTTTTTCTGGCTTGGTAACTAATGTCACTTAGTAAAGTTTGTCAAATGAGTAAGATAAACTTAACTTCTCCTTTTCTCTGTTGATGGGGTCAAGCAAAGGCACAGAGGAAAAAAAGTGAATAATTCCTTAGGCATTTATGATTGACTTTGTTACTCAGAGTTTTAAGGACTATATCCTCCTTTAGCAGTTGCCTCTGGCCCCCACCCAGCTGGACCCTACCACAGGCCTTTTAGCACCCTTTTGGGCAGGGAGCTGAAGAGGTCATGAACATGCAGTTCATGATAAGGTTGATTCTGCAAGTGTTTATTAGAAAGAACCATGGACCCAGCACTGTGCTGGTGCTTTTGCAGACGGGGCACAAGTGGCCTATTATAATGGTAGCTCTCTGTTTTTAGGTATTGAGCTTGTAAGCTGGGCCTGGCACTCTGATAAGTGCTTGACATGTGTCACCTTGTTTGATCCTCACATTGAAGTATGTTCAATTGGTATTTTTCAAAAGGATTGTATCTTCTTGGTACAATTGAGCATATTGGGAAAAGGGGGTAAGGCAAGAGGCTTGGATGAGGAAAACAATGAAAAGGAAAGCTACAGGGGACGTATTCAGCTTTTTCATGTCTCAATATTCTTTGTGAAGAAAGAAACTGGCTTTTATTAATAAAACTAATTTTAAAAAAGGGATGCCAGTTAGGAATAAACTAGCATTGTGCCCTCTTCAGGAACAGAGTGAAGACTAGTAATTTTTATTTTTGGCTGTGCTAATTACTTTTATATCACTGTAGTATTTGGTAGTACCTCATTTTGGAACAGTGTTTCTGCTATAATAGTGTTTTTTTTTTGATGAGGAATATGGTAGATTAGTTCCAAGTCTTTTTCCCCTGTGATAAGATCATACACACACAGCCCCTGTCCTGCAGCTCAGTGTCTCCAGCTGAGAGCAGAGTGTACTTCTCTCCCCACTGGTGTTGAGCTTGGCCATGTGACCAGACACAGTCAAGCCTTCATAAGCTCTGTGTCCTTTGGTTTGGTCTTGTTTTCTTACCTGCAAATTAAGTTCCAGATCTGTCCTGAGGAAAAAAGATGATTGTAAAGCACCTAACTTGGTACTTGTCAAATGGTGGAAATAGATATTTTTAATTAAATTTATTGGGGTTACATGGGTTAATAACATTATGTAAGTTTCAGTTGTATAACTTTATAATATAACATCTGTATACTCTACTGTGTGCTCACCTCCCAGAATCTAGTCTTTTTCTGGTAACATATATTTGACTCCCTTTACCCTTTTAGTCCTCCCCCACCCCATCCTCTCCTGTAACCACCCTTCTGTTGCCTATTTCTATGAGTTTGGTCTGTTTGTCCATGTGTTGCTTTTGTTTTATATCCCACAAATGAATAAGATCATATGGTTCTTGTCTTTTTCCATCTTACTTAGGAAAACAGTTTTCTTCATCCTCTTTTGTTATTTTAGGGCAAGTTAATTCAGAGGGCAGTGTTTGACATGGCTTTTACCTCAAAACCTTTGCCACCAGCCCTCAGGAACACCCAACCTTGAGACCACTATGTGTGCTTGAGGCCCTTTCCCACAGTAAGGCCCTTTCGTGGTCTATCTTGGGGTTCTCAGCTTCTATTTCCCTTTGATTCATGTCCTCCACAAGGCCTTGAATGTCCACCTAAGATCTAATCAGGGGAATTGCTTTTCATGGTGCTCTTTTGTGCTGTGGTCATACTCACCTTTCTGATTACTTCTCTGGAAGGGAAGCTCACAATAGTGGCCAGTGTCTTAGTTCAGGGCCGCAGCCCAGCGCCTGTGAGTGGACCACTTGGAAGTCATCTTAAAAAATGTAGCTGCTGGGTACCTATGAAAAACAGGTATTAAGAAGAAATTGGCCTGGGGAGTTAAAATAATAATACATTGACTTAATGAGTAAATGATTTTTTTTATACCAAAACAATGCAATTTCATTGAACACATATTTAATATATGGAAATTCAACAATTTGCTAGATGAAAGAGAAAGAGGGAAAGATACCCTGTGTGCATGTACACACACATGCACACATACTTTTTAACAATTTGGGTCATTCTAGCTGCCAATCCATTCAGTGGTTGCAGACCTAGTGAACATAGATGGGAAATTAAAATATGACCTTTTTCAGTTGGTCTCAGTTTTTATGAACCTTACAGAGAGGGAATGTTTTGTCATTTTTGTGTTGAAAGGTCTGTTTTAAACATGAGCCATCTACTCTGTTTATGCTCAGCTGAAGAAGCAGATCTGTTGTAGTCATGGAGGAAACAGTGGCTGTACTGCATTTACTGACACATGTGGTCTCCAATGTGGTACTGTTCTAAGGAATTTTCAAGAATAGTTTTAATCATTTGTGATTTTTACCAACCCTTTTGGGTCAGAGACACAAACCAAAGTCTTTTGCCCAGTGCTGTTTACACCTATAAAACAAGACTGAATTTGGTAAAGCACAACAGAAACTTTGTCCTTTGATCAAGGAATTGAGAAAGATGAGCTCATGCTCAAAAGACACCTTCTCCCCAGCTGGAGAGGAGCCTTCTGTACTTATAGGCTGTGGCATGGAGGGATCACATTCTTTTAGACATTCATAGTCATTCTTCTGTTGCACTCAATTCTTCTCCACATGGTCCTTTTTGCAAATGATGCCTCATAGCCATCTTAATTTTTGCACTCAGCACCCTAGTCTTTGCACTAGGGAGTCCTTTTCAGTTGCTGCAAGAAAGGATATTTCGTGACATAGTTTGGGTATTGAGAAACATTAGAGTCTTTTGGATAACAGGTCAGTGACATGTGCAGATGCCACTAGTAAGAATTCTAAGTCTTTATCCAAGTCACTAATAAAAGTAGACAATCATAATAACATTTTAATTTTAATTATGGAATATTTTAAATGTATGGAGAAATATAAAAAAAAAGCACAACACATCCATGTACCTGCCATCCATATTTTGCCATATTTGCTTTCAAATTTGATAAATTTCAAGTGATGGTGAGAATGTAGGATGCTGGTGGGAGTATAAACTAATACCACCACTTTGAGGAGAGATTAAAAGCAATTCAAATAGAGTTATAGAGACATCACCCATACCCTTCAACTGAGAAATCTTATTTCTAGGTATATACCCTAAATAAAGTCTCACATGCAATAGAGCTAAGTACTGCACATTATAATAGCAAAACATTGGCAATGACTTAAACATACCCCAGGGTAGAATATCCATAAAATGAAATATTGCTATTAAAATAAGTATGTAAAACTTATCAATATAGATAAATCTCAAATATATAATATTGACTGAAAAGAAGCAAGTAGTAAAAGAATGTTTCTGATATAAAGACATTCATGCCCTGGCTGGCATAGCTCAGTGGATTGAGCACGGGCTGGGAACCAAAGTGTCCCAGGTTCGATTCACAGCCAGGGTACATTCCTGGGTTGCAGGCCACGACCCCCAGCAACCGCACATTGATGTTTCTCTCTCTCTCTCTCTCTCTCTCCCTCCCTCCCTCCCTCCCTCCCTTCCCTCTCTAAAAATAAATAAATAAAATATTAAAAAAAAAAAAGACATTCATAAAATTTTTTAAAAAGAAAGAAAAATACTGCAGTTATTAAAGTACTTGGTGCTACAAATGGACTTTGGAGTCACACTGACCTGGGTAAAATCCTGACTTTGAGCTTTACAACCAGAGGTGAGTTGTAGAAATTTCCTGAAAATCAGTTTCCTTATCTAGTAAATGGGAACAAAAATAATGCCTACTTTACAGACTTACAGCTGTGAAAATTGAAAAATAATATGTATGTAAATTGTTTAGCACAGCAATAAGTGTTGGGTAAATATTGAATTCTAGTTTTGTTCCTCTTGCTCAGGCTAGTGAAACATAAATAGAAACAAGTACTAGTAGAAAATGTAGATGGGGAGGACAGGGAGGAAGCTAAATCACAGTTGTATTCACAACTGGTTCTGGGAGTAGCTTCATGGGGGAGAAAAACCCATGACTGAGAAAGTGCGCATAAGCAGACGGCAGGGAGTGAAACAGATGGAAGCATTCAGAGAAAAACAACCCAACCCAGAGGGTAACCCAATCCAGTTGAATGAGCTGGGAAGCGTGGCAAACTGGAGACTAAGAGAAGAAAACACATTTGCACTCTTGGAAGAAAATGCAAGTGGAAAAACAAAGCCCCAGACTAGGACTGAACTGGCTTATGCCCACATCCCTGTCTTGCCCCTGAGGCCTTCCCAGCCCCTGCGAAGGCCTTTTTAAGTTACATTTAAGTTACACTTTTTAAGTTACATTTTTATGACCCTCTTCAATTTTATTTAGGTTTTGGTCTGGAAACCTATGAAATATAATGGTCTATGCTTCTCTGGAATCAATCTTCACTTACCCTACCTGTGCTTTCATGGAATACAAAAACTGTGATGACTTTATAAGTGCTTTTACTGATAAAAAAAAAAACCCTCAAATGATGGTATGAGGGATTTCAGAGATAACCATTGCTTCAGGTGGAGAAGAACAAAGGCTGGTCAAGGTAACTCTTATTACCTTGAAAACTACCTTCTATTCTCCAGCACAAGTTTCCCTTCCTTCCCCTTCCAATGGCTCTGTTTTACTTGCTGTCTTGTCCAGTGTAGCCCCAAGGACTGGAACAAGGTCTGTTACAGAGTTGGCATGCAGTAAAAACTCTGTTGAATAAATGAATGGGTAGATTTGACAGCGAAAGTTCACTAGTGCAGGGAAGAGTATTTTAGGCAAAGAAACTAGCACAAGTGAGAAGGAATAATGAGGAGACTGGTTAGACAGCCTATGTACTTTCCACTAGTAGCACTTGGCCTAGTTCATTGGAATTCTTGGCCTACTTGGCTGCTTTCCCCAAAGATTATAAGTTTCTGAAGGCAGGGGACTTACTTACCTTGTTCACCACTGTACTTTCAGTGTCCCAGCCCATCGTGGGTTCCCAATACTCAATGGTTATAGAATGAATGATGAAGGGCCTGAAGGAAGAGCAATGGGCAATGGGATATGAGGTGCATTGTTAAGTGCTTTAGATGTTAAGCAAAGGAGTTTGTATTTTGTTCCATAAAAAATGGGGAGCCATGGAAGTTTGATCTTGTTGTATTTTAAACTATTTTTAAGAAATTATTTATCTATTTAGTTTTTAACTTTTAATTTTGCAGTAATTATAGATTCCCAGGAGGTTGCAAAAAAAAGATACAGGGAAATCATACACTCCTTTCCCCCAGTTTCCCTCAATACATCCACGATCATGTAAAATATTTAACCACACTACAACAGCAGAACGAAGAAACTGACACTGGCAAAATCCATAGAGCTTATTCAGATTTCACCAATTTATATGCACTAATCTGTGTGTGTGTGTATAATTATTTTGCCACAGGTGTAGCTTTGAGTGACCATCATCACAACCAAGATACTCAATTGTGCCATCACCACAAAACTCTCATGTGTCACCCCTTCATAATCACACCCATTCCCTCATTTCTTACACTTGACAACTTGGCAGAAGACTAAATGGAGAAGCTACCAGAGCTCAGGTTATATTTGCATCTAGGGATCGATGAGATTGTCTAAGGAGTGACAGAAAGTTGAGCAGAGGACAGAGGGCATAATCTTGAGAAACACCAACTAAGACACTGAATGCAATGAAGGGGAAGCCATTGTGCTGGACATTAGGTGATCACTGTGTTATATTTGCAGAAGCAAGGCAGTGGACAGAAGCATGGTGGGGTGGGCAATGTAATAACGGAGAGGTAAAGCAGGAGAGGCAAAGAGTATAGTATGAGCTTCTAAGAAATCTGACAACAAAGAGAGAGAAAGAGACAGAGAGAGAAGATCTGCAGGTACTCACTAAGAGCCTCACAATGCGTGGTGCTTTCTGTGACTGTGGGCACACATATTAAACCATCAGCTGTATCTTGTCTGTGTCCCACTGTGCTCAGGAAGCTGCTGTCAATTGATCTAAACTAACTGTTGACTAATACCTACTTGCCATCTTGGGGGTAGCCAAGGAATGTTGCTTTAGGACTATGAGAAATAAATAAGTCTGTGAGTTCATGACAAGCTAATGAATGAAGGGAGGAAAAGTGGGGAGCATATGCACTGGTGGAACTGATGGAGCAAGGCCCCTGAGGTTGCAGGGAGCATAAGTGGAGAGGTCAGTTTTGAAGGAAGAATCAGAAAGTAACTGGGTAAGAATGGGCAAAGAGGATGGAGATTAGGATGTGCAGAGGAAGGAGGCTGAGGCCACAATTTTCTCAGTGATGTGGGAGGTCATTGCAGTAGAACACAAGAGAAGAGGAATGGTTTGATTGCTTGAAGAGAGTGATAAAGAGCCAGAGCAACTTTATTTCTCTGTAATACCAGCCACCAGCTGGAAGACATTGTAGTCACTATCTGTTTGCCTTTGGGCTGTCTTTTCTCTTTAGGACATACTTGTGAACCCCATGCAGACCAGGGGTTGTCTCTTATTTACTCTACATCCCTTGCATCTAGAACAATGTTTGATACATAGTGGGACTCAATTAATATTTATTGAATGGATAAAAGAATATATGGGAAGAGGAGCCAAATGACTGGTGAGCATCATGGAGGACTTGGCTGAGGCTGGAAGTAATCCCTCTCTCCTAATGTGGCCTTTTCACCTGCCCTTGTTTCATATTGTCTTGCTTCTGAGTGATTTATACTCATATCTTGTGTCCAGTTTTCAGTGCACATCCTTCAGGGCCATGTCTCTATCCTGGTGTGTGCACAACATTGTGGGTGCTCAGAAACTTTTGGCCGAATTAATGGACATGTGACTGAAATGCTAAACAGCTTTGGTTGTTAGAAAGGTCCTTTTTATGTTGCATTAAAATTCAGTATCTTGTGACTTCTATACATTGGTTGAAGCTTTTCAGTTTGGCATAAATAAAGCCTGTTTCTTCTTTTCAATAGCCCCCTCAAGTATTTGAGTGGTTGTGGTGTCTCCCCACATTGCTTCCTGAGTAAAGGCACATGATTCTTGTGAATGTCCCTCATATGACTGGTTTCCAAACCCCCTGATGTCCTGGTGTCCCCGGGATGGGAACTACCTGGCCCTCAGGGGTTATTTAGATACCATCAGACTGTGCCTCCCTGAGGAACCCAGACATCCTTGATCTAGGAACATATAGGTACCGCCCGAACCTGTTTTAATCATTTCTGCATAAAGTTTTGAAGTCAATCTCTGTGTGATGTCCAGTGACTCCTAAAATTAGGACCAAGGGTGTCTGTCACTGGAGCTGACTTCTGTACCAACAATGAGGTTCCTCCCTGCCCAGCATGACAGGTGACCTTAGGCTTGTTGAACCAGCTGCACTCTGCAGAGAATTGTACTTTATTCCTTCTTGGATGACAGTGGGGAATGACTGCCAAGCACCTCTGGTATTTATCCTCTGAGTTTTAACAGATGAAGATAATAAATAAGAGGTCATTTTGCCCTTGGAGGGGGCAGAGAAAAGCAGCATTTTCAACACCACTATGCAGAAAGGACTTTTGATTAAAGTTGTTTTGCTCAAACTCTTCATTGCCTTCACCCTTTAGGCCCAGGCTCTTTGAGGAGTTAATTGGGTCAGATCTTAGGTTTCTGTCAGAGGAGAAGAAACTGGCCTCCAAGGGGCAAAGCCATAATCCCTGTTGCTAACCCATTTAGGCCCTTTTTAAAAATAATTTATTGAGATATAATTAACATACAATAACATACATAGATTTCAAGTGTTCAGCTAAAAGAGTTTTGACAGTTTGAGACATCCATCCTGGTGTGTTCACTGCTCAAAGTAAGAGAACATTTGCATTACCCACTCAAGTTTCTTTGTGCCCCTTCCCAAACAATTCTACCTCCCTCCTAAGTATTTTCTGATCTCAGTCACTGTCAGTTCATATGTTCTGTTTTTTGACTCCACATAAGTGGAATCATACAGTATGCCTTCATTTGTGTGTCTTCTTTTGCTTGCTATCATGTGTATTTCTGCCATGTTGTTGCATGAGTTAGTATTTAGTTCTTTTTAGTGCTGAATAGTATTTCATTTCATGAACATGTCATAATTATCCATTATCCTATCAGTGAACACTTATGTTGTTTAATAGTTTTGACTATTATGAATAAAAGTTGCAATGAATATTTGTGTAAATATTTGTGTGGGCATGTTTTTCATTCCTATTATCTAGACTGAATATATGTTTGACCTTATAAGACACTGACAAAGTGGCTGTGCCATTTTATACATGCCTCTAGGAATATATGTGAGGTCCAGTTACCCCACATCCTTTAGTGATGTCAACTTTTAGATTTTAACCATTTGAATACTATGTAAGTGCTATCTCATTGTGGTTTTTATTTGCATTTTCTTATGGCTAATGATGTTGAGCATTTTCTTACAGGATTATCAACCATTTGTATACTTTCTTTAGTGAAGTATCTTTTCAGGTCTTTTGCACATTTTATAAATTGAAGTATTTGTAGGATTTCTTTATATATTCTGAATTTGTCAGATAGGTGCTGTGTGTGTGTGTGTATTCCAGTCTATGGACTATCTATTTACTTTCCTTTTTTAAAAATTATTTTTGTTTTTCAATTATAGTTGACATATAATACTATATTAGTTTTAAGTGTGTACCCAGGTAATTAGACATTAAATGACCTACTAAGTGATTATCCCTATAAATCTTATACCCATCTAACACCATACATAAATTAGTAGAATGTTATCAACTATAATCCATACATTGTATTTGACATCCCCATGATATTCTGTAACAATGAATTCATACTTCTTAATCCCTTCGCTTTTTTACCCATATCTGCCACCCAGCCCCTTTAGCATCTGGCAGCTAGCAAAATTTTCTCTGTATCTATGAGCCTGTTTATGTTCTGTCTGTTCATTTATTTTGTTTTTTAGATTCAAGTGTTGATAGATATGTATTTAGTGTGATTTTATTGTTTATATATATATTTTTAATATATTTTATTTATTATACTATTACAGTTGTCCCATTTCCCCCCTTCACTCCCCTCCACCCTGTACACCCTCTCCTACCCATATCCCCCCCTTTAGTCATGTCCATGTGTCATACTTATAAGTTCTTTAGCTTCTACATTTACCATACTATTCTTACCCTCCCCCTATCTATTTTCAACCTACAATCTATGCTACTTATTCTCTGTACCTTTTCTCCCTCTCTCCTCCTCCCACTTCCCTGTTGCTAACCCTCCATGTGATCTCCATTTCTGTGGTTCTGTACCTGTTCTAGTTCTTTGCTTAGTTTCTTTTGGTTTTGCTTTAGGTGTGATTGTTAATAATTGTGAGTTTGCTGTCCTTTTACTATACATGTTTTTTCTTTATCTTCTTTTCTTAGATGAGTCCCTTTAACATTTCATAAAATAAGGGCTTGTTGATGATGAACTCCTTTAACTTGACCTTATCTGAGAAGCACTTTATTTGCCATTCCATTCTAAATGAAAGCTTTGCTGGATAGAATAATCTGGGATATAGGTCCTTGTCTTTCATGACTTGGAATATTTCTTTCCAGCCCCTTCTTGCCTATAAGGTCTCTTTTGAGAAATCAGCTGACAGTCTGATGGGAACTCCTTTGTAGGTGACTGTCCCCTTATCTCTTGCTGCTTCTAGGATTCTCTCCTTCATTTTTACCTTGGCTAGTATAATTTTGATGTGCCTTGGTGTGTTTCTTCTTGGGTCCAACTTCTTTGGGGCTCTCTGAGCTTCCTGGATTTCCTGGAAGTCAATTTCCTTTGTCAGAATGGGGAAGTTCTCCTTTATTATTTGTTCAAATACTTGCTCAATCTGTTGCTTTTCCTCTTCCCCTTCTGCTACCTCTATAATTTGGATTTTGGAACGTTTAAAGATGTCCTGGAGGTTCCTAAGCTTCTCCTCATTTTTTTGAATTATTTCTTCATTCTTTCCTGTTTGGATGTTTATTTCTTCCTTCTGGTCCACTCTATTGTTTTGAGTCCCAGTTTCCTTCCCATCCCTATTGGTTTTCCGTGCATCTTCCTTCATCTCTTTTATGGTAACCTGCATTTTCTCATGTAATTTGTGCCTAAAATCAATCAATTCTGTGAGCTTCCTGATCACCAGTGTTTTGAACTGTGCATCTGATAGATTGGCAATCTCTTGGTCGATCAAAAGGATGAGCCCTAGGGCATTGATCTGTTTTTCTGTTTGAGACAGGTCGCTCCTGTTATGGTGAGGGGCAGAGCCTTAGGTGTTCAAAGGGGCTGAGCACCCTAGTTGCTAGGTTGTGATGTTGTATGTGGGGGCGGGGGCGGGGGCAGGGGCGGGGGGGAACAATGGTGGTAGCTCTGCTCTCCCGGGATCCCAGTCCCCTCCCTGGGATCCTGGGCTGAGCGCTGTGCCCTGGTTCACAGTCGCAGCCTCACTGGGTCCACCAGCTGCCGCTTGCATACTCAGGGTCCACCCACTGCGATCCTGAGCACCCCGATGGCCTACGGATGGCTCACTTGCTCTTGGTTGCCCTCTGCGCCCAGCTCTCCCATTTCTCGTGCTCTGCGACCACACCTGCTGCTGCTTGTCTCTGCCCCTCCTACCAGTCTGGATGAACGGGTCTACTTCAACTTCTTGGTTGTCCGACTTCCATTCAGATAAATTCTGTCAGTTCTGGATGTTATTCTGCCTCTAAATTATTGTTGTCCTAATCTTGGTTGTACGTGGAGGTATGATGCGTCCACCTATGCCTCCATCTTGCTGCAAGTCTTTATTGTTTATATTTTTAATCCCCCCCCCCCCCCCGCCTTCTTCTTAAAGAATACTCTTTAGCACTCCATGTAATGCTGGTTTGGTGGTGATGACTTCCTATAGCTTTTCTTGTCCAGGAAGGAAGCTCTTTGTATGTCCTTTGATTCTAAATGATGCTTTGCTGGGTAATCTTGGTTAAGGTCCTTGCTTTTCATCACTTTGAATATTTCTTGCCAATCTCTTCTGGCCTGTAAAATTTCTGTTGAGAAATCAGCTGACAGTCTTATGAGAATTCCTGTGTAGATAACTAACTGCTTTTCTCTTGCTGTTTATAAGATTCTCTCTAGTCTTTAATATTTTGCATTTTAATTATGTGTCTTGGTGTAAGCTTCTTTGTGTTTATCATGTTTGGGATTCTCTGTACTCCTGGGCTTGTATGTCTATTTTCTTTATCAGATTAGGGAAGTTTTCTTTCATTATTTTCTCAAATAGGTTTTCAATTTCTTGCTCATTCTCTCCTTCTGGCACCCCCATGGTGTGAAAGTTGGTATGCTTGAAGTTGTTGCAGAGGTTCCTTGCACTATCTTTATTTTTTTTTATTATTTTTTATCCTGTTCTGATTGGGTGTTTTTGCTTTTTTATCTTTCAGATCACTGATATGATTCTCAGCTTCATCTACTCTACTGTTGATCTTATTCTTTATTTCAGTTAACATATCCTATATTTCTGACTGTTTTTTAAAATCTTTTTTGTGTCCTTTTTTATGCTGTTGAGGCTCCAGCTAAGGTCACTAAGCATCCTCATAGCTAGTGTTTCAAACTCTGCATTTAGTAGATTGCTTGTCTCCATTTTGTTTATTTATTTTTCTAGAGTTTTGTTCTGTTCTTTCATTTGCGACATATTTCTTTGTTTCCTCATTTTGGCAGCCTCCCTGTGTTTGTTTTGATGTATTTGGTAGAGCTGTTATGTCTCCCAGAGTTGGTAGAGTGGCTTATGCAGTAGGTATTCTGTAGAATCCCATGGCACAGCCTCTCCAATCACCCTAGCGGGGTACTCCAGGTATGCCCCCACTTACTTTTTGGGTTGTGTATATCCTTCTGATCTTTGATTTCTGTTGGCACATGAATGGGAGAGATTTACCCACAAGCCAATTAGCTGCAAAGACTGGCTGTGATCACCAACCACCATGGTTGACCAGCTATTCAGAGGCTCATTCCACAGTGGACTTATTTTGTGAGGGTTCTGTTGCCTGCTCAGTCTGTCCCTTGAGTGTGTTGCTTGTGGAGGTGGTTAGGTGAAGTTTCTATGTAGTTTGAAGCTGTCTACGAGGTATGCTGGCTCTGGGGCCCCATGAGAGGTACAAACCAAGGTCAGCTGCCATCTTTTTTTCTGCCCAGGGCCAACCAACATGAGCTACAAAGTTATATACAGATGGCTGCTACTTATGCTGAGCTTAGAGATGTCCAAACTAGGTCAAGCTGTGAACCAAGGCTGGATGCTGCTAGTGCCAATCCTGGGGCCACATGCAGAGGCCAGATTCTGCTTATTTGAGAGATTTTAGGAAAGTCTGAAGCATGAGCCAAAACAGGCCATTCATATAGAATAGCCACTGGAAACAGCTTGGGTGGGTCAAGTTGGGAGGGGCAGGGTCTCAGGGAATCACCAGGTGGAAGGAATTGTGTGAGCTAGAATTGTGTGATGGATATTCAGATATGGTGGCTTCCTGCTGGCTCTGTGTGTTTGAGGGGGGAGTGGGGTGGGGCAGGTGTCTCAGAAAAAGAACAATGGCCTCTGCAGAAAGCTGCTACCCAGGTCTTGCCCTGATGCCAGATAGTTCAGTTCCTCCCTGTATGTCCTTGGTTCCTTTCAAGTTGCTGCCCAGCACCAGAGCTTAGGGAAAGTGAGTCTGAGTAAGTTCATGCATGGGCCCTTTAAGAGAATCTGCCCAGGACTTCAGAGGTCCTCTCTCTCACTCAGCCACAATCTCTGCTGGCTTTTATAACCAGAACTTGTGGGAACTTCTCTTCCTGGCACTGGAAACCTGAGCTGAGAGGTCTAGGGTAGGGCTGGGACCCGTCTCTTTTCAGGGAGAACAACCTCTGCATCCAAGATAACCCCCTGATTTTTATCCACCACATATGGGCACTAGATCAACCTGTTCTGTGTCTCTGCCCTTCATCCAGTCTTGAGGTATCTTCTTCTTTAATTCCACAGTTGTAGGACTTCATTCAACTAGACTTCAAGTGCTTCTGAATGATGGTTGTTCTATAGTGTAGTTGTAATTTTGATGTACATCTATTCATTTTCTTAATAGTGTGATATGATGAGGAGAAATGTTTCATTTTAATGACATAATTTTTTTCTTTTATTGTTAGTGCTAGGTGATCTATTTTTCATCTGAGTGGTTGTTTTCTGCCATGAGACATAGGTCTAGAATCCCAAAAAGAATCTGGAATAATTGGGAATCAGGTGGGAATGGAAGAAACTTCACCCTTTAAATGAACAGCAACTCTTTAGCACGGTGCTTTGAAAAGGCACAAGGTTAATGAGGAGTAATCAGAAGATCTAGAGTCAAGATTTGGCTCAACAATTTACTAATTGAGTAACCAATTTATTCATCTGCAAAATAGGCATAATCATGCTTGCTCATGACATCATAATGGGCTTTGAATAATGAGATCTGAAAGCTGTAAGGTACTCAGAAAGTGACTGTGAGCATTATGTGAATAAATACCACTATTATTATCAACAGGCCTACAGAAATTTGTTATCCTGCTTGTATTATCTATCCCTCCTCCTCCTCCAGTCCTTACTCCTGAGCATCTTGCTGCTCAAGAACATCTTTTTGGGGGGACTGGCAGAAATAAACAATTGCAAAACCCAAATCCATTATATTATATGCTTGCATTTGCAGGAAAAGTTCTTGTAGTGTATTAGTGCCATGGGGCTGTGTGTGGGACAGTGGGTTCTGTGCAGCGGGAGGGCTACATGAGAGTCTGAGAGGTAGACAGCTGATGGGGATTCCCACCCAAATCCTTGAGCAAGCTGCCAAATGGGTCTTGTCTTTTCACCTTGAATGGCTTCTTTCATTATTTTCTCCCTGTATGTTGCAATTTTTAAGATATGATTTTATATAAAAAAGCAACCCCCCAAACACTCATGCAATTGTAAGGAGTTTATTTTGTCAGGTGACAACCTCAGCTCTTATTTTCCCACAAGTCAGTGTACTAAATTTATTAATTACAATCAAAAGTAAAGAATGGTGCTGATATTACCTTTAGCCAGTGTAGTTTTATAATTGGCTTTTTAAAAGTTGGAAATTATATGGGTATCTCCATTTCTACTTCTGAGAGGATTAAGCAGTTGGGGACCCCTGATGAGGAATTTCTGCTAATTGCAGTCAATGTCTTTGAGAAAAGCCATGTGACACATTTTTTTTCTCTTGCTTCAAAGCACAGTCCTCCTTCTTAGAAGGAGCAAAGGAAGCAAGACACGGGAAGTTTTAGACACTTGGAAAATACCTACTCTCATTATGCTCCTGCTGAGCTAGTAGCTTAGGCCTCCTTAGACCCAGGAGTGTCAAACTGGACCATACATGCCATAGCTCATCATGCAGCCACCCATCAGCTAAACCTGGGGGCGCCGCCAGACTATGGTAACTCCTGAAGCTTCCCCACAGATGGAAAATGTTTTCTTTTCTGTGCTCTGCACAGGGCTCTTTGTTATCCTCCAGAAAAAGCTTAGAAAGTATAAAAAATGTCTAAGACAGTCAAAAGTCTTGTGTGTATGTGTTTTTTAAGATTTTGTTTATTTATTTTTAGAGAGAGGGTAAGGGAGGAAGAAAGAGAGGGAGAGAAGCATCAATGTATGGGTGAATCTCACAGGCCCTCAACTGGGGATCTGGCATGCAACCTTGACTGGGAGTCAAACCAGCAACCTTTTGCTTCACAGGCCAGCACTCAATTACTGAGCCACACCAGCCAGGAACAGTCTTGTTTTTATATTCCTTGAGTTTATGGAGGAGCCGAAAAACTCCAGACCAAATATTCATATCTAGGCCCTCTTATACTAAGTAAGATGAGGGCTTGGTGGACTGCCCCAGCAAGACACTTAATAATGGGGGAGGTAGGAAATAAAGGCAGGATAAAGGGAGAGGGGAGAGGGGATGGTTTATGGCCCTTGCCTGGGTATACCATCATTAAACAATGACTCCAGCAGACAGAGGGTGGTAAGGCAAATGACATGATCCCTAAGGCAAATGACACGCTCCTCAAAGCAGGAGCGGCTCAGTTCTCTGTGTGGATCTGAGAGAGGACAGTTGGGAGGTGGAAAGAGGCAGCAAAGATAAGAAACCAGCAGCTGGGTGTCACATTACAAAGCTGAAAGGAAGATGCAGAGAAACGAAGAACATGCAAAAGAAAGATCAGAGAGAGCTATTATTATGCAATATGCCCATTGCAGACAGACAGGCGGTACTGGCCCTTCATCTTTCTCAACCTCAGATTCCAAGAAAGCCTTTGTTGTAGCCTGGTCAGTCACACAAAGGCACAGGCTGTGGTGAATGTCAAGTCTCAGCAAATCCCTCTCTGGACAAAAGGGTGAACTTAGGAAATATCTGAGACTTTTTCAGGAACTGACACACTCAGTCCCCATCCTAGTTCAAACTTAACTCCCTTCTGTTGCCCAAGCCTCCAAACCAAGCACCTCAGGCTACTAAAAGACAATGGGAAGATGGGGCTGCTGTCAGCCCCGCAAACAGCAATGCATACAGGGCCTCAACCTGCCTGCATACTTGGCAGGCACCACTGTATATCATGCCAACTTGAGCTGGGTGGAAAGTGAAAACCCAGCCCTTCAGCAGTTGTTTTGTCTACATGACACCTAACCAACCACTTGTTTACACTGGTGCCACATGGCACCAAGAACTGTTTTGACTGTAACAAGCTACTCTGACAGTGTGAGCAGCTGTGGCCTGTATTTGACACCTTGCGGAGGGAAGGTAAAGGCTTATGTAAGAGAACTCCTCAGACCCAGACTGAATCAAATATAACTTACCCGATTGAGACTGAGAACTGTTGTTGTATGCCCCACTCTTAAAGAAACAAGTGTTGTTTTGTGCGTTGCCACAGCTCTCAGTATATGTACGACATCAGTGGGTGGCCCTGAACGGACAGTGTTGCTGCGGAGGGAAGCCAAAGAGGACCACCGCCATGTGTTTGCAAATGAGGGGATTAGAAACCAGAGCTGAGCAGAAACAGATCCTCAGCTAAGAAAGTGTTAGGCATCTGAGCAATGTCTTAGGGAAACTAGTCTCTGAGTCACAACCTGGACTTGGCTTAACCCAATTGTGGGAGCTAAGCAAGCTTTGAGGGACCAGCTTCTCAAATACGCAAATGCCAGGGTGTGTGTAGCCTGTGGAAACAGGTCTGGGAAATGGCCTGTCACTTCCCAACTGTGGAACTCTCTGAGGGTCATTTGATGTTGGCTTCTTAGTTACATCAAATGACTGTGATTCTAGATAATATCCTTAATCTTTTTGAGGCAGGAGATAGTCAGGAAGGAAACTCCAGAGGCCCCCCTCAGGGCTGAGGTAGAAAACATCTATACATGACAAAGACCCCTAAGACCAGTTGTTCCTGTTTTCTGGGATAATGCTGAATCATGGAATGAGCCTGCCCACTACCCCTGATTCATTATAATATCATTATAATGAATTAACATTGTGGGACACCCTTCTCCAGTAGCCAATCATGAAAATCATGGGAAACCACACATGCACAGTAGCTTTGAAATCCAACTCCTTGTTCCTGCGCAGGAAAAGCCCGCCAAAGACTAGCCAGGGAGCTTCTGCCCTATAAGAATAGAATCCCTCCAGCCCACGTGTTCCCTCTCTGCTCAGAGTTGGCCCACTCCCATGTCCTGTTGAGTGTACTATCGCTTAATAAATCTTCTCTCTTTCTTTATGCTATAAACTTTGTGTGTTTGGTTCAATTCTTTGTCCTGGATCACTAAGTACCTGGTTACCTGTGCACACCTGTGACATTTTGACAAAGCCTACAGACAACAGGAGGAAAAAAAGACCACAAAATATCTAACACATAAAATTAATTCTCCCTCACCCCTACACACATAACAGTGTTGTAACTTTTTGACAGTTTTTCTCATTGGTCACAGTGTCAGGAATGCTCGTGCCATAGATGTCCACTAAACTCACTGCCTGTCTTCCTCACTTCTTCAACTCATTACACAAAAGCGCCTTTTCAGAGAGCTTTACCTGGATACCTGCTCTAAAATTTTACCCCGATCCTTCTGCTCCTGCCAGTTTCCTGCTTGATTTTTCTCTTTTGCACTCATCATCATCTAATACAAGCACACCTTGGAGACATTATAGTTTCGCCCCAGACCACTGTAATAAAGTGAATTTGGATCTTTTTGCTGGTGGAGTGTCTTGCCTTCAGTTTGTACAAAATGCGACATCTGTGAAGCACAATAAAATAAAGTGCAATAAAATGAGGTGTGCCTGTAGAATAAATATTTTAGTTGTCTTACTTATTGTCTGTCTTTCCCTCTAGAATGTAAACTCTACAAGTGCAGGTAGAGTTTTCCTGTGCCCTGCTTGTTCACTGTTGTAACCAGCCAGGACAGCACCTGGAGCATCTCAATATGCATTTGTTGAATGAGTTAGTAATTGTTTCCTGTCCTTTGAGTAGAGCAGATGTCTTCATTGTATAAATGAGGATTTAAGGCGGTGTTTCTATGCTCCTGAGTCAAAGCATTTTGAAGAAAACAAAACAAAACCCTTTCCAATGACAAGGTTTCTGTTTTTTCCTCTTTCAGGTGTGGTAGGAAGTGGTCTGCTGCTGAGTGGTCTGGAGTTGAGCATTTGACCTTCTCCCCGGTTGGTCAGGCTCAGGTACAATAGTTTTCCTTGAGGGAGGCCTTGTGAACAACAGAATGCTTTGGGCATATTTCAAAATGGATTCTTTTCTCCTCTCCTTGCTGAGAGAATGAGGGGATCTTTTTCTGGTCTTCAGTGTGAGAACCTTGGGGGGCTTCTGGAAGCAAAACTCACACAAGTGTGGTCGCTGGTAAAGAGGAGCCTACTGGAGTTTTTGGCTCTCAAACTTGTCTACACTGGGCTTTCAGAAATCCATCAATTACAGTTTAAGTTTTTCTCTCCTGGACTGTTTCCAGCAGAGGTTTTTGCTTCTGGCTTTTGCTCTGGTAAGCTGTGATTCTCTATATCTACTTGTCTGTAATGTTTGGGGTGAGAGTTTCCTCTGTGACCACCTCCATTCTTCAATGGATCTGAGTTTTTTACTTTATTTGTTTAGCTTTTATCTTGTTGTGAGGATAAAAGTGAAGATTCCCAGATACCTTACATGCCAGACAAGCCAGACTATATAAAAACTTTTACTGTTGAGTTTTGAGATTCTATATATATGTATATTTATACACACACATACACATTCTAGATAGGAGTCTTTTGTCAAATAAGTGGCTTGCAAATATGTTCTCCAGTCTGTAGCTTCACATCCTCTTCACACATTCTTTCACAGAGCAAAAGTTTCTAACTCCAATGAGGTCCAATTTTAGTTTTTATAGATCATGCTTTTAGTATCAAATCTAAGAACTTTATGCCTATCCCTAGATCTTGAAGATCTTCACCTATTTAAAAAAAGATTTTATAGCTTAAAATTTACATTTTACATTATAATTTAACATTTATATTTAAGTTCCTGATCCATTTTGAATCCATTTTTGTATAATGTATGAGGTTTAGGTTGAGTTTCTAGTTGTGCTTTAGATATTCAGATGCCCCAGAACTATTTGTAGAAAAGGCTGCTCTCTCTCAACTGAATTTAATTTGTACCTTTGTCAAAATCTGTTGATCATACTTGTATGGGTCTATTTCTGGGTTTTCTATTCTGTTCCATTGTCCTGTTTGTTTATCTCTACACCGATACAGTACCTTGACTGCTGTAATTATATAGTAAGTTTTAATATTGGATAGAGTTACTCCTCTCACTTTATTCTTTTTTTTTGTCAAGATTATTTATACTGTTCTATGGCTTCTTCCCTGGCCTGTGTAGCTTGGTTGGTTAGAGTGTCACCCAGCTAACCGAAAGGTCAGTGTTTGATTCCCAATCAGAGCACGTGCATAGGTTGCGGGTTTGGTCTAGGTAAGTGTGAGAGGAAACCAATTTATGTTTCTCTCCCACATCAATGTTTCTTTCACTATCGCTTTCCCTCCCCTCCCCTCTCTCTAAAATCAATAGGCGTGTCCTTGGGTTAGGAGTAAAAATAAAAATTATTCTATGGCTTCTGCCTTTCCACATATTTTTATTTTATTTCATTTTTTAAAGTTTATTTTATTGATTATGCTATTACAGTTGTCCCAATTTTTTTCCACTTTGCCCCCCTCCACCAAGTACCTCCTTCTCTCCAGGAATCTACCCCAACTTAGTTCATGTCCATTGGTGATGGATATAAGGTATTAGCTTCTCCATTTCCTATACTATTCTCAACATCCCCATGTCTATTTTGTACCTACCAATTATGTTTCTTATTCCCTGTACCTTTCCCTCATTCTTCCCCACTCCCTGCTGATAACCCTCCATGTGATCTCTATTTCTATGATTCTGTTCCTGTTCTAGTTGTTTGCTTAATTTGTATTTGTTTTTGTTCTTTTAGATTTCAGTTGTTGATAGTTGTGAGTTTGTTGTCATCTTAATGTTCGTAGTTTTGACCTTCTTTTTCTTAGATAAGTCCCTTTAACATTTCATATAATAAGGGCTTGGTGATGATGAACTCCTTTAGCTTCATCTTGTCTGGGAAGCATTTTATCTGCCCTTCAATTCTAAATAATAGCTTTGCTGGATAGAGTAATCTAGGTTGTAGGTTCTTGCTTTTCATGACTTTGAATACTTCTTGCCAGTCCCCTCTTGCCTGCAAAATTTCTTTTGAGAAATCAGCTGATATGTTGTTTTATGGGAATTCTTTTGTAGGTAACTCTCTTCTCTTGCTGCTTTTAAGATTCTCTCTTTATCTTTAACCTTTGGCATTTTAATTATGATGTGTCTTTGTGTGGTCCTCTTTGTGTCCAACTTCCTTGGGACTCTCTGTGCTTGCTGGACTTGCATGTCTATTTCCTTTGCCAAATTAGGGAAGTTTTCTGTCAGTTTTCTTTTCAAGTAAGTTTTCAATTTTTACTATTTCTTCTTCTGGCATCCTGTGTTTGTTCTGTGCAGTAGGTAGAGCTGCTTCAACTCCACCTGGGTGCACTTGTTATGTCATAAGGGATAGAGTCTTAGGTGTTCATCAGGGCAGGGCAACCCACTTTGCCACTTGGTGGAGCTATATGTCGGGGGGCAGGTAGGAGAAGGAATAAATCCACTTGCTTAGCTCTCACCCCATTTTCTGTCACTTCCCCCATTTCCTGAATGTGACTGAAGCCCTTCTAGCTGCTGCCCTGGTGTTGAATCTCAGAGTGGGTGGGTTTGCATACATTCTAGGGTCATGTGTATCTTTTAAATGGACTCTCCTGAGATACTGGCCATTTCTTCCACTGTCCCAACTCCCACTGGTTTTTATAGCCAGAAATTATGAGGCTTTTTTTTTTTTTTCCTGGTGTTGGAACCCTGGACTGCACAGTTTGGCCTGGGGCTAGGATTGCTGGCTCCCCAGGTGTCCCTCCCAGTTTTTATCCACCTCACGTGAATGTGGGACTGCACATTCCACCAGCTGACACTGCTGTTGCCTCACTACCACAGCCTCACCACTGCTACACCTCGTCCTCTTTGCCCTGGCTACCTCTCTCTGCCCTTCCTACCCACCTGGAAGAACATTTCTTCTTTGAATCTTTGGTTGTCAGACTTCCATACAGTTCAATTTTCTGGTAATTCTGGTTGTTTTTTTTGTTTGTTTGTTTTGAGGTTAGTTGTGATCCTTCTTATGGTTGTGTGAGGAGGTAAAGCATGTCTATCTATGCCTCCATCTTGGCCAGAGGTCTCCATATATTTTTATTTTTTATTTTATTTTTTTAAAAGATTTTATTTATTATTTTTTTTAGAGAGAGGGAAGGGAGGGAGAAAGAGAGAGAGAGAGAGAAACATCAATGTGCGGTTGCTGGGGGCCATGCCTGCAACCCAGGCACGTGCCCTGACTGGGAATCAAATTTGCAATGCTTTGGTTCGCAGCCCGAGCTCAATCCACTGAGCTATGCCAGCCAGGGCCATATATTTTATAAGAAGCTTGTCTATGGCTACAAAAATTCTGAGATTTTGGTTGGAATTGCATTAAGTCTATATAGCAATTTGGGAAGAATTAACCCCTTTAAAATGTGGAGTCTTCCAAACCATGAACATTGCATATCTCTAAATTTATTTAGGTCTTGTTTGATTTCTTTCATCAAAGTTATTAACATTTTATAATTTTCAGAATGCATATTCTATGCATATTTTGTTAGGTTTTTATCTAAGTATTTACTTTTCTTTGGGGTTATAATAAATGGTATTGTTTTACATTTTATTTTCTGCATATTTATAACATATAAAAGTACAAATGATTTCTGTGTGTGGATCTTGTGTTCCGAAACCTGCTAAATTCAGTAGTTAGTTCTCGGGGTAATTTTTTTGGTAGATTCTTTAGATTTTCCTATGTAAGCAATCATGTCAGTCTTGGCACCTAAAAATGTTGACCCACTTACATACCTCAAAAATAATTCCACTTAGTTGTAATGTATAATTATTTTTACACATTGTTGAATTCACTGTGCTGGGTTTTTTTGTTTTTTTTTTTTTTTGAGAATTTTGGCATCTAAGTTGATGAGAGACATTGTCTATAATTTCTTTTTGTCTGTCTTTTAGTATCTTATACGAGTAATATTATCCTCATAAAATGAGTTGGGAAGTGTTTTTCCATCTTTTCTATTTTATGGAAGATATTGTTGTAAAATTAGTGGTTTAATGTTTGTTTTAAATATTTGTTGGGATTTTCTAGGAGCTTTAAATGTGAGTTAATTTATTCTATGACTGTAGAACCTGTTCTTATTACCTTTTCATATTAGTTGAAGTTTGCTAATTAGTGGTTTTTGAGAATTGTTCCATCTCTTTTAAGTTGTCAAATTATGAATGTAAAATTATATGTAGTATTTGCTGATTATCCTTGTTTATTTATGTATATTTAATTTTAGTCTTAATGTTTTTATTGTAGGAGTCATACTTTTTAATTTAGTTTTCCAAAGGATTCTTTTTTTAGTGAATTGGCAAATTTTTATCTTTTATACTTATTGTTATTCTATTACTGTTGTACCAATTTGCACCCCTTTGCCCTCCTCCACCATTCTTACCTCCCCTCTCCCACAGTCAATTCCCACACTGTTGTCCATGTCTATGGGTCATTCATACATACTCACTGACTAGTCCCTTCCCTTTTTTCCACCATTACTCCCTCTCACCTCCTCTCCTGGTCACTGTCAGTTCTGTTCCATGTTTCTATGCCTGTGATTCTATTTTGTTTGTTAGTTTATTTTGTTCATTAGATTCCTGTTATAGGTGAGATCATATGGTATTTGTTTTCACTGCCTGGCTTTATTTCACTTAGCATTATATTCTCCAGTTCCATCCATGCTGTCACAACGGTAGGAATTCCTTCTTTCTTCTGTGTGTGTATTGCATTGTTTAAAGGTACCACAGTTTTTGATCCACTCTTCTACTGATGGGAAATTAGGCTGTTTCTATTACTTGGCTATTGTAAATAGTGCTGCTATGAATATTGGGGGCACATAAGTTCTTTTGAATTGGTTATTTGGGAGTCTTAGGGTATATTCCCATCAGTGGTTAGGCTGGGTAAAAAGGCAGTTCCATTTTTAGTTTTGTGAGGAAATTCCGTGCTGTTTTCTACAGTGGTTGTACCACTCTGCATTCCCACCAACAGTGCACTAGGGTTCCCTTCTCTCCACATCCTTACCACCACTTGTTATTTGTTGATTTATTAATGACACCCATTCTGACTGGTATGAGATGATATCTCATTGTGGGTTTAATTTGCGTCTTTCGGATTGCTAGTGATGTTGAGCATCTTTTCACATGTCTATGGGCCATCTGTACATCCTCATTGGAGAAGTGTCTATTCAGGTCCTTTGTATATCTTTTAATTGGATTGTTTGTCTTTCTGGTGTTAAGTTGTATGTGCTCTTTATATATTTTGGAGTTCAAACCTTTGTCCAATGTATCTTGGGCAAATATGTTCTCCCATACAGTTGGTTCCCTTTTCATTTTGATGATGGTATCTATAGCTGTGCAGAAGGTTTTTAGTTTGATGTAGTCCCATTTGTTTATATTTTCCTTTACTTCCCTTGCCCTAGGAGATATATCAGCAAAAATATTGCTACACAAGATAGCTGATATTTTACTGCCTATGTTTTCCTCTGGGACATTTATAGTGTCACAAGCTATTTTAAAGTCTTTTATCCACTTTGAGTTTATTCTGGTATATGATGTAGTTGGTGGCATAGTTTCATTTTTTGGCATGTACAAGTCCAGTTCTCCCAAAACCATTTATTGAAAAGGCTATTTTCACTCCATTGTGTGCTCATGTACCCTTTGTCAAATATTTTATAGCCACAGAAAAATGGGTTTATTTCTGGGCTCTCTATGTTCCATTGATCTATGTGTCTGTTTTTATGTCAGTATCAGACTGTTTTGACTACAGTGGCCTTGTAGTATAGTTTGATATCAGGTGTTGTGAGCTCTCCAACTTTCTTCTTTTTCTCAATATTGCTGGGAGTTTGGGGTTTGTTTTTTGTTTGTTTGTTTGTTTTTGGTTCCATATACATTTTGAAGTATTTTCTCTAGATCTGTGAAATATGTCATGCTATCTGCAAATAATGACAGTTTTACTTCCTTCTTTCCAATTTGGATGCCTTTTATTACTGATTATTTGTCTGATTGTTTTTGTCTGATTGCTGTGGCTATAACTTTTGGTACTATGTTGAATAAGAGTGGTGCAAATGGAGACCCTTGTTCCTTATCTTAAGAGAAATGCTTTTTGGTTTTGCCCATTGAATATGATCATGGTTGACAGTAAGTTTTTCATAAATGGCCTTTATTATGTTGATGTATTCTCCCTCTATTCCAACTTTGCTGAGATTTGTTTTTATCATAAATGGGTACTGGAGTCTATCAAACAATTTTTCTGCATCTATTAATATAATCATGTGATTTTGTCTTTCATTTTGTTGATGTAATATATTGTATATAATATCACATTTCTTGATATATGAATATTGTATCATCCTTGCATCCTTGGAGTAAATGCCACTTGATCATTGGTGTATGCTGTTTTTAAAGTATTGCTGGATCTGGTTTGCTCATAATTGTTGAGTATTTTAGCATCTATATTCATCAGAGGTATTGGCCTGTAGTTTTCTTTCTTTGTCGTGTCTTTACCTGGTATTGGGATTAGGTACTACTGACCTCTTAAAAAGAGTTTGGGGATTTTCCCTCTTCTTGAATTTTTTGAAATTCTTTGAGGATAGGTGCTAGTTCTTCTTTGAATCATTGGTAAACTTTGCCTGTGAAGCCATTTGGTCCAGAGCCTTTTATGTCAGGAATTTTTGATTACTGCTTAACATTCACTAGTTATTGTCAGTCTATTCAGGTTTTTTTATTCTTCCTGATTCAGTTTTGGAAGAATTGTATGTCTAGAAATTTATCCATTTCTCCCAGGTTGTCCAATTCCTTGACATACAGTTATTCATAGTAATTTCTTACAATCCTTTGTATTTCTGTGGTATCAGTTGTTACTTCTTTCATTTCTGATTTTATTTATTTGTGTCCTCTCTTTTTATTCTTGATTAGCCTGGATAATGTTTGTCAATTTTATTATCTTTTCAAAGAACCAGCTCCTCAATTTATTGATCCTTTGAATTATTTTTTCAGTCTATATTTCATTTGACTCTGCTCTGATCTTGATTATTACTTCCTTCTGCTTGTCCTGGGCTTATTTGTTGTTGTTCCCCTAGTTCTTTTAGATGTAGCATTACAATGTTTATTTGAGATTTTCTATCTTCTTTAGGTAGGCCTGTTTTGCTATGAACACCCTTGTCTGGATTGCCTTCACTGTCCCATAGGTTTTGGGTTTTTGTGTGTCTATTATCATTTGTTTCCAGATACTTTTTGATTTCTTACTTGACCTCATTGTTAACCCATTTATTATTCAATAACATGTTATTCAGCCACCACATATGTGAATGTTTTAGAGTTTTTTTCTTGAGGTTGTTTTTAGTTTCAAGCCATTGTAATCTGAGAAGATGCTTGATATGATTTCAATTTTCTTCATTTTGTTAAAGCTTATTTTTTTGTCCTACCATATGGTCTATCTTTGAGAATGATTCATGTGAAGCACTTGAAAAAATGTATATTTTGCTTGTTTGGGGTAAAACCTTCTATAAATATCAATTAAGTTCCTTTGATCTAGACTATCATTAAATGCTGTGGTAGTTTTATTGATTTTTTGGTTGAAAGAACTATCCTTGATTGACAGTCTGATGTTAAAATACCCTAAAATGGCTGTATTGCTATCTCTTTCTCAATGTCCTCCAATATTTTCTTTATATATTTAGGTGCACCTATATTGGGTGCCTATATGTTTATAAGAATTATATCCTTTTGTTGGACTACTCCCTTAAGTGTTATATAGTGATCTCCTTTGTCTCTTGCTAAGGACTTTGTTTTGAAGTCTATCTTATCTGATATAAGTATTGCTACCAACCTTTTTCTTTCTTGTCTAATTGCATGGGATATTCTTTCCATCCCTTCACTTTCAGCCTGTATATATCTGTTGTTTTGATGTAGGCCTCTTGTAGACAGCATAGATACAAGTCATGTTTTCTTATCCATTCAGCAGCCACCCTATGTCTTTTGATTGGAACATTTAACCCATTTACCTTTAAGGTTATTATTGATAGGTACTTATTCATTGACAGTTTTTCTCTTTGTACCTGTGTTCTTTCTCTATCTCTCTCTTTCTCCTCCTCCCCTCCTTCTTCTTCCTCCTCTCCTCCTTCTTCTCCTTCTTCTTTTCCTCCTCCTTCTTATTCTTATTTTGATTCTTCTTCTGATTCTTCCCCTCCTCCTCCCCCCCTCCTCCCCCCCCTCCTCCCCCTCCTGTCCCCCTCCTCCTCCTCATTGTTGTTGTTGTTGTTGTTGTTGTTGTTCTTCTTCTTCTTCTTCTCTCTTCCTCTCCTCTTCTTCTCCTCTTCCTCATGCAGTCCATTTACAATCCCTTGCTTGCATGGTGATGATGTACTCATTTAGCCTTCTTTTGTCTGGGACGCTTTTTATTTTGCCTTTCATTTTAAATGAGAGTTTTGCTGGATAGAGTAGTTTGGTTACAGGCCCTTGCTTTTCATTACTTGGAATATTTTGTGCCATTCCCTTTTGCCTTGTGGTGTTTCTGTTGAGAAATCAGCTGATAGCCTTGTTGGAGCTCCCTTGTGTGTTACTAGCTCTTTCTCCCTTCCTGCATTTAAGATTTCTCCTTGTCTTTAAGTTTTATCAGCTTGATTGAAATGTGTCTTAGAGTGGGCCTCTTTGGGTTTATCTTTATTGCTACCCTCTGTACTTTCTAAACTTGCATGCCTTTTTCTCTCACCAACTTAGGAAAGTTTTCTGTCATTATTTTTTCAAACAGGTTTTCGAGCTCTTGCTCCCTTTTTTTTCTCCTTCTTGTATCCTTATGATGTGAATATTGTTACATTTCATTTTGTCTCAAAGCTCCCCTAAACTATCCTGTTCTTTTTTAATCTTTTTTTTTATTTTGTTGCTCTGACTGGGTGTTTTTTCCTACTTTGTGTTCCAAGTCACTGATTTGATTCTCTGCTTCATTTAGTCTGCTTTTAATTCCTCCTAGTGTGTCCTTCATTTTAGATATTGCATTCTTCATTTCCACCTGGTTCTTATTCAAGGTTTCTATGTTATTTTTCATGTTGATATAGTTCCCACTAAGTTCCTTGTAGTTCTCACTGAGTTGATTGACCATTACTTTAAACATTGCTTTGAACCCTATTTGATAAATTGCTTGCCTCAATTTCATTTAGCTCTTTTTCTTTTTCTGTAGATTCCTCCTTTTTCTTTCATTTGATGGTTGTTTCTGCCTCTCCATTTTGGCTGTGTTTTTGTGTTTGTTTCTATGTATTCAATTGATTTGTTTTGACTCTGTGTCTTGTGCAGTAGCCTTGTGTATTATGAGTCCTGTGGGACCCAGTGATGAAGACTCTTTGATCTATATGCTCTAGGAATGTGCCCTGTGTGGATTATGTGGACTCTCCTGCTGTTTGGGGGTTCTGATTGTTTTTGGCCCATTTGTTGGTAAGAACTCCCCCTTGGCTGGTTGGCTAAGAGGCTCAACTCACACCATGTGTTGTACACTGTGATATAGGTGCTGGCAGAACAAAGCAAAACAACGTGAAAACAACACCAAAACAAGCAACTCTTGTAACCACAACAGCAGCATCAAAGACAAGAGAGCAAAGAATAATAAAAGCAGAAAGAGAAATAGAATAGTAGAGAAAAGGGAAAAGGAAAATAAATATGAGAAAACCTAAGGAAAGAAAAGTGGTTATGAGAGGGAAAAAGGAAATAGGACTACTACTTGTAATTAACTGAAAGAGGAAAAACAGGGTAAAGGAACATAGAAAACAACAAGAATAACAAAAGGAGAGAAAAAGGGAACAATGGGGTAATCAAAGATAACTGTTAAATAGGAGATAAGAAAGAAATATTAGAGTACCAAAAATAAAAGGAAAAGAAAAAATAGATAATAAAATAAAAAGGTTATGAAAAAGAAAAAAATAGCTAAGATAATAAGAAAAGAACCAAGTAGATTTGTCTGAGCACAGTTCAGATATTTCTGTCTGGTTTCTCTCTTTGGATATCACTCTGATATATGAGTCTGGTGTAAGCCAATGTGGGATGCTGTCCATATCTGTCCCTCAGTCACCTTTTTAAAGCTATAGCCTATCCACAGTTTGTGTCTCATTCCTCCAGGCTTGGCTGCTCCCAGAGTGAGCCAAGTTACTCTGAAAAACTGTCTTTTATCACCATTGGGTCCAGGGTGTGTCAGCAAACATCCCAAGTCACCACAGGATCCACCTCTGCCAGTCTGTCTGCTTGCTTGTTGTCAATCTTAGACTACCCACAAATCCGATATTTCTGAGAGGACTTCTAGCAGAAACAGGATCTGTAATTTCTGGATGTTTCATGACAGGTACCTTTCAGACTTCAAGAAAGATGGTAGGTGTGTTCTCCCTTCCTCTGAGCCACTAGTTTTAGTCTGTCATGGATTATTTCCCTGTACTCAGCAGGGCAGGGCCACTGGTAGGATTCCAGAGGCCAGATTTTGGGTCTGCCAGACACCAGGAGGGTGTTTCTGTGGCTCTCCCATGAGTGAGATGTACCAGTCTGTTTCCCAAGATAGTGTATGGATTGGCTGCACCCTACCACCAATCTCTGAAGAACCATGAGTCTGTTTATGTTGCCATCTCCTCAGCAAGGGTTAAGATGAAGGATGGGAGAAAACAAAAAGAAAGAAACAGGATAGAACCGCAAGACAGCAGACCTGAAAAAGAACAAAAAAAATGTGCTGAGTAGAGCAAACAGGATTTCAGAGGTTGTGGCGAAGGGAATTTCAGGGGGTGAAGGGAGTGGTAGCCCACAGGGTAAGGTAACTGATTTTCCCTCGGGAGTGGCTAGCTTTTCTCAAGAAAGATGGCTGCTATGGAGTCAGGTATATCCAGGCCCTTAAAATCCCACAATGCTCTCCCCAAGTCTTTCCCCAGTGCCTCCCAATCCAGAGCCTCCTCACAAAACTCCAGTCCATGCTACCCTTCCTTTGCTGGGGCCCAGGGTTTTCACCCACAAAACCTGTGCTTGGCCCCTTTAAGAAAAAAAAAATGGGTGGTTTTTATCTAGTGGTTTTTGTTTCTTTCCAGCCCAGAAAGTACCCACAGTGCAGACTCCTTATCTCCTGGTCTGGATACTATAGGAATGTCTTTCGTGTGGGTTATGTGGAATCTCCTATTGTATATGGGTCCTGATTTTTATGGGACTGTTGGTTGGTGGGAACTTTTCTCTGTCTGGCTAAGGAGCTTAACCCCTACCATGACTGCTTCTACCTTGAGAGATTTTCTAGGTCTGGTGTGGATCCCCTGTAGAGGCATGTACAAGAGGCTACCTATCAGTGTTTCTCTCTCACACTGGTACCTCTTTCTCTCTTTCCCAAATCAATAGAATATATCCTGTATGCATTGTCTTCTTTCAAGTCTCATATCATCCTGATGGGGTGGGGGAAGGAAGGGAAGAGTCCAGCAAAAAAGCTGTAAACAGGACAGTGGCAGGGCATTTGCACCACTCCCCCATAGACAGCCTTTGGTTGTCACTGCTGCACTCCTTCGGTGGTCTCTACAGGTAGCCTCCCAGCCGCCTTTCACCATCCACAGTGCTCCCAGGTCCTTGACTGGTTTGCAGGCTCCTCAGACCTCATTCTGTTTTTGGTTCTAGTGGTGCTTGGGCCCAGGGAGGTGACAGCTCCCTCCCTGGCAAGTACTGCAGTCTGCAGACACTGGCTCCTGGTGTTTGTGGGGTGTGTGGTCTCTAGACATGGATGGCACAGAGGCAAGCCTGGGTGTCAAGGTGTGGCCACTCTGGTGGCTTCTTCCCCAGTAGAATTTTTTAATTCCACAAAATGGCTCCTGCTCCAAACCCACATAACCTGAAGTGCTGAGCTGGGTGGTTTTGGTGGTAGGGGCTCCCCTAGGAGAGCTTGAGCTGCCCATCCCCAAGTGCTCTCTCAGGTGGATGGCCCCATGCACACTCACAAATATGCCCAAACACTCACCCATGCACACGCTCACTCACATGATCTCACTCATAGTCAACTGGATTTTCAAGTTGATTACTCTCTAGTTTAGTGGTCTGGGGCTGGGAACAAGTGGATAGAGCTTCCAGTTACTCTGCAGCCATCTCAGAACCTCCTCCATACACACATGGATGTATATGTCTTTTGGGTTTCATCATATAAATACCCAAAAGTAGAATTGCTGATCATTCTTTTTCTCTTGTTATAGCTTTTGTGTTGGCATATATTTTGTCTGGCATAGGAATTGCTACCTTGGCTTGTTTTCTGTTTCCATTTTCATGAAATACTTTTCTCCATTCCTTTACTTTTACTCTGTGATCTGAAGTGAGTTTCTTGTAGACAACGTATGTAAGAGTCTTGTTTTGTTACCCATTCAGCCACCACATGTCTTTTGACTGGAGCATTTAATCCATTTGCATCGATTAATTATTGATAGACATGTATTTATTACCATTTTATTATTCATAATTTTTGTCTTTTTTCCTTCTTTTAAAGAATACCCTTTAATATCTCATGTTATATGGGTGGTGATGGCTCCTTTAGCTTTTTCTTGTCTGGGAATCTCTATATGTCCTTTGATTCTAAATGATAGCTGTACTGGAGTCTTGGCTTTAGGTCCTTGCTTTTCATCACTTTTAATATTTCTTGCCAGTCCCTTCTGGCTTGAAAAGTTTCTGTTGATAAATCAGCTGACAGTATATAGGACCTCCCTTGTAGGAAACTAACTGCTTTTTCTCTTACTGCTTTTAAGATTCTCTCTTTATCTTTAACCTTTGGCATTTTTAAAAATATATTTTATTTATTATGCTATTACTGTTGTCTCATTTCCCCCCCCTTCACTCCCCTCTGCCCTGCACACCCCTCCCACCCACATTCCCTCCTTCAGTTCATGTCCATGTGTTATACATATAAGTTCTTCGGCCTCTACATTTCCTATACTATTCTTACCCTCCCCCTGTCTATTTTGTACCTACCATCTATGCTACTTATCCTCTGTAATTTTCCCCTCTCTCTCCCCCTCCCACTCCTCAGTTGATAATCCTCCATGTGATCTCCATTTCTGTGGTTCTGTTCCTGTTCTAGTTGTTTGCTTAGTTTGCTTTTATTTTTGTTTTAGCTGTGGTTGCTAATGCTTGTGAATTTGCTGTCATTTTACTGTTCACATTTTTACCTTTTTTTTAGATAAATCCCTTTAACATTTCATATAATAAGGGCTTGATGATGATGAACTCCTTTAATTTGGCCTTATCTGAGAATCACTTTATCTGCCCTTCCATTCTAAATGAAAGCTTTGGTAGATAGAGCAATCTTGGATGGAGGTCCTTGCCTTTCATGACTTCAAATACTTCTTTCCCGCCCTTCTTGCCTGTAAGGTCTCTTTTGAGAAATCAGCTGACAGTATTATGGGAACTCCTTTGTAGGTAACTGTCTTCTTTTTCTTGCTGCTTCTAGGATTCTCTCCTTATCTTTAATCTTGGGTAATGTAATTATGATGTGCCTTGGTGTGTTCCTCCTTGGGTTCAACTTCTTTGGGACTCTCTGAGCTTCCTGGACTTCCTGGAAGTCAATTTCCTTTGCCAGATTGGGGAAGTTCTCCTTTATTATTTGTTCAAATGATTTTTCCACTTGTTGCTCTTCCTCTTTTCCTTTGGGTACCCCTATAATTCAGATGTTGGACTGTTTAAAGATGTCCTGGAGGTTCCTAAGCCTTTCCTTATTTTTTTGAATTCTTGTTTCTTCATTCTTTTCTTCTGATTGGATGTTTCTTCTTTCTTCTTCCTTCTGGTCCACACCATTGACTTGAGTCCTGGTTTCCTGCACATTTTCCTTTATTTCACATAGTGTAGCCTTCCTTTTTTCATCTAAATTGTAACCAAATCCAATCAATTCTGTGAGCATCGTGATCACCAGTGTTTTGAACTGTGCATCTGATAGGTTGGCTATCTTTTTGTCACTTAGTAGTTTTTGTGGAGCTTTGATTTGTTCTTTCATTTGGGCCATATTTTTGTCTTGGGCCATATTGATCCACCTGTTACATAGTGAGGGGCAGAGCCTTAGGTGTTCACCAGGGCAGGGCAGCCCACGTTGCTGAGTTGTGATGCTGTATGTAGGGACCTTTGGCATTTTAATTAAATGTGCCTTGGTGTGGGCCTCTTTGGATTCATTTTGTATGAAACTTTATGCACTTTCTGGACTTGTATGTCTGTTTTCTTTACCAGGTTTGGAATGTTTTCCATTATTATTTTTTCAAATAGGTTTTAAATTTTTTGCTCTCTCCTTCTTTTGGCACTTCCATGATATGAATTTTGGTATGCTTATAATTGACCCAAAGGATCCTTACACTTGTGTTATTCTGATTGGGTATTTTCTTCTTATCTTCCAAATCACTCATTTGGTGCTCTGCTTCATCTACTGTAATGCTGATTCCCTACGATGTTCATTTAAGTTATTGTATTGTTCATATCTGACTGGCACTGTTTATGTTTTCTGTATCCATTGTTATGTTTCCTATCTTTTTGTTGATGTTCTAAGTTCATCTACTTTTCCTCTAAGTTAATTGAGCATCTGTAAAAGCAGTGTTTTGAACTCTGCATCTGGTAAATTGCTTGTCTCCATTTTTTTTAGTTCTTTTTCTGGAGTTTTGTTCTGTTATTTTGTTTGGGATGTGTTTCTTTGCTTACTCATTGCAGCTGTCTGTGCTTGTTTTTATGCATTAGGTAGATTTTCTATGTCTCCCAGTCTTGGTAGAACGGACTTATGTAGTAGGTGTTCTTTTTTTTTAATGTTCCTTTATTTTTATTTCTTATTGAGTTTATTGGGGTGACACTGGTTTGCAAAACCACACAGGTTTCAAGTGTACTACTCAATAAAATATTGTCTGCACATAGCACCATGCACCCATCATCACAAGCAAAGTCTCTTTCTGTTTCCATTTTAGAGCTCTTTTAAATCAATTCTCTTATAACTTGACTTATGGTCATGAGATTTACCACTCTAATAATATCAAATTGTTTCTTCGGGAACTACTGTATTCACACTCAGTCAGCCTTTACTAGTAACACCTTTCTTTATATTACTGTTAACAGTTAGGTTTCTTATTTATGCATATAAAAATGTCTTCTACAGATGGTCAAAGAAACCTCACCATGGTAAGTAATTTTTCAGCTAAGGAGATGAAAATATGAAAAAACTATAATTATATGTCAATAAAAATAATTATTTTCATTAAAAATGGACCAGAAATGTAGAAGACATTTTTTCTCCAACTACTTGGTATTCAATTTACACTTAGATAAATCCCACTAAGGAATGTTTGACTATAATTTATTCTAAACTGAGATAAATCTATTTGACCTGAAGGGGTAGCCTTTCATCTCAGTTAAATGTAAAATCTGCAATATCTAATACTTGATATTTGGAATTGTTGGTATAAATATGAACTTATAATACCTAAGAGAACATTTGCAGAGGGAGAGCCAGATTGCAATAGATCTGCAATAGATTTTTTAAAATTTTATTTTAATCATTGTTCAAATACAGTTTTCTCCTTTTACTCCCAATCCAGCCCCCCACCCTCCCCACTTCCCTCCCATTTCCACCCTCCCCTTAGTTTATGACCATGTGTCCTTTAAGTTTGTTCCCGTGAACCCTTTCCACTGTCCCCTGAAATTCTCTCTACTCTCTTCTGTGGGCACTGTCAGCCTGACCTCTATTTCAGTGTCTTTGGTTATATTTTGCTTGTTTCTTTGTTTTGCTATTTGGGTTCCTGTTAAAGGTGAGATCATATGGTATTGTCTTTCACTGCCTGGCTTGTTTCACTTAGCATAATGTTTTCCAGCTCCATCCACCCTGTTGCAAAGGGTAGGAGCTCCTTCTTTCTTTCTGCTGCATAGAATTCCATTGTGTAAATGTACCACAGTTTTTTGATCCATTCATTTACTGATGGGCATCTTGGTTGCTTCCAGCACCTAGCTATTGTAAATTGTGCTGCTATGAAGATTGGAATGCATAGGTTCTTTTGAATTGGTGTTTTAGTATTCTTAGGATAGAGTCCCAGCAGTGGAATTGCTGGGTCAAAAGGCAGATCCATTTTTAGTTTTCTGAGGAAGTTCCATACTGCTTTCCTTAGTGGTTGTACCAGTCTGCAGTCCCACCAGCAGTGCACTAGGGATTCCTTTTCTCCACAACCTCTCCAACACTTGTTGTTTGTTGCTTTGTTTATGATGGCCATTCTGACTGGTATGAAATGGTATCTCATTGTGGTTTTAATCTGCATCTCTCTGATAGCTAGCGATATTGAACATCGTTTCATGTGTCTTTGGACTTTCTGTATGTCCTCCTTGGAGAAGTGTCTGTTCAAGTCCTTTGCCATTTTTTAAGTGGGTTGCTTGTTTTCTTAGAGTGGAGTCATGTAAGTTCTTTATATATTTTTGAGATTAAACCCTTGTCTGAGGTATCATTGGCAAATATGTTTTCCCATACAGTTGGTTCTCTTTTAATTTTGATACTGTTTTCTTTAGCTGTGCAGAAGCTTTTAATTTTGATGAGGTCCCATTTGTTTATTCTTTCCTTATGTCCCTTGCTCTAGGGGACACGTCAGTAAAAAAGTTTCTTCTTCTTCGTGAAATATGAGATTTTCCTACCTATGTCCTCCTCTAGGATTTAATGGTGTCACATTTTATATTTGTATTTTATCCACCTTGAGTTTATTTTTGTATATGGTGTAAGTTGGTACTCAGTTTCGTTTTTTGCAAGTGGCTGTCCAGTTCTCCCAACACCATTTGTTGAAGAGGCTATTTTTACTCCATTTTATGTTGCTGCCTCCTTTGTCAAATATTAATTGACCATAGAGACTTGGGCTTATTTCTGGGCTCTCTGTACTGTTCCATTGGTCTAGTGCCTGTTTTTAGGCCAGTACCAGGCTGTTTTGATTACAGTAGCCTTGTAGTATAATTTAGTGTCGGGTATTGTGATCCCTCCTACTTTACTCTTTCTTTCTCAAAAGTGCAGCAGCTATCGGGGTCATTTATAATCCATAATAAATTTTTGAAGTGTTTGTTCTATGTCTGTGAAATATGCCATTGGTACTTTAATAAGAATTGCATTGAATGTGTAAATTGCTTTGGGTAGTATGGACATTTTGATGATATTAATTCTTCCAATCCATGAACACGGTATATGTTTCCATTTGTTTGTGTTTTCCTTGATTTCTCTCCTCAGTGTTGTGTAGTTTTCTGAATACAGGTCTTTTACCTCTTTGGTTAGGTTATTCCTAGATATTTTATTTTTCTTTTGCTATTTCAAATGGGATATTTTCCTTGATCTCTGCTTCTGCTGTTTCATTGTTGGTGTACAGAAATGCCTTTGATTTCTGGATATTGACTTTGTATCCTGCTGTTTTGCCAAGTTCAATTTATTAGGTCAAGCAGTTTTTTGGTAGAGTCTTTTTGGATTTTCTATGTACACTATCATGTCATCTGCAAACTGACAGTTTTGTTTCCTCCTTTCCGATTTGGATGCCTTTTATTTCTTTTTCTTGTCTGATTGCTGTGGCTAAAACTTCCAGTACTATATTGAATAGAAGTGGTGAAAGTGGACAGCCTTGCCTTGTTCCTGATCTTAGTGGAAAAGATTTAATTTTTGCCCATTGAGTATGAAGTTGGCTGTAGGTCTCTCATATATGGCCTTTATTATGTTGAGGAATGCTCCCTCTATCCCCACTTTGCCGAGTGTTTTATCATGAATGGGTGCTGTACCTTATCAACTACTTTTTATGCATCAATTGATATGATCATGTGGTTTTTGTCTTTGCTTTTGTTTATGTGATGTATTACATTTACGACTTGCGAATATTGAACCATCTTTGCATCCCTGAATGAGTCCCACTTGGTCATGGTGTATAAGTTTTTTGTTTTTTGGTTTTTTTTTTTTTAAAGATTTTATTCATTCATTTTTAGGGAGGGAAGGGGGGGCGAGAAGATGAGAGAGAGAGGAGAAACATCAATGTGCGGTTGCTGGGGGTTGTGGCCTGCAACCCAGGAATGTACCCTTGCTGGGAATCGAACCTGGGACACTTTAGTTCCCAGCCCGTGCTCAATCCACTGAGCTATGCCAGCCAGGGCGGTGTATAATGTTTTTAATGTATTGTTGGATGCGGTTTGCCAGTATTTTTGTTGAAGATTTTAGCGTTTATGTTCATCAGTGATATTGGCTTGAAGTTTTCTTTCTTTTTTGTGTCTTTATTTGGTTTTGGAATTAGGATGATGTTGGCCTCATAAAAAAGAGTTTGGGAGACTCCCATCTTTTGGATTTTTTGGAATAGTCTGTGAAGGATAGGGGTTAGCTCTTCCTTAAATGCTTTGTAGAATTCTCCTGTGAAACCATCTGGTCCCGGGCATTTTTGTGTTGGGAGTTTTTTGATTACTGCTTCAATTTCTTTTGTTGTTATTGGTCTGTTCAGGCTTTCTGCTTCTTTTTCATTGAGTCTTGGAAGATTATATTTTTCTAGAAAGTTGTCCATTTCACCTAGCTTTTCAATTTCTTGGCATACAAGTCTTGTAGTAATTTTCTTACAATGCTTTGTATTTCTGTGGTATCTGTTGTAATCTCTCCTCTTTCATTTCTGATTGTGTTTATTTGGGTCTTTCTCTTTTTTTCTTGATGAGTCTGCTTAAAGGCTTGTTGATTTTGTTTATCTTTTGAAAGAACCAGCTCTTGGATTCACTGATCCTTAGAATTGTGCTTTTAGTCTCTATGTCATTTAATTCTGCTCTGATCTGGGTTATTTCCTTCCTTCTGCTTGCTCTGGTCTGCCTTTGTTGTTGTTCCTAGAGTTCTTGTAGATGTAGGGTTAGGTTGTTTGTTTGGAATGTTTCTAACCTCTTTAGGTGGGCCTGTATCGCTATGAACTTCCCTCCTCAGGACTGCCTTGGCCTGTGTCCATAAGTTTTTGGTTGTTGTGAGTTCGTTTTCATTGTTTCCAGAAACCTTTTGATTTCTTCCCTAATATCATTCTTGACCCATTCCTTGCTTAATAGCATGCTATTTAATCTCCATGATTTTGAGTGTTTTGGGTTTTTTTTCCTTGGGGTCCCTTGTGACCAAGCTTCAGTCCCTTGTGATCCGAGAAAATGCTTGGTATGAGTCCAATTTTTTGAAATTCTTGAGGCTTGTTTTGTGTCCTATCATGTGGTCAGTCTTTGAAAATGTTCCATGTACATTTGAAAAGAATGTGTATTTAGCTTCTTTGGGATGGAGGGTTCTGTATATATCAATAAAGCCCATTTCATCTAGGGTATTGTTCAATGCCACAATATCTTTGTTGATATTTTGTTGGAAGACCTGTCCATTTTTGATAGTGGGGTGTTAAAATCCCCCCACAATAATTGTGTTGCTGTCAATACCTTTCTTGAAGTCCTCTAGATTTTCTTTATGTATTTGGGTGCTCCCTATGTTGGGTGGCATATATATTTACAATATTTATGTCTTCTTGATGGATTCTTCCCTTGAGTATTATGAAGTAACCTTCTGGGTCTCTCTTTATGGTCCTTTTTTGGAAGTCTATTTTGTCTGATATTAGTATTGCTACCCCGGCTTTTTTTTCCTGTCCATTTGCTTGGGGGATTTGTTTTCCAGCCCTTCACTTTCAGCCTGTGTAGGTCTTTTCTCCTGAGGTGGGTCTCTTGTAGACAGCAGATATGTGGGTCATTTTTTCTTATCATTCAGCTATTCTATGTCTTTTGTTTGGAGCATTTAATCCATTTATGTTTAAGGTTATTATTGATAGGTACTTATTCATTTTATTTTATGTACGTGTGTTTCTCTCTCTCTCTCTCTCTCTCTCTCTCTCTCTCTCTCTCTCTCTCTCTCTCTTTTCCTTCTCTTCCTTAAAGCAGTCCCTTTAGAATCTCTTGCAGAGCTGGTTTGGTTGAGGTGTATTCTTTTAGACTTCTTTTGTCTGGGAAGCTTCTTATTTGGCCTTCTATCTTGATTGAGAGCCTTGCTGGATATAGTAGCCTGTTGCAGACCTCTGGTTCTCATTACCTGGAGTATTTCTTGCCATTCTCTTCTGGCTTGAAGTGTTTCCATTGAGAAGTCAGCTGTTAGTCTGATTGGGGCTCCCTTGTATGTTACTTCCTGTTTGTCCCTTGCTGCCTTTAAGATTCTCTCTTTGTCTTGAAATTTTGCCATTTTAATTATGATGTGTCTTGAGTTGGGCCTCTTTGGGTTCCTCTTGATTGGGACTGTCTATGTTTCCTGGATTTGTGTGACTTTTTCTCTCATCAAATTAGGGAAGTTCGCCTTCATTACTTGTTCAACTAGGTTTTTGATCCCTTGCTCTTCTCCTTCTCCTTCTGGTATCCCTATCATATGGGTATTATTATGTTTAATATTGTCTTGCATTTCTCTTTAATCCCTCTTCATCTTTCTGAGCCTCTTTCCTTTCCTTGCTCTTTCTGGATGTTGTTTTCTACTTTGTCCTCCAGCTCGCTATTCCAATCTTCTGCTTCATTGATCCTGCGTTTCATTCCTTCTACTGTGTTCTTCAGTTCAGAAATTGTATTCTTCATTTCCTCTTGACCTTTATTGAGAGTTTCTATTTCCTTTTTCATGTTTATATAGTTTGCAGTGAGATTGATGTAGTTTCCTTCTAATTTCTGAAAGCTCATTGTGAGTCATTGAACTTCCTGATAATGATTGTTTTGAACTCACTATCTGATAGTTGAGTTGCCTCTATTTCATTTAGCATTTTTCCTGAGGCTTCCTCATTTCCCTTCAATTGGGGGTTATTTCTTTGTTTTCTCATTGTTCGTGGGTTTCTTCTTTTTTCTCTGGTTTGTTAAATCAGTCTGTTCTGATTCCCTGTAATTATGGTTGTGAACTGTGGTAGAATATTTGTGAGATTCAGTGGTGCAATCTCCTTTGTGTATCCTGGTGTTCACAGCTTCCCCCTACTCTTTTTTGTGATCAGTTGGAGGAGTAAGGCGAAATGGTTTAAGACAGCAAGTCAGTGTACTATGATATTTACATTAGCAGCCAGTAGAGAAGAGATGGGTTATCCTTTGGCTCCTTATAGTGTTAACTGTGATCCTCCACCCCACTATCCACATTTTAGAAAGGATGGAAAGAGGGTAAGACTCTTATTGGGGACGAGAGGATTGTTAGTTGGATCTAGAAAGCTGGAGGCTGTGGGAGGTCAGATTCTAGGTAGGGTTGGATTAAAGATTAGTATATAGGAGTAGTGTGTAAAAGAATAGAGACAACCCCCACAATAGTATAGTTCAGAAAATTGCAAAGTGGGCTGAGATCAGGTCGGGGTGTGGAGTAGTATTTACAATTGTATAGACTAGGTCTTACTAACAGTAATAGTGAAGTGACAGTCTTGTGGCAGAATCGATGAGGTCTAGATAACAAGAATAAAGAGTATAGAACCTTGAGAGGTGTATTAATGGAACACAGATGAAGGATAGTAACTTATCCACACATTGTGACTGTGATACCAGGGGGAACCTATCAAATGACAGTATAATCAGCCAAGCAAAGAAGATTATACAGAAAGAAAAAGAATACCAAACTATTATTAAAATAAAAAATGTCAGAAAAGTGAGAAAAAGATAATATAAATTTACAGTAACTTGCAAGATTAAAAAAAAAAGGAAAGAAAAGCAGAAGATGGAGTGCAGGAGAGATAAATTTGGAGTGGAAAGAATAATATTAGGATGAATGGAAGAGAAACATAAGGGATTGCAAGATAAAAATAATAAGAATTGAAAAATAAAATGTCACATAAAACACAAGATAAAATCAATCAACCAACAACAGCCACAAAAACCAAACCAAACCAAACAAAATAATAAAACAAAAACCTCTTGTTGTCTAACTGGCCAGACCAGTTTTTCTGATCTTGCTGGCTTCAGCTAGCTGAGGGACCTTTGAAATGCTTCTTGCTCTTCCCTGCAAGATCTCAGCAAGTCTGTCAGGTACCCTGGGCATCCCGAGCACACTGGCTGTCTGGATCTTACTTCCACGTTCTTCTGGACTCTGGGGTCCTGCAGGGTTCCAGCTCTATGATCTCAGGAGGCACCCGCGATGTTTTGGGATTCAGTCCGCCCTCCCTGGGAATAGTAAAAGGGCGCACCCCTCCCCCAAACTTTTGAGATTCGGGGTCTAGGATCGCCCTAAGCACCTCGCCGCGACCCTTCTGGGTTCACAGCGCGCACGAGTCAGTCTTCCCCATGGTGCGTGAGCTGAGCCCTTTCCAGCTCCGTGTTCTCCCCCGAACTGCCCTCTGATCGGGCTAGGGGTGTTGGCGCCTTTCCCGGCTCCCCCGGTCGGGCTGGCTGGAAATTTCTGAGCCACTACTGTAGGAACGCAGCAAGTGCCATGTCCCTCCGTCCCTCCCGGGCTCACAGCGCGTGGTTCAGTCCTCCCTACGGGGCCGAGCCGAGCCCGGCAGGCTCTGTGCACTCCATCGATCTGCACTTCCACCGGGCTAGGAGTGCAGGCACTCTTCCAGACTGCCCCTGGTCCTTTGGCTAGAGGCCCTCATTTCTCCCAGGCCTCTGGGTGGGTGTTCATAGTCCCTGGGCAATTTTTTCCCAGTCCAACTGGCCAATCTGTTCCTTCTAGCAACACGTTCTCCCTTGGAGTTGCTCACCCCCGTATTTGGGGGAGGGAGCAGCGACTCCCCTCTCCCGGGAGCCCTGAGGCAGACCCGGGAGCACCAGGCCTGTGCAGTCGCACACCCCTAGACCCCGCGATGATCCCTGGGCCCCTTTTGTCCTGAAGCAGTCTCCTTACCATCTGATTTTTCAGTGATTTCAAAATTTTTGATGTCCTGCTTTCAAAAGTGATTCGGTAACCTAGTCCACTTGCTCTGTTTCTCCACCGATCCACGAGTTTCCCTCCTCTTCACAGAAGCCGAGAAAAACGCTGCCTAGAGTAAAGCCACCATCTTCCGTCCCCCTGCACACTGGGCAACCACCGAGACCCGCCGATGTTGGTAACCAGAAGCGCCCACCTCGGGCTTCAGCAACAGGTTCTACCCCGCGGGTCTCAAGCCTCCAGCCGGAGGCATCTGACGGAGGGCTAGGTGTTCGTTGCCCTCTCTGTAGTAGGTGTTCTGTAGGGCCCAGTGGTTCAGTCTTCCCAGTCACCCAGACTTAGTGTTCTAGGTATGTTCCCTGTATGGGCTGTGTTCACTTTCCTGTTGTAGTTGATCCTTGATTGCTATTGGTATGTCAATGGGAGAGATTGACCCCTAGGTTGATTAGCTGCAAGGATTGACTGCAACTACAGCTGATGATTTGCTGTGCAGAGGCCATCCCCACAGAATAAGACTTGCTTCAGCAGAGCTCTGGTTTCCTTGTATATGTTGCTCTTGTGTGTAGTTAGGTGTTGCCCTGGTAGTTGGAGCTGAAACTATCCACCAGGTGTTCTGGCTTTAGTGTCTTCTGAGAGGTTTAGGCCAATCTCAGCTACTGCCTATTCCCCACCTGGGGCCACCTAGTATGAAATACAGAACAATCTACAGATGGCTGTTACTTGTGCTAAGCTGGAGGTGCATAGCAGAGGCCAGTCTGTAAATTAACTCTAGTTGCCACTATGCTGGTCCTGGGTTCGCTTAACAGGAGGTACAGAGTGCCCTGAAGCCAGATGCTGCTTGTTTGAGAGACTTTAGAAGATTCTACAACATGAGCCAAGACAGACTATTAGTATGGAAAAGCCATGGTAAACAGGGTAGGCTCACAAGTTGGGTGGAATAGGGTCTAAGAATCACTAGGGTGGGGTGAGAACACTATTAGCTAGGTTGATGGAGACTCAGATATGGTGCCCATCTGCCAGCTTTGTTGGGTGAGGGCTCAGCAAAGGAATAGTGGCCTGTGCCAGCACTTCTGTCTTGAAGAAAGCTGCTCTTCTAGCCTTTGCACTGATGCCAGATATCAGTTCCTCCCTGTCTGTTTCTGGTGTCTTTCAAGCTGCCGCCCCAGAGCTGGAGCTCAGAGCAAGTGATCCCAGGAAGTCAGTGTGAAGGCCCTTTAAGAGGAACTGCCTGGGACTCCAGAAGCCCTCTGTCTCACTCAGTCACAATTTCTACTGATTTTCATAGTCATAAGTTATGGGGACTTCTCTTCCTAGCACTGGAACACTGGCCTGGGAGCCTAGGGTGTTGCTGGAACCCCTCATTCCTCAGGGGAGACCTTTGCAGCTGAGATATATCTCCCAATTTTGAACTGCCATTGTAGGGGTGGGACCAGACTGTTCTGCATCTCTGCCCCTTCTACCAATATCCATGTGGCTTCTTTATATCCTTAGCTGTAGCACTTCTGTTCAGCTATATTTCAGGTAGTTCTGAGTGATAGTTGTTCTTTAGTTTAGTTATAATTTTGATTTGGTTTTTGGAGAATTTGAGTATCCCATTTATCTACTCCACAATTTTGACCCCTATTATTCTCTTAATGGTTGCAGGATCTATAAGAATATACTCATTTTTACGTAATATTTATCAGTTGTAGGGTTTTTTTGCCATTAATCTCAATAGAGGTGTATTAATTTTACTAATTTTTAAAAATGAACTTTTATTTTCTCTATTGTTTCCTTATGTTCAAGTTTATACAGGGTGAGGCAAAAGTAGGTATTGTTCATATGGAAAATAATACAATAATTAATAAATAGTATAAGAATAAACTCACATACTCACAACTGTAAACCCACCTTTGCCCTACCCTGTAGATTTTTGCTGTAATCTTTTATTCTTTCTTATGCTTGCTTTGGGTTTATTTTGCTCTTCTTTTTCTAGTTTCTTGGGAAGTTAGTGTATTGATTTGAGATCTTTTAAAGTGAAAGCATTTAATGTTATAAATTTTCCTTTCAATACTGTTTTAGGAGTATCCCACATATTTTGATATGTTGTATTTTCATTTAGTACTATGATTTTTAAAAATTTCCCTTGAAACTTCTTCTTTGACCAGTGTATTTTTTGGTTTTCAAGGGTTTGAAGATTTTTCAGTTATCTGTTATTGATTTCTAGTTTGATTGCATTTTGGTCAGAAATCATACTCTGTATGATTTCAATTCTTTTAAAGTGTTGGCGTTCGTTTTATGGCCCAGGATATGGTGCATCTTGGTTTACGTTTCATGGGCAGTTGAAAGGAATATGTATTTTTCTGTTGTTGGATGAAGTATTCTATAAATACCAACTACTGTATATCATTTTGGTTCATGGTGTTAAGAACTACATAATTGCTGGGTCTTTGTCTAGTTCTATCAATTGGTGAGAGAGAAGTGTTAAAGTCTTCAACTACAATTATGATTTTACTTATTTCTCCTTTTAGTTATGTTACTTTTTATTTTACCTATTTTGAACCTTTGTTGTTTTTGAACACATTTAGTTTTTTTTTTGTGGACTGAGCCTTTTATTACTTAGTATACAATGTCCCTTCTGTCTCTGGTAGTTCCTTGCTCTGAAGTTCACCTTATTCAATTTTAGGAGGGGGGGACTCAAAAAATGTAGATTTTTTAAAATAAAAAATTGTGTATTTATTCTTACATGTTTAAATTTAATTACATTAAAAATACTCTCCTCTGATGCAATATACCTATCAAGACATTTATTCCACTGCTCAAAATAGTTTTTGAACTCATCTATTTTGGTGCCTTTTAGTGCTTCCATGATTTTTTGTTTCACCTCTTATACATTGACAAAACATTTCCCTTTGAGAACTTTTTTCATCTAGAAAACAAAAATTGGTGAGATCTGGTAAATGAGGAGGGTGAAGCATGAAGGTCATGCCATTTTTGGTCAAAAATTGTTGAACAGTAAGCTTGTGAATCACCCATTATTAAATGGGCAAACACATTGAAAGAATCTTCAAAAAAAATTCAGAGAAGCTGAATGCAGCCTCTCACAACAAGGCCAGCTGGTACACTGATACAGATGTATTCTTAGAACACTCACCTAGTGGGGGAAGCCTGTACTACAAGGGATCTGCCCTCCAGAAGATAATTACTTTGGGGGGTCCCCCTTTGTAATATAAACACTCCTACTTTCTTTTGATTAATGTTTTCATGGTGTATCTTTTTCATCTCTTTACTTTCAACCTACCTATGTCATTGAAACTAAGTCCTTTTAGGTAGGTCTTTTTAAAAAAAGTCATTCTGTCAATCTTTGCATGTTGACTGTTGCATATATACATTCATATTGAAGGTAATTCTTGATATGTTAGAGCTTAAGTATGCCATTTTATTATTTGTTTTCTCTGTTTTCAATCCTCTCTTCCTCTCTCACTTTTTCTTTCTTTTTTCTTTTTTTGCCTTCCTGTGGGTCACTTAAACATTTTTTAGGATTCCATCTTGATTTAATTGTGGTGTTATATGCAAATATATAGTGTGTGTAGTTGCTCTGAATATTTCTCTCTCTCTCTCTCTCTCTCTCTCTCTCTCTATATATATATATATATATCATACCCCATTTTACTGGTATCAACATTTTATTACTTCAAGTGAAGTATGAAAATATCATATTCATTTAGAACACTTTTCACACTTTTAAACATCATTGTCTTCAGTATCAAATGGTGTTATAATTTTTATTTGAAGCATCAAATATGACTTAAACATTCATGAGAAGTAAGGTTTATTATTATGTACTCTTCTACTTTCAGTTGAGCTTTCTTCCTTCCTGATGTTCCAAATTTCCTTTTTTTAGCATTTACTTTCTATTTAAAGGAATTCCTTTAGCTAGTCTTCAAGAGTATGTCTGCTAGTGATAAATTCTTAAAAGTTTTCCTTCCTCTGAGGATGTCCTTATTTTCCCTTCACTTATGAAGAGCAGTTTCACTGGACATAGGATTCTGTGTTGGCAGTTCTTTTAGCACTTGAAAAATGCACCACTTTCTACTGGCTTCCATCTTTTCAGATGGTAAATCCTATTTAAATTGGTTCCCTTACAGGTCAGGTGCCATTTCTGTGTGCTTTCAAAATTTTTTGTCTTTAGTTTCCAAACATTTAATTATCACGTGTCTTTCTTTGCACTAACCCAATTGGGGTTTCACTCAGCTTCCAATATGTAGGTTTGTAGCTTTCATCAAATTTGGAAAATTTTCAGGCATTGTTTCTCTGAATACTGTTTCAGCTTTATAGAACTCTCCTTTTGGAACTCTGATGATATGAAGTTGGAAGTTTTGTTATAGTCCCATAGGTTCCTGAGACTCAGTTCATTCTTTTTTCAGTCTATTTTCTGTGTTCAGTGTAAATTCAATTTGTCCTCAAGTTCACTGATTCTAACCTGTCATCTCCATTCTACTATTGAGTCTACACAATGAGTTTTTAAAAATTTATTATATTTTTCAGTCCTATAATTCTCATTTGGCTCTTTTGTATAACTCCTTCTTGGCTGAAATTCTCTTTTTTTTTGTTTCAAGAATATTTCTATTTGGTTGTTGGCACATTTTTAAGATGCTTGTTTTAAAATCATCTTGATCTTATGTCAGTTGTCTTTTCTCCTTGTGATTTTCTTGGTTTTTGGTGTGACAGGTGATTTTCTATTGTCTTCTGGACCTTTTGTCTATTATGTTAGGAGACTCTGGGTCCTACATAAATTCTTTATTTTAGTGGACAGTCACCTTGTTTTACATTAACACACAGGTTCTGGCCTATCTTTGGGGCTTCTGGGTCCAAAAACAGTTTAATTTTCAGAGGCTTTGTGGTGTAATTTTGATCTGTTCTGTACCAGAGAAGCCTCTTTGTCCCATGTTCTGAGACTCCCCTGGCTGGGTGTTTTTTGCAGTGAAGTCCTTCTTGTCTATCTTATCCAGGCACCCCAGTGTCTTTGGGTAGGGGAAAGAAGTGTTAGGGCTGCTGGGGCAGGCTAAGATACTTCCCAGGCTGAGTTGCTTGTTGCAGCTAGGTCCCTCTTTCTGTTGTTGCCTGCTTTATCTTCCAGTGGGGGAGTAGAGTCTCAAACTTAGTAGGAAAGAGTGGTTCTGCTCCTGGCCACTTAATATTAGTGGGACACTCATCTGCCCCTCTTGTGGGTGGTACCTGGCTTACCCAATGATGTCAGAGGGAATTCAATTGATTAAGGGGAGAAATAGGCATATCTTAGTTACCTTCTATTTCTAGATTGGGACAGGTCAGGCCTGAGTTGCCTTCTTCTTGGTTGAGGGGATGGAAGATGCTCTGCTATTGTGTTGTTTCTCCAGTCCTAGGGTTTGGACCAAATTGCCTTTCTATTACCACCTTTCAGGGGTCTCTTTTGGTTGCCCTTTGTCTTATTTTGAGAATTTATTATTATACTTAGTCATATGGTTATACTTAGTAGGGAGGAAGAGGAAGACACAAGTCTAGACCATTTTGTCTGGACCAGATTTTCAGCCAAATTATTTTTACATTTACTGAATTATGTCTGACACTGCATGATTTTCTTAAATTGGAGCTATCTAGCCAAGATACTATAACTTGGTAAGTTTGGATTGACTTCCTGTATGTAAATTGTGCTTGGTTTATTATGCAAAAAGTATTACTTTAATCCAGATTTTAAGGTGCCATTAACAAAAGAGCCTGGGGTCAGAATGAGGCTCTAGGTGAATGCACCCACTATGTAGAGCTATTGTGATCATTCAATGAAAAAATACATATATGCATATATCCCCAGTGCATGCAGGCATACTAAGTGCCCAATAAATGGCAATGTTCCTTTTCTTCTACACAGCCCATTTTTTTCTTTAGTTGTCTAAAGCCCCTGAGGACAGAAAAATCTCTTTTCACCTTGTATCCCTAGAATCTAGAATGGCACCTGGCAATAAAAATTAAACTTCCCTAATAGTATTGATATCATTTTTAATACTTCTATCTCCTCCCAGCCATGTTCCTTCCTTCTTTTCAATTTCTTAGACCTTCCTATGATTCAGTTTCTTGCTTGGATTAACTCATTTTTAGCTTTTGTCCCCTTTGTTCGTTTGCTCTGCCTCAAACAATAAGCTTCTCTGTGTTTATATATTTTGATCCTTCTGTTTCTCAGTCATCCCATTCTTGGGCAAAGATATAAAATGGTTCTTTGCTTCCAGAATGTCAGGCCATGACAATTACAGCCCATGACAATTACAGCCCATGACCTAGCAGAGAAGGAATATTTCTTTATGGCATCCATTTTACTGCTCAGAGTAATAGGTCTGCCTCACAAACAGAGATTTTTAGCCAATTTATTCACTCCTAGTAGCAGATAAAGAGGCTGCAAGATGTTCTAAATTTAATTCTAAGTTACTGTGATGTCAAATAAAACCTAAACACAATTAGCATTTAAACCTTAATGTCTCCCAAATCTGCACCATATATTGCCATGTAAAATCCAACTCCAGGGAATGTATTTGCTTTGCCTTAACAAATTAGGTTAGAAAAAAACATTTTGAACTATTTATAAATTGCATGTGTGCTCTGGCACTGCAAAGTAACACACTGTACAAATTGAGTAACAATATACATCTAATATCACATCTGTGTATTATTTCTTCGAGACTTCAAAACAAAATTTTCCTAACTATACCACAGTTTTCTGCTAATTCTGCCACAGATCTGACATTATGCAGAACTGAAGCTCAAGGAGGTCACTGTGTTTAAAAAACAAAACAATACAAAAGACGGATTTATATTCACAGGGGGCTTACAAACAGAGTAGGACTCATGCTTAGGGTAGATAGCATACAGAACTCAGTAGTAATCTTTCTCTCAGCAGAAAACTTAGCTTTTAAGATATCCTCATAACCAGAATAGATATTAATGTTAACATTTTACTCAACTTTGTTATTTAGTTTTTTCTTTGTGTTGAAATAAGTAGTTTGCAGACTTTCTTTCAAGTCATTAAAACATGACCAAGTAGGAAAAGATAAACACTACCATAATTTGGCTTAAGATACATGATATTCCTAGTTTCTTTTCAACAAACAATGCCATTGGTTCTAGGAAATATGACATCTTTTCTTTTTTCTTTATTATTTATTTTATTTTATTTTATTTTATTTTATTTTTTTAGAGAGTTTTTATTTATTTATTTTTTTAATATATTTTATTGATTATGCTATTACAGTTTTCCCATTTCCCCCCTTCTCTCCCCTCCACCCTGTACCCCCCTCCCACCCACATTTCCCCCTTTAGTTCATGTCCATGTGTCATACTTATGAGTTCTTTAGTTTCTACATTTCCCGTACTATTCTTGCCCTCCCCCTATCTATTTTCAACCTACAATCTATGCTACTTATTCTCTATACCTTTTTCCCCTCTCTCCTCCTCCCACCCCCCTGCTGCTAACCCTCCACGTGCCCTCCATTTCTGTGGTTCTGTTCCTGTTCTAATGGTTTACTTAGTTTCTTTTAGTTTTGCTTTAGGTGTGGTTGTTGATATTTGTGAGTTTGCTGTCCTTTTACTATACATGTCTTTTCTTTATCTTCTTTTCTTAGATAAGTCCCTTTAGCATTTCATAAAATAAGGGCTTGGTGATGATGAACTCCTTTAACTTGACCTTATCTGAGAAGCACTTTATCTGCCCTTCCATTCTAAATGAGAGCTTTGCTGGATAGAGCAATCTGGGATGTAGGTCCTTGTCTTTCATGACTTGGAATATTTCTTTCCAGCCCCTTCTTGCCTGTAAGGTCTCTTTGGAGAAATCAGCTGACAGTCTGATGGGAACTCCTTTGTAGGTGACTGTCCCCTTACCTCTTGCTGCTTCTAGGATTCTCTCCTTCGTTTTTACCTTGGCTAATGTAATTATGATGTGCCTTGGTGTGTTTCTTCTTGGGTCCAACTTCTTTGGGGCTCTCTGAGCTTCTTGGATTTCTTGGAAGACTGTTCCCTTTGCCAGCTTGGGGAAGTTCTCCTTTATTATTTGTTCAAATACGTGCTCAATCTGTTGCTTTTCCCCTTCCGATTCTGGTACCCCTATAATTCGGATATTGGAACGTTTAAAGGTGTCTTGGATGCTCTTAATCTTTTCCTCAATTTTTTGAATTCTTATTTCATCATGCTTTCCTGCTTGGTTGATTCTATCTTCCTTCTGGTCCACTGTATTGTTTTGAGACTCATATTCCTTCCTTTCACTATTGGCTCTCCTCCGCGTGTCTTCCTGCATCTGTTTTATGGTAATCTGCATTCTTTCATCTAAATTTTGTCCAAAATCCATCAGTTCCGTGAGCTTTCTGATCACCAGTGTTTTGAACTGTGCATCTGATAGATTGGCTAATTCTTGGTCGCTCAAAAGGATGAGTCCTGGGGGACTGATCTGCTCTGTTGAAAACATGGTTTTGTTTTTTTTTTCCCCTGTCCTTTTTTTTTTTCGGTTTGGTTGCTCTTGTTATGGTGGGGGGCGGAGCCTTACGTGCTCCCCGGGGCTGGGCACCCCAGTCGCTAGATTGTGACGTTATATGTGGGGGCGGGGCCGGAGCGGGAGCGGGGCGGGAGAAAACAATGGCGGTAGTTCCGTTCCCCTGGACTCAGACCCTTGTCTGGGCTTCCGGGCCGCGAGTTCTGCCCTGGTCCACAATCGCTACCCCTCTGGGTCTGCCAGCCGCAGCTTGCGTACTCAGGGATCACCGCTGCCTTCTTGCACCCCCGGATGGCTTTTGTGCCGATTTCGCGCCAAACCTTCCCCGACCTCCGCGCGCCGCCGACCCGAGCCAGCCCCGCGCCCGCCGGCTCGTCTTCTCCTACCAGTCCAGCTGAACGTGTCTACTTCAACTTCTTGGCTGCCCAACTTCCATTCAGATAAATCCTCTGCTGGATCTGGGTGTTATTCTGATAGTAAATTATTGTTGTAAATTATTGGTTTTCTAATCTTGGTTGTATGAGGAGGTACGGTGCGTCCACCTATTCCTCCATCTTGCCGGAAGTCCTATTTATTTTATTTTAATTGTTTTTCAAGTACAGCTTTCTGCCTTTTACCCCCATCCCAGCCCACCCCCAGCCCTCCCCATCTCCCTATAGCTTCTAACCCCCTGTTATTGTCTATGTGGCCTTTATACTTGTTCCTGCAAACCAGCCACCCTTTTCCCCTGAAATTCCCTTCCCTCTCTCCTGTGGTAACTGTCAGCCTGTTCTCAATTTCAGTGCCTGGTTATATTTTGCTTGTTTGTTTTGTTGATTAGGTTCCTGTTAACGGTGAGATCAAATGGTATTTGTCTTTCACTGCCTGGCTTATTTCGCTTAGCATAATGCTTTCCAGTTCCATCCATGTTGTTGCAAAGGGTGGGAGCTCCTTCTTTCTTTCTGCTGCATAGAATTCCATTGTGTAAATGTACCATAGTTTTTTTAATCCATTCATTTACTGATGGGTACCTAGGTTGCTTCCAGCACTTGGCTATTGTAAACTGTAAGTTGGTGCTCGAGTTTCATTTTTTTTGCATGTAGCTGTCCAGCTCTCCTAACACCATTTGTTGAAGAGGCTATTTTTACTCCATTTTATGTTTCTGTCACCTTTATTGAAAATTAATTGACCATAGAGACTTGGGTTTATTTCTGGGCTCCCTGTTCTGTTCCATTGGTCTATCTGTTTGTTTTTATGCCAGTACCAGGCTGTTTTGATTACAGTGGCCTTGTAATACCATTTGGTATCAGGTATTGTGATCCCTCCTACTTTGCTCTTCTTTCTCAAAATGCAGCAGCTATTTGGGGTTGTTTATGGTTCCATATAAATTTTTGAAATGTTTGTTCTATATGTGTGAAATATGCCATTGGTACTTTAATAGGTATTGCATTCGATCCATAAATTGCTTTGGGTAGTATGGACATTTTGATGATGTTAATTCTTCCAATTCATGAACACGGTATATGTTTCCATTTGCTTGTGTCTGCCTTGATTTCTTTCTTCAGTGTTATGTAATTTTCTGACTACAGGTCTTTTACCTCCTTGGTTAGGTTTATTCCTAGGTACTTTATTTATCTTGTTGCTATATCAAATGGGAGTTTTTTCTTGATGTCTGATTCTGATGTTTCATTGTTGGTATACAAAAATGCCCTCGATTTCTGGATATTGACTTTGTATCTCACTGTTTTACCAAATTCATTTATCCGGTCGAGCAGTTTTGGTGGGGAGCCTATAGGATTTTCTATGTATACTATCATATCATCTACAAATAATGACAGTTTTGTTTCCTCCTTTCCAGTTTGGATGCCTTTTATTTCCTTTCCTTGTCTGATTGTTAGTGTGGCTAAAACTTTCCAATTCTATGTTGTGGTGAAAGTGGATAGATAACCTTGTCTTGTTCCTGATCTTAGTGGAAAAGATTTTAGTTTTTGCCCATTGAGTATAATGTTGTCTGTTGGTCTCTCATGTATGGCCTTTATTATGTTGAGGAATGCTCCCTCTATTCCCACTTTGCTGAGTGTTTTTATCATGAATGGGTGCTGTACCTCATCAAATGATTTTTCTGCATCTATTGATATGATGATATGATTTTTGTCTTTGCTTTCATTTATGTGATGTGTTACATTTACTGATTTGTGAATATTGTACCATTCTTGCATCCCTAGGATGAATCCCACTTGGTCATGGTGTATGATCTTTTTAATGTGTTGTTGGATGAGGTTTGCCAATATTTTGTTGAGGATTTTAGCATTTATGTTCATCAGTGATGTTGGCCTGAAGTTTTTTTTCTTTATTGTGTCTTCATCTGGTTTTGGGATTAGGATGATGCTGGCTTCATATAAAGAGATTAGGAGTCTTCCATCATTTTGGATTTTTTGGAATAGTCTGTGAAGGATAGGGGTTAGCTCTTCCTTAAATGCTTTGTAGAATTCTCCTGTGAAACCATCTGGCCCAGGGCTTTTGTGTGTTGGGAGTTTTTTTTATTACTGCTTCAATTTCTTTTATCGTTATTGGTTTGTTCAGGCTTTCTGCTTCTTTTTCATTGAGTTTTGGAAGATTATATTTTTCTAGAAATTTGTCCATTTCATCTAGGTTTTCAAATTTCTTGGCATACAGTTCTTTTTAGTAATTTCTTACAATGCTTTGTATTTCTGTGGTATCTGTTGTAATCTCTCCTCTTTCATTTCTGATTGTGTTTATTTGGGTTTTCTCTCTTTTTTTCTTGATGAGTCTGCTTAAAGGCTTGTCGATTTTGTTTATCTTTTCAAAGAACCAGCTCTTGGATTCATTGATCCTTAGAATTGTGCTTTTAGTCTCTATATCATTTAATTCTGCTCTGATCTGGGTTATTTCCTTCCTTCTGCTTGCTCTGGGCTGTCTTTGTTGTTGTTCATTGAGCTCTTGTAGGTGTAGGGTTAGGTTGTTTGTTTGAAATGTTTCTAACTTTTTTAGGTGGGCCTGTATTGCTATGAACTTCCCTCTCAGGACTGCCTTGGCTGTGTCCCATAAGTTTTGGATTGTTGTGAGTTCATTTTAATTCGCTTCCAGAAACCTTTTGATTTCTTCCCTAATATCATTGTTGACCCATTCATTGTTTAATAGCATGCTATTTAGTCTCCATGATTTTGAGTGTTTTGGGTTTTTTTCCTTGGGGTCCCTTGTGACCAAGCTTCAGTCCCTTGTGATCCGAGAAAATGCTTGGTATGATTTCAATTTTTTTGAAATTCTTGAGGCTTGTTTTGTGTCCTATCATGTGGTCAGTCTTTGAAAATGTTCCATGTACATTTGAAAAGAATGTGTATTTAGCTTCTTTTGGATGGAGGGTTCTGTATATATCAATAAAGCCCATTTCATCTAGGGTATTGTTCAATGCCACAATATCTTTGTTGATATTGTGTTTGGAACATCTGTCCATTTTTGATAGTGAGGTGTTAAATCCCCCACAATAATTGTGTTGCTGTCAATACCTTTCTTGAAGTCCTCTAAGATTTTCTTTATGTATTTGGGTGCTCCTATGTTGGGTGCATATATATTTACAATAGTTATGTCTTCTTGGTGGATTCTTCCCTTGAGTATTATGAAGTGACCTTCTGGGTCTCTCTTTATGGTCCTTTTTTGGAAGTCTATTTTGTCAGATATGAGTATTGCTACCCTGGCTTTTTTTTCCTGTCCACTTGCTTGGAAAATTTGTTTCCAGCCCTTCACTTTCAGCCTGTGCAGGTCTTTTATTCTGAGGTGGGTCTCTTGTAGGCAGCATATGTGTGGGTCATGTTTTCTTACCCAACCAGCTATTCTATGTCTTTTGATTGGAGCATTTAATCCATTTACGTTAAAGGTTATTATTGATAGGTACTTATTCATTGCCTTTTATGTACATGTGTTCCTCTCCCTCTCTCTCTCTTTTCCTTTCTTTCCTTAAAGCAGTGCCTTTAGCATCTCTTGCTGAGCTGGTTTAGTGGAGGTGTATCCTTTTAGACTTCTTTTGTCTTAGAAGCTTCTTATTTAGCCTTCTATCTTGATTGAGAGCCTTGCTGGGTAAAGTAGCCTTGGTTGCAGACCTCTGGTTCTCATTACTTGGAATATTTCTTGCCATTCTCTTCTGGCTTGAAGTGTTTCCATTGAGAAGTCAGCTGTTAGTCTTATTGGGGCTCCCTTGTATGTTACTTCCTCTTTTACCCTTGCTTCCTTCAATATTCTCTCTTTGTCTTGAAATTTTGCCATTTTAATTATGATGTGTCTTGAGTTGGGCTTCTTTGGGTTCCTCTTGATTGGGACTCTCTGTGTTTCCTGGATTTGTGTGACTTTTTCTCTCATCAAATTAAGGAAGTTTTCCATCATTACTTTTTCAAATAGGTTTTCTATCCCTTGCTGTTCTTCTCCTCCTTCTGGTATCCCTATTATACGGACATTACTACGTTTCATATTGTCTTGCATTTCTCTTAATCCCTCTTCATTCTTTCTGAGCCTCTTTTCCTTTTCTTGCTCTTTCTGGGTGTTTTCTTCTACTTTGTCCTCTAGCTCACTGATCCAATCTTGTGCTTCATCAATCCTGCATTTCATTCCTTCTACTGTGTTCTTCAGTTCAGAAATTGTATTCTTCATTTCCTCTTGGCCCTTGTTGAGAGTTTCTATTTCCTTTTTCATGTTGATGTAGTTTTCAGTGAGTTCATTGTAGCTTCCCTGTAGTTTCTTGGAGCTCATTGTGAGCTCATGGCTTCCTGATGATCATTGCTTTGAACTCAATATCTGATAGTTGAATTGCCTCTATTTCATTTAGCATTCTTTCTGAGGCTTCCTCCTTTCCCTTCATTTGGGGATTGTTTCTTTGTCTTCCCATTGTTTGTGAGACCCTTCTTGTTAGCCTCAGCTCCTTAAATTGATCTGTTCTGGCTCCCTGGGTTTGTGGTGTGAACTTTTGTGGTAGAATAGCAGTGAGTTTCAGTGGTGCAGTTTCCTTGATCTCCTAAGCTTACTGGTCTTGGGCTGTCATTTAAGTTGGCTTTGTGTTTGCCTTTGGGTTTTGATGGTTGTTGAGTCTTTGTCTGGTGGGTTCTTTCCACCAGCTGGTTAACTGAGGGTCACTCTGTCCACCACCTCATGTATTTTGTTGTGCTGGTGAGGGCAGGTTGTGTTGAAGCTGGTTCTTCTGTGTGTATGAGGTTTAAAGAATTCTCTCTTGCTCTTGTTCAGTTGTTTGTATTGGGTACTGTCTCTACTGTTTAGTTGTATTTCCAGATAGGTCCTGGATTGAGGTTTGTGTGGTTACCACTCCCTCCTTCATCTTCTTCTGTTGTTATCTGTTAGTGGTTCCTTTGTTGTTTCCTTTGTTAGTGTTTCCTCTTCCAGTGGGTATCCTGGTGTTCACCATCTCCACCTATTCTTTTTTGTCATCAGTTGCAGGGGGAAGGCAATATGTTTTAGGACAGCAACAAAGTATTCTATGATATTTACAGTAGTAGCAAGTAGGGAAGAGATAGGAGACCCTTTGACTACATATAGTGTTAACCGTGATCTTCCACCCAGCTAGTTGATTTTTAGAAAGGATGGAAAGAACATAAGACTCTTGTTGAGGAAGAAAGGATTGTGAGTTGGATTTATAAAGCAGGGAGGTTGTGGGAGGTCAGATTCTGTGGTAAGGTGAGAGTAAAGGATAGTAAATAGGTGTAGTGTGTGAGAGAATAGAGTTAACCACTATGGTAATAGAGTTCAGGAAACTTTGAAATGGGCTAAGATCTGGGGCGGGGGGGCGTGTTGTGAAGTAATTACAATTGCATGGAACAGCAGTTATTTACAATAATATTATGGCAACAATCATATGACAGAATCTATGATATCTAGGTAACAAGAGTAGGGAGTACAGAACCCTGGGTAGTGTGCTAATGGGCACAGGTGAGTTAAAGGACAGTAGATTAGCAATGCAGTATGGAAAGAGATATCAAGGGAAAGCTGTCAGGTCATACAATATAACCAGCCTAGCAAAGCAGACTATACAAAAAGAAGAGGGGTACAAAAATACTATTTAAAAAAGATGTAGGAATACTAGAAAAATAGTAATAATACAAATATGCAATAACTTGCAGGTTCTCTGTAATAGCAGAGTGAAATTTGTCTCACTGTCCCAGCATTGTGATGCCCCTTCTTTGGGTTCAACTTTGGTCTTTTCACAGATCCAGGATTTTGTCTCACTTGTAGGTATTTAGAAAAAATTTATAAAAGTAAAAATAGAAAAGGTAGATGAAGGAAGGAAGAAGAGATAAAATTGGAGGAAAGGAAGGAGGAAGGAATAAAACAAGAAATCAGGAAAGAGAGGAAAAAGAAATCAAAAGAGAATAAAACCAATAAAAATAAAAAAATAAAAAATTGTTAAAAAAAGAGAATCAAATTAAAAAGTCTCTTGATTTCAAAGTGGCCAAACCAGTTTTTCTGCTCTTGCTGGCTGAGGCAGGCTGAGGGGTGATTGGTCTGGCTTTTCTTCCTTGGTCAGCGGAGCTTGCACTGGCTTCCTCACTGTCTGGGAAGCTAACATGGCTCCTCAGCTTTGCGCCCTGGGTGTGGGAATCAGGCCTTTCCCCAGGGTTACTGCTATGGGCTGGTGTATGGGGATGCTCTCCTTGCAAGTGCGCCTGTGCGCTGGTGTGCCCGTCTGCTGGTGTGTCGGTGTGCTGGCGCACCCGTGCAGGCGCACCCACAGCTGCAGGGAGGCTGGAGCCACCAATCACTTTAGGAGAATTCCCCAAACAGTGTCCGTGTCCATTCACTCCTTCCTCTTGAGAAATTCCTCCCGTTCAAGCCCGCCGCTCCCTACAGTGGCCTGGCCTCTCTCACCGCCAAACGCTCCAGCCAGACCGGTGACTGTGGGAGTCCGGGTCTGGCTGGACCCGGCCTTATTGTCCTTTAGCACTCTCCTTACCATCTGATTTTTCAATGTTCTTTGTAATTTTTGGTGTCCAATCTTCATATATTCTGGAATACTGTTGGCTATTCGCTCTGTTCCTCAGAAGATCAGCTAAGTGTTTCACCCATGAGCTGGGGGAAGTGGAATTTGCTTCCACCTACCTTACCACCATCTCCAAACACCCCCATTTAGTAGGTTATTGATGACTGGCTTGAAAATGTTAATACAGTTTTTACTATATGCTTAATGTATTGAAAGAGAGTAATGTATTCACTGAGACAACTAGTTGATTTGATAAAAACAAATTTGGTTTTCATTTTCTCAGCTGCCAAGATCATTTTGATCATCGCCTCTATCAGGCAACCACTGAACTCCGAGGCAAGTCACATTACATCTTTTCAGGTCAATATCATACCATGAAAAGTAGAAAAACACAGTGTGAGATAACTTCTTGAATTCAATGTTTTTAGTAGATCATGACTTTTTCAAACAACAGTCTTTGTATTTCTGTGAAATTCAGGGTGAAATTAACATCAGTGTATGTGTACATTGCCCAAATCTAATCGAGGAAATTTCTGACAGAGGGGTAGTGGTCTTCCCTGCTGATAGAGCAAATAGTTTTTTTCTACTAAGGTAGTGTATTTTCTTGAGTGTCTTTGAAACGATGGTTAAACTTATACAGAGTGAACCTCAATGAACTCTGAGACATGAAGATGTAGCTGTCATAAGAAACCAGTAATATTCAATAAGTTTATATGACCTGAGATACTGATGTCTGAGTGTGTGTCTGGGGTCAACTGGGACAATTTGGTCAGAATGGTTCAAATTTAGGTAAGAAAATTTCATTCAGTTAATTAAACTGAGTTGATGGTTGTTTTGATATGAGGGTATGGACTGTATCTGATTCTCGGAGCACAGTGAAAACATAATACCTAAAAATGATGACTGTATCTAAAGCATGACTATTTGGTAAATGTTAAGATTAGAAAAATATAAGAGAAAAAAAACAACCTTTTTTTCTAGAAAGACTGTGGTAAATGATTAAAAGCTCAAAGTTCCAATTCTATATTAATTACATTTTATAAAATTTTCAACGTTAAGTAGAAATTGGGCTCATTAACTAAAAACAATTCTACAAAGGCAATATTGCTCTGGTAAGATTGTTAACTCTGGAGGATATTTTATTTAATAGACTGCATGAACTTCATACATCTTCATTATCAGTGCCTTGAAAAACAAACAACTTTAAAAGTTAGCAGCAGTTTCTGCAAGTACAAAAATACACATTTATTACATAACATGATAGTAAAATTTGTCAAGATATATTATACAAACTCAAAGCATTTTAGATAAAGCATCAGTCTAATATATTATAGATTGACAGAGTATAATAAAATGACATGTTCTTCAAATCATATAATACTTTACAGCAATATTAACAAACTATTCACATTAAGTATACAGTAATATCTAAGGAAACACAGAGTAGGAATGGTTATTTAAGAGCTTCAACATCTATTTTCTTCTATGCTTCAAATTGGGTAGGTGATTTTCTATTCATCAATATATATTGATGAATATATATTGATGAATAGAATATATATATATATATATATATATATATATATATATATATATATAGATAGATAGGCTAGAACTATTTTTTTAAGTAGAGAAGAAATTTCTTCCAGAAAGACATTCTAAGCTGGAAGTTTCATTCACATCTTGCAGTTCTGACAGTAGTTTTTCCCTAAGGGTAAGGGACATCCCTGTTGCCTTTATATACCACCAAAAAATGCATATGGACACTTAGGAGTCTAAGTATAGGAGTGGTCAGTTAGAAAGTGACATCTACTTTACATCTGTGACTGAGATAGCCAGTGTCATGAAGGAGTTCTTTGGACCCAGAGTTCTAAAAGCTAATTATAATGCTTAGGACAAACAGGGCCATGTACCCTAGAGGTAGGTAGCACTGATAGTTAATACTAAAAGGACTTTTTATACCTTATAGAAAATATTTCTCCCCCTATAATTGAAGAAATGCAATGTTTAGGACAACAGGGAAAGAATATTTGACATGAAAGTTTCCTGGTGGCTCAAAAAGATAATACAGAATAAGCTAGTTTGTGGGAGAAAGATCCATCTGATGGTGAACTAAAGAGACACAATGGGTTCTAAGCAACTTCTAAGTAACAAGTTTAAATGAAAGAAGATGCACATCCTTTCTTGACTCTATCCCTTCATAGAGGCTGCTAGGCATAATAATCAATGGACAGAATCCAGGAGATATGTTAGTGTAACTTTAAGGCAAGAGAAAAGAGAAATATCCATGGGTATAAAATAAACCAATGGGGTGTACACTATCTGTAAACCATGAATCACTTGGGAAAAAAATATAAAAACTTCCAGAGGTAAGAAAATCCAAAGCCAGTAATTAAGAAGGCCTGACAGCCACTTTGGTGGGTATTCTATTCTGCAACTCTTCATAAACTGGCAACCCCTAAAATTGTTCTCTCTCTACTGCCATATGATAATTAGAAAAAGGATGATTTATCCGTAATTTTTTATGGCTGTGTGCACTAAGAGTCAGGGCTGCAGAAAAAAACATTTCAGCAAAGAGGAGCCAGACTTTGATCACATGTTGGCAACAGCATTCGTGTAACAGAGAAAAGGACTGTTGTTGCAGCCTTCCTCCACATTCAGGTAACAAATGCTTTCAGGTCACCTTCTCACAGAAAAGCTGCATTTTGGGAGAATGTTCCCAGCACAAGTACCTGTGGGAAGGACAATGAGATGAGCAATATTTCCTTCTTTCTCTTCATACTCTGTCTTCCGGAGCCTTTTCAAAGCAATGAAACACTAACAGAAAAAGGAATCAAGCAACACAGAAAAAACAGAAAAAAGATATCATGATACTCATGATTTTTGGATCATTCTACTTTTTTTCCAGTCAGCTACATCAGTGGGCTGTTTTCTGGACTAATCCTGTGAGGGCATGTGACTATAAAATGTCACAGAAATGGCCACTAGCTTGGATTCAGGGAAATGTTTGACATGATTTCCTTCATTACTAGGTGTTCCTTTCTTTCCAATGCTTTGATTAGTGGCATTTTTCTTGCCTATTTATTCAAGACATTCTATGGAGTATGGATGGTTTCTCTGTACCCTTACCCATTCTCCACCATCCCCATTCTTCACATAAGTGAAGATTCTCTTGCCTTCTCAAGAGATTAATTTTATATAAGGCAAGTTTTCTATACAGAAGATGCTTTCTCTAACTCTGCTGGTTATCTCTAAAATCACACGACAGGACCAAACAACCCCATGCTCTAATAAGAAAATGCCTCACAAACACAGGTGATGCATTTGTTTTTTCAGTCTGAACTTTTTGCCAAATGGTTTCATTAAAGAGATTTTGTTGTCCCAAGTATTAGCAATAATTATGCTACCTATCCCAGGTATATTATAAAAAGGGTAATAATTATTATCTTCATGTCATTATTAGCCAGTTTCTGCTCTCACTGTGGTAAAATGTCCTTGGTTGATGGTTTGTCCCCAACATCACCAATTACTGTAGGCCCTAACCCTGGGCTGGACACATCATCCACAACCAAAGAGTTGGGAGAGGAACTCGCATGAGGCAGAGAACCAGGAGAGCACTGCCCACTCCTCTCTCCTTCCTCATGTGACTTCATACAAAACTCGAGTCTGTCTTCCACTAGGCTGAATGGAGAGCCAATGTGTTTCTCTGAGACTTGGCTGGGATCAGTGCTATACTGCTGGGCTTTCTGCACAGCTCCAAGTCCTTCTGTTACCCGTAGGGGCATGTCCTTCTGTTTCTCTTGCAGTGAGTTGGCTTCTGAAACACCAGAAGCAGGTGGAGGTGGCTCCTTGGGTCCTTGTAGAGAAGCCATTTTCTTTTCCTCTGATCTGGTTGCCTTTGCTTTGTTTTTGAGGGACCAGTTTTTCAAACTGGCCATACCATTTCTTAGCCACATGCTGGGATGAAGAGTTACAGAATGCATTTGTGAATGTCGTTCTATAGTGTCCTTTTTCATATAGGCCAGGCGGCTGCTGGTCTGCTCTGAGGAGGTACCAGGCAGCCCAGAAATGAGACTGGAACTGCAAAAGTCAGAAGAAAGTTCTTCCTGCTTTCTTTGAGCCTGAAAATTGCAATCTATTGGAGAAGAAGTTTCAGTGGGTGTAAACACAGAATGTTCTGAAATCTGAGAAAAAGCACTGTCTTGGGAGCTCACTGATGAGCCAGATGGGGAAGTGCCTGGGGAGGACAAGCTAGAATAGCTAGTCCTTGGGCAAATGTTTAATGTTGAGGGTAAAAACTTCTCAGTGTTTTGGTTTATGGCACTACTCTTGCCCACTTCGATCCCCATGACCAAACTCTGATTAATAAGCTTTTGCCCCTCCATTTGCAAAGACTTGTGCTGTTTGAGATAATCCTCCTCTCCATGCAAGTGACTGGCTTCATAGCTGGTTTTATTTTGTTTTTTTGAAAAAATCCCCCTGAGATAGCTCAGTTTGGAGTGCTGGTCATCAATGCTGGGCTCTGAGCAGCGCCGGTGCCTCCTTGAACTCTTGAGAGCATCTGTTGTGTGTGGTGAGGGGTGTCCGGATGTATCTGCATCAAAGGGCTGGTTACTGGGATGATCATGTGAGGACGTGTGACTGTAAGATGCCACAGAAATGGCCACTGGCTTGGATTTAGGGAGAAGCTTCACATGATTTCCTTCATTATCAAATAAGTCTTTCTTCTTAGCATTTTTATTAGTGGCATTTTTCTTGACATCACTACCTGTAACTAAACTCTGTTTAAAATACCTCTTATCCTCTCCCTGTAGGGGTTGATCCTGCTTTAGATAGTCCTCATCTTTTTGTGAGAGAATTGCATCATAGCTGGACTTGCGTAGCTTTTTCTGGTAAAACTCCCTGAGAGAGGAAAGCTTTGAATCTAGATAGTCCATGCTGGGCTCCGAGCAGCGGCGATGTCGCCTTGAGCTCTTTGGAGCATCTGCTGTAGCTGTAGACAGATAGCTGCGGGCCATCATGCCAGGGGGAGCCCCAGCATGGTCCTGCAGTGGGGCCTTTCTGTATAGTACTGTAACAGTTACTGGTGTGGATTCAAGAGGCTGTTCCATTTGAATGTCTTCAGATTTAGAACGGTCTAAGTCAAAGTCACTGAGGGTTAAAGGACCTTCCACATCAGGCTGGTCAAGGTCATAGTCACTAAGAGTTAAGACAGAGTCCATGCTTCTGCTCCCGTGACCCAGGTTCTTTACCAGGTCACTACATGGAGCATCAACATCCTCATTCAGCTCATTTTCCAAGCTGTCATAGGAGGAGTCAGTCATTTGTAAGCAAGAGATATCTGTGAAAAAAAATCAAACCATGATTAACACTGGTTTTTACTCCAAATACATGCCGCCTTAAAAAAAAACAAAAAACAGACTTAACGTGCTTAGTTCCTCTTTTTGTGTAGATTTTTCAAATTTCTACTCTCAAGAAAAAAAATGGTTCTTTCACAACTTTTTAGTTGTTAGTGCAGAATATAAAATGAAATTGTTTGGGTATACTAGATTTATCTCAGCTCTTGAAGAACTGTGCTTTCCTTAACTAAGATTTCCTCAAAGCAAGGAGGCATGTCATAATCTCAAGAAATGGCAAAAAAAAAAAAAAAAGAATAAATAAAGGCATCAATATCCAGTATACCCAGGTTCTGAATAAGAATGCTTTTTCATGTGGATTGCTGGTGAGTGTACATACTTAACTCTCTAGTCTCAGGGGAGCCATTTACTATCAATTTCTGTTTGACAAAGTTTTTTAATGTCCATTATTTATTTAATCTTTAAGACAATTATAAAAGTTAGACATTATAGTTATCCATATTTTATAGATACAGAATTGATGTACAGTGGCACAGAATAAATGCCCAAAGATAACATAACTAGTAATTGTTGACATAGAATTCATATTCTAGAAGGTTAAATGTTTTCAACTCTGCTCCCACCCACACCCATGATGCTGGTCCTTTTTAAACTGTTTTATAGCACACCCAAGTTCTGAGGTGTCTCAGGGACAATAAGAGAAAGAAGAGAAAGAGAAAGACCAGGTCTGCCTCACTGCCTCTAAGCCTGCTACTCCAGTTCTAACTACAGTCATTCTATTATATATGTTAGCATTCCTTGTAAAGTTTTATTTTTTTAAAAAAAGGGTTAAAACCATACCATAAATGCTACCACTAAAAATTTCTTGAAGTATAGCATCTTGTCTTACACACTTCTAACCCCACCAGAGAATTAGTAGTAGCAGGCTTCCTAATGAAGGAGCCCTAGGCCCATGGACCCAGATTAGTGGCTCCCTTCCCTTTAGCTGCTATGGGACCCAGGACAATCACTGTCCCCCCGTCTTCAAAGACATGTGCCTATTTTTCATATAAAACAATCCAATTATTCACAATACCTGAGGTATGCTCTCTAGTATCACATCTCATTGAAACCTCTCCAAGGAGGGAAGTGATTTCTTCTCCAAATATTTTACAGCAATTCTCAATGAGAAACTGAATCACTAGAGTGACCTGCACAAAAAGGGATAAAAATAAAGTGCTATTTTTCATATAGCATGTCTATAAATGATGTTTCATATATGAATCCTGATTTCAACAAAAAATACAAAAGAATCCTGTGAAAATTTCATGTTTGTTTTAAAAGTATACAAACTAGTTTCCCCTAAATAAACTATGATACTATCAAGAGTAATTTATGTATAGAAATTAATTTTAATCAGTGGACTAAAGTTATTATTTGTGACCTTGGTCTAATGCTAACATTTTTATTCCAATAGCTCTGTCTTTAAAATTAGAGTAGTTTTAAGTATTCTCAACAGAGTATTTGGGGTGAAGAAATACACTTTGTTATTAAAATTCATGAAGCATCACAGATAAAGATTTACAAAATGTATTTCTTATATAAAAGACAGAGGTCATAAACTTGGGAAGAGGGCATCCTCTGTGGGTTTACTGTGAAGGAGAGAGACAGCTGGAGAGAAAATTTGCATTTTGCCTGATTGATTCTCTACCTCTGCATTTCCTTCCCTTGAGCTCCCTAACTGGAGATGCTTGGGAAAGAGGTAGGATTTCACTAAGGAGCTTTGTGCTTCCACTGACATGTACTAGTTTCCCTACCCCAGTACTGAAACAAAGGAGCAGGCAGAACAGTGGGACAAAAGGGTATTAATATCCCCACACCCTGTATTAAACACCGGGCACTGCAGGAGTGTGAAGAGCTGGGTATTATTACCACCTCCATTTTTCAGTTGAGAAACTGAATCAATATAACTGATTTTGCCCAAGACCGTACATCTGGCAAGAGATGGGGGCTGAGAGTTGAACCTTGGCTTGTCTAACTTCAAAGTCCTTGTTTATTTTTAAAATCATATCAACTGCTTTCTTACTACTCTATGGTTTAAGTCATAGTTTTTTGTCTCTTTAAAGGGAAAAGAGAAATAACCCAACTGCTAGTATTCTCCTGCTTAAGAAATCACTTTTTAAAAGTTTACCAGAACAGGATAAAACAATTAATAACTCAAATTTACATTATGAAAATGTCTTTCAGAATAAATACCTTGAATTTTAGGTTCTAAATGGAGATTCAGTCCACCAGGGTATAAAAATGAAAAACTTTATTACCTTTTTTGTAAATTCATTTTCTAGTTCTGGGCTGGAGGAAGTAGAAGGCCAAAGAATGCTTGGAGCAATGCACACTGCTAAATTAAATGCAGTCATCTGATTGGAGGAGGAATGTTGCTTGATGTTGTATAACACCCCAAAAAGGTACCTTAGAAGAACAACATTGGCGCTTGGAAGCTGGTTTAATAGCCTAAAGACGGAAAAAATGCAAGACATTTTTAAGCTCTTTAAGCAAAAGATTTCATTAAAAAATTTGTATAAAGAGGCAACCCTCACTTTCCATGGGCTTCCCATGCAAAACAAGAACACAGTCCAGACGTGCAAGAGTTTCAGTTAATATGGCACCATGCAGGGTGAGGACTACCTGTACAGAAAGAGAGAAAATAAGCACTGCGGATTTAGTTTTTATATTTTGAATATAGGCTTCACAACTTAATGAAAGTGTAAAAGAATGCAGAAAAGTGACTCAAAAAATTTGCTACCTGAAATATTTACCTGAAACTAGTATAATGTGTTTTAACTTAGGTAAATCCTGTAACATTTCATAATATTCTCAACCAAACCCTCCAAAATGCTTTCTGGTGAAATTCAACAACCATTAAACTTAAAGTGCTCCTTTATTTCCAAGTAGCAACACAAGAATTGTTATCTCTGGAGGGAACCCAATCTTTTAGCTATTTAAGACTGCCAGGTCCATTCTGAGAGCTTATGCTCTACCTCACTAGCTTCCAAAGTCAATTAGTCCCAATTCTTATCTCACTAGTATCACTTCCACATGTAAGTCAAGTTCATCATAGTCTGTCTCCTATTGTTCCTATTTTGTAATTAATAAGGGATTTCTAAATTATCATTCACTGAAAGTGATTTTTACTACCATCCAGAAAACATATATATTGATATTCATGGTTGCTGCTTTTTTTTTTTTTTTACAAGAATCTGCAACCAAGGAGAAAATTAGGTAGTCTGACTCCTGTTGCAAAAATTATAGAGGTATTTCTTCAGTATAGTAAACTGACAATGAGTTAATTTTGTAGGAACAAATTATGAAAGACATTGCAGTGGGCCAAAAGATGACTGTGTATATTCAGTGGAAAGTAAGACATTGTGTAGCACACACTGATTTGGGTTATCTCATTTATGGAGGTCTTATGCCTTTGAGCTAATTTTACAAACTCTTAGTTGCAGATAAATGACAGCAGAGCACCTAATACTTGTTCATAGAACTGAAAATTTTGTTCAGTGAGGAGACAAATGATTTATTTGTGTCTTCCTCCTACCTCTCTATGCCCCAGTAGAGAAAGCCAGTTTTTGCATCTACCTGTAAATTCATTTTAGCATTTCTGATTCAACTACATAAATTGTGGTAGTTTAAAATCTCCTTTGAACTGGTTTCAACATTTTATCAGTTCTCTCACTAATTAATGATTTAAACTGAATCTTTTATGTGTTTATTTTATATTTGTGTAAGAGTTATAATTTCACATTTTAATAAAAAAACAAAGAAATCATCCTTTAACAGTAGTGTTTAGTTTTAGACAATGAGCCACAAGTATACCGTCTATTCTTCCCTACCTCTGAATGGTTTCCACCAAACCATATCAAAGTAGAGATAATAGTATTTTGTTATGAGGTTTTGATTTCTGGTTTCTTTAACAGCTGTACTATGTTCTTCTATGGATGAGAGATGTCTATCAATAGCAGTGTGTAGATAAAAATTCATAAAGTTGCACAAGAAAAAACTATACCAAACAACTATATGCAAAAACCGACACTGGGATTCTTGGGTTTTCAAAGAACTGGCAATATATATTTTTAGGTGGAGACTTCTTTCCCACTGTCTGATAATGCAGGAAATATCACAGAATGGGTGTGGGTGAGTTTTGCCAGCAACTTCCCTCTGCATGAGTATAGACAATGCATTCCTTGTGATCAGGCTGTAACTGTGCAACTCCCTTTTTCCTTGACACTTTTCAAGAGTTAACTGCTTCTTTGCAGTACTTCCCCAATATCGCCTCCCCATATCTCATTTATAGCATGGATTATACTGCATTGTAATTTTAATTTTTTAAAAATTATATTTTATTGATTATGCTACTATAGTCCAGTTTTTCCCCTTTATCCTTTCCACACATCATCCCAAACTCCCTCAGGCAATCTCCCCACCATTATTCATGTCCATGAGTCATGTGTATAAGTTCTTTGGCTGCTCCATTTTCTATACTATACTTTACATCCTCATGGCTATTCTGTAACCACCTATTTGTATTTCTTGATCCCCTCACTTCCTCACTCATCCTCCTTCTCCTCATTCCCATCTGGCAACCATCTGGTAACTAAGTTCTTTTCTCTTGCTGTTTTTAAGAGTCTTTCTTTATCTTTGACTTTTGGCATTTTAATTATGATGTGTCTTGGAGTGGGCCTCTTTGCATCCATCATAATTGGGACTCTCTGTGCTTCCTCGACTTGCATGTCTATTTCCTTCACCAAATTAGGGAAGTTTTCTTTCACTATTTTTTCAGATAGAGTTCTAATTTCTTGCTCTTTCTCTTCTCCTTTTGGCACCCCTATGATGTGAATATTGAAATGCTTGAAGTTGTCCCAGAGGCTGCTTACACTGTCCTTGTTTTTTGGATTCTTTTTTCTTCTTCTTATTCTGTATGGTTGTTTTTTACTTTCTTATGTTCCAAATCATTGATCTGATTCTCAGCTTCATCCACTCTACTGTTGTTTCCCTGTAAATTGTTCTTTATTTCAATTAATGTATCCTTCATTTCTGAGTGGATCTTTTTTTGTGCTCTTGAGGTCCTCACTAAGTTCCTTCAGCATCCTTATATGCAGTGCTTTGAACTCTGGATCTGACAGATTGCTTATTTCCATTTCATTTAGCTTTTTTTCTGGAGGTTTAATCTGTTCTTTTATTGGGGCCATGTTTCTTTATCTCCTCACTCTGGCAGCTTCCCTGTGTTTATTTCTATGTATTAGCTAGAGCTGGTTTGACTCCGTGTCTTGGTATTGTGTCCTAATGTATTAGGTGTCCTGTAGGGTCCAATGGCACAGCTTCCACCATCACCCAAGCTGGGTATTCGAGGTGTGCCCTTCGGGTGGGCTGAGTACACACTCCTCTTGTTGTTGTTGTTGGCAGATCAATGGGAGTCTTGGTTGCTGTTGGCAGGTCATTGGAGGGATTTACCCAGGCCAGTCAGCTGCAAGGACTGGCTGTGACCACTGACCAGCAACCTCCACCCTCTGTGGAGGGTCAGTTCTTCAGGAGCAGGGTGGTGGTACTCTGATGTCGTCTATAGCCATCCACTGAGTGCGCTGGCCCTGAGGTCTCCTGGGTGGTACAGGCCAAGATCAGCCTCCAGCTTTGTTTTGCCCCAAGGTACCCTGCCTGAGTTATAAAGCAATCTGAGACGGTTGCTACTTATGCTGGGCTTGGAGATTCCCAGGTGAAGTCAAGCTGTGAATCTAATCTGGCTGCTGCTAGGGCTCAGTGAAGGCAGCTGTTGCTTGTTTGATAGGATTTAGGAGCCAAGACCAGCCATTCTTATGGAAAAGCAGCTTGGGTGGGCCCCAAAAGATGGATGTGGCAGTGTCTCTAGGGATTTCCAAGGCAGGTCAAACAGTGTTAACCAGGTTGATGGAGTTCAGATATGGCACCAGCTTGCTGGCTCTATGGGGGACTTAGAAAAGGGACAATGGCCTCTGTTCACCTTGATGTCAGATACTTCAGTTTCTCCCTTTATACCTCTGGTGCCTTTCAAGCTGCTACCCAAGCACTGGAGCTCAGAGGGAGTGAGTCTGAGTATATGAGTCTGTGTGTTAGTTCTTTTGAGGAGCTGCTTGAGGCTCCAGCGGTTTCTTCCATAACTCAGTGCATGCAGGTTTTTGCAGCCAGAAGTTGTGGGGAGTTATCTTCCTGGCACTAGAATCCTGGGTTGGGGGGCCTGATGTGGGGCTGGGACCCCTTGCTCCCAAGATATCCCTCCTGAATTTTTATCCATGTGGATGTTGGGCCAGCCCATTCTGCATCTGCACCCCTCTTACCAGACTGGATGGATGTGGTTTCTTTAATTCCATAGTTGTCAGGCTTCCATTCAACTCAGTTTCTGACATTCCTGAGTGATAGTTATTGCTATATTTTAGTTGTAATTTTGATGTGGATGTGTAAAGAGGTGAGCCATGTTTGCCTATGGTACCATATTCACCAGAAATTCATCAACATTGTAAGTCTAATTCTTGTTTTCTCTATGTCCTCTACCAGACTGAGAGTTCCTTGAGAGAGCAAACTTTTTTCTATATGAATTCATTTGCCGCATGAGCTATATAAGGAGTTGTCTGGTTAAATATTTACCAAAATTAAGATCATAAGTTTTAGTTTAGGTTTATAGTATTAGCTATTGGTCTAATGGTTTTCAGCTCTTCTCAGATTTAGATATACAGAAGGTGTATAATGGTCAAGTATGCCATGTTAATAAGATTAGGGAGAAAACAATAATAATGACAGTAGTTAGCATAGATCTATTTTTAAACTGATTCCCCTGGATACAATTTTGATCATCATCACTACTTTCAGAGACAAGCTTATAAAATATAAGCTTTTAAAAAGTATTTTTGAGACATGACCAAATTAGAATAATTACCTTTGAATTGTATTTATTTTCTCTTCATCATCTTCTTGATCCATTACACAGACCCAGTGATCATAGAGATCTGATGAGAAAATACTTCCAGGAATATTTCGTAGAAAGTCCTTACAGAGAGGAAAAAATATTTTAAATCATTATTCTCATCCTAAATATGTATTAAAGAAATTATAATATATTTTGTTGAAAAGTTCAGTTAAGTTTTCCCTTCTTTGGAATACATAGATCTCTGTGCCAACTCTCCACTGGTGTGAACACACAGAAACACAGGCTTGATTTTTTTTTCTAACAAAACCCAGAGTTTTTGTTAGAAAAAACCAAAACAAAACAAAACTGTAATCTGGATTACACAGTGAAATATACTGGACAACCTGTTTGGGGTGAAAGGCCCTGTCTGTGTACATGTGATATACTAGTACCATGTGACAGGGCCTGACAAATCATTCTAAATCCCCCTCCCCCCTTTCACATCACTAGTTCAAAGAAATACATGAACATATCTGTGAGGTTCATAATGTTGTAATCACTTATCCAACCATGCTATCCATATTTACTCGTATGTACCAGGTACTGCTTGAGGTGCTAGAGACAAGGCAGTGAATGAAACAAAGTCCCTGTTATTTTCAAACTTTACATTCTAGTGGTATTGGTGAATAATTTCATCTAGAGGTACTTAAGAGTTTCTCCCTGTATTCCCCATAGAAGGCTCTTACTATCTGGGGGAGAAAGCATCACTGGCAATGGTTGGGTTCTGGGGGCCTGGGGTACTACCCCCATGCCTGTTGTTCATTAAATAACATGTCCCTAGCACATCATCCTTCCTGGCACTCAAGACCCTACTCTGCTGAAACCCCTGGTGGGCCTCGGTGTGGTGAAACCAGACTATAACACAAGCAGTATATGGCTAAGGGTATTTGTTGTTCAACCTTTGTTTATAAAAAGCTTAAAAATAAACTAAATTTGGCTCTGGTCCTATGTTCATTTCTGTTCTAAGCCAATTCTCTCTCTTTTTTTTTTTTCCTGGTATGGTCTGCTTTCCACCTCAGGAAGCTTTAGGCAGAGAAAAACAATTTCATGTCGAAGCATTGTAGCCATGGGTGGCTCTTGTTTTTCAAGTTCCTGCTTATAACCTAGAGGTAGGCGAAAGCTGAAATTGAGCGATTTAAATATTGCTGGAAAAACAAATCAGCAACTTTACCTATGTGTTTACAAAAGGCAACACATAACTTGTTACTTATGTGTCATGTTTGTATCACTAATATGAAAGCAGCGATACCTTATTGTTATAGTTAGCTGATCACTTGTGTATCTTTCCCACTAACTTCTGAGCTCCTCCAGGGCAGGGGTAGCCCCTCTATCTCAACTTGCACATTTCAGTGCCAAGCACAGTCCCAGACACAGGAGTGGTCATTACTGAATTGGTGCTTTATGTCATATGGACAAATATTAATGAGGGACAAGGAAAGGCCAAATAGCTATGACAGATTCTAAGCTCATTTAAAAAAACCTCTTTGCAGTCATGTCCCCTATTGTGATAAAATTTTTTAAAGAGTGGTTAACAAGTAGAAAGACGATTGATCCATTCTGTTGAATTACATCTTTCACTCTTCTATTGTTATCTTCCAGTAGAAATGTAGTTGGATGCCTGTGATTCAGATGTGTCTTTACAAAAGTTACCTCTTTTAGGGTAAAGCTATTGAATTTTCATAATTCCAAACTAATTTTAGTTGCTGCACCTACTTTAAAAGTCAGATTTAGAAGTGGCAAAAATCTGTTATTTCAAAGTGGGGCAGTGACAATAGCTCTTTTTTTAAATCTCAGTGGAAAACATACTTATGATCTGTCTTGAAGAAAAACATCATTAAATCTTGAACCTACACTTGAAAGATAATAGGTCGTAACATCTCAATGAACTCTCCACAGCTGGAATAACAAGTTATGAAATGCAACCACCATCACAGATGAGAAAGAATATGAGAGCTGGTTCTGAATTACAATCACCAACTCACAGCACTCAACTGAAATTCTCCACCCCTCCAAAATCAGAGCCCAAGTCATCAGCAGAACCACCAAGTTCATTGAGAGGAGGATTCTTGCAGGATTAAAAATGAACTTTCTTTCAAAGTTCTGATGGATCAAAGTTACAGTGTCTCAAGCAATTTTCTTTCAAGTATAGTTTAGAGTTCAACTTATATTTAAGCAAACCAGCATAAGTAAGAAATTAAAGGAAAACTAAAGTACCACTTCTAAATAGTCTTAAAAACAAACAAAACAAAAGCTCAAAATATTTTGGCAAAGAGATCTCTTGTCCTACAACCACTTGGAAGATGTGAGAGTAAAAAACAGTCCAGTGATTATAAAACTTCAACTACTTGTAACCTATTTAACCAGACTTTTCAATTATTTGGATTAGAGTTCATCTTTTGCTTATCTTTGTATAAGTAATATTTCCATAACTTATAATACTATAAAACTCTTCTCAAATTATACTTTGTAATATCCTCAATAATTTAGCACAAAATTTTAAGAAGTGTGGTGCTGTGAAGAACAGCATAGTAAGGAAAATTTTCTAAAACATAGGTTTTAACTTCTTAAGAGGTGGGAGAAAGCCTAATTATATGATAAAAAGAGAAAAATTCATTGTGAATATATATATATATATATCCCTGACATGTATCTGGCTGAGCATACCATACATATCTTTATTGTATTCCAAGGTTGAAGGGTAGTCACAACCCTGTGCAAAATAGATTAGATGACCTAGTTCCATCTCTCCAGTTCTTCTGAGTGAATCTTCATTGCACAAGCCCACACTCAACAGGGTTTGTTTAAGAGTAGACATGGCCTATTTACCAAGAAACCTCTGTTTGTGCATTAAGTCATGAAGTTAAGATTCTGTACATAGTTGACCATCCAGCAGGAGTGGGGGTGTGTGAGAGTCTTCTTCACTATGTTTTCCTTAGTTTGTTTCTTTGCTCCACACCCTGGGATGCAGGGTGGGGCCATCCCTGGCATGGTGCATTCCCACCCTGCTGGGACATGGGAGACTGAGGCAGGTCTGCAGAAGCTATTGCTAGGGTTGAAAGCTCTCCTAATAGCTGGGTTAACTATTTTCTAAAAATGTAAGGCATTCTCAGGAATGTGGGAGGAACACATTTTAGAAGAGCTCTAACCCAACTATGGATGTGACTTAAGTAACTGTGGAGTGAAGGTAAGAACTATAGGAATGTCAAATGTGGGAAGGGTTTTTATAATAGGAATAATAGGGGAATAGGATTAACTCATATTCCACTTTTACTTTAAAGACGCATTAGGGTACAAGGAGTTGTATAAGTGAATGGAATTTTCAGTGGTCTTGGAAAGCAATTTTGTTTCAGTTGTTAGACAAATGTCTGTATGGTAAAATTTTTTCTCAAAATTTAGTAAAGTTTATTTTTGAAAAATTGTGAGAAAGTCATCATAATCAGGATATTTGTTTTGGTAAACATGTATATATTTTGATAATTTTTAATTTAACTTAATTTCTGTGTGTGTGTGTGTGTGTGTGTGTGTGTGATAGCAGAAGTGAAGATGAGGAGAGTGGTGTGGAATAAAAAATTTTAAAAGGCATGACAGGCATGCCATATCATTAGCAGTGGCTTTTAAAGGACAATCTTGACTTTGTGAAGCATTTTTAATACTTTTTAGATTCTTAATCTATTATGGTTCTTTGCAAATGGGAATAATGTCATAATGAAAGAAACCCATTGTCTTTCTTCAGAGCTTCACTGTGGGGTAGATGAAGGGAGAACTTTTCCTACCTTTAAAACAGACGCTATTACAAAAATAGATTCACAGTCTAGTTGTACTTCAACTCCAGAATTCAGTTTCTCTTTCAGCTCTCTGCAAGATTTCATATTGGCCGATTGCCTGAAAATTCCTTTTGTGAGGGGTCCATTTATGTTAAGGAAATAAAGCATATCCTATGGGGAAGCAGAGAAAAAGCAATGGCACTTTACACATACAAGCACTCTCAGCTGCCAGAGGCTGGGATATACTGGGGAAAGTCCTCAAGGACTGCTAGGAGGACCAAAGCCAATTTATTTGTTGGTATCTCTAAATATCTTTTCTTCTATTTACTCAACATCTAAAAAACATTTTTAATTTAAACACTTGCTTTAATTAGACTGTCTTGTTTCAATGAACTAATAGCCACTTTAAAATAAAAATTTTCTGACTGCTTCAAGGTATCTGTTAACTGGTCTCCTCTCTCTCCCCTCTTTTCCGATTATTCTCTAATACAAACTCTTTCCCCAAATATGGAAATATTATTGTCAAACTCCTTCCCCACTTGCTTGCCTTTCTTTTTATGCATCTTCATATGTCATTCTCCTTCCTGTATTTACTTCCTTCTTTCAGTATTCAGGCTAAAAATATCTACCCCAGGAAGCCTTCTCCATTCCATTCCATTCTGATCAATCTTACATTTTGCTTTCTTTTAAGCTGCACATCCTCTCCTTTCAGTGTAGAAAAGGAATGGGTGAAAGGTGAAAGATTTATATGATCAAAGAGAAACCAGAAGGGAGACAGGAAGGGATAATTGGGGGAAAAGGGGAAAGGGTTGTTAAGGAACATGTATAAAGGACACATAAACAAAGCCAAACGTGGTAGGATAGAGGGTAGGAGGTGGGGACGGCTGGAGTGGTGGGGAGTAATGGGGAGAAAATGGAGACAACTGTACTTGAAGAACAATTAAAAAAAGAAAGGAAAAAAGAAAAGGAATGGGTGTTGTAGATAAGCAACCCATTGGATTTGAAACCTAGTTAAAACACATACTTACTGTGTGATCTTGGGCAAACCTGAAGCTTTAAAAAAAATTTGGACAGCAGGGATGATGAAGACAATGTTAACTACTCCCTAACTCTGTTGTGCAGGGGTAGCAATAAAGTGGCAGGCTAGTATCTGGCACGTATAGATGCACAATATACTGTAAAAGCCATATATCTAGTATAGTAATTAGAAGAGACTGGATGCTTGATAAATGTTGCTTAGCAATGATCATTTACTATATCACTTGGAGACAAGACAAAAGTGGTGGTTTCATCTGACCCACAATATACAAGAAAGATAACTACATGCCAGAGGATGCACCTTTATGCATAAACACTTGAAATACAAATAAAACACATGCAAGGTTTTCAAAAGCATATGATTGTGTAATCTTTGCTGCTAAAGCAATTAAAGAAGGCTTTCAGAACAATGTAGAATTCAAGAAAGGAAGCGAGAGGAATGTGAGGGATAATGTGAATTCTCTGTCTACCAAGCGCATTCTAAATTATCTGAGAAAGCTTATATGGCTCTTTCCTGTGAGAGTATACTAGATGATCTCTTCCTATGATGTCTAAGTTATGATTCTGCAATAGGTCAATCAGATTTTTATTCTTTGAAATAGTAAAAAAGATTCTCAGCCAAAGCCATGGATGTCTATAATATTTCTACTTGGGGATAGATTTACCTTCCAGGGCCCTCTCCTTTCCCACTGGTGCTAAGGCCAGAATGAGACTTACCAAGACAGGTTTGGGCAGATTGTCATTTTCACAAATATTTGGCAGAGACACTCCAAAGAGCTGTCCTGCCATAGGAGATGTTGGTGACATGGGCAAGTTATCCAGGTGAGTGCTAGAACCCCGCCAAAAGGCCCAATTTATGATAGATCTTCGCCTTTTAAATGTCTTCTGACCCGAATCTAAGGAAGAAGTGAAGTAGAAAAACTAGATTAATTCACTTAATCTTATTTCTACAGTTTCCATCTTATATTATGCTCATTACTATGGTTCAAAGAGAAAAAGTGCTTAGAGATGTCTTTTGTTACCATTAATTAAATCAATGAAGTTTCACTATAATACTTTATAAATTAATAAAGAATCAAATATTTGGGTTATTCTCTTATCCATGTTTGGAACATCACTGGTTTGTTTAAATGAGTTTTGACACTGAATTTCCAAAGGTGAAAGAAATGATCCCTTACTGTACTGTAACAAAACAAAAAGTGTTTCATACCAACATATATATTGTTGCATTTTAAGAGTCTCATGCTCTACCAATTGAGCTAGCCAGGAATAGGCATATTGTCACATTAAAGATGAGACTAGGCACACAAAAAAGTTGAAGATTAAATTAGACCACAATTACACAGTAAGGAAAGGAAGACGGGGAGGAGTAAAAGGGGGTGGGGAGGCAAAGATGGGGGAAGGAGGTGGAGGAGTAGGAGAGTTGTCTCTATGGAGATGTTCTCTTGAAACAAAGAATGCTTTATTACCTGATGTCCCACTCCACTACTGAGACAGGAAGCTAATGTCCTCCATTTCTCCCCCTTTCCTTCCAAATGCAAAGACTTTCAGGTATCTTTTCAGTTCCCAACTTAACCTTTAACGCAGCATGGATGGTTGCAAACATGAATACTTGCCCTTGCCATGGCAAAATTTATAATCTAAGAGGGAAGCAGGACTGGTGGTGGTGGGGGAGAAGCAGCAAGTATATTAATAATAAAATATCATAAGGGAGGAACAAAGTATCAGAGGCATTCAGAAGAATAAGAACGCACATCTGCCCATTGGGTGGGAAGGTGTGATCCAGGAGGCACTGAACTTTTATTTGAATTTCAAATGAACAAGACTTTAACAGAGCATGTAGCATCCTGCCTAACATTTAATCAGTAAGCACTCAATAAATCCTTCTTGAATAATAACTGAATTAAGAAGAGATTTAGGAGGAAAAAAAGACAACATTAATAAAAAATGCATAAGAGGTCAACTGAGAATCATGATTTTGTAATATCATAGTGCTAAAACATGTCTGATGTCATCTGTCTCTAATTTTAACATAAAAATAGATGGGTGTGCACAGCATTTGATATTTGTTTATATTTTTAAATTATATTTATTAATTATGCTATTACAGTTGTCTCAATTTTTCCCCCTTTGCCTCCTCCACCCATCACCCGCCTCCAATCCCTCAGGCAATCCCCCCACTACTGTTCATGTCCATGGGTCATGAGCATGAGTTCTTTGGCTACTCTATTTCCTAACTGTACCTTACATTCCCATGGCTATTCTGTAACTACCTATTTGTACTTCTTAATCCCCTCACCTCTTTACCCATTCTCTCCCTCCCCCATCCCATCAGGCAACCATCAAAACCCTCTCCATATCCATAATTCTGTCTCTCCTTGTTTGCTAAGTTTGTTTTTTAGATTCAATTGTTGATAGATATGTATTTATTGTCATTTTATTATTCATAGTTTTGATTTTCTCCTTTTTCTTAAATAAGTCTCTCTAACATTTCATATAATAGTGGTTCACATAATAATGGATGAAATCCTTTAGTTTTTTTCTAATCTGACAAGCTCTTTATCTGCCCCTCGATTCCAAATGATATCTTTGCTGAGTAGAGAAATCTTGGCTGTAGGTTCCTGACTTTGAATATTTCTTGCCAATCCCTTCTAGCCTGTGAAGTTTCTTTTGAGAAATCAGCTGACAGTCTTATAGGAACTCCCCTGTAGGTGACTGACTGCTTTTCTCTTGCTCCTTTTCAGGTTTTCTCTTTGTCTTTAACCTTTGGCCTTTTAATTATGATGTATCTTTGACTGGGCCTCTTTGCATCCACCTTGTTTGGGACTCCTTGTGCTTCCTGGACTTGTATGTATATTTCCTTCACCAAATCAGGGAAGTTTTCTGTCATTTTTTTCCAGATAGATTTCCAATTTCTTGCTCTTTCTCTTCTCCTTCTGGCACCTCTATGATGCAAATGTTGGAACACTTGATGCAGTCCCAGAGGCTGCTTACATTATCCTCACTTTTTGGATTAGTTTTTCTTCTTGTTATTCTGCATGGTTGTTTTTTGCTTTCTTATGTTCCAAATCATTGATTTGATTCTCAGCTTCACCCACTCTACTGTTGTTTCCCTGTAAATTGTTCTTTATTTCAATTAGTGTATCCTTCATTTCTGAGTGGGTCTTTTTTATGCTGCTGAGGTCCTCACAAAGTTCTATAAGCATCCTTATAGCCAGTGTTTTGAATTCTGCATCTGAGAGATTGCTTATCTGCATTTCATTTAGCTCTTTTTCTGGAGTTTTTATCTGTTCTTTCATTTGACCATATTTCTTTGTCTCCTCATTTTGGCATACCCCCTGGGTTTGTTTCTATGTCTCAGGTAGGACTGCTATGCCTCCTTGTCTTGGTAGTGGGGCCTAATGTAGTAGGTGTCCTGTACAGTCCAATGGCACAGCCTCCCCTACTCACCAAGCTGGGTACTCAAGGTGTGCTCTTTGTGTGGGCTGAGTACACCCCCTTCTTATAGTTGAGACTTGACTGCTATTGGCAGGTCAATTGGAGGGATTTACACAGTCCAGGCAGATGCAAGGACTGGCCGTGACCACTGACCACCAACTTCTGCCCTCCATAGATTATCAGCTGCATGGAGGCAGGGTGGCGGTACTCTGACATGGTCTGTTGCAGTCTACTGGGTGTGCAGGCTCTGGGGTTTCCCAGGTGGTGTAGGGCAAGGTCAGCCCCAATCTGTGTTTTTCCTGGGGCCACTCTTCCAGGGCTACAAAGCAATCTGAGATGGCTGTTATTTGTGCTGGCCTTGGAGATTCCCAGGTGAAGCCAAGCTGTGAATCTGGGCTGTCTGCTTCTAGTGCCTGGCCTATGGCAACTTAACAAGAGGTACAGGGGCTGAGGACTCACTGAGGCTGGCTTTTGCTTGTTTGAGAGGATTTGGTAAGCTGTGAAGCATGAGCCTAGACCAGCCATTCATATGGAAAATCTCTGTTAACAGTTTGGGTGGGTCCATAAGTTGGGTGGGAAGGAGTCTCAGGGGATCTCCAGGGCAGGGCAAACAGTATTTGCCATGTTGATGGAGTCTCAAGATGGCATCTGCCTGGCGACTCTATGGCTTTGTAGGGAGAAGATTCAGAAAAGCAACAATGACCTCTGCCTGCTGTTTTGTCTGGGAGAAAGCTGTGCCTGAGCTCTCACTTTGATTGCAGACACTTCAGTACCTCCTTGTATCCCACTGGTACCTTTCAAGCTGCTACCCCAGTATTAGAGCTCAGAGGGAGAGAATCTGAGTAAGTCCATGTGTGACTTCTTTAAGGGGAACTTCCTGGGACTCTAGAACTTTCTTCCATCAACTCAGTACCCATTGGTTTTTGCAGTCAGAAGTTATGGTGACTTATCTTCCTGTCACTAGAACCCTGGGCTGGGGGACCTGGTGTGGGGCTGGGACTCCTTGCTCCCAAGATATTCCTATCAAATTTTTATCCACCACATGTTGATGTGGGAGCAGCCTGTTCTGCATCTCTACCCCTCCTACCAGTCTGGATGGACATTTCTTTAATTTTGTAATTGTCAGACTTCCATTCAACTTGATTTCTGATAGTTCCGAGTGATGGCTGTTGTTTAGTTGTAATTTTTATGGGTTGTGTGAGAAGGGGAGCTGTGTTTACCTATGCTACCATCTTGACTAGAAGTCCCATTGCGTAGGATTTGATATTTAAAATAAAGACAACTTTTTAAGGATCCTTTCAGACCTTTCTACCACCCTCTCCTGCCCCAGAGCCCTAATACCTATATATAGGTATCAACTATAAACTCTGAACAACATTTAAAAAAAGCCTACCTGAAGGGAATAAAGAGGGACCAAAAGAAGAGAAATACTTGGGATAAAAGTGTTACACTTGGAAAAAAGGCATGGCATGGCACTGGGTAGGTTTTCTATTCTTACAGCTTTTAGTCCAAGCACAGGCCGTAGGGTGGTGGGGTGACTAAAATTTGAGAGAAACCTCACTCCCACTGGCTTGGAGAACTAGAGAATGGAGGTGGAGCTAACCACAGCAGCTGAAAAGCAAGGAGGGAAAATTCTAGGCGGAGAATAGTAAATTAGTGGGAACCCCAAATGCTGTGTATAATTTGCCCAAATTTCTATAGACCCCTGAAGCACCCACATGTAAAGCAGATTCAAAATAGCTTGTGGTTAAGGCTAACGAGCTGAGATTTGAGGAGCCATCATCCTTGGTGGCATCCACACAGGGTTTGATTCCATTTTCTCCAGTGAGAGAGTGTGGCAGTTGGTCATTAAATGCTGGCTGAGTGGCAGAGACAGCCAACCAAACCACCAGAGGTGACCACATTTCCTGGTGATGGCACGCTGAAGGAGATGATCTTTTCAGGGTGGACATTGTCTGCAGTGTCAAATGCTCATTTCAAATAAATATTTTATTGTCTCAGAATAGGGAGTTGGGGATGGCTAGGGTGTGAGGGGGAAGTTATGGGGGGGATGCAGACAACTATAATTAACAATAAAATAATTTTAAAAAATAAAAATAAAATTCCCCCTCCCAAAAGAAGAATAACCAAATTAAACCAAAGGCTTAAAAGAGCCAAGTTGTAGGAGATATATAAATAACATTTTACCAAATGGCCTTCAGACCACCATCTACCCTTGGCTTTCTCAGGATGCATAAATGCATCATCAGTGTTCACACACCCAAGTGTAAAGGTCTTTGGTTCTAGAGTCAGGAGCCCAGTTAGACTCTCGGCTCTGACATTTACTTGGGTAACTTAATCTCTTTACTTAACTTTAAAATAAGAATGATATTACCTACCTGTCGAAGGCTTACTGAAAGGATTAAATAGGATAATATATGAAATGTACTACTTTGCCCAGAGCATGGGTCACAGTGATCTTAATTAAAATTAAAGTTGCTAAGACAACAATTTCCTCCCTATGAAGAGGAACTTCTCCCTACACCCATTCTCCATTTGCCATAACAGCCTTTGAAGTATGCAGACAGGAAGAAATATAAGACTCTGCTTAACTAGAGTACTTTCTTCTTGCTCTGACATTCCTAACCTATTCCATTTTGAAAAACCATAAAAGAAAACTAAACTAATCATTAAATACAGGATGGGGTTCCAGTATTCCTAGCAATGTCACTTTGTACAAATGTTTCTTTAATTTTTATGTGTGTATATGTTGAGTAGTTGTATTCAGTCTATTTTCCTCACATTTAACCTGGCTTCATTATTTCTAAAACTATCAGTTTTATTTGATTTTTTAGCTTTTACATGCTTCTTAGGAAGAATGCTTTATCATAAATTTATATACTCAGCTATCCTATGAGTGTAGATATATAGCATCAAGTAGAAATTGAGTCCTGTACTATATTATAGTTTCAGTTGCAGGCATGCCTTTTGTTATGTATAATATTCAGTTTTAGAGTTCATATTCCCTCTGGGACTGAGAGGAAAAAAAATTTCATTATTGTTGACTTACTTTTCTTTTTTTTAATATATTTTATTGATTATGCTATTACAGTTGTCCCATTTTCCCCCCTTCACTCCCCTCCACCCTGTACACCCTCTCCTACCCATATCCCCCCCTTTAGTCATGTCCATGTGTCATACTTATAAGTTCTTTAGCTTCTACATTTCCCATACTATTCTTACCCTCCCCCTATCTATTTTCAACCTACAATCTATGCTACTTATTCTCTGTACCTTTTCCCCCTCTTTCCTCCTCCCACTCCCCTGTTGCTAACCCTCCATGTGATCTCCGTTTCTGTGGTTCTGTTCCTGTTCTAGTTCTTTGCTTAGTTTCTTTTGGTTTTGCTTTAGGTGTGGTTGTCAATAATTGTGAGTTTGCTGTCCTTTTACTATACATGTTTTTTCTTTATCTTCTTTTCTTAGATAAGTCCCTTTAACATTTCATAAAATAAGGGCTTGGTGATGATGAACTCCTTTAACTTGACCTTATCTGAGAAGCACTTTATCTGCCCTTCCATTCTAAATGAAAGCTTTGCTGGATAGAATAATCTGGGATATAGGTCCTTGTCTTTCATGACTTGGAATATTTCTTTCCAGCTCCTTCTTGCCTGTAAGGTCTCTTTTGAGAAATCAGCTGACATTCTGATGGGAACTCCTTTGTAGGTGACTGTCCCCTTATCTCTTGTGCTTCTAGGATTCTCGCCTTCATTTTTACCTTGGCTAATGTAATTATGATGTGCCTTGGTGTGTTTCTTCTTGGGTCCAACTTCTTTGGGGCTCTCTGAGCTTCCTGGATTTCCTGGAAGTCTATTTCCTTTGTCAGAATGGGGAAGTTCTCCTTTATTATTTGTTCAAATACATGTTCAATCTGTTGCTTTTCCTCTTCCCCTTCTGGTACCACTATAATTCGGATGTTGGAACGTTTAGAGATGTCCTGGAGGTTCCTAAGCTTCTCCTCGTATTTTTTGAATTTTTATTTCTTCATTCTTTCCTGTTTGATTGTTTTTGTCTTCCTTCTGGACCACTCTATTGTTTTGAGTCCCAGTTTCCTTCCCATCACTATTGGTTCTCTGTGCAGTTTCCTTCATCTCTTTTATGGTAACCTGCATTTTTTCATGTAATTTGTGCCCAAAATCAACCAATTCTGTGAGTTTCTTGATCACCAGTGTTTTGAACTATGCATCTGATAGATTGGCTATCTCTTGGTCGCTCAAAAGGATGAACCCTGGGGCATTGATCTGTTTTTCTGTTTGAGAAATGTATCTCTCTCCCTCTCTCTCTTTTTTTTTTTGGTCTGGTCGCTCCTATTATGGTGAGGGGTGGAGCCTTAGGTGTTCACCCGGGCTGGGTACCCCAGTCGCTAGATTGTGATGTTGTATGTGGGGGTGGGGGCAGGAGGGAACAATGGTGGTAGCTCCTTTTTCCTGGGACCACAGTCCCTTCCCTGGGATCCTGGGCTGCGCACTCTGTCCTGGTTGACAATGGCCACCTCACTGGGTCCGCCAGCTGCCGCTCAGGTACTCAGGGTCGACCCGCGATCTTGTATGCCCCGGTATCCTTACACACTCCTGGTTGCCTTATGCACCCAGTTCTCCCTGTTTTCCAAGCCTCGACTGGTGCTGCAACCCATGCCATGCCTGGATGCTTGTCTCCACCCCTCCTACCAGTCCGGATGAACGGGTCTACTTCAACTTCTTGGCTGTCTGACTTCCATTCAGATGAATTCTCTGTTAGTTCTGTGTGTTATTTTGCCTCTAAATTGTTGTTGTTCTAATCTTGGTTGTGCATGGAGGTACGGTGCGTCCACCTATGCCTCCATCTTGCTGCAAGTCTATAGTTGACTTTCTTAAAGAGCTTTCAATGCATAGCTCTTGCTTTCTAAATGTCCAAAAATTGATGAAAATCATGCTATTGCTATTAGAAACATAAGGGTGATACAAATGTAGCACAAACTAAATTCATGCAAATCTAACTTTCCTAAAGAATCCTGGCAAGATTCAGCTAGTATTTCTTCATGATTAATTGAGGAACTGAATATTAAAAATTATAATTCTTAATAGTTTGTATTTATAGAATAACAACAACAACAAAGCCTTAGTTAGAAATTCTATTCTAGCCAAATAATTAAATATACCCCCTCTTGCCTCTACCCCCCACTCCAGAGTAGGAAATATGTATGGGAGACTACTAGAATCATATGACAAACAGGTAGAAGAAAAAGTTGCTTCCCATATTTTACCATCTACCATAAAATTCAGTTCCATTAGCCCTGAGTCAACACACATGTGGAAGAGCCTGCAGTGGATGAAGAACTGGAGTTCAGTTTGGGCTAGAACCTCAGAAGCTACTTCAGACCATCATGGAAAAATTCCACTTCAACAACAGAATTCTGCTCCACTCAAGTTTTTCTATAATAGGTGTGTCTAAGCCACTTAATCTTTCATTTACCTTCTCTGTTCCATTTATTGGACTAAGCCCTGCTATGAGTTCCTGGGCCTTAAGCAAGCTCACAATCTAATGAGACATGTAAAGAAATCATCACAATGTAATGTTTTATGTGTTACATGAGACATGTAAAAAACTGTTCTACACACACAGAGAAGGGAGCAACTACCTGTTTGAAGGAACAAAGATCTCCTGGAAGTGATATTTGAGTTGGGTCTTGAGATAAGATCTTTAATGTTTATATCCTGAATCCTCAATTAACACTAGAGCTGTTTCACTGGGGACCAGCCACCTGAAGGCTGAGTTGCAGTGATTTAAGTTGCAGGGGTAGCCTTCTGAGAGACCCATTGCTACTCTGTTTTCACTATGATATTACAGTAGACAGTAGATTTTCCTCACACTGAGGGAGAAATTTGAAAAACAGATTGTGGATGCCTATGTTCACCTATAGTTACTTTAGATAATGGGATATTTTCCTTAATCTAACTAGAGAAAGCCTCCCTTAGAAATGGAGATTTGAAGCTGTATCTTTATTCTAGTTGTGGCTCTTCAGATTCTTGATCCCTGGTTACTGGTAAAATTAATTAAAATAAAATTGACAAGAGACCCAGAGAAACAGTTTGAAAAACATGGGTATAAAAGTGAAGAGTAAAATATTATTCTCCTCAGCTTAGTTAGAAAGGAAATGATTCCTCTGTATCTTTAATCAGCAGTAACAAAAGACAGACCTATTAATAAATTCATTCATTAAGAAATATTTGAGTTCTTATTTATGTATGTCAGGCACTGTTTCAGGTGCTGAGAATACAGCAGTGAACAACGCAGACCAAAATCTGTCCCTTCATGGATTTTAGTGGACAAAAAACTAGAACATTTCTATATTACCCCTTCAAAATGGTCCAGCGGTGTGAGTAAAAAACCTTAGATTTCAAGAACTCAGTTTACCATTATGGGAGAGAATATGATTAGTTCAAGTGTAAGGTAAGTTTTAGAGGTGATGTTAGCAAGATAAGTCAAAAATTCAATAAAAGATGAAGTTGGATGTTCACATGTGGGGAGGTGTATATAAAATAGTTGCCACCATTCACTGGGTCCCTCAGATGGTAAAAAAGGCAGCTATAGAAATTCAGCATTGATTTTCTGCTATTTCACTCACACTTGTTGGTATTCTTTTTCTTCTGTTTCTTATATAATCTTATTTTCAGACTGAGGGCTTAAAGCTCAAACCTGAGTTAGGGTTAATGATGATCCTCTTATGCTAAATATCACTTTATCATTCTTTATTATGGATGGGTTAGCAATGGATGTGATGGTGAATTCAGATTAGACTAGTAGACAAAGGAGAGATTTCTGTGGAAATCATGTTAGTCTCACATATTTATCAATACCAGGATCCACGTAGGGCATCACAGCCTCCTGAGAGCCATCACTGAAGGGCTACTTTTTATAATATGCCTCTTTAGGGGGAACACACAGTGCAATGTATTATAGTACAAAGAAGGCATTGAGGCACCTGCAGTGTTGCCTGGTGCCTCTGACTCTGCAGTGGGCATAAGGTTAAAGGGGAAAGAATAGTGAAGAAAGAAGGAATAGCCTGTACTGTTTATTATAAGTTAGTCACATCTACTGCTGATTTACAAAACTATCTTCTAAAATTTTTATTTCAAAATACTTTACAAATTCAAATGAAAAAATAATTTCATCTGGGTGGAAGTCTGAGTCTTTGCCTCTGTACAAATTTTGTTTTTAAAACTGAATAAAGACTTTTTCTTAAAAAAAAAAAAGGCTCTATGAAGAAAGAGAAGTAACTCACCACTCAGTTGTCGGGCTGCAGCCAGGTGGCTGGGCTTCAGGGTGAACTGGCATTGCATCTCCCGTGGCAGCTGCTCCATGAGGAAGGGCTCCTGGAGGTTAGAAGGGCTGGTGGAGTCCTTTGATTCCTGTGTCAGGAGTGCAGTGTCTCGAAGATGGCTCATTTTAATTCCATAGGGATATTCATGTCCTACACAAAGAAAGATCTAAATGTAGACTTGAGGCTGAATGGTACTGTGAGCAAGTGTGCTACATACTGGAATGTACTGCAGTTTGCTCCTGGGACTTTTGGTATAAAGAATACTTTTGTTGACTGAATGTTTGCCATGTATACTCTTACAGTTGGAGACCACTGCATAATGCAGGTGGCCCTACTAGAGTAGTTTGAAGGGGGCAGGGGAGAGGGAGAAAAGCCATCTTTTAAGAATATCTTATTTGGAATGCACAAATGGGTGCACAGTGGTGATATTTCCTGTGTTTCACATCTAAGAATATTTAAAGGTATTCTAGTTTTTTTAAAGCACATTTTATTGATTATACTATTACACTTGTCCCAATTTTTTCTCCCTTTTTTCCCCCTCCTCCCTGCACAGCCCCCATCACCCTCTAGCATTCCCCCTCCCCTGCATAGTTCATGTCTATGGGTTGTACATATAAGATCTTTGGCTTCTACATTTCCTATACTATTCTTAATCTCTCTCTGTCTATTTTGTGCCTGTCTATTATGCTTCTTATTCCCTGTACCTTTCCCCCCATTTTCCTCCTTCCCCTCCTACCTGATAACCCTCCATGTGATCTCCATTTCTGTGATTCTGTTCCTGTTCTAGTTGTTTGCTTAGTTTGTTTTTGTCTTTTTAGATTCAGGCATTGATAGTTGTGAGTGTGTTGTCATTTTACTGTTCATAGTTTTTGATCTTCTATTTCTTAGATAAATCCTTTTAACATTTCATATAATAAGGGTTTGGCAATGGGGAACTCCTTTAACTTGACCTTATCTGAGAAGCACTTTATCTGCCTTTTCATTCTAAATGATAATTTTGTTGGATACAGTAATCTTGGATGCAGGTCTTTGTCTTTCATGACTTTGAATACTTCTTTCCAGCCCCTTTGTGCCTGTAAGATTTCTTTTGATAAATCAGCCGATAGCCTTATAAGCACTCCTTTGTAGGTAACTCTCTTCTTTCCTTTTGCTGCTTTCTGTCCTTATCTTTAATCTTGAGTAACTTAATTATGATACGTCTTGTTGTGCTCCTCATTGGGTATAATTTCTCTGGGCTTCCTGGACTTCCTGGAAGTCTATTTCCTTTGCCAGACTGGGGAAGTTTTCCTCTATTTTTCACATAAGTTTTCATTATCTTGCTCTTCCTCTTCTCCTTCCGGCACTCCTATGATTTGGATGTTGGGATGCTTAAAGTTGTCCCAGAGGTTTCTAAGCCTCTCCACATTTTTTTTTTTTGCATTCTTGTTTCCTCATTCTGTTCTAGTTGGATGCTTATTTCTTCCTCTTGGTCCAAATCTTTGATTTGAGTCCCAGTTTCCTTCCTTTCATTGTTGGTCCCCTGTATGTTTTGCTTTATTTCACTTTGTGTAGCCTTCATTTCTTCCTTCATTTTGTGACTGAGATCAATCAATTCTCTGAGCATCCTCATTACCAGTGTTTTGAACTCTGCATTAGATAGGTTGTCTCTCTCTTTGTTGCTAATTTCTTTTTCTAGAGCTTTGACCTGTTCTTTCATTTGGGCCTATTTCTTTGTCTTGGTGTACCTGTTACATGTAAGAGGCAGAGCCTTAGGTATTCTCCAGGGGCAACCTTCTTTGCTGCCATTGGGGTGCTGTCTGTGAGGGAGGGGTCAGAGAGGGAACAATGCTGCTTGCTCAGCTCTTGTCCCACTTTCCATCACTTCCTTCACTTCCCACAAGCAGTTTGTGCCCTTTCTTCAGGTTTTGATTCGCAGGTGGGTGGGTTTGTGTATGTTTTAGGATCCTGTGGGTCTCTCCAAATAACTCTCCTGTGAGGCTAGGAGTTTTTCCTGCAGCCACAATCACCACAAATTTTAGAAAGTCTGGAGTTTTGAGCCTTTAGTTTCCCATACTGAAACCCTGGATTTCGAGGTCCCCCACTGTTCCCTCAAGCTTGTCTGTGTGTGAATGTGGGATTGCCCATCCCATCCCCTTGCTGCTTGTCCTCTCCTTCCAGCTGCCCATCTCTGCCCTTCCTACTATCTAGATGAATGTTTAACTCCTTGGTGGTTGAACTTCCATGCAAATGTTTTTCTGGCAGTTCTGGTTGTTCTTTGTTTTTAAATTATTAGTTATCCTTGTTTTGGTTGTACAAGGAAGTAAAACATTTCTGCCTACACCTCCATCTTGGCTGGAACTCCAGTATTCTAGTTTTTCCATTAATGTTAACTATATCTGTAAATCTTTAGCAAATCCTTGACTTCTCTCAGCCTCAAATCCATGACTTAAAATATTTGCCTTACAAGTAAATGTCAGTGGTTAATATAACTTAAAATAATAAGGGAAAAGTACTATATATTTCAAACATTGCTAATTACTGTTATTCAACACAAGACATCTGTGTGAAAAAGACATTTCATTATTTTTTATTGGCTATATAATTGGTGTTACTCAAGAGCATCAGGACTGGTGGGTTTGATTTATGCTTCCCCCACTGCTGCCCTCTGGGATAGGTATTCATAGGCAGCAAGAAGACAGATTGCAGGGTGTCAGGAACAGAAACAAGATGCAATAAGAAGTCTCTAAACTAGAAAAACTAAACCCTGGACATCTGACTGAAATATGAATTTTTGCTCTTTAGTACTTGGAGTGCTCCTTTATTCTTGATTTATCACTGAATGTAACTCAGTGAACTCTTTCTTTTTCTTTTTATCTGGTATAGGCATACAACATCAATGTTCTGTTAATATGATGCCATCCAGGGATTAAGGCAAAAAAGGCGGGGGCACTACTATGACAGTGATAAAACAAACTCAGTTTATCAAAATAGCAAGCAGCTAATTCACAACTGAAGTCTGTAAGGCACAATAAAATTGGCAATTAAGAACTGTTGTTAAATAAATGATCATGGTGTTTTAGTGACAGTGATAAAGCATAAAGCTGTTTTAAGTCTGAAAGCTACCATCTAGATAGGATTAATTAAATGAATATATTTTATTCAAATTTATTTTAAGTATATACTTGATTTTTAAGCACAACTTTGTTACTCACTTACTTGTACAAAAATGATACAATTTTAAAAAGAAGCAAGAACTGCAGTGAGTTTTGTCCTCAGCTGTGTGCACGATGAACTTGGTTTAAGTCTGAGAATAATCTAAAACAAAACTTTTGTAAAAATGTTGGGTTTAATAGAAAAGTTTGGTTTTAGATTATTCAGATAACTTGAATCATTTTGAATTACACAATATTGCCCTCACAGGTAAATGAAAGGACTAGATGAAATAATGCAAATGATATATTTTGAACAATGTCTGGCAGAAAGTAAGCATTTAAAAATTAACAAAAATTGTCTATCATCATCATCATCATTGTAATCATCTCAAGATCTGCTACAGACACTAACCCTTATTTTAACTGCTCAGTTTTTTTAACCATACTGAATGATCTTAACTGATCAAAAAATATTTTTTAGCTAAATGATTTAAATAAGGGGAGATCAACCTATTCACCAATAATTCCTCAAAACAAATGCTGAGAAATTTGGCTAGAGAAATGGCAATGTAAAAAGTATTAGCTAGTTGGAGAAGATTCTTTGGAATCTAAATAGGTTAGTCTCATTTCTTTATGATTCTAGTAAAGTTCTGTAGGATTAAGAGGTGTGACTGGATTCTAGATGGTCTTCCATAGAGGCAACTTAATAGGTAGAAAAGGGAGCAGGAAATCAAAAAGCCTAATATAACAAATAAAAATATAGGAGAAAAGGAATACCAAATACATACTACTTTCCTGTAGAAAAAAATTTAACATGGTTTGGCAAGTGCTCTCTCTCCCTCTCTGTAAAGTGTAAGAGAAGAGAGGAAAATTTATGTTTTTCTTCTCAACTATATCATCAGCTATTTGAGTGAAGACATATTATTTGTCTAGAACACAGAAAATGCTTGATAGATATTTATTGAATGAATAAATGAATTTTATATGAGATTTAATATTTAATAGTATCAAGCTCAGGATCATATGATCAGTTCCCTGAGACATTTAGAATTATAATTAAAACACAATCAAACCGATTTTAGATCTTCCCAGAAACTTACCAATAAGTGGATATGGTGCCTCTTCTTTGCCAGAATTGACCCATAACTGGTAATCTCTCTCAGAGCCCTTAAAAATAAAAGAATTAACAATTATTTTTTAATGTTTACTAATTGAATGAAGACATATTTTTGGCATTTTTATGTTTTGCCAAAAAAGGGGAATAATATAAATACCTTCAGTCTCATGGAAGTGGTTATAGTTTTTAAAGATGACAGTGCTGATTCCTATAACCCTTCTCCTCTCTCCAATTCCCAACAGAGTACTCAGGATCCTGCCCTTTTTTCCTAGTGATGGCTAGGAATCGAAGTACTGCAATGGAATCAGAACTTTACTACTCCATGGGTAGCCCATGGAATGTGCAATCACAAAGGAAGAGAAACTTCCTGGTTTTCTAAAAAACTAACATCTTCTTTAAAGTCCTGACTTCTGGTATGTCTCCAGACTTCTCAAAGAATACTGGACTTAATCTCCAGCATGCCCCTGTAAAAAAAACCTTGTTATCCAGGACCACTAACACTATTGTGTCTGTGATGAAAAACTAAAAATCTCTAAGGCTAACTATTAGCTCAGATGCTTCTGAGCAGAACAACTAAGAGGCTTTGAGGATGTAGGTAGCTGGCACAATCTACACTGGCTTTATTTTAGGCAAGTTCAGTCCTAGGGACAGAAAGGACAAGAATTTTGTCTGGAGAATAGGCCCAGTGATGGAACACAACAGAATTGTTTACTAGCAGAATTACTAGCAATATTCAAAATTCTACTTCAAAGAAATGACACTAAATTATACAAACTTTACTGTATCTTCTAGGAGAGAAAAAAAGCAAAAAATATTTTAAATGAAGCCAAAAGATTGGCAATATTAATATTCTTGATTTTATCATCTGATTAAAAATCATGGCCCTGACCTTATAGAGAAAGGTAGTGGCTATGAAAAATATCATCCCCCACCCCTCCCCCAGTCTATTCATCATTTCCTTCCTCATTCCCTAATCCAGAAACTGTATTGCAAATAGGAAGAGCAATCCAATAAAAATCCTTTCTTGTTCTGGTAGTGTCTGAAAACATTGTAATAATCTCTTAGAACAGTAAAAATCATTATACTGAGTGGAAACATTTTTGGTCTAAGTAGATGGATCACTTTATCCAAAGGAAAAGCATAAATAAGAAAATGAGTCATCTTAACTAATCTCCCTTCCTTCCCCTTAAAAACTACTCACTCCCTTCCTAGATGTAATTATATAAGCTTAGAAATCAATGCAGAGGTGCCTTTACTTAATGCATATAAACCTAATATATCTTCAATATATTAAATGTAATGAACAGAAATAAGATTTTTTATCCTAAGTTTTGGCTGATCTGAGTTTTTAAACACTTCCTATGGTACTGGGTAAAAGCAAATCTAAATACAATTAATAAGACTCTGGCACATGTTGACTGTATGTCATACATCACCTCGTAGTAATACTATGTTTTCGTAGAGAATCTCACTCAAGAAATGGTGTTGGTCAAGTGCTTCCTTCAGTTTTCTCCCTTTGGAAAGTCACTCCTTTTAACACAAGTACTGACTGTTTGGTGTTATATACTGGTAGCGAGGAGACAAGAACTTTCCAATTTTCTTTCCCTTGTTTCATGCTCCAATATCCCAATCTTTTCTATTAATAACATTTCAAAAACTTGTCCCATAAAACAGAAAGAAACTAAAACCAAAATAGGGGGAAATCTAATCGGTATACTAAAGCTCTTTAAATCCATGACCTAATTCACAGCTTGTTTTTAATTTACTAATTCATTAGAGGTGCCAGCCATCCTATCCTTTGGACCTGCAGCCAGTGAATACAGTTTCTAGCCATATGTTCTTCATGTAAAAATTCTACTATAGAGAAAATCCTTCAGAATTCTTTATCCTAAGACTCATTAAATCTTGGGATAATAAAAATAATTAGGTAAGGGAGAAGAACCAGGAGTGAATATGGGGAAAGAATAGTATAGAGACAAGTGGGAAAGGAGAAGTAGAAATTTTCTTATTAAAAATCTTATACCAAGAAACTCCTCACCTGTATATGTATATTGCATATGCAATAAATACATTTTATTTTATTAGCACTCTAGAGTCTAACTTTAAGCTTTTCAGTTTTCATAGAATTTAAAATGGGAATAAAATGGGTGCTACTTCCATTTTAATATTTGTCCCCAATATTAAGCTAATATTCAGATCTTACTGTCTTTATTTTCTACATTTTTGGGGGCAAATATGACTTTTGAATCTCTAATAATCAGCTGCCTTATGATGGAAGAGATAACAATTACATGGACCAAAAGTACCAAAGTTTGTTAGTTAAGAATATCTAGCAGGGTCACTTACAGTTATCCCTAGCATTGGTAGAGACATGCTGATAACTTCATTCGCTGTATCTGAATTCGTTATTGTTATAGTTTTAGACTGTAGAAAAAAAATAAGAAATACAGCTATAAATAAAGGATTTTAAAGTAGGTAAACAAATAATTATTGTCAAGTGATTATCTAAAGGAAAATCTTGATTTCACATGTTGACAGAGTAAAGTATATGACTTAATTAGAACACAAACCCTTGATTATAACTTACTTGCATTCCATTATATATTTTGCCATTTAATAAAATATCTACTGGTATTTCTCTTAAAGAATATTTCTTTTAGATACATGGGTCACAAATCTAAGACTGTAAGCAAAAAAGAAACAGTAAATATATTTCAGAGAAAATACACGGACCACCCTAGCAACCAAAAATAATCAGTGAGGTGAGCCCTCTGCATCATTTTCATAATTGTGATCCTATAATGCCACATGTAATAAAAGAGGAAGACAGCTGGATCACTTTCTATTTCTTCCTGAGTACTGGTTTCACAGGATGGGTCTTTATTTCTTTGCATGTCAGTTTAGGTAGAATCAGAATAGGAACTGGTTATTAAAGACATTTAAAGTTTAGAAGTTTTAAAAAACACTATTTATTGAGCACTTTCTATACATGTCAGGCACTATGGGTGGCTATGGAGATTTTCATTGTTGAAATCTGTGGAGGCCTTAAAACCAGTAAGTCTAGCAAAGAGGACTGAAAACTTTAGAAAGTTCAATTCTGTTACCAACTTGGCCTTTGAATAGGGTTATCTATAATAGTTCTCTGCTAAACTACATTGAAAAAATACTACTTAAAAATAGAAAGTTTGAAACAAAAATGACTAACAAGATTCTGAGATAGCTCTAGCGATCAATTTCCAAGATAGTACTATGCTATCAAAAAAGAAATATTTACTGTGCACATGTATTTTACATAGTATAATTATCAGATAAATATGGAATTAAGGCTGTGTCCCTAATAGGGCTTAGATAGCACAATAGAGGTAACATAAATAAAAACAAATTGATATGAATCCAAAAATGATATAAAAATAAAGCTAAGTGAAATCCATTGATTTCATCCCTCCATTATAGTATTTTTCCCTCTTTGAACCACCTGACATAACAAATTGCCTCTAAAGGTTTTGTTTATTGATTTCAAATTATGCTCCATGTAGCTCCAAGATTTATACAAAAGTGTTTCAGAACCCAACAGGGAGGGCTTAGAACACTCAACCCAGTGTTTGTCTTTTATCAGAGTGGCAATGATGTTTTATATATCAGGCTTTAACCTGAAATATAATTTCAATGAAAGGCTTCTAATTATTTTTTTAAAAATGTTTCTAAATCTATTTAAAGAAATTCTCTCATGAAGTGAGGAATCTATCCTGTAACACTTAATAATCACTCCCAAAACACTTGGTTTCTAAGACAATTTTTCTTAATATTAGGCACATATGTTCCAAATGCTAATTATAGGATATTTTTTCATGCATGCCTCTCTGGTAGACAAAAAACAAATGAATTTCATCAGATAGTGCTCTTTGGCTAGTAAACAAATAAAACAAACAGGCAATACTGAAAATGTGGCTAATTTTTTCCATATTAGTAGAATTCACTGACAGGTTATGTAACTAAAGGACAAGGATAAAGAATGCATCCCATACATGAACTCTTATTTGGTGGGAATCACTCTTTCTGGAAGCAGGGCTCCTTTGAAAGGAGACTATTGCCATGAAGCAACCTCAGACAGCAAAGGAGTGTGTGTCATATTATCATTAACTTAACCAGCACAGTAGTGATATAAACCCAGCATCCAACCATATCACGTATCTTCTCTTCCAAAAGGAGACTGGAACACCAGTCCTTTCTCAAGCACACAATTTCCATACACTGCAAGTGTTAAAAAAAAAAGTTCATGGGATTTCCTATGAAGATACTGAATATAACCAACTGCCACAACAACTGAATTAAAGCCAGCAGAAAAAGTTGTTTTTTTTTTTCTACTTTGCTACAGGGGACCTCTGAAGTCTTTATACCATAAAAATCTGAATATTTCCCTCAAAGCAGTAACATCTGGCACTCATGTCAGAACTTTTGCTTAACTTCTGCTTTTGGCCCAAACACAATTGTTTGTATTATATATTTTCTCTTACACAAAATCTAGAGCTGCTGTGAAGTATGACAATTCAAAGTAAAAATGAAAATATCCACAAGTTTCCATTTTGTTCATCATTGATAATGTCTTGACACTTGTACTATATTTTAGTCATCAAATTACACATAATAACTAGAATTAAGTAGACTTAATTTTTATTTGACCAGTATGCTAAAAACTGTGTGGTAGAAACATGCTGATCCCTTAAAATGTCATCTCTCACAGCTCATCTATTTGTTAACCTGAGTAACTCAATCCCCTTAAAAACTCAAAGAATGAAGAACTTTGCAAAACCACTCTCTACTAAAAAAGTGGTAAGTTGGAAAAATTGCTTAATATTAATAGGAAATATCTCCTTGTGGAAATGGCTTTAGTATAAACCTCTACAGCTGCTATTGAAAGGATCCAGAGAAATATTAATGCCAGAAGGAAGAAAGAGACATCTGACAAGCAATATTCCTTCCAAGTGTAAATGTTAAATACCATGGCTAATATGAATTTCTCTTGCTTAATTTTGTCTAGGGTGTACTTTTCATATATACAAAGACATATACATACCCAGGAAAATGTGTTTTACCACAGTGGTATTTCTAAATGCCTACCTTGCAAAGCACATACACAGTCTGTCTGCCTTCCTGTTTTTTGTTTTTTTAAATCCATGGTGTTTTGCCTTATTCAGGGACTTAGAATTTAATTTTGTGGCTTAGAAACACTTACATAGGCACAATTCCCAATGTCCTTGGCGAAGATTTTGAGGGGAATGCTCTTCGGATAGTCCTTCTCTTTCTCTAGATTGATGTATCTAATCAAATGCAACAACAACCCAAAACAACACTGAGTCAGATGGATTTTGCTAAATGGCTTATTTTTATATCAATCTATTTTGTTAATATTTTCAATATACTTATATGCTATTTTAAAAAAGACAGATGGAAAGACTCAGCAAAGTCAGATTACATTATGGGTTGGAAGAGAAAAAATTCTCAGGACATTAGGCGTGGACACAAAAAAGAATGGGAGATCCATTTCAAGTGGGAGGTTTGAGAAGCAGTCAGATTAAGGCACCTCTGAGTGATGTTTTATCCTCAAAGCTTCCCTACCCTCGCAGGATAGGCCCAGGACCTTACTTATGTCCAGAAACATGTAATACTTTACTAGATCAAACCAAAAATAATGGCCTTTCACTTTCCAGCTGTTCTGTGGGATGCAAATCTTGGTTACCCCATTGCTTGGGAAGGGAGAGAGGAAAGAATGGAGGGAACCAGGGGAATAACAGATGAACCTAAACTGACCACTTTAGTTTGTATGTTCAAAGGTAAGAATAATGATTGATTTTTTAAGGGGCTCAGCAGAAAACTCTCCATATATGAAAACTTAATACATGTTTTGAGGAAACTATTAGCTCCAAATGGTAGGCTGGAGACAGGAAAAGATATAGAAGACATTACTGACTAATTTTTGTCTAAAATAATCTGACCAGATCTCCATGTTCTCCTTAGAAAGTAAGAAATGCATGTAATGAGAAAACATTATAGTATTTAGTAGCTAGTGTATAGTCTAAATAACAGCTTATTTTGAGGACAAATTAACAATTTTTATGAAGTAGAAGGGGAATAGTTTGGAGTATCTGCAGAAATGAATTAAATCATTTAACTACAGGTTAAAGATTGAAAGTACGTATACTGAAAAAATACCTCTGAAGGAGAGAGAACCATTTGTCCTTTTGTTCTGGGGAACTGCAAATAAAATGGGAGAGAAAAATTAAACCACATAAAATACTTATGCTAACATATTTAAGTCAATGAAATACCAACAGTCTGTTGTTATTGATGTAGCTGCACACAACTGCAACCTTGGCATAACTGTGTTCTGGAGAACCCTGAACTGAAACTCTCTATTAGGAAAAACTACACAGTCAAGTACAGTTTTACTAAAACCTCAAAGAGACACCCATTTTCTTATTTTATTACTCTTCTACAAGTGGTACTCTTAGAATGAAAAGAGTACTTGATTTGAAATCCAAACACCTGATTTCAAGGATATATGCAAACTATACAATGATGGACAAATTTCTTAATCACATCTGTAAAACTGGGCTGGTTATCTTAGAGTCTTTTTGTAGCTGTAAGTGCAATACAAATAGAAAGTATGCTTAATTTGAGATTAAGAGATAAAAGAGAAATATGACATACCAATGGCCAAGAAACCATTTTCTTTTGTCAGGAAAATAAACCTTTATTGCTTCATACATATAGCAGAATGATAATTTAGTAAATTAGCACGTCAAAAATTATTCTTTTTTCTTTAAATAATTTTTAAAATTTTTCAGTTACAGTTGATATATAATATATTATACTAGTTCCAGGTATAAAGCCCAGTAATTAGACATTTATATAATTTACAAAGTAATCACCCCAATAAATCTAGTACCCATCTGATACCATACATAGGCATTACGGTATTATTGAGTATATTCCCTATGCTATAGTTTACATCCCCATGACTATTCTATAACTGCCAATTAGTACTTCTTAATCCCTTCACCTTTTTCACCCAGTCCCCCAACTCCCCTCTCCTCTGGCAACTGTCAAAATGTATCTATGAGTATGTTTCTGTTCTGCATGTTCATTTATTTTGTTTTTTTTTTGATTCACATATAAATGATATATGTCTTTCTCTGTTTGACTTGTTTCACTCAGACAACACCCTCTAGGTTCATCTATGTTGTTCAAGATGGCAAGATTCATTTTTTATGGCTGAATCATATTCCATCGTGTATATATACCACATCTTTATGTGTTCATCTACCGATGGACACTTAGGCTGCTTTCATGTGTTGGTTATAGTAAATAATATTGCAATAACCATATGGATATATGTCTTTCAAAAAAGATATTTATTTATTTTTAAATATATTTTGTTGATTATGCTATTCGAATTGTCCCATTTTCTCCCCTTTACTCTCTTCTGCCCTGCACCCACATTCTCCTCCCTTACTTAGTTCATGTCCATGGCTCATATATATAAGTTTTTTAGCTCCTCCATTTCCTATACTGTTCTTAACATCCCCTTGTCTATTTTGTGCCTACCATTTATGCTACTTATTCCCTGTACTCCCCCCGCCACCTTCTTCCCCTCCCACTCTTGGCTGACAACCCTCCATGTGATCTCCATTTCTGTGATTCTGTTCTTTTCTAGTTGTTTGCTAGAAAGTTTTTGTTTTTGTTTTTTTTAGGTTCAGTTGTTGATAGCTGTGAGTTTGTTGTCACTTTACTGTTTATATTTTTGATCATCTTCTTTTTCTTAGATAAGTCCCTCTAACATTTCATATAATACGGGTTTAGTGATGATGAACTCCTTTAACTTGACCTTATCTGGAAAGCACTTTTTCTGCCCTTCCATTCTAGATGAAAGCTTTGCTGGATAGAGTAATCTTGGACGGAGGTTCTTGCCTTTTACAACTTCAAATACTTTTTTCCAGCTCCTTCTTGCCTTCAAGATTTCTTTTGAGAAATCAGCTAATAGTCTTATGGGAACTTCTTTGTAGGCAACTGTCTCCTTTTCTCTTGCTGCTTTTAAGATTCTCTCCTTATCTTTAATCTTGGGTAATGTAATGATGATGTGCCTTGGTGTGTGCTTCCTTGGGTCCAACTTCTTTGGGGCTCTCTGAGCTTCCTGAACTTCCTGGAAGTCTATTTTTTTGCCAGATTGGGGAAGTTCTCCTTCCTTATTTTTGCAAGTAAGTTTTCAATTTCTTGCTCTTCCTCTTCTCCTTCTGGCCCCCCTGTGATTTGGATGTTGGAATGTTTAAAGTTGTCCTGGGGATTCCTAAGCCTCTCCTCATTTCTTTGAATTCTTGTTTCTTCATTCTGCTCTGGTTGAATGTTTATTTCTTCTTCTTGGTCCAAAGTGTTGATTTGAGTTCTGGTTTCCTTTCCATCACTGTTGGCTCCCTGTACATTTTCCTATATTTCATTTTGCATCCATCCTTCACTTTTTCCTCTTTTGTGACTATACTCAACCATTTCTGTAAGCATCCTGATTACCAGCGTTTTGAACTCTGCATCTGATAGGTTGGCTATATGTTCATTGCTCAGTTGTATTTTTCTGGAGCTTTGATCTGTTCTTTCATTTGGACCATGTTTTTTTTCACCTGTCATGTACTAAGGGGCAGAGCTTTAGGTATTTGCAGGGGGTGGGGTGCTCAACCCAGGTCTCTGTGTTGTGGCATTGTTATGTGGGGAAGGGGTCAGAGAGGGAACAGTCCTGCTTGCTTGGCTCTCAGCTGGCTTTCAGTCACTTCCTCTGCCACTCACAAGCAAACTGGGTCCTTCTGGTGCTGATTCCCAGGTAGGTGGGTTTGTGTACATTCTAGGACCCTGTGGGTATCTCCAATGAGATGCCTCTCCTGTGAGGCTGGGAGTTTCTCCCACTGCTGCAGTCCCCACAGGTTTTTTCAGTCAGAGGATTTGAGGCTTTATTTCCCTGCACCAGAACCCTGGGTCTTGCAGTATATCTCCCTTCCTAGTTGTTCCTCCTGGTTTATCCTCATGCAAATGTGGGACCACCCAGTCCACCAGCTGCAGCCTTGCTGCAAGTCTTCTCCACCTCAGATACCTGTTTTCACCCCTCCAATTGATCTGGATGAATGTTTCTTCTTTAACTTCTTGGTTGTCACACTGCCATACAGTTTGATTTTTCTAGTGGTTCTGGTTGGTTTTTGTTTTAAATTTGTTGTTGTCCTTTTGGTTGTGCAAGAAGGCACAGTATATCTACCTATGCCTCCATCCTGGATATATATTTCTTTTTGATTTAGTGTTTTATGTTTCTTCAGTTAAATACCCCAAAATGGAATGCCCCCAAAAGAAGGAGCACCAGCACCTTCTTTTCTATTGTTATAGCCTTTGTTTTGGTATATATTTTGTCTTACTACCCTGGCCTTTTTTCCCCTTTTCATTTTCATGAAGTATCTTTCCCCAGTCCTTTATTTTCAATCTGTGTGTATCTTTTGATACAAGATGAGTCTCTTAAAGACAGAATATGTAATAAGGGTCTTGTCTGTTATCTATTCAGTTGCACTATGTCTTTTGATTGGAGTATTAAATCCACTTGCATTTAAAATAATTGCTGACAGATATATATTTATCACCATTTTATTATTCATATTTTTTAGTTCTTCCTCCCCCTTCTTTTTCTCCTTCTTGATTCTTTAACATTTCTTGTAATACTGATTTGGTGGTGATGAACTCTTTTAGCTTTTTTTTGTGTAAGAATCTCTTTATATGTCTTTTGATTTTAAATGATACCTTTTATGGAGTCTTGGTTTTAGGTATTTGCTTTTCATCACTTTGAATACTTGCCAATCCCTTCTGCCCTACAAAGTTTTTGTTGAGAAATCAGGTGACAGTCTTACAGGAGCTCCCTTGTAGGTAACTAACTGCTTTCCTCTTGCTGCTCTTAAGATTCTCTCTTGTCTTTAACCTTTTGCATTTTAATTATGATGTGTCTTGATGTAGTCCTTCAGGTTCATCTGGTTTGGGACTCTCTGTGCTTCCTAGACTTCTATGTCTATTTTCTTCACCAACGTAGGAAAGTTTTCCATTTTTTCAAATAGGCTTTCAATTCCTTGCTCTCTTTTTTCTACTTCTGGCACCCCCATGATGTGAATATTGATACACTTGAAATTGTCTCAGAGGCTCCTTACACCATCCTCACTTTTTGGGATTCTTTTTTCTTTATGTTGTTCTTATTGTTTTCTTTTTCTTTATCTTCCAAATTGCTGATCTGATTCTCTGCTTCATCTACTCTAGTGCTGATTTCCTGTAATATGTTCTTCATTTCAGTTATGGTATTTTTCATTTCTGACTGGCTTTTTAAATGTTTTTTATTTCCATTTTTATGTTTCCTGTCTCTTTGTTTTCACTGAGTTCATCTCCACCCCCCACCCCACACAAGTTCATTAAGCATCCTTATAGCCAGTGTGTTGAACTCTGCATCTACATCTGAACTCTGCTTGTCTACATTTTCTTTAGTCCTTTTGGAGTTTTGTTCAGTTCTTTTATTTGTGAAATGTTTCTTTGTCTCTCATTTTGGCTGCCTCCCTGTGTTTATTTCTACAATATGTATTAGGTAGATTTGCTATGTCTCCCAGTCTTGGTAGAGTGGCCTTATGTAGTAGGTGTTCTGAAGGCCCAGTAGCCCAACCTCCCCAGTCACCTGATCAGGGCTTCTAGAGGCACATCCTCTCCCTGGCACTGTGTGCGCTCTGTGCACCTTCTTATTGTAGTTGAGATTTGTTATTGGCACATAAGTGGAATTTATCCCCAGGCTGATCGACTACAAAAACTGGCTATGACCACAGAGGAGAATCTACTGTGCAGGTGCTGACCCCACAAAGCAGGATTCAGCTCAGTGATGTTCTGGTTCCTGACAAGTCCCTCCTTGAGTGTGTCACTTGTGGAGGTGGATGGATGGTGATGCTCTGATATAGTTTAAAGTTGTCCACTGGGTGCACTGCTCTGGTGGTGCAGATCAAAGTCAGCTGCTGCGTGTACCCTGCCAGAGGCTACCTGGCATGAGCTACAGAGTGATCTTCAGATGGCTGCTACTAGTGCTGGGCTTAGAGGCATTCTAACAAAAGTCAGTCATTCTCAAATAAGATCTAAGAAACAGAGTGTATTTCTTTGGATTAGTGGCTTTAGGAGAACTTTTCCAACTGTTCCAAGTTGGCCATCATTCCTTGAGGTTCTAGATTGTGTACTGAAGGGAGGCCCCAGGAGAGGCCAAGCTAGAAACTGAGACCAACTTCTGCTAGTGCTGGGACTGGGGTGACTTAGCAGGGTGTTTGGGGCACAATGAGGCTAGATGTTGCTTGTCTGGGTTTTATGAACCTTTTGACAGAATTTAGGAAAGTCTGCAGCATAAGCAACGACAGGCTGCTTGTATAGAAAAGCCACTGGAAATTGGGTGGGGTGGAATCTGAGGGATTCATCAGGGCACGGGAACAATATTTGTCAGGAGGATGGAGTCTCAGATATGGCATCTGCCTGTTGGCTGTGTGTGAGGGGAGGGCTCAGAAAGAAACAATGGCTTCTGCCAGCCCTTCTGTCTGGGAGAAAGTTGTCCCTCCAGCCCTTGCCCTGACGACAGTTAACTAAGTTCCTCCCTGTATATTCCTGGTGTCTTTCGAGCAGTTTCCCTAGTGCTAGAGCTCAGAGTGAGTGAGTCCAAGTTAAGTCCATGTGTGGGCTTTTTCAGAGGAATGCCTTGGTCTCCAGAAGTCCCCCCATCTCATTCAGCCACAATTCCCACTGGTTTTCAAAGCCAGAAGTTATAGTGACTTTCATTCCTGGCATGGGAACCCTGGGCTGGGTGTGGGACTGGGACCACCTCATTCCCACGAGTTGACCCCCACAGCTGATACATCCTTCTGGTCACACATGGGTATAGACCAGTGTTCCTTGTTTGCACTTCCTACCAGTCTCCAGTGACTTCTTCTTTATATCCTTAGTTGTAGGACTAAGGTTCAGCTATGTTTCAGGTTGTTCTGAACGATGGTTGTTCTTTAATTTAATTGTAATTCCAATGTGGTTATGGGAGAATGTGAGTACTGCATTTATCTACTCTGCCATCTTGACTGGAAGCTAGAAAACTACTACTTCTACTTCTTCTTACCAAAAAACATTTCAATTGAATATTTTAACATGTTAGATATCTTTATAATATGTGTATACACACTCGCACACTCAGAATAATCTGTCTGGGAGAAAAAGACTATGTATGCCTAAAGGGAAAATAAAATTTTTTAAAAAATTCTGTAGATATTCATTATTGTAGGCAATTATGTCCACATCACTTACAAAGCTATTGCCACATCTGTCCAAGGAAACAGTTTGAGAGGAGAAAAAATAAATCTTGTGAAAGATTAAATAATGGCATAGCAAAAATTCAATGTAATTCAGAAAACTGACATAACAAGGACTTTTGCTGCAAATTTTGTCACTGCAAAATATGGGAAGAGGTTTGTTAATGAACAGAATATAGGAGAAGGTGGTGTGAAGTAGGCTTTTGTAGTCAAATTTCCTCACAGTGTTGTTCAGGGTGGTCAAGAAAATGTTTAGTCATTCTCTGGAACCAGTTGCCAGACTTTCCAGTTGCAATGATCTCACCCTCATCTCTTAAGGTAAATTGATGCATCTGAGGGAAGTCTTTAAAGGTCTCAAGGCAGGTGTTTCCTGCTGTTCTTAAGTGAGTAAGGTGTACTTGTTCCTGTCTCACAAAATAGGGTTGAGTCTTACTTTTTTCTCCTGATTTTTTGTCTGCCAAGCAAATTAAGGCTGTTATTCCAACTTCTTCACTACAGGTATGAATATGAAGTACCACATTATAACCTGAGCAGATGATGGATCTGTACTCTATAATCACTATGTAGGCATCAAATATGTGTCCAGAATGACAAAGATTATTAGGATCACAAGTATAAAACCTGGAAGAATTTCCTCTTCTTCAGTCCTTTCAGTCTGATTTTGAGATTTTCACTTGGGGCTACAGAATCAGTTTCTATACCATCAGAAAGGATTTAAGAACTTCTATGTTGTGCTTATTGGGCATCATCATAAGCTGCTGGCTTTCACAAATAGGTCCCAAATCCAGCTTTCCCAGGACCACAGTGTCCATATCCTTGTATTTATCCACAATTGGCAGACTGATTGGTCATCTGATCCACTGAAGTTTGGCAAATTATCCAGATAAGGAATAAATGGTAATCCAATGTACCAAGGAAATAAATATGACTGATCTTTAAGATTTGCTCCAGTCAGTCCTGAGCAGGGCATAAAGTAAATGTCCTTTTTGGTATTGAAGTCAACTTTTATAAAAAATGGCACTAGTTTCTCCTTACATTCTTCAAATTTTTCAATGCTCCACTTTACACTATTGGATCATCCATCTTATTACTAAGCACGCAATTGTTTCACACCTTCTGTCTTTGCCAATTCTGCATGTTCTCTTGCCTTTCCTCCCCTCCCTCCCTCCCTTCCTAGATATACTTATTTATTTAATTTATTTATAAAGAGGATAGGAGGGGAAAAGAGAGGGTGAGAAACATTTTCTCATATGCACCTCCATGGGAGACCAAACCCACAACCCAGGCACGTGTCCTAACCAGAATCAAACCAGCCACTTTTTGCTTTGTGGAATGATGCACGGCCAACTGAACAACACTGGTCAGGGCTGTTCTCCTTTATCAAATCATTTGAAATTCTTTTCTAGCAGAGATTACCAGTACAGCCTAATCAGCTTGAGAAGTACTGTAAACCGTATCTGGGACAAAACTCTTGTGGCCAGAGGCATCTAAAAATTGTGAAATGCTTCTTTTCTGTTTCATAAATAGGCATGGACCCACTTCTGCTGTTTGACCCTTGTCTCATTCTTCCTGATTTGTGTCTAAGGCCCAAGTACCAAGTTCCTCTTTTTTTTCTTTAGCTTCACTTTCATATTTTTCAAGTGTCCTTCTGTCAACTATTCCAGTCAAATACATTATTTGTCCTCCAATGACTGACTTGCCAGCATCAATGTGCCCAATGAATAATACATTTAAATGTTCTTTTTTTAGGAGCACCTGGTGGTGCAAACACAGATTGAGGTTTTGGTATTTTCCCTTCTGCTTCCATAATTTCTTGGGCATTTCCTTCTGAGAGCCTTCCATCTCCCAGAGAACCACCCCCTACTCTGCTACACTTGTTTCTTCTTTGTGTTCCCATGATTCTTTGGGGACATTTCTGTTTTTCCATTTTCTACAACAGGTTCTGAAAGTTCCATGCTCTACAGGTGGAATTGCACCTTCACACAACTTCTTCCTCTTCAGAAGGTTCTACAGGTGCCCAAGGGCCTCCCGCATTGCTGCCAGCTCAGCTCTAGCACCAGGGGTATTGCTGAAGGCACCAGCCAGGGGTGGCTGTGGCTGGTTCTGGCCCACCAGAATGGCATGACCTTGCAGCATGGTTTTCAGCACCAAGGGTTTGGCATTGACATTGAGTCACCATGGGCACAGCTGGTGCTGGTGTTTATACAGGGCCCGGATGGTGGGGAGGCACAAGAGTCCTGCTTCAGGGTTTCCACATCTGCCTCATCCTAGTAGTTGGGCACTGAGCCACTGCTGCCACTGGTGCCATTACCAAGATTCATGATGGGAAGTGTGGTGAAAAGAGGACAGAAAATGCAGGCGGGGGCTACTGATGAGAAAGAACTGGCTGCACAGACCTGAGGTAACCTGTTGAGTCAGCTCTAGTCCCAACTCTGTGCTCTCTAGATGGGGGCCGGGCCACCGAACCCTCCTCTTGTGTGCCTGTGTAGAAAACTTATTCTTAATTACTATAATCTTCTGAGTAGCATCAGTTCATTTACAACTAAATTGGTATTGATTATTCTTTTTTTCTGGTCACTGCTGTATTTAATTCCTCAAGTCAGAAACAATTTAAAGCTTCTTTTCATATGGTCTTGTTATTCGCTAGCTTTTACAATCTTCTAAATTCCTCAAAGAAGTGAAAAACATTAGTTATTTTCATTACAGAAAAGTACCCAACAAATATTTGTAATTTGTTTCTAACTTTCTTGCTTAGCAGTTTTGTTCATGGCCATCTCCCAGGACTGGTCATGAGGTAGTATATTACACCTCTGCCAATGACCATGCAAGTTTCATCTTTCACAATTCCTTACAACCTTTCCTAAAGAGCAGATTTTCAAAGTTTGTTTATGTCTAATCTTTGGTTTATTAAGCAAAAATCTATGCTGAAAAATAGGTGATTTTTTGTTAGGTTTGTTAACTTTTCTCAAAGCAGTTAAAGAGAATTGCCCCTCTAAAACAGTATTTTTTAAACTTTTAACCCTTTACTGATACATATGATAATACATACAGAACACTCTAGAATGCTGAAGTATACAACTTGGAGAATTTTTGCACACTAAATACACCCATGTGATTAGCACCCAGATTATGAAACAGAAAAACACCTTGGAAGGTCTGTTGTTCTCCTTTTCAGGCACTAGTTCCCACTATTCAGAAAGTTTTGTTGTTTGGGTACTTCATATAAACATAACCATGCAGTATGTACTATTCTGTGTCTCACTTCTCTCATTCAACATTGTTTGTGAGACTCATATCACTGCATGTGGTTTTAGATCATTCATTTTCATTCCTATAGTGTTCCACTGTTTGAACGTATAGAATATATTACTTAAAACTTATTAAGCATGATTATGAAGTATGTCAGGTTAATCTATTAAGATTTGATTTATATAGACTTCTTGTATTTTTTCTCTTTTTCCTGCTCTACACAAGCATACATGACTTCTCTTCCCTACTAATTCTTAATCTCAGGCATCTTTTACCGAACTCCAAACAGAAAAACAAGGCTACCTATGTTAGAGTTTTATAAACACCTCAGCTCATTTGATAAGAGCCAAGAGGGGAGAAAGCAGTCTATCTTAGAGAAAGAAAAAGGGCAAGGCAGATTGGAAAGATTCCCTCAAATATGGGAGGGGAAAGAGTCTGACTCTTGACAGTGAGCTGGGAACCATATGTTACTCAGTCAAGGTGCCTAAAGAAACAGAAAGAACCCAGAACAAATGGTTCTAAAGAGTGACTAGGGAGGCTTCTTCCTAGGCACCAGGGTTTGCATATTAACAAAGATACTTTCACCCCATATGTGGCAAGGAGTGAGCATCTCTAGATATAAAAGAACAAGTCTGAGCATAGAAAAAAATAATGACTACAATCAACTTAAGGTCAGAAAGCTCTCCATCTGTTTTGGGGACATCAGAGAAATCTCCTGTATTCTGCTTCTACCCTAAGAAAACAGGAATTCCAGTAAAGAAGAAAATTTTATTTTTTAATAGCCTGGCAAAATAGGGCTCAAGGTGGGTTCTAATTTGATCTATAAATGAACAGCCTTTTCTTGCATATCTGTTTATAGACTAAGACTCATACTAGGTACTTAAGTTAAAATATTCTTCTGATTCCTCTTCCAGATTTAAATACTTCCTGTGTCTTTTTGAACAATGTCCCCATTTTACTATACAACAGGTCTTTGAATAAATGTTTTGTTCAAAAATTATCTTATCATGGCACTGATGAGAAAAACACCTGATTCTTGGCTGGGGCTACTGTATGTGGATTTTGTGTTATCTCCAATATCTGCATGGGTTTCCTTTGGGTACTCCAGTTTCCTCCCACTTTCCAAAGACATGCATATTGGGTTAACTGGTGTGTCTAAATTGTCCCAGAATGAGTCAGTGTGTAAGTGTGTGTAAGGATGCACTGTGATGGAATGTAGTTTTGTCCAGAACTGGGTCCTGCCTTGCATCTTGAGCTGCAAGGATAGGCTCCAGCCACTTGTGGCCCTCAACTAGAATACATGGGTTGGAAAAATAATTTTTATTTGTGTCCATAATCTTTCTTAATCTTTCTGCATAGCTTGGATTTACTCCAATATTTAATAGAAGTCATTTGGGTCTTTGTTTGGAAGTGTGGTGATATTTTTTTTAACAGAAATATGCTGTAGGAACTTAACTCTTGTTTATACCTATTAGCCTATGGTAAAATTAGTTTTGTTATACATCGCTTCACTTAAAGTTAGTTTCCAAGGATCTATCAATGATGTTAAATGAGGATTTACCATATAGTTATCTGTAAAATCAGGGTGCAGTGCCTGTTCTTCTAGAAAATATAGATCTTATGTATGTGAATCAAAGCAAGCAGTGAAAGAGAGATGAAATTCCCTTGGCATTTTTTGAGATGTGATGAACTACCCCATTTCCCAAGGTAAAGCATGGAAAATTTACTTTTATTGTTTGCTCTTCTCCCAACTTGACTTGATTTTGAATGCCTCACAGATTCTAGCAGTTGTTTGTCTGTCTTATATTTCAAAGCTATGAGTGTTTTATTTCTTTATAGATAGTATAGTCACTGCTTCTTGAGCTACTGATGGCATTTCAAACTGATCATGACCTTGACTTTCTTGATATTTGTTGAGATCTATATACCATTTTTAACGTTCTTCATCCTTTCCTAAAGATCTGAGCTTTCCTCTGGTATTTTACTTCAGGCTGAAAAACTTCCATTAGCATTTTTTTTGATAGTATAGTTCTGCTGGCAATAAATTCTTAAGAGTTAAAAAGAGATCTTTGTTTCACCTTCATTTTTGAGGGATATTTTTTGTGGATATAGTATTCTAGGTTTAAAATTTTTTCTTTCAACACTTTAATGCCGTTCCACTGTCTTTTCAAACCATCATAGTTTCTGATGAAAAACCCACAGTGATACAAATTGCAATTTCTCTGTATGTAATGTGTTGTTGCTCTCTGGCATTTTCAAGTTTTTCTCTTATCTTTGGTTTACAGCAGTTTGTTGATAACATTACAAAGTGAAATTTTCTTCATACTTCTGTTTGATGTTCACTGAGCTTACAGAATCTGTACATTTTTGTCTTTCACCAAATCTCCAAGGTTTTCAAACCATTATTTCTTTAAATACTTATTATGTCTCATTACCTTTCTCTTCTTTTTCTGGAATTCCAATTACATGTATATTATATCTTTTGGTATTATCCAATAAGTTTCTGATGCATTTTTCATTAAAAACCCTTCCCCCTCATCCTTCAGATTGAACAATTAGTATTGATTCATATTTAAGTTTGTTCTCTCCTCTTTCATTTCCATTCTGCAACTAATGCCACACAGTTAATTTTTAAAATTTAAGATGTTGATGTTTTCAGTTCTAGGATTTTCATTTGTCTCTTTTTTATATTTCTCTGCTGAGACTGCCTTCATTTCAATTGACTTTCCCTTTTACCTACTGTGGGTAATTACAAGAGTTACTTTAAAGTTCTTTTTGGGTTAATTCCAACATATGGATCACCTCGGGACTACCTTTTAAATTATCTTTTCCCTTTTTTGTTTCTTTGTATATTAAGAAATTTTAGATTGCATCCTGGGACATCATGATGTTTTGTTCTGGAGAGTCTGAGTTCTGTTGTATTTGCCAAAGTGTTGATGTTTCTAACAGACAAGCAACTTGATCTGATTCAAGCTGCAAACTCTATCCCACCTGTGGTTGGCAGCACCTCCTCAGCTCAATTCTTTTTTTAAACTACTTTATTGTTGTTCAATTACAGTTGTCTGCATTTTTTCTCCAGCACTCCCCCACCCAGCCCAGCCAAACCCACCCCCTTCCATGCTTCCACCCTCCCCCTTGGGTTTGTCCATGTGTTCTTTATAGTAGTTCCTAAAAACCCTTCTTCCTACTGTCCCCTTCCCCCTCCCCTCTGGCTATTGTTAGATTGTTATTAATTTCAATGTTTCTGGTTATATTTTGTTTGCTTTTTTCTTTTGTTGATTATGTTCCAGTTAAAGGTGAGATCATATGGTATTTGTCCCTCACCGCCTGGCTTATTTTACTTAACATAATGCTGTCCAGTTCCATCCATGCGGTTGCAAAGGGTAGGAGCTCCTTCCTTCTCTCTGCTGCATGGAATTCCATTATGTAAATGTACCATAGTTTTTGATCCATTCATTTACTGATGGGCACTTGGGTTGCTCTCAGCTCTTGGCTATTGTAAATTGTGCTGCTATGAACATTGGGGTGCATAGGTTCTTTTGGATTGATGTTTCAGGGCTCTTAGGGTATAATCCCAGCAGTGAAATTGCTGGGTCAAAAGGCAGATCCATTTTTAGTTTTCTGAGAAAATTCCATACTATTTCCCACAGTGGCTGTACCAGTCTGCATTACACCAACAGTGCACTAGGGTTCCCTTTTCTCCACAACCTCTCCAACACTTGCTGTTTGTTGATTTGTTTATGATGATCATTCTGACCGGTGTGAAGTGGTGTCTCATTGTGGTTTTAATTTGCATTTCTCTGATGGCTAGTGATGCTGAGCATCCTTTCATATGTCTCCTGGCCCTCTGTATGTCCTCCTTGGAGAACTGTCTGTTCAAGTCCTTTGCCCATTTTTTAATTGGGTTGCTTGTCTTACTAAAGTGGAGTCATTTTGAGTTCTTTATGTATTTTGGAGATCAAACCCTTGTCTGAGGTATCATTGGCAAAGATGTTTTCCCATATAGTTGGCTCTCTTTTCATTTTAATGGTGTCTTCTTTAGCCATGCAGAAGCTTTTTAATTTGATGAGGTTCCATTTGTTTATTCTTTCCTTTATGTCCCTTGCTTTAGGGGACATATCAGCAAGGATGTTGTTGTGTGGAATGTCTGAGATTTTCCTGCTGATGTTTTCCTTTAGGACTTTTATGGTGTCATGACTTATATTTAACTCTTTTATCCACCTTGAATTTATTTTTGTGTATGGTGTAAGTTGGCGATCGAGTTTCTTTTTTTTGCAAGCTGTCCAGGTCTCCCAACATCATTTGTTGAAGAGGCTATTTTTACTCTATTTTATGCTTCTTCCCTCTTTGTCAATTAGTTGACCATAGAGACTTGGGTTTATTTCTGGGCTCTCTGTTCTGTTCCATTGGTCTATGTGTCTGTTCTTATGCCAGTACCAGGCTGTTTTGATTACAGTGGCCTTGTAATATAGTTTGATATCAGGTATTGTGGAAGGATTAGTTCAATTCTTTTATCCTTAGCTTCAAGCTGCTTTGAGTCATTCCATGCTGGTATGGTGCAGCAATCACCCAGAGACTTGGGCAGAGTCTATACACAAAATTTGGAGCTTTCATTCTTAGCTACTCTCCTTTTTGAGATTTCCTTCCTCACTTTTCTGTGGCTGTGTCTGACCCAGACACTTCTCTGGTTCTTCAGCAAAAAAAATTTCTTCTGTCAATTTAGTTACCCTACACTATGACGTGACTGTTGCCTGCCTTAGTCTAATGCCTTAAAAAGAGGAAACTCACACACTTGTGTTGGTCCCTCCTTCCAAGTTTCGATTCCTCATCAAAATCTGCCAGCTTTTGTTTACTTTCCAGAACCTTCAGGCAGTTGCTTGTATTTTGTTCAGAGTTTATAGTTATTATCTCTAGGGTTGAAAATCTGTTAATACCTCACTCTGCCATGCCAGAGGCAGTACTCTGCAACACTACTTTTTTTAAAAAAAGGACTCTTTTAATTTTGAAATAATTTCAGTTTTTTGAAAAATTGTAAAGGTAGTACAGAAAGTCTGTACATCTCCCACCCAGTTTCAGTTTCCTTTCATCTTATCCTGTCACATTATCATGGCACATTTGTCAAACTAAGAAACCAATAATGGTGCAATACTATAAACTAAACTCAACTATTTCACCAGTTTTCCTATTAATATCCTTTTTCTACTCTAGGATCCAATCCAGGATACCACACTGCATTTAGTTATCACATTACCTTACTGTCTGGTTTATGACAGTTTCTGTATCTTTTCTTTCTTTTTTCACCTTGCAGTTTTGAGGAGTACTACTAGTCAGGTAACCTATAGAATATCCCTCAATTTGGGTTTGTCTGATGTTTTCTCATGATTAGACTGGGGTTATGTGTTTTGGAAAGGAATGCCATAAATGTGAATTGTTCTTTTCATCATATTCTATCAAGGGTTACATGATAGTCATATGACAATAGTCATGATGTTAACCTTAATTATTTGGTTAAAGTATTCTACTTTTGGAGAAATATGATGCATGTAACACTTGTCTCCACATTCTCGCTTCTTTTAAAACAAAGCTTCATGGAAACTCCTTGTTTAAAGATATCATGTAGTCCAACCTCTCACTCAAAATTGCTTCCTTTTACCTATAACTCCAAGGAGATTAAGCAATTAAAAATGGTAATATCTAGGGAAATTTGTCACAGAAAAGAAGATATGCAGAGGATAATAAAAACACATGTTTCTTCCAAATAAGTTCTTAAAGTCTTATGGTGACCAACAGTGCATAACACAATTTAATGACATGTCTTTCCTTTATTAGCACATTAGTAGCTTAGAAAATTTTAGTTATCTGGCTTTAGGATGATGCCTGAGGAGTTTGGTGGTAGTGGGGAGAGAATCCTCCCCCCGCCCCTCAAAAAAAGATGTTGTGCGCATGTGATGAACATCAACTCTTTACTTCTTAAGTGTAAAACAAATACTGGACTTGCAGGTACAATTGTTCAAACTCAGTTATACATTTTGGTGTGCTCATCCTTACTGAAAAGTGCCAATTTAGCATGTGGAGGATATGAGCACAAATATTCTCCACCCATTCTCCAACCCCATCCTAGCCAGGGAGTGAATCTTAGAAAACTAACTTTAACTTCTTAAATCATAAATTTGCTTTTGATGATCACATCCCTGATGATCACAGGTACAAAATTAGAACACAATGTACAATTCAGGCACCATTTATATCATGAAATTAATTTTGTTTCAATAGTTAAAAACAATTTCTTTAGAAAATTTGGCAGTTATTCTAATGTAATTGGACTATTTTATAAAACTTTTTTCAGTAAAGGTCTATTTCAATAGTTTGAAAATACCAACTCAAAAGCACAATATGTAACACAATACCTAAACATTAGGAGAGGGAATGTTGGAGAGGGGGGTCTAGAGCTCTGATAACTCCATTCTTCTTCCATGGTCTTGGAGGTGTTTCAGTAGAGCCCATTTAAAAATTACTAGTCAAGATAAATGACTCCCAGGATTCTCAGTATTTACTATTACTTTTCACATATTTTAATAAAAAGCTCTTTGGGAGAGACATATAGCATGCAAGTGTCTTCACTGGGGGTGTCTCAAAAGGTGAGTTATTGACTTTGGAAGAAGTCAATCAAAATAAAATATTTTCCTTTAAAAAATTAGAACAAAATTTAATTAACTTTTTTCTCTCCACCCTAGAAATTATACAGTTGACTGTACTTCATAGGAGCTAACCCATATACAAGCTAATTCTTACCTGAAGGTGGCCACAAAGTTCACCGTGGGCCAACCCACAACAAAGGATCTCATGGCATCGGTGTTGCCTTCTCCCACTTCATCCACACAACTGGCTGTCCACATGTCACTTAACTTTATTTTATTCTTTATCTTAAAGTTGTTGTTATATCTAGGAATATAAAAACCAGACAAGACTTGTTTTGTTTCTTAAATTTTATGAGAGTTTCTGTACTTGTGATAAAAGAACAGTTCAATCAAGGCAAAGGATATCTTACTCATTGTTTTTATCTTCAGTGCTTACCACTGTAAATTGCAGCATGGTTGGCTACCACAGCCCCAAAACATCTTTAAAATATTTGGTGTATTAGTCCTCATGCCTGCATTTAGCTATAAACTGGCTGCTTTATTTTTCTGTATGTTAAGCATTGCATTTGGATCAAAATCCTGCTGCTGTTATAAAAAATGAATTGATTTCTTACTTATAATTTGCTTACTTCCAAAAACATTTGAGTACCTGAACAAGAGATTAAAATACACATTATTAATTAAAATATTTATAAAATGTTTACCTTGATAGAGATTGATATGTTAAAAATATAACCTGAAATTAGAGGAATTTATAATGCATTTCCAGCTGAGTGGTTATAAGATTTTCTAGTCTCTAGAAGCAAAAGTTATTTTAGATTTTGTTGGTACCATTTCCCCTTATATTTTGGAAATGGAAAAAAACTAGCCTAAAAACAGACCCTACACCAAAATGAAAAAAAAAAAAGAGGCCAAGAAGTATTATATTTAAGTAGAATTGACATAATTAATATTTGTCTCTGGGGACTCAGAAGTGATCTACTTGAAGTTGGCAATGCAATTGCTTTTTGACAATTTCTACCTATTTCCCTTAGAATCCTGATACTGACACCACCATGTCACTTGACCTAATTCACATATTTAATGCTCGTGATGGGCCTAAGACATAAGTAGTTAGAAGGTACTGGGAAGGATAAAGAGAATGCCCAGGGAAACCTGGGCACTTCCTGTCATTCAGAATCATTTGTAGATACTTCATATGGAAATATTCCTAAAACTCCTCATGGAATGTTTAAAGCTAAAACTCTTCAGTAGGATTTATAAAATGAAAAAGGATTTTCCAGGAACTATGCATGACGGATATTCTATATCCAAAGCCTTATTTATGCTTACCATAGGGCATACTTAATGTAAGGGAAATAAAAAATGCCTGATGGCACAATGGCTTCCTTCTATATTTCATTTCAATGTTTTTCACCCTATTGTTATGGATCTTTCAATTTTTTAGTTAAACACTCAACTGATAAAATCTTATTTCTCTTTTTAAAATCTTATTTCTTGTTAGCAACTATTTAGGTTATATAAAACTGAAACTACAAATCTTTTAGAAGGAAAGGTATGTCTTCAGATCTGTTTTCATGCATTTTGTGTTTAGTAATGCAGGTCTCTTTCTACATTAGTTGGTTCAGATACCATGTGGGAACTGCCACATCTATTGACCTGAAAAAAGTTATTCCAATGATTCTTTCCCTGGATCAGTAATGTGCCAAGGTTATCCATTTCCTGAATCAACAACAGGGTGTCTAAACGTAAAAATAATGCCTTCAATTCTAATGGCTGCTATTTATTGAAAATTCATCATGTTCCTGTCATTGTTATAAACCCTTTACATATATTATTTAGTTTGATCCTCAAGCAATTTACAGATAAGAAATACATTCATGGAGAGATTAAGACACTTGTCAAAATTCAAACAGCTTAATTAGCAGAGCTAGAATATGAATATGAATGTGAACAGTGTTGATTCCTGAGCTTATTTATGCTCTTAAACACTATGCATCTATAAAAATCCCTGGATGGGATTATATTTCCATGAGGTTCCTTTCCTTCAGCTTTTCATCAGTCTTACTCTCTCCTCTTTTAGTATCTAAAAGTTTTTTCTATTTCAAGGATCTTGGGTTCATTACTCCCCTCCCCTCAATCACACTTTTTATATTTCCAATGAATGTAGAACATACTTAAAACAATCTTTCATGAATTGAATCACTTAAATGAGCACAGCATTAAATCAACTGATATACACTTTGTCAGCTCATAAAAACATTTAAGTGGACATAAAGATCTTTGAAGCAGCGTGTGGAAAAAAATGATGTACACCTTATGTGAGAAAGGAACAATCAAAATAAAAAGTTGGCTATAGAAGTAGATGATAGGTACAGATTTTGCCAATATATCTAAAAGAAATTTACTAGTGGGAGAGAAACTGTCTTTACATTAAAACTTTTTTCTTTTTTTACATTTTATTTTAATTGTTCAAGTACAGTTTTCTGCCATTTACTCCCATCCCAGCCCACCCCCAAGCCCTCCCCACCTCCCTCCTGTTTCCACCCAGCCCCCTTATTTTTGTACATTAAAATTTTTCAGCAAAACATTATATAGTTTACATAAAACCACTTAGATGCTGGCAATATTCAGAACAATGACTTTCAATTAGAAAACAAAAGAATTATACTCTCAAAATTGTTGAGGAAAAAAATCCAAAAAAGGTGAAGGAGAATACTTTCTTTTATAAGAACTAAATTCATGTTAAAGTAAATAGTTTTTAAGGTCCCAAAGTGCAAAAAATAGATTATTGTAAGTTTTCATTCCTTGCTTATTTACTTCTAGGCTAAGCACAAAGTTAAGCACAAAGTTATGCACAAAGTACAGTGTGGAACAGTAGAAAGGGCCAGTCACTGGAAGTAAGACTTAGATTAAAAGCCTAGCTCTATCATTTTTCAGTACAGTGATTTTTAACTGGTGTGCCACAAGAATTTTTAGAACAGGCAATACCTGACTAATTAGTCAGGGGCATTGACCTCTTTTCCCTTAGACTGCCAAATAAAAAATGACTACAACCAACACAACAATAGCCGTCCAGTGTGAATGAATCAAAATTATACCTATTTTTTTGTCAGATTGCCAAAAAGTATATTTTTGGTGTGTTATAGAATTTTAGTGATTAGTTTGTATGTGCCTTGAGATAAAAATGTTGAAAATTGGTATTCTAGTACATGACCTTGGACAAACCTCCCCTCTCCTTGAGTTTCAGTATTTAATATCTAATACCACTCTTGTCTTGGGGATTTGTTAAAAAGATTAAATTACATCTTTGTGATTCCCTTATTATAATACATAGTATACAGAAGCCATCCCATACATTTTAAATAAAGGGATGGTAACTCATGCACATTTTTAAAAAATAATGATTTGTCCCTCTATGAATAGCACAGAGTCCCTGTGCCAATAGCACAGAGTTCCAGATGGATTTAGTACAAAGGCTTGGATGGAGCGACTTTGCTTTTTCTATATTCCTCATAAGATCATCTCCACTTCCAAAACTATATTTGCCTGTACTACTCCTATTCAAAAACATATTCTGAGTTTTAGTTTCATTCCACTGTGGATGGAAAGGACACATGGTAAGATTTCAATCTTACTAATTTTGTTAAGACTTGAGATATCACCTCATACCTATTAGGATGGCTATTATTTAAAACAACAATAATAACAAGTCCCCAAATGAACAAATAAAAAAGCACAAAAAACAACAAGAATTGATGAAAACATGGAGAAACTGGAACCCTTGTGCACTCTTGGTAGGAATGCAAAATGGTGCAGCTACTATGCAAAACACTATGGAAGTTCCTGAAAAAATTAAAAATACAACTGTCACACGATCTACCAATCCCACTTCTAGGTATTTATCAATGGATTGAAATCCAGATCTTGAAGAGATACCAGCATTCTCATGTTTGATGCAGCACTATTTATAATAGCCAAAATGTGTAAAAATCCTAATTATCCATTGATGAATAAATGGATAAAGAAAATATGGTATATACATACAATGGAATATTATTCAGCCTTAAAAAGGAAATTGTGAAATATATGACAACATGAATAAACCTAGAGGACATTATGCTAAGTGAAAAACACCAGTCATATTGGTGACACATATTGCATGATGCCACTTGTGAGGTACCTAAAACAGTCAAACTTATAGAAGCAGAGTGGAATGTTGGTTGCTAAGGGCTGGGGCAGGGTGAAAGGGGTGAATTACTAATTAATGAACATTAAGTTTCAGTTACGCAAGATAAGTTCTAGAGATCTGCTGTACAACATTACACCTATTAGTTAATAATACTGTATTGTGCACTTAAAATTGTGTTAAGAGGATAGATCTCATGTTAGGTGTTACCCTAAAAAAACGATCTTTTTCCAAAGGAAGAAAACCCAACACAGTATGAAATAGTTCCTTATCTTTATCTTTGCCTCTTAAAATATTAATAATTTACTAAGCATTTATATCATTTCTTCCTAGATGAGTATTTATTTGATCCTTTTATTTCATCAAAAAAAAAAAAGAAAAACCGATTCAATGGTTAAAAAACTAAATGGTTGAGGAATCTTCTATGAAATCCATAAGGAAAGAGGTAATAGAGACAGCAGACCACATATTGGTTAAAAGCATGGATTTTGAAATAAGATACACCTACGTTTAAATGTGGGCTCAATTAATTACTAACTTTGGGATCTTAAGAGGTCATTTAACATCTCTGAGTATCGATTTCTTATGTAAAATGAGAAAAATAATATTGACCTTATGGAATATTTATGAGTTAAAGTCTTTAGAAAAATATCTAACATATAATAAGATCCCAATAAATGTGAGGTCTCATTATTATTACTCAGATTAAACATAGTGTTTTGTAAAATTAGTATTTAGCCATGCCTACGTCTTATTTATAACATGGCATATTTTAGGTGTGAAAGTGTGGAGAGAAAAAGATACCATATTTGAGTGACTAAAAATCTCTTTGATGAGATTAGATTTATTAAAATACTGTTATCCTTTATGATTTTTCATAAATAATGAGAAAAGGGGATAGAACAAGTAGCAACCACCATGTTCTAGGCTGGGAGCTAATTGCATTGGCATTAGCATTGAGTGGAAAAGTGAATTCTGGTATTCTCTAAAGTGTATTCCAAATAAGTCTGTATCCATCACTGAATTACCATTTCAGATAAAGACCTCATTACTGCTTATCAGGACTACTACAATAACCTCCTGTCCAGTCTCTTTGCTTCTACTTGTGCCTATTTTCTAATCTATACCTTAGCTCTCAGAAGCAGAACAATATTTTAGAAGAACGAACCATATTATACTACTATCTTAATTAACACCCTCTAGAATAAAATATAAACTCTGTATCACAGCCTGTGTGATACTTAGCTTATGAGACGGCCCCCAATGATCTCCTTTCCTGAGAGTCACACTTTGAGTAGTTCCCTCCCACACTGTACCAAGGATGGTCTGTGTGGCCACTAACATATGTCAGAAATGATGGTATGCCACTTCTAAAATTAGCTTACAAAAGACTGCAGTTTCCATTTTGGGTGTTCTCTCACTTGCCTACTCTTTTTCTCACTCTCTTGCATCTTTCTCTCCAAGGAAGCAATACCATGTTGTGGGCAGTCCTATGGGAGACCCATGTGAAAAGGAACTACAGCTGCAGGTCAATAGCCAATGAGGAACTGAGGTGGGCCAGCATTCATGTGAATGAGCTGGGGAATGGACTCTCTAGTTCCAGTTGAACTCTAAGATGACTATAACCCGGTCGACAGCCTGACTGCAACTTCATGAGGGCTGAGTCTGAACCACAGCTAAACCACTGCCAGATTCCTGACTCAGAAAAACTGCATGAGATGTGTGTAGTTATGCACTGTTATTTTGGGGGGTAATTTGTTATATGGCAGTAGAAAATTAATATAGCCTACAAAGGTCCTGATAACCTAACCTTTGTCTATTTCTCCCATCTCAACTCCTATTCCTCTCCTCCTGAGCATTATGCTCCTGTTATATACGTAGGCAGGCCTTCTTCTAACTCCTCGGAAGGGACAAACTTTCCCCACCACTTTTGTACCTGGTATTCCCTCTGTCTAGAATGCTCATCCTCCTAATATCTGAATGGCTGGTTGCTTTTCATCCTTCATTAATTTTTCCCTCTAACTACATCTACCTAACATATGTTCCACTTTTACTTCTTCCAGCACCCTATTTTCTTCATAGAATTGTCACAATCTGTAATTAATGCCCCTGCCCAAAACCATAAGAATGAAAGCACCAAAAAGCAGGGACCACACCCATCACATTCTTCACTGTATCCCCTACATTTATGCAGAGTGTGGCACAGGGTGGGACTTAAACGAACACTTGTTTAATGAATAAACAATTGAGACCTTTTATTGCAAAAACAAAACAAACATAAAACTCACTTCAGCTATTAGCTATCGTAATAGAGACCAGCCATTCTCACAGTGAACACTGAATAGAAAGGTTATTTAGTCAGTGGAAGTGCAATTTTATGATACCTAGGAGCGAGTGTGGAGTATACTTACTTGCTTTTGGCCACAACAAACAGATCATTGAAGAGGAAAAGATGCCGCTCCTGCCTTTGCAGGCCTCTTTTGAGTTCCACTCGGCCATCAATTAGCAGAGTCCTATTGGAGCACATAGATGATGACAGAAATGTGTCCATGCTGGCAGAAGGACTCTCCCTATAACAGATCAAACACCACAGATCCTTAGTCAAATGATCACATATGGGATTGAATGCCCATAAAATTATAGCTTATAGTTGGTCAAGAAATAAAAAATTCTGTAATTTTTTATACAATGGCATAGTTTCCTAACTGGTGCCCCAGGCTATCTCCACAAGTAGTCTAACATTTTATTATGAAAAATTTTCAAACATAAATTAAAATTGGAAGTTTTTTTTCCCAAAGATTTTATTTGTTTATTTTTAGAGGGGAAGGGAGGAAGATAGAGACAGAGAGAGAAACGTCAATGTGTGGTTGCTGGGGGTTATGGCCTGCAATCCAGGCATGTACCCTGGCTGGGAATCGAACCTGGGACACTTTGGTTCTCAGTCTGCGCTCAATCCACTGAGCTACGCCAGCCAGGGCAAAATTGGAAGTTTTGTAATAAACACATTATAAATACCCCAATGTACGTACTACAATTAAAACTTTACCATACTTCCTTTAATATACCTATCTATCTTTCCTTCTGTCTACTCATTAATCCATTCTATTTTTGGCATTTCAGTGGAAACTACATACAGTGGTACATTTTCCCTTTAAATGCTTCAACATGAATATCCCTAACTAGATTTCAATATTTATAATTTTTTTTAAAGATTTTATTTATTTATCTTTAGAGAGGGAAGGGAGGGAGAGAGAGAGAGAGAGAGAGAGAGAGAAAGAGAGAGAGAGAGAGAGAGAGAGGGAGAGAGAGAGAGAGTCATCAATGTGCGGTTGCTGGGGGTTATGGCCTGCAACCCAGGAATGTACCCTGGCTGGGAATTGAACCTGGGACACTTTGGTTCCCAGCCCTCGCTCAATCCACTGAGCTACGCCAGCCGGGGAATATTTATAATTTTTAAAAATCCTGTGTTATCTTAATGACCAAGTCAACACAACAAATTTAGTAAAAATAAAAATAAAATGTACATGGAACCTTGAAAAATGTATGCACAATGAACTGTACAAACCTTAGGTGCATATTTACTGAGTTTGAATAATTGTGTTCACCTGCGTAATCTAAACCCTTATCAAGATGTAGAACATTATCGTTACTCCAAACAATTTCCTTTCCCCCCTTCTCAGTCAGTTGTTATATAAATCAGCTAAAGATGGACTCTATGTACCAGTCCCTGGATTATTTATTTCTTCACTGCAGCCTGAGATTCATTAACAAAAAAGTCTACTGGAACCAAACTCAAATTTTTATATGCCAAATTATTTTGAAAGTAGTCAGACAAGCAGATCTTTAGCCATTTATTGTTTGCCTGCTTTGCATACTCCACAAAACTATGCTCGACCTTTGCCATCCATTGATAAGACAAAGCCTTGTGGATGTAAGACCCCACGTCACTACCACCCTTTGGAGCTCTCTGACCCAGAGTTTCCCAACCTTGCTACTAAAGTAGACATGTAATCTCCAGAGATACCGTCTTCAATATCTATCACTTCCAGAATTCCCTTGCCCATCTCCCCTTCTAGATGGTGGCCCTGTGGCCACAAGCCTAGACAGTTTCATGCTATAAGGACTTCCTTTCTCATGCAACCTTGACTAATGGTCATATCTTTGTCCTTGATCAGCCCCCAAATCCCTCAAATTCCTTATAAAAGTCCATCCCTACCCTATCATGCTAAAGGTGACCACTATTCTGATATTTTTCCCACTAAAGATTAATTTTTCCTCTTCTAGAACTTCATATAAATGGAAACATGAATTTGTCAGGGTCTCCATCAAGGTAAAGGATGTAAGAGGCCATGCCCTGTCATCCCCAGTATCTGCTTCACATGGCAGCCACAATAAATGGACAGGTTGGCTTATTTATGCTTCTTGGGTTAGAATAATATTGTGTTAGGCAGTTAGACAGAGTAGAGTAAGGATGATAGGCCAGGTACAGAAAGTCACCAGGTGGAAAGCCCTGGGTGTCTAGCAATAGGCAGAACTGGGAAAACAAGGACCTCACCCCAGGGTGACTTGTCTTCCCCCAGCATGTTGCTGGTCATGTGGTTTAGACCCTCTGACCTTTCTGTTTGCTGGTCATATGGGTTTGACCCCCTTAGAAGGGGAATGAACAAGTGGCTCAGAGAATAGCCCTTAAAAATTAAGCCACCAGAAAAGTGAAGTTCTGACCCTCATCAAATACATCTAGGCCTCAGTTGTGTTTTAGCTCCAGGCCCAGAAAAGCAGCAAAACCAGACAAATGACTTCAGGACAAGCTGTATCGACTAATGACCCCCTGCCCTGGCATCAACCAGTCAGTAGAGACCACTGACTGAAGGACATGCCTGGGAAGCTGGTGAATATTCTATAGAAATCCTCCCCCCAAATCCCTACCCTTAAATCCCTTGGGACACAGGTGGCAAACACAAGGCCCACAGGGCGAATCTGGTCGTCTACCTTGTTTTATCTGGCCAGCACCTTGTTTCTACCCAGTGGCAGTGCTGAGCTCCTTGCCCCTAGTTAAGGAGTAGTCACATTTATACAGCCCTAAAATTACATTCGGCCATTTGAAGGCAACCTCGAGGCTGATGTGGCCCCCAGTGAAAATGAGTTTGACACCCCTGCCTTAGGACCAATGACCCAGTGCAGTTCTCCCTCCTGGAGAACATGCCCGTGCCTTTTGTCTCCCCCATTTCTACCTCCCCTCATGTGCATTACCTTTATCTTCCTCTCTCATAAGCTCCAAGGGCCCTTCTTGTGCCTCTGTAACTTATTTCCTGAGCCCATTCCTTCTACAGCTCACTTCTACCTGTGTGACTTTCTAAATAAACTTTCTCTTATAGTTGGAGTCTTGACTCTGAATTCTTTCTTAGCCAGGACTCAAGTACCCAGGATGCTGAATCAAGGTCCAATCTGACTCCATTGCTGCTGTTTTCATTTTGTCACCAACAGTATGGGTCACAGTGTTTAATCTCCCCTGGGTATACTAAAAGGCCAAGGACCATACGCTATCCCGGTAAGTCTCTGAAGTAGTAATGCCTTAATGTTTACCCATTCTTTCCTCTGTTATAGGTGTTCATAAAGTGTGGCCTCCTGCAAGTAGCATTAGTATCAACTGGGAACTTAAAAAATGCAGATTCTCAGGCCTACCTCAGACTTCCTGAATAAGTAACTCTGGAAGGCTGGGTCAGCATTCTGTATTTTAACAAGCCATTTAGATTATTCTAATACACACTGAAGTTTGAGAACCACTTATGACCCCATAACACATTCTGTCTGTAACAGTCTCAAGTTTTATAACTATGCATTAAAGTAAGTATAAGTAGCATATATTTGTACTTCAGATAAGGTGAACTTCTGAGAGTTGTTTCATGATTTCCTGTGGTTTTTGACCTACAGCTTCCTCTCCTAATGTGTAAATTCTATTATGCTCACTAATTACTAGTTAAGCACATACTATGTATGAGTGAATAACAAGGCAAGTAAGTCAATCAAAGTCCTTTGAAAGAAAAGGGAAAGAGAGTTTCTATGTTTGATATTATGGGTTGGAATTAAGCAGAGAGAAAAAGCCCATCAGAGAGAAAAAATTCTTCCTATTTGAAATTCTTTTGGGTGGGGGAGCAGGAGAGGCAAAATGGCATGTTTTATTAGGCAGTGATTTCAAACTTATAGAAAATAAGAATGATATTTCACAAGGCTATCAAGCAATTAATGGCCAACACAGCATTTTACATAGTTTATTTTCTTAATTGCCTGACAGGAAAATTTTGCAAGGGGAAAAATCATCTTCTGCATTTAAATTTTAGATATTCAATAAATAATTGCTTTTTGATTATAATGATAAAGCATTAAATAGCAGTACAGTTTAGACTAGGCATCCTCAAATTATTACTCAAAGGGTCTGATAGTAAATATTTTAGGCTTTGTGGGTCATATGGTCTCTGTAGTCAACTTCAACTGCCTTTGTAACACAAAATCAGTCATTGATAATACTTATATGTATAGGTGTGGCTGTGATCCAGTAAAACTTTAGTTACAAAAACAGGCAGCCTGTTCAGGCCATAGTTGGCTGACATGGGTTTATGCAATACCTCTAAAACATTTAAATGCTTATAAATAATGGTGAATCTGAAGCAATTATTAAATTAAATATTTTTTTTTGCCTGGGGTTAGAATAGACCAAAGGTTAATTACATTATTTTTAAAAATGGTTTACATTTTAAAGCAATTTCAAAGAACTTCCATACATACTAACTCATTTTACACCTCACAATAATACTTTCAAATAAGTAGATTTGATTGTGGGGGAGAATCTATGGTGAGTTGAAAATATTTTTCTTTTTCAGTATGGGTTTACCAATGTACACTTTAAAGATCTACATATAATTATGAGAAGAGATGCCTCATGACTTAAGTAACCTAAGCATTGGTTACCTACCCCACCCCCAACATTTAAGCAGTAGAATTTACTTGAGTAAAAATAAACATCTCAGCACTCACATAATTTAAAATAAAAAATTCTTTTGCAGAAGAAAACAAAAATACAAATAACCTTTGTTCTTTTTAAAACTACAATCTTAATCAGTGTTTCTTACTTAAAAATATATTTCTCAATTATGTGACTCTGAAGTATTTATTTTCATTCTGAGTGCAATGTAGATGTGTTTATTTTAGTGTCTAGAGTATGGAAATGGGGAAGAGGGGTAAGATTATAACCTTCTATTTAGCCTCTTAATATAGCCTGATTAGGATTTTTTACAAGTTATAATTAACAGAGCTCTAATATGATCTAACAAATACAAGCAGAGTCTAAGAATTAACCTGCTGTATGCTTCTTATGTCTGAACATTCCATTTTCAAATAGCTTTGTGAAGCTATTTCTGAAACGCAGAAGACATTTTAGGATCTTAATCATTTTTTTAAAACTAGATACTCGTTCTCATGAAACTTGGCCACAGTAATATCTCTTAATAGTTATTACTATGGCTCATTCTATAAGCAAATCCACATTTAGGTAGTTTTAGAGATACAGTTTTTTCATCTTAGACCACAAAACAGAATAAACTAAAATTTATGATAGAATACTTCTTGGAAATGTCTGTTTACACATGGTAATCAATGAATGATTATGATGATAAGTACTAGATAGGACCTCAACAACCTCTCAAAACGTAGCCTATGGTCACTGCTCATTCCAAATGCCATCTTTCCTATGGAAATTTTCTCTCAGATGAATCCTTGGTTGATATTTCTTATATGCTATCTAGCACTTATATCCTGCTTTGCAACTCTTTTTTAAATATATTTTATTGGTTATGCTATTACAGTTGTCCCATTTTCCCCCTTCACTCCCTTCCACCCTGTACACCCTCTCCCACCAACATACCCCCCTTTAGTTCATGTCCATGTGTCATAAGTTCTTTAGCTTCTACATTTTCCATACTATTCTTGCCCTCCCCCTGTCTATTTTCTCCCTACTGTCTATGCTACTTATTCTCTGTACCTTTTCCCCTCTCTCCTCCTCCCACTCCCCTGTTGCTAACCCTCCATGTGATCTCCATTTCTGTGGTTCTGTTCCTGTTCTAGTTGTTTGCTTAGTTTCTTTTGGTTTTGTTTTAGGTGTGGTTGTCCATAATTGTGAGTTTGCTGTCATTTTACTACACACATTTTCTTTCTTCTTTTCTTAGATAACTCCCTTTAACATTTTATAAAATAAGGGCTTGTTGATGATGAACTCCTTTAACTTGACCTTATCTGAGAGGCACTTTATCTGCCCTTCCATTCTAAATGAAAGCTTTGCTGGATACAGCAATCTTGGATGTAGGTCCTTGCCTTTCATGACTTGGAATACTTCTTTCTAGCCCCTTCTTGCCTGTAAGGTCTCTTTTGAGAAATTAGCTGACAGTCTGATGGGAACTCCTTTGTAGGTTACTGTTTCCTTATCTCTTGCTGCTTCTAGGATTCTCGCCTTCATTTTCACCTTGACTAATGTAATTATGATGTGCCTTGGTGTGTTCCTTCTTAGGTCCAACTTCTTTGGGACTCTCTGAGCTTCCTGGACTTCTTGGAAGTCTATTTCCTTTGCCAGAACGGGGAAGTTCTCCTTTATTATTTGTTCAAATAAGTTTTCAGTTTCTGACTCTTCCTCTTCTCCTTCTGGTACCCCTGTAATTCAGATGTTGGAACATTTAAAGGTGTCCTGGAGTTTCCTAAGCTTCTCCTCATTTTTTTGAATTCGTATTTCTCCATTCTTTCCTGTTTGGTTGTTTCTTTCTGCCTTCTGGTCCACTCTATTGTTTTGAGTTCCAGTTTCCTTTCCATCACTGTTGGTACCCTGTGCATTTTCCTTCATTTCTCTTATTGTAGTCTGCATTTGTTCTCTAATTTGCAACCAAAATCAACTAATTCTGTGAGCATCCTGATCACCAGTGTTTTGAACTGTGCATCTAATAGGTTAGCTATCTCTTGGTTGTTCAAAAGGATGGGTTCTGGAGCTTTGATTTGTTCTTCTGTTTGAGCCATCTCTCTCTCTTTTCTTTTTCTTTGGGTCTGGTTGCACCTGTTACAGTAAGGGGTGGAGCCTTAGATGTTCACCAGGGCAGGGCACCCCAGTCACTGGGTTGTGATGTTGTATGTGGGGGCGGGGTCGAGAGGGAACAATGGCAGTAGCTCCATTCTCCGAGGGACCTCAGTCCCCTCTGCTGCTTCCTCCAAGCAAACTGGGCCCCTCTGGTGCCAATTCCTGTGTGGATGGGCTTGTGCATGCTGTGGGACCCTCCAAGTACCTCCCCTGTGAGGCTGGGTGTCTCTCTGTGTGCCTCAACTCCCACAGGTTTCCTCAATCAGTGTCCTGAGGCTCTGCTTCCCAGTGCTGTGACCCTGCATTGCGCGCATTGCCTTGCTTTGCAATCGCTGCCTCACTGGGTCTGCCGTTTGCTGGTTGCCACCCCTGGGCCGGGGTCTGCCAGCTGTCACCTGTGCACTCAGGGTCCACCCGCTGCAGTCTTGTGTGCCCCAGATGGCTTATGCGCCCCCAGATGCCTTAAGTGCCCAGTCCCACCACTCTCTGCTCTCTGCAGTGTGACCAGTGCCTGGCAGCTAGTCTCCGTCCCTCCTACTGGTCTGGATGCACAGGTCTAATTCAACTTCTTGGTTGTCTAACTTCTATTCAAATCAATTTTCTGTCATTTCTGGATGTTATTCTGTTCCTAAGTTGTTGTCCCTATCTTGGTTGTGCGTGGAGGTATGGTGCATCCACCTATGCTTCCATCTTGGCCGGAACTCGCAATTCTTAGAATAATCTCATCCAACATATAATATATATTGAGTATATGATCACCATATAATTAATTATTTGTAATAGTGGTAAGGGTTGCCTTTACTGGGTGTATGCCATACACAGGCCCTGGAGATAGATGTAGTCCCTAGCTTCAAGGAGTTAGCTGTGTGATACAGGAATTAGACAAGCAAACACAATGATAAACCAGTGAAACAAGTGTGATCAAAGATAGTCAAAGTACTTGTGGGCACAGAGAGAAGTAAAAATAGGAGCCCCTATTTGACACTGGATTGGTTAGGAGAGTTTCTTGAAGGACCCAAAGTCTTCAAGGATAGACAGATTAATGAAGGCTGAGAGCAGTCTAAGTAGAAAGAATAGCATGCCAACCATGTGCAGTGTGCTTCAGTTACTGTGGGTGGTTCAGAAAGGTTGGAGTGACAAGGGCCTGGGGAACAGCAGCAGCAGATGGATGTTTTCCTATCACATTTAGATTTTATCTGAAAGCACTAGAAGTATAACAGGGCACTGTGTTTTGTAATATATTCAAGAAAATAGAGGAGGGCAAGCTTAGAGGAAGGAAAACCTTTAGTAATTGCAGTAATCTTAGGCAATAAATGTCATGGCACTGTGCTGGCAGTGAGAAAAGGATAGAAGACAGAAAAATATTTAAAAGATATTAAAATATAGATAAAATTAGCAAATTGATTAGTTGTGGAGAATGAAATGAAGATGGAAGTAACTAAGAAAAAGAATATAGACTTACTGCCCAAACCTTTTTCAATGTACTTATTTTATTTATTTTTCATCCAACAAATGACCTTTGTATGTGTGTTGGCTAGGCACTGTGTTCAACGGTGGCGATATAGGGTAAATAAATTAATATTTATTCTTTCCTCTTGTGGAACTTTGAGTCTAGCTATACTGTCAGCTACCTACTTGACATCACCCGTCATTGATGCTCAGTTCAATTTGTAGTAGAGGTTGAAAACCACAACCCACAATCATATTTTATTTGGTTTGCAAAGAGGTTTTGATTTCAAATGCCCCATTCACGACATGCCCTTTCTTGCCACTTTGCTTTGTTTAAGGAACCTCTCAGGGATCTAAAAGCATTTAAGTCTGTGCTTCTTGGCCTAATATTACTTTTTAAAAAGTACTGAGGCCTTTTATTTTTTTTTTTTACACTTCTCATGCCATGCATTCATAGGGAATGGGTTCCAGCAGCTCAGGCTCCTTTCCACTGGTTCTCACACACTGTGCATCTCTGGGCGGAGCAGGCTGGCACTTCAGCTGAACCCAAGTACCTTTCTCTTTGGCTTCTTTCCTTTTCTGATCATTTTCCTTCACATATTTTAGAGAGTTATCTTGGCTCTTAGAGTGCTTAATATGCTCAATACATACTCTAATTCTCTTGGCAAGAATCTTGCCCTTAACTTGTTTGTTCACAACAGTACCCACTGCATGCTGGGTGGTACTACAGACTCCTCCCCCTTTGCCCTGGTAACAACTGTGGGGCATTCCTTTTTGAACAGTGCCCATACCCTTGCTGCCTACAACATCACCTTTCTTGTAGATTGGCACATGAGTGGCCCAAAGAAGCAAGTCCATGTTTTCTAAAAGACCTAGAGAACATATAGTGGGTACCTCTTCTCTTTCCTAATGTGTTGGTCATTTTGGTGAATTACTGGAATATGATAGTGCCAGCTGAAAGGATTACCTTTTTTTAACCTAGCTTAATTTTGAGTTATTTTTTAAATTGTGGTAAAATACATGTAAAATAAAACTTACCATTTTAAAATGTGTAACTCAGTGGCAATTAGCATATTTACAATGTTGTGCAACTATCAACACTATCTAGTTTCCAAATATTTTCATCATCTCCAAAGGAAAACCTGTATTATGCAATCACTCCCCATTGCCCACTGTATCTAATACCTAGCAACTACAAATTCAATAATTCTCTATGGATTTGCCTACTCCAGATATTTCATATCATATAATATATGGCCTTTTGTGTCTGGTTTCATTCACTTAGCATAATGTTTTCAAGGTTCATTCATACTGTAGCATGTAGCAGTACTTTATTCCTATTTATTGAAGAATACTATTCCATTGGATTAATATAGCACATTTGTTTACCCATTCATCTGTTGATGGGTATTTGGGTTGTTTCCATCTTATGGCTATTGTGAATAGTGTTGCTATAAAAATTCATGTACATTTTTAATTCCTTTTTGTTGTTGTTCGAATACAGTTATCTCTGTTTTCCTGCCCATGTATTTATTTTTGTTTGAACGTGTTTTTTTTCTTTTTTGTATATATCCAGCAGTGAAAATGCAGGATCATATAGCAATTCTATGTTTAAGTCACTGAGGAACTGACAAACTGTTTCCATAGTTACTGTACCATGCTAAATTACCACTAGCAATGTATGAAGGCCCTAGTGTTACTTTTGACTCTTCTTTTTTCTGTTCCCCACATATCACATCCTGTGTTTACAGGATATACTAACTAAAAAATAAAATCTCTTTAGTCTAGATCCACATAACCTCTACTATTGTTTGCAATGAACTCCTAACTGGATTCTCTACTTCCTTACTCTCTCTTCTCCAATCTGTGCTATTCACTTCTCATTCTATCAAATTAACCTTTCTGATGTATATTATCAATGATCACGGCATATACACTAAGAGTAAGCCCAACTCATTAACCTAGAATTCAAGTTCTAGCTGTTTTACCCTACCTGGTTATGATAATACGTCAGTTAGAACTCTATATTACTTGTATAAAGATAGCCCTAGTGAGTCTTAGAGAATAAGTTAGTTCAGAAGTAATTTAGAAAAAAAGGAGATGACTACTGAAATGAAGCTAAAAATACCGTGATCAACATCAATATTATATCTTATTCAGCAATAAAAATGTGTCATTAGATATTCATGATTATCTCAAACATCTCAACATTGAAAGCACATTTTAAGAAAATCTAGTCTAAGCCCTGGCTGGAGTAGCTCAGTGGATTGAGCGCGGGCTGGGAACCAAAGTGTCCCAGGTTCGATTCCCAGCCAGGGTACATTCCTGGGTTGCAGGCCATAACCCCCAGCAACCGTACATTGATGTTTCTCTCTCTATCTCCCTCCCTTCCGTCTCTAAAAAATAAATAAATAAAATATTGAAAAAAAAAAAAAAAGAAAATCTAGTCTAAAACAATTATCTGTCTTATTGATGGGATAAAACATGAGAAAGTGGTATTACATTTCAATAGTCATTGTCTAAATAAGATCACATTCAAATTACCAAAAAAAACCCCTCTACATAGAGATTTTAACATGATGTGGTTGTGTGCAACATATACTATTAACATGCACTGTTAATTTGGTACTATTCCACTACCGAATTAACATCAATGATTAAATGATGCATCATGTAGCTCATATTACTGAGTCCTAATTCTGACTTGGTATTATAGAACAGAGCCCAGTAATCATGTTAATACCAGGATCAACATGAACTAAGCTAGGATAAGGGCTTATAGGTTATATGAATGAATGGCAGGGTAAATAGAGTAAGCAAGGCCTTAAAAGTAAGAAATACACAAAGGAATACCTTTGCATTATCATCAAAATGCTGATTAGAACAAGCAGTATATGTGATATAATGAGAACAACAATCTTATTATCAATGATACCAATATATAAAGGGCACAGAAAACATAAATATTAAATAAGCAAAGACAGAATAGCAGTATGGAAGGAGACAGTGAAGGACAGAGAAGGACACTTTAATAAATAGTTACACTAACAGAGAAAGATCCATACACAGAAATGTTATTTCCAAAGAAGAGAGTAAACTACGTAACTTTTTAATAGCCTTGACACAGAAGTTGCTCAACAGCATTTATTAAGAATTCATTTAATCAAAAGCACTTGACAAGACATTACAAGAAAGGAGAGAACATGATCTTACAAGCACTGTCTCTGAGAACTTCAATTTAGTCACTTATGTGGACTTAAAAATACCGTGCATCTTTTTTTAATCCTCACCCAATGACTTGCTTATTGATTTTATAGAGAGGGGAAGGAAGGGGGAGAGAGAGGGAAAGAAACATTGATTGGTGGTCCCTTGTATGCACCCTGACTGGGGACTGAACCTGCAACCTAGGTAAATGCCCTGACCAGAAATCAAACCTGTGACCTTTCAGTTTAGGGACAATGCCCCAACCAACTGAATCATGCCAGCCAGGGCAATACTGTGTATCTTAATTATCAACTAAATAAAATTGGTTTGAGTCATCTTCTTGAATCAAAAAAGACTACCAAACATATTTATGCTACTGAGGGAAATTTATGTGTACAGTGATTACAATGTGACATGGTTATATGTTTTTTTATTTATTAATTCAGTAAAGAACCAAGCCACCAAATAAGCTGACTGGGCACTCCAGTAGTTTTGAGTACTTTGGTTCAGGTAATAATTATATAATGGTACACTGAAGGAAACAAAAGGGTCACATCTGATTAAAGATGGTTCTATCTACAGTTTCTGTATCTGCTAAAAACATGTCATCTAATAATACCTAATTAAAAAATTAAGAAATATCATATTATACCCATGAATTAGAAACTAGAGGCAGTATATTCATGGCAGTGACTTAAGTTATCTACTACTACCTCCATCTCACAATGCTAAAAGGTCAATATACAGGTTGACACATAAATAAATTGATTCAATTAGTGGGTTCATAACAAATAGAGAAGGCTTTGCTTTGACAGGAAACTTGAACTACTATTTTACTAAAATACCTATATGATACATTGCAGAGTAAGAAAGAATCACCTAATAAATATCTGCTTTAAGACATTTAAAAAAAAGAAGGCAATGAATTGGTGCAAGTCTCTTAAAAGGGGAAAAAAAACTCATTCAGAGGCTTTGAAATAAATTTTTGAGCACATTTTGGTTTGATGAACTTATTTCAAATTAAATCATTTGGGAAAAAAAGAAATTTTTTTTAGTAAATGCTAAATAGAAAGTTGAATATTAAGAGAATTTTTAAATTCAAGGTGTGGTTTTTCTATATTGAGATGGCTAAACTATCTGGTGAAGTTTAACTTTAAAAAAATTTTTTATTGTTCAAGTACAGTTGTCTCCATTTTGGCCCCACCATTCTCCCCCACCCCACCTACTCGCACCTCCCACCCTCAATCCTACTCCCCTTTGGTTTTGTCCATGTGTTGTCCTTTATACATGTTCTTTGATGACCTTTCCCCTTCTTTCCCCGTTTATCCCACTCCCTACTATCCTCTGGTTACTGCCAGTTTGTTCTTTATTTCCCTGTCTCTGGTTATATTTTGCTTGCTTGTTTGTTTTGTTGATTAGTTTCCACTTATAGGTGAGATCATTTGATATTTGTCTTTCACTGCCTGGCTTATTTCACTTAGCATAATGTTTTCCAGTTCCATTCTTGCTTTCGTAAACGGTAGGAGCTCCTTCTTTTTCTCTGCTGCATAAAATTCCATTGTGTAAATGTATCATAGTTTTTTGATTCATTCATTTATTGATGGGCACTTAGGTTGCTTCCAGCACTTGGCTATTATAAATTGTGCTGCTATGAACATTGGGGTGCATAGGTTCTTTTGAATTGGTGTTTCAGGGTTCTTAAGGTATAGTCCCAGCAGTGGATTTGCCAGTTCAAAAGGCTTAACTTTTACTTTTAAAATCCCAAACTGTATTCCATATTTACAAATAATTTTCTCAGTCATTTACATATTAATGATTGTCTACAGTGCATTAAGGACCTGGAAATATAGCAGCCAATGAAGTGGCCAGAGCCATGCACAGAATTTTACCTTTTATTCTGAGTGAGATACAATGAGAAAATAATTTTGACAGAGAAGTAACAGAATTTATTAGGCAAATAGCACATAGAGGGCAACAAAGAGGAAGCATGTAATAAACACTTGCTTAGAGAAAATATAAAAGAAAATCACAGTAATGAGTTGGCTAAAATCCCTTAAGTAAAAGCCCATTAGACACTTCTTGAAAAGTAGTAACTTAGGAAAGAGATAATGGTTTGGTAATGGTGGAAGTAATAAGAAATAGTTCTACACTAGATATATTTTAAAAGTAGAACTTAATAGGATTTGATGATAGACTATCCCATGACTAATTGGGATAGGGGTGGGATAAGGAATTGTTCTTGGACATATTAAGTTTGAATTACCTATCAGATATCAAAATGGAGATTTTAAAGCTATGAAAAGAGATCAGATCATCTAGGGAGTTAGTATAGGTGGGGAACAGGTTCAAGTACTAAGCCCCAGGACACACTAACAGAAGCTGAGAAACAAGGAGAAACTAGCAAAGTAGAATGAGCTGGTTGTCTGTAAACAGAACCAAGAAGCCCAGGAAAGAAGGGAGAGATTGGAGTATCCAAAGCTGCAGAAAGATCAAGAAAGATGATTTGACCATTGGACCTAGAATTATGGCAGTCACCAATGACCTTGTCAAGAACAATTATGGGAAATTTATGAAGAGATTACTCCAATTTGGTTAATAAAAATTTTAGGTAATTGATGATTCTGCAGAGTCACCATTTAAATGGTCCAAAACCAACTGTCTTGAAAATAATTGTTAAAAAGATGCTACATAAGGCTGGAAACACATAAAATAAGTTCCTAAATCCAATGAAGTGCTAATAAAATGGTCTTGGCCATTACTTGGTACAGCTATTACAAAGCTCTAACACTATTCTTGCATTATAACGCATAAAACAACTACATTGAATAGGGCATAAAAGTTATCTCCTGATTAGAGCAGACATTTTCATATATTTCAGAAAACTGCCTCTCCACAGTGCTAAGAAAGTACCTTCTTTCTGTCTGAGAATGAAAAGCATGCTTTCTAATGCTCAGAAGCAGCAACTTTTATCAAATACAAGCAGCTTTTCATAACATTGATGTTGCAGTCAAGAATCAGGAAAGATTCAGAACACTTTTTTTGACAGCCAGTGTATTTCAGTTTTCAAAAAGATGTTTTAAAACTAAGCATCTTGGCCCTGGCTGGCATAGCTCAGTGGATTGAGCGTGGGCTGCGAACCAAAGTGTCACAGGTTCGATTCCCAGTCAGGGTACATGCCTGGGTTGCAGGCCATGACCCCCAACAACCACATATTGATGTTTTTCTCTCTCTCTCTCTTTCTCCCTCCCTTCCCTCTCTAAAAATAAATAAAATCTTTAAAACAAACAAAAAAAACTAACTATCTTATACATGAAAGTCTCAAATAACTGCTTAAAAGCCTGGTATGCTTTTTATTTCAACCTTTACGACTGAACAACCTTTCTGTCTACCAAAGTCATATACATACAGGGTCCAGTACAAATAGCATCCCTTTTTTATTACAAAATCATAAGCATGTAATTATGTAACATAACAATATCACACACAAGCATACCACATAACATCTTAGGTGAAATGTTCCAATTAAAACTATAAATTGTGACATCCATAATATTACCCTACCAACCACACTCAAGCAGGCCTTCCTTCTGCTGGACCCTGTATATACAACTAAATCCTTGAGTAGGATTTAGCAGTTGCTAGGGACACCAGTAGTTATGATGCCAGAAAAGGAATAGGCTCACAAGTTTCTAACCATAACATGAAATGCTTGTTAAATAAGTAAAGCTCAGCTGTTAGCTTGCAATAAAATATTCTCATCTGTCTGTTTTTGATCAAAGTACCCCATAATTCAGGCAACTGAGTTTTCTAGATTATTGGTTGTTTTACTATACTAAAAGCCACTTATTGTAGGCAGAATAAAAAATAATAACATTAAAAAGATCATGTAGTTTGTTTTAGATAGGGCTGATATAGTATATCTTAAGTGTTTCATGCAATCTAATCTTGACATGAACATTAAAGCATTAAAATCTAATATACTTTCCAATTTCAAGCAAAAGTAAACCCAATTCTTAAAATAAAAACTTTATATTGAACATATACGGTATATGCTGTCAGCAAATGTTGTGCTAGACATATTTAAAGGGTAAAGAAAATCAACTTTTATATTTAAGAAATTGTCCATTTTCCAATATTAGTCTTTTTCACTTGGTGCTGTCACCATTGGTGTGAATATATAAACTAAATATGATATGACACAGCCCTTAAGGACAAGCATCTTATTTTTTAAGGGATGGGGATTTTAAATAACTTTTTTAACCCTGTACAACTTTAACATCTTTCACCCAAACAAGAAACAAAACAAAACAAACACAAAAGTGGTAAGTATTATAGAAAAGAGGTATAACAAAATACTAAGGGAGTTTAGGAGTCAGAAAATGTCCTTGGAGACAACCAGATGGTGAAGTGGGAAGAAGATGGGAGAGCAAGGAGGGAAGACAAGAGATCAGAAAAAGTTTCACAAAGGAGTCAGCATTTTATGAGTTTTTCAGAGAATAATGATTTGGATAAGATAAAAACTTGAGTTTAAAAAGAACAGGTGATTTGCTGAAGGTCACAAAACTACTTATTGCAAAGCCAGGCCTGGAACAACAACAGTTACCTGATACAGAAAGCAAGTAGGCTTTGGATTAGATTTTGGGAAAGAAGCAGCAGTTTGGGCAGTACTTTTTATCTAGTTTTTCTCATAACTTTTGTCTATTTTTCAATTTTTCTGGTTGAAGTAGGTCCCGTTGAAAAATATATTTGCTCAAAGGACACTGAGAACAAGAAAAATTCTGCAGTTTATGTTTAAATTACCTGTAATACTTGATCTTTCTCCTCTCTAAACACAGAGACTATAGGAAACCTTAGAAAAATATCTGTACCCTGGTATAGGACCAGTATCTGACTCAGGTGTTATAGTTACTTGTTAACTGAATGTACTACATGTGCTACATATTAGCACTTTATTATCTTTTATGTTCTTTACTTATTTTGTACATGTATGCCATGTTTCCCAAATTGCATGACAAGCTCCTAGTGATCACTTTACACTGTGTAGCAAGATAGGGTCCATGTCTTATTTCTGGTCCCGTTTCTAGATGTATCACTTTCATAAAGGACTCAAATGTTTGCAGAATAAGTAGATAAGCAAACAAAAGTGTCCTTAGTTTGTTTTCCACCTACAAAACTAAAGTGGAGAAATCACTCAATTTATCATTCAGAAACAAAAACCAAATCCCAAAGCCACTTTGCTATGAATCTGTGTTGATACTAATACTTTTTGCTGGGGGTAGGGTCAGGGTGGGAAAGAGAGGTCCTTATCTCTTTTGATGGACGATTACCACGGTTGAGGGGGCCACAGGGTAAAGAAAGTAACTCTCTTGAGAGGAGGCAGACACATTTGACTAGTTGCTCCTGTTCTCTCCCTAACTTTATATTGCAGTCCACCTTTACTCTCACAACACTCTATTTCTGGAATTTTTTCCATCATTGCTCTTAAACAAAAATAATAGAGGAGAGGAGAAGAATTCCAGAAAGATGAACATTTGACTTCATGCAATTTAGTTCACAGTAGCAGGACTTCCTCAAATGATCAAAGCATTCCAAAAAGTGAGAAAAAGCTAAAAGCTGTTAGAAATAGCCAAAGCCAACCATCTCTTTCTTGCCCAAGTTAACAGATTGTCAGACTTACTTCTCCTCTCAAAGACTTGGTTCTGTGCACATGCACAAAAGCATGTGTGCAGATGCCCTGTGTGGTTCTGGAATTCTAAACCCTGATGCAAGGGCAAACTTTTCAGTTTTGCTCCTCACAAAATACTGAACAAATGTTTGCTGAACTGAAATCCAACTGAACTAAAGAAAAACAAAGAGCATTAAAGCACTCACCAGCTGGACACCAATCATGGGGAACCATCATATTAAAAACCTTTCGTCATTCTCAAATTGTTTTTCTCATGCTCAAATTATAAGAGATTGATCATAATGATCATAAATTAATGCTATGGAACAAATGTTTTAATTTATATTTTATTCAAAGCCTTAAAATGTTAGTAATAAGTGGAATACTTATAAATAATGACTGGTGCATGTTAAAGTGTGAAACTCACATATTAAAAGCTAGACAAAATAAAAATTGACAGCTCAACTAAAACCAAACCACATTTTAAGTCATTTTTCACATAGCTAAACTGACATCATTGCCTTAACAAAGCACAAAGCACAAAGCACGCCTTGCATCTGTGTCGGTGGAGCTGAGCAGACACATATGTGGCCTAATTTATCTCCAGGCTGTGAACATTTTAGCGTGTGGCTATAATGTGCTTTCTGTGACTATTCAGCACAAGTGATAAAGCAATATTGCCTGCCTTGCCAGAAAGAGAGGTGAGTGGGAAAGTGCTCTACTGTTTCTATGAATTCCCAATGAAATTATATTGGAAATACATTTCAGAGGTTTCTGAATCTAGGGGTTTGAAGAAGACTTAAGAATAAATCTTCAAGCAGGTTACAACTGAATTTCAATGGAAGTTTCATCCTTCTCATTTTTCAGAAAAAGCTCTTCACTGACCTCAACTCTGGGTATATAGAGGGAGTGTTAGTATTCCACAAAAACAGAGTCAAATTAACTGCATTTGAGTTCCTCAGACTATATTCTCCTAACTAGAAAACTAAGTAAACATCCTAAGACAGTAAAGCAGAAGGAGGGTGGTAGTGCTGATGGTAGGGAGTGAGGAGGATAAGCCTTTCTCTTTTCTAGAACCAGAGCTTAATGTGTCCAAAATATGAGCTGAACAAAATCAGGGTCCCTGACCTCCGTGAAGACAAGGGCTTCAGTCTGTCTTGTTCATTGCTGTATTCCTAGCAGTGCCTGACACTGAAAATACTCAATAAATGTTTGCTGAATGAATTATGATGATGAATGTCTACCTTGTTATGGTCCTGTAAAGCCCCTGATAGACAGTCACAGGTCTTCTCTGACACAGGAAGAGGCAGGTCTCTAAAATGGGTAAGAGTACCTAGTCTGACTTCTTACTCTTTGATCTAGTGTCTTAAAAAGAGTGGAGCTCTTTGGGGCTCGCTAAGAGAAAGGGAGAAGAGCCCTAACTGATAAATGCCATTTTTAATGGTATGCCATTATCTTTATTTCCATAAGGCCAAGCATTCCTCTGAGTATCTTCCATGAGATGTTAATAAATGTCCAGCTATCCTACCTAGTCACTCTTTCTCACCTCACTTTACTTTTTTGTACTAAGTACTACTTACTAACAATCTCATTTGTTTGTGTTTTGCTATCTACATCCCTCCTACTAGAATGTACACTGCATGAAAGTTATCATCAATATTTGTTGAATAAATTAACAACTGCCAGGCTGTTCTAAGAGATGAATGAGAAAAACAAAATCCTATCCCTTCTACAGTTTGCTCTGTGAAGACATAATAAAAGTAAAAAGGAACCTGAGAGAAACAACACATTAAAGAGGTTTCTTTACCTCCCTATTTCCAGAGCTTTTACTGTGTACAGGGAAAACTGACAAAGAAACTTCTTCCCCTCACCTGAATATCTGACAGGAGTAATGTGTCCCACTTACACTGAACACACATTGAGAAATGCAGTCCTGTGTCTGACTTGGGTACTCCCACATGCCTGCTGTGATGCTGGCACTAAGATTCCTATATCTACACTTGGGTCAGTGTCTTAAACTGCCAGTGTGGTGACACCAGTAGTAACTAGGAAGAGATCATCAACAGTGTATAAAAGTCAAGGGACAAGATACTGAATTGAGAGTTCCAGTCATCCCTCCCTGCCTGGATATTCTCCCTCCAATTTCACTGCAGGAGGATCTAGGTTTTATTTATTCAGCTTGAGAGCTTCTGAGCTTCTCTATTAATTTTATAAAATTCTTGGCCATTATATACTCAAATATTTTTCCGCCCCATTTATGTTTGACATTGTTCTATAGCTCCTGCATGCTTCACATCTTTTTTCTTTGTGTTTCACTTTTGAAAATTTCTGTTAATCCATCTTTAGGTTTACTAGTTATTTCTTCAGCTATGTCAAGCCTGAGGATGAATCTGTTGAAAAAATTCTTCATCTTTGATATGACAAGTTTAAGATTTCCATTTGAATCTTTTTAGTTCTTACCTCTCTGCTAAGATTTCCCATCTGTTCATGAATGCAGTCTACCTTTTCCACTAGACCTTTTACATATTAGTCTTAATTGTTTTAATGTCTCTGTCTGATAGGTCCAACATCTAGTTTATTTCTCAATCTGGTCAGCTGTTTTATCTTTCAACATTTTTTTTCTTGCTGTTTAATGTTATGAAGTTTTTGATTGATTACTGGACATTTCTATAAAAGAAAACAGAGACTGAAGTAAATAGTATTTATTCGTGGAAGTGGGCATGTATCTTCTATTATGCCATCAGCATGAGAAGCTGAATCAATCTAGTCACTTGTCAAATTGTGTTTGGGTTTTGTTGTTGCTATCTGTTTAACTTCAGAGTACAGACTTCATATTTTTCTAGTGATGACCTACTGTTGCCTAGTGCTTAGTATAAGGCCTTAAATACTGCAGCTTTTCTCACTGTCCCTGCTCCACTTTCAGCTTTTAGCAGTCCCTGAATGCCTGCCCTACAGTGGGGATGGGAGGGGAGATGGGATGTCTTTCACCAGCTCTTGCTCTTGTCCTAGAAGTAGACTCTTGCTTATTATTCAGCATTAGGCTTTTCATGGGGCACATGAAATTTTCAGTTCTCCTCATCTGTCTAAATTTTTGGCAGAATATGTGCACCTGGGCTTCTGAAGCAGGGTCTTCTCCTGTCCCTGTCCCTCTTCAACACCATGGCAGTCAAATTCTGCCTTGAATTTGTGACAGAAAATTCTGTCTTAGGCAGAAAAGAGTTTCTGCCCTCTCCCCTAAATGGTACTAGACCTCTTGTTTTCATTGGCCTAGTATCCTGGAACTAAGAAGTTTCTCTACCTTTCTCATATGGGTAGATAACCCAGAATAGGGAATATCTGCCTAAAGTCCTATAGGTGAGGAAGATGTTGCTTTCCAACAGGCAAATAGGTTTTGATTCTACCTCTCCTCAGAGAGCAATGGAACTTTAGCTGGGTCCTGAGGATGACAGGGTTTGATATCCCTTCCTTGGTGGCTTAAGGCTTTTGCTTAATATGAAAGAAGGCTCTGAGGAAGAAGGCAATGTATTATGCCCATCTCTCACAGGAAACCAAACATTTTTGCATGCCTATATACCACTTTGCATGCCTCTTTTCCATTTCCTGATTTACCTGTAATCTTTCTTGTGAGAAAACCAGTAGAGGCCTATGGAAAAGAAAATAAATAGGGCTCCCAGTTACTTTAAACTGATACTTTAGCCCACATTTGGCCTTTAAGAAATGCATTAAACTTTCGGTAGATTCCTTCTTACCCATTTTCATGACGGTTACATCTTCATCCTATGGTCTTCTACAGGTGAAACACTTTATGTGTCCTATCTCTTTTCAGAGGGGCTTGTCACTCTTTGGAATTTAGTTCATTTGGCTGTCTTACAAACTCAGTTCACTAATGAATTCAAGAAAAGTTATAATTTTGAAGATTATATGGCCTTTACTCATTGTTATGATGGGAATTATGGTCCTTTGAGGATTTATTTTATTAAGAAAAGCAACAGTCATTAGCCACTTAATATTTTTTAACTCTTGGTCCTTGAAGATATAAGTTAAACCTCCTTATTCTTTTTTTCTCTTTTCTTTCTCCTCCTCCACTTCTTAAATCCATCCCAGTTCTAAATTTCTAAGATTCTGAGAATATCATAGAATGGAGGTATAAATGTAGGCTAGAGGTATGGAGAAAGAGAACAAGAAACTAAATTTGACTTTGAGGTAGTTTTTGGTCATTGAGAGAGACCCCTAAAGGAGTAATTATATTACAATGTGTAATGAGAGAGAACTGACAGTTTAAATGAAAAATCATGATGGGAATTTAGTATGAGGAGTTGGGGGAGCTTGAAGAGGGAAGACAGAAAAATCTGGGCAGGAAAGTTGTCACAGGCATAAATTGAACTGATCCTTGAAGTAGTTCTCTAAGTGGACAAGAGGAGTATATTCGAGGAAAAGAGGTAAGTAAACAATAGAAATGTTTAAAGCTAAAGGTACGGGGAGAGAGTACCAAGAGATGAGGATTAATAGCATCAGTTTTGTAAGCAGACAGATCAGAGTTTTAAAACTGGTCTGCTACTTCAACACTGTGGACTAGTTAAACCCTTTCAAATGCATTTTTTTCCTAGTCCATCAGATGGAATTATTAATGTTTCCCAATCAGAGTTGTTGTGAGGATTAAATGAGATAATCCACCTAAGGTCCTAGCTAAGTACATGTGGAACAGGTCTGTGCTCAACACATAATGGCTGTTACTACTATTAGCAGTGGTTCTCTAGCAGAGGACAGAGGCACCACACATTCTTTGCAGCAGTAGTTATTTGGGACTTTTCTAAAAACCTTAAGAAGTCTAAAGGGGTCACTTGCTTTAGAATAACAACTGCTTTCATGTAGCCTTAGTATAATCTTCTTATTCATTAAGATATTATGGTCCCTATCATTTCCTTGGCACAAAAACTATTAAAAGTATTTAGTAGTAGCTCATATTTAAAAGTAGCTCAGGAGAGAGTCCCTCCTACTGGAAACAGCAAGTAACAATTTACACTTGGCAAGTAGGAAGAACTACTACTTCATCTGTTTCACTGTATCTATGTAGGAGGAAAAGCAGATTTTAAAAAAATAGAGTATGTGCTGAAAAAACATTCTTATTTACAGGATAAAGTTAAATCCAGGTTCACATAATGCAAATATAGTGCAACATGTATATATTGTTCAGCAATGACTCCAATTTTTTTACTGAAAACCAAAGTTTGGCCCAGGTCTACAACATCCAGGACTCATTTTGATGATGGTTACATTTTCACCCTATGCTGTTCCAAAGGTAAAACAATTTATGTGTCCTATCTCTTTTCAGGGAGGCTTGTCACCCTTTGGAATTTAGTTCACTTGTTTGTCTTACAAACTCAGTTCACTAATAAAGTCATGAAAGGGTGGTTGTTTACTATTTGCTTTTGTCTTAGGCTACTAGAGCCTACAGCATTTCTCCAGACATTTAGTAATCTTGAAGAGACCTGGAAAACTGCCCTCCTGGTGTTGCTGAGGATTAACTCCATTATCTGAATCTGATTCCTTGGGCTATGCTACCTGTCTATGGTTGAATCACTTCTGAGAAACAAGACTTGGCCTAGAGAATGCCCTAGAACAGCGGTTCTCAAATTTTAGCCTAAATTGCATATAGCATTTGTTAATACACAGAGGGCTGAGCCCTAGTCCTAAAATTTTTTTGATTCAATAAAGGGTAGGGCTCTATAATCAATTTTCCTAACATACTCCCAGGTGATGCTGATGCTCTTGGTTCTAGCATTGTGCTCTGAGGACACTGCCCTCAGAAGTTTTTGATTTCAGAGTGGTGCTCCTTCTTATTACCTGAGGTGTGTGTTAGAAGAAACAACTGTCACTGGTTTATAGAGACATCTGTAAGAATAAGAGACAAATGAATAAACAACAACAGGGTAAGTCAAAGACTGAAAGGAGAGGGAAAAATTATTTCCGTTATTTTTTGAAAGGGGTTAATTCTGAGGCTAACTTAGGGGTAGGGTAGGTAGAAAAGTGTTGGCAGGTCAGCTTTTTCTCATATTATTTTCATTAGATCCTGGGAGCACAGAGCCAGTTTCATCCAAGCCTATCAATAGTAGCTCCATCGTACTTCCTACACCAAGATGGACTGTGTAGTCTCAGGAATACAATCTCTAAGGATAATGTCCTGATCTTTTCCCAAACGTCACCTCCTCTCAGAACTAAAAGAGGTTACCCACATTACTAGGTGCCTATTTTTAATGCTTTAGAGGACAAGCAGGCACTTTGGCTATTTTCTTTATGAATTCTCTGTACTTGATTACATTGGCCTCTTTTTCATCTCTCTTATTTTGAAGACCAGATATGAGAGAAAAATTGAGGCTAGAAGGACAGTGAAAACCTGGGCCCTAGCCCTAGCCCTGGCTCTAACACTCCCTTTCTGTGTGAGCTAAGGGAGTCTCAGTCTCACTCAATCTTAGGCTCCTTGTTCATAAAATAAAAAGGAATGATGGAAAGATTTACATAATTATTTTAGGAAAGTCTTCCCAATTCTAAAACTCCATATTTCCTTATTACCACAAAAAGAGAAATATATATATCTGAGGTGACGACGAACAGTTAAGAAAGTTTATATTCCATTTGAATTTGTAATTACCCTTTAAAGTTGCATAGTTCAATACAGTAGCTTCAAGCCACAGACAGAACATTCTCATCTCAAAAAATACTATTTGTCAGCATTGCTTTAGAAGTCTAACCATAAAAGAAGAAATGATTCTGTTTTCTTTTCCACTGAAGCATGTTTCTTTCCTTCTCCCTCCATTTCTTTGCCTTCACCAATAAAAATCTGTCTGGAATCATTGAAATATTTTCCTTAATTCTAACTTTATCTTAAAGTTGCAGCCACAACCGTGTAGCAGATATATACAAATTTACAACAAAATTCTATTTCTAGAGCATAAAATGATTTTTTTTGTCAAAGAATAAGTTCCTGAGTAGTATAATAGCCTCTAGAAATCTTTAAATTAGTATTTTCTCATCTGCCTAGAAGGGTTTGGTAGTGATTTTGATTTTAAACAAGGGGATTCTGGCCATAATGTCATGCACACAGTGGAAACATAGATATCAATTTCAATAGCTTGCTCCTTTAAAACCTGAGTTCCTCCCTATATCTTCAAGAGACTTTTTTACATTTTATTGTATTTGCCAATGATACCTTAGACAAGGGTCTGATCTCCAAAATATATAAAGAACTCAAACAACTCCACACCAGGAAGACAAACAATCCAATTAAAAAATAGGTGAAGGACCTGAACAGACACTTCTCCAAGAAGGACATATAGAGGGGCCAGAGACATATGAAAGGATGCTCAGCATCACTAGCCATCAGAGAGATGCTAATTAAAACCACCATGAGATACTACTTCACACTGGTGAGAATGGCCATCATAAACAAAGCAACAAACAAGTGTTGGAGAGGTTGTGGAGAAAAAGGAACCCTAGTGCACTGTTTGTGGGATTGCAGACTGATGCAGCCACTGTGGAAAACAGTATGGAATTTCCTCAGAAAACTGAAAATGGCAATTCCACTGCTGGGATTATACCTTAAGAATTCTGAAACACCAGTTCAAAAGAACCCATGAACCCCAATGTTTGTAGCAGCACAATTTACAACAGCCAAGTGCTGGAAGCAACCTAAGTGCCCATTGGTAAATGAGTGGATCAAAAAACCATGGTACATTTACACAATGGAATTCTACACAGCAGAGAAAAAGAAGGAGCTCCTACTCTTCACAACAGCATGGAGGGAACTGGATAGCATTATGCTAAGTGAAATAATCCAGGTTGTAAGTGACAAATACCATATGATCTCACATATAAGTGGAACCTAATCAACAAAACAAACAAGCAAGCAAAATAAACCAAAGATATTGAAATAAAGAACAAACTGACAGTAACCAGAGGGGAGTAGGGAGAGGAATAACAGGGGAAAGAAGGGGAAGGGTCATCAAGAAACATGTATAAAAGACCCACGTACAAAGCGAAAGGGGGAAAGGATGGGTGTAGGAGGTAGAGGTGGGTGGGAAGGGGAAAGTGGTGGCAAGAAAATGGAGACAACTGTACTTGAACAATAAAAAAATAAATAAATATACAAATACAAAAAAACTTCTATGTGTCTTTAAGCAGTATTGTCAATACAGTTGTCCCTCACTATATTGCAGTTCACTTATTATGGCTTCAATATATTGCGTTTTTTAAGAAAAATATATCTAATTCTGTATTGCAGAGTTTTCACTATATTGCGGGACTTTGTGGTATATAGGTATTTATATAAAATTTATGATTTTAATTATTTTTGGCTAAAAACTTTTAAGCAATATAAAAATGTTAATTCAAACATATTAAAAATATTAAATCAAAATAAAATACAGTATGTATTTCATTAGCAGGTGAATACCATACTATACACAATGAAAATGCAGTACGCCACTATCGTTTGAGCAAGTTTGCTATAAGACTGTACACGGCACACTATTGGCTGATGGATTGGAGGGTGACCAACCATAGCACTGTGTTCTGTATCCTGGGTGCTAATTGGCTCAGTGACCATACGATCAGTCTATTTGCTCTCCTACACTGTGCCCATACATTCAGCATCTCTCCTGGTCCACTTCACGTTGACGTCTGATCACTGTGGGTAGTGTTGCTCTGCGGTGTTGTGTTTTTGTGAAATTTTCGTAAAAGGTTGAATTTATTTCAAACCTTATGATGCCACCCAAATGTTCTGCACCTTCTAAGGCTTCTGGCAGTGAACCCAAGTACCAGAGGAATATGCTTACCATCAAAGAAAAGGTGGAACTTTTCGACATGTTAAAGGAAGGCAAAAGCTACGTGGCTGTAGGCCGCCATTATGGGATCAACGAATCTACTGTTCACTACATAAAGAAAGACAAGAAGAATATTAGGTCTACAGCAACAATGACTTTTAACAAGACTGCAAAGAGGGTGGTCACTTCCAGCAATAAGGCCATTGTGAGGATGGAGTCTGCATTGGCCCAGTGGATAAATGACTGTAGGAAGAATATCTTGCTGGATACCAACACCATCAGGACAAAGGCCAAGAAACTTTATGATAGTTTTGTGGAAAGCATGGATGTTCATGACGATGGTGAGGATGAAGATGAGGACAACAACAAAGAAGCAGGACCGTCAAGTGCTTCTCCCACCACACCAACTCCATTCAGTGCCAGCAAGGGCTGGTTTGACAAATTCCAGAGATGCTTTGGACTCAAGAGTGTTTCTCTGCATGGAGAAGCTGCCTCTGTGGATAAAAAGCAGTGCCAGGAACTCCCCATAACTATGTTCATCACTTGGACAAAGAGATCAGTTACGCCTACGCCTTTAGCGGAAATAGAAGTTACAGCCCAGGGCAAAGATACTGCACCACCTGATGAAGCACCTGATGAAGTGGTGCCTTCAGAAGAGCTGTACTGCTTTTCTTGGCTGTGCAGTACATTCACCTCATTGTACTGATGTCAATGCACAGCTACATAATTCATGATCTTCATCATTCAAGTTGTAGTATACTTCACTGGAGAGTGCCCATATAGAATTTTCTATGTTGTTAAAATTACGTAGATTTAAAAGTGTAGAAAGTGTTTAAGAGCATATGAAGTATTTATAAGAGTGTGGGAAAAGTTAATAAGAGAGTTGGAAAGGTTTATAGGAGTGTGGGAAGGGTTTATAAAGTCTTAATATATATATAAATAATAAAATAAATATAACGCCACTACTTTGCAGATTTTCACCTATGGTGGGGGTCTCTGGAACATAACTCCCATGACAGGTGAGGGATCACTGTAACATAGTTTCTGGAGTCAGACACAGCTAAGTCTAAATACTGGTTTTGCCATTTGCTAGTTGTATACCTTACTATTTAAATTCTAGGAGCTTAAAATTTATTTACATATAAATGAAAATAATTAACAGTATCTATCTCATAATGCCATGGAAGTTAAAATGAAGCAGTGTATTTAAAGGCACTTAGCAGACAAAAAAATCACAAAAAATTAACTACTGATATTAAAAATCTCATGGGATTCAAATTCATGCCCAAAGAACAGAATATCTATTAAGGATCAAAATATCAACTCACAGATTACTTTCAAGTTGCAAAGGAATAAAAAAACAACTTTACAAAGGATATCAGATCATCTTAGCCAAGTAAGATAACCTGACATTACATACCTCCTCAAGTCATGCAACATGAAATACACTGTATCATTTATAAAGCATTACTGAACATAATAATTGCTTGAATATAATCAAGTAGTTAGACACAGCTTTCAATGGTTAGGAAATACTGGAGAAATAAAGGAACAAATTGAACAACAACACAAAAAAAATGAACAAATCCAGAATGTGGGCAGCAGTGGCCAGCCTCTAGGTTGACATGCCATACCTGCCTATTGGTATCTATACCCTATGTGCCCTCCCATACTGTATTAGTGCTGGTCCCTATAACCAAGAGAATTTGGCAGAAGTAACACTATGTCACTTCTAAGATGAGGTTATAAAAATTACCCTAGCTTTCAGCTCCATCAGTCTATGTGTGTGCCCACTTGCATGTATGTGCATGTCTTTCCTCTTAGATTGTTCAGTGTGGAGGAAGTTAGGTGCCATGTTGTTAGCAACCCTATGACTAGACCAAATGGCAAAAAACTTAGGCCTCCTTCAGCACCAAGGCCATGTGGGAGAAGTATGGTCTGAAGTACATCGAGGAGTCCATGGAGAAGCTGAGCAGATGGCACCAGTACCATCCTAGCCTACAATCCTGAACAGGGCCTGGACAATGTCCGGTGCCTGACTTGATTCAACAAAACCTCCAACATCAATGACTTTTCTTCTGGTATGGCCAACAGTAGGGCTAACAGCTCCATTCCTTGGGCTATTAGACAGGAGAAGAAAGGGCACTTTGAAGACCTGTGCCCTTCCCAACTTTTCCCCCATTCTTCCCCTCCCCCTTTTGGCTGATAACCCTCCATGTAATCTCCATTTCTATGATTCTGCTCCTGTTCTAGTTGTTTGCTTAGTTTGTTTCATTTTTGTGGGTTTTTTTGTTTCAGTTGTTGATAGTTGTGAGTTTATTGTCATTTTACTGTTCATAGTTTTTTATATCTTTAATAGATAAGTCCTTTTAACAGTTTGTGTAAGAAGGGCTTGGTGATGATGAACTCCTTTAACTTAATCTTATCTGGGAAGCAGTTTATCTGCCCTCCCATTCTAAATTAAAGTGTTGCTAGATAGAATAATCTTGGATGTAAGTTCTTGCCTTTCATGACTTCGAATACTTCTTTCTAGCCCCTTCTTGCCTATAAGGTTTCTTTTGAGCAATCAGCTGATAGTCTTATGGGAACTTCTTTGTAGGTAACTGTCTCCTTTTCTTTTGCTGCTTTTAAGATTATCTCCTTATCTTTGATCTTGGATAATGTAATTATGATGTGCCTTGGTGTGTGCTTCCTTGGGTCCAACTTCTTTGGGGCTCTCTGAGCTTCCTGAAGTCTATTTCCTTTGCCAGATGGGGAAATTCCCCTGCATTATTTTTGCAAGTAAGTTTTCAATTTCTTGCTCTTCTTCTTCTCCTTCTGCCACCCCTATGATTCAGATGTTGGAATGTTTAAAATTGTCCTGGAGATTCCTAAGCCTCACCTCATTTTTTTGAATTCTTGATTCTTCATTCTGTTCTGGCTGAATGTTTATTTCTTCCTTCTGGTCTAAACCATTGATTTGAGTCTCAGTTTCCTTCCCATCACTGTTGGTTCCTTGTACATTTTCCTTTATTTCACTTTTCATTCCCTTCACTTTTTCCTCTATTTTGCAACCACACTCAACCATTTCTGTGAGCATCCTAATTACCAGTGTTTTGAACTCTGCATCTGATAGGTTGGCTATCTCTGCATCACTTAGTTCTATTTTTGGAGCTTTGTTCTGTTCTTTCATTTGAACCATATTTCTTTGTCTCTGAGTACCTGTTATGTTGTAAGGGGAAGAGTGTTAGGTATTTACCAGAGTGGGGCAACCCACGTGGCTGCACTGTGGCACTGAATGTCAGGGAGGGGTCATAGAGGGAACACAGATGCTTCCTTGCTTGCGTGGCTCTTGCCCTTTCAGTCACTTTTCCTGCTACCATACAATTGGGTCCTTCTGGTGCTGATTCGCAGGTGAGTGGGTTCGTATATGTTCTAGATCCCTGTGGGTCTCTCCAACAAACTCTCCTGTGATGCTGGGAGTTTCTCCCTGCATCATGACCCCCACACATTTTACAGTCAGAGGTTTTAAGGTTTTCATTTTCTATGCTGGAACCCTGGGTTGTGTGGTCTGTCTCACTCCCCAGTTGTTCCTCCCAGTTTATCCACATGCAAATGTGAGACCACTAGCTGCTGTCTTGCCTGACCAGTCCTCCAGCTGCTGACTTGCCGCACATCCTCTCCACTCTGGCTACCTGTCTCCACCCCTCCTACCAGTCTGGATGAATGTTTCTTCTTTAACTCCTTGGTTGCTGGACTTCCATACAGTTTGATTTTCTGGCAGTTCTGGTTGTTTTTTGTTTTTAAATTTGTTGTCGTCCTTGTTTTGGTTGTGCAAGGAGGAAAACTGTACATACCTATGCCTCGATTTTGGTTGGAAATCCTCAGAAATTTAAATTTTCTTAGGTGTGATAATGGTTTTGTGTCAAAGAATGCTCTGTTTTTAGGAGTTTTATGCTTATGTATTCTGGTGAAAGCAGTATGTTTTAATTTATTTTCAAATGGTTCAGAAACAAGTAGGTAGTTAGATGAATATAGATGAAATAAATATGGTAAATTTCAACAATTACATATATAATATAGGTAGTGGGTATATGAGTATTCATTGTACTAGCCTATAAATTTTTGCTTATGTTTAAAACTTTTCCCTAATTACAATGTTAGAAGACAATTAAATCACCCACCAATTAGAGTTATTGTTATTAGATTTAAAAAATTATTGATATTCAGTTTAGAAGTTTTCACAATTATAAAACAAATATATCTGAGGAGTATTGTTGAACTAATAGTTCAACTTAAAAGTTATCCCATTTCCTCATGTTTGCTGGAGGTTAAAAAAAATAGTTGGTACTGATAACTTTGTTTTCTTTTCCTGTTTTCATCTCATTTTATTTTTCATTAAAAGCAGACAATTACTAAGACCAAGAGGGAATTTGTCCAGTTCAGTATCTGGGTGCAGATATGACCATAAATTCAATGTTATATAATAAATGATGAACTTATGTATTTACCCAAAACACTGGAGGGGGCACAGTGGGGGGAAAATAGCAGGACAAGACATTCACATCCATAAGTTAATTGGAAAAGAACCTTTACAACCAATGAGTTAATTTGCAAATTTAATAAAAGTTTTACTTCTTACTAACATGATACTGACTTACAGAATACTTAATATATATAATACATAATGTATTATGTATTACATATTACATAATGCATTACATAATACATGATACTTTAAATAATACTGACATGAAAATATTATCTGGGTGTTAAGTTTTCAATTTAAGAAAAATTCAGTGACACTATCACGAACACATCCAAAATAGACTTAAAAAAAAAAAAAAACTAACATAGTTGCCCTGACCAATGTGGCTCAATTGGTTGGGCATCAACACACAAAGTGAAAGGTCGGTAGTTCGATTCCTGATCAGGGTGCATGTCTGGGTTGTACATTCGGGTCCCCAGCTGGGGTACATTTGAGAGGCAACCAACTGATGTTTTTCTCTCACATCAATGTTTTTGTTGCTCTCTTTCTCCCTCCCTTATTACCCTCTCTCTAAAAATAAATAAAATCTTATTAAAAACTGAGATAGTCAAAACAATAATTCAGCATTTATTTTTATGTTAAGAACATTTTATATTTCTAAATTGCCTCAGTGAGTTTTTGTTCTCATGTCATGCATTTGTAAAATGTTTTCAAAGCAGAGTAAATACTTTCAAATTTAGTTTACATTTATTTAGTATAATATGTAATTTAAAATAAGTTTTACTTTACACCAATAGAAATGTAAATTAAAACTATCCTGATACATCATATCAACACATTGTTAGTGAGGCTGTGGCAGAAACAGGAACTCGTCTGCATCAGTAATGAGGATGGAAATGTTACATCCTTTACAAAGGGAAAATGTGGGTACTATCTACCAAAATTACATATACATGGAATTACATTACATATACCATATACATGGTCTAGCACAAATAACACATCTTTTTATTTAAAAACCTTTTATTATAAAATAATAAGCATGTACTCCTATATATAACAATATCACACTCAAGCACATGACATTTTAGGTGAAATGTTAGAACTATAAATCATTACATCCATATTATTACCCTACCAACCACACTCAAGTAGGCATTAGCAATCCCATTTCTCCTAAGTATTCTTTTTTTTATTATAGGATCATTTATAGCAAAAGAGTGAAAACAAAGTAATCAATTATTCAGACCAGCTGACTAAACAATGGTACTTATGTATAAACAATGAATTACCAAAGGCTGTAGAAGAAGAAGAAAATTATATACTAGTATGAAGTGATCATATAGACATATTGTAAATAAAGTGGGGTGGAAACTACATAGTGTGTTATTGTTTAAGAAAGAGGATAAATATATAAAATTTAGATTTTTTAAGTTACCAGTGAAAAAGGAAAAAAGTAAGATAGAGGAAAGAGAAACCAAAACTAAATTTCTTTGAATATGTCTTGTTTTAATAGATTAAATTGGGCTATATAAATATTTATGTAATTATAAATTTCATAAAACTAAAAAATTTTATAGCTTTTTATAAGACCATAAAACTATAAAATTACAACTATAAACCTTAAAATTTTATAGTTTTTACTTATATGATAAAGTTTAATAAAACTATAAAAATAAAATTAAAACAAATTAGCCAAATAACCACACAGAGACAAACTGTACCAAGTGACTTTCTAAAATGGTAATATGATTCTTTTATACACATGACTAAAGATAATTGCTTTAAAAAATCAAACTAGTTTCAGTAATCATATTGGTGGTGGTAGTATTGATAATATTGTTCTGAAGGTTAAGTAAAACACCTATAGTCCTAAGTCTGAGTTGGAAATCGGTTTATATTCAGTTATGTTTATCTCTAAAGAAGATGTATTCTCATGATATCCACTGAAAAGACCTAGAAATGAATAGCAACCTAGAAGCAATGAATGCACCCACTAACCAGAGTATAGTCTTGGAGAAATACCTAATTCTAGGTCTGAGGCAGGAAATACACAAGATGAACCAAGAACTAATAATCATACTTTTAAACAATCCATATATCAAAGAAGAAATCAAAAGGGAAATTAGAAAGTGTTTTCAACTGAACAGGAAAACACTACATGTCAGAATTCATGTGAAGTAGCACTTAGAGAGAAACTTATACTAATCAATGTCTATATTAGGAAAGAATTATCTTAAACAATTACAACTTTCACCTTAAGAAATTAAAAAAAAATAGCAAGTTAAGCCCAAAACAAGCAGAAGAAAGGTAATAATCAAGATCAAAGTGCAAACCACTGAAATAGAAAACAGAAAGGCGATAAGAGAAAATTAATTAAACCAAAAGCTGTTTGAGAGTACTGATAAAACTAGTCAAACCTCAGCTAGATTAATCAGGAATAAAATAAAAAAGAAACTGATATTACTATACACCAATATTAAAATTACTAAGATCAGAAATTCAAAAGGAAATATCACTACAGAGTCTACAGATGTTAACAAGGGCATATTATGAAAAAATTTATGGACTATAAATTTGACAACTTAGATGAAATGAAAGTATTCTTTAACTACCATAATTTACTCAAAAGAATAACCTGAATAGTCCTAAAGAAATGGAATATGTAGTTAAAGCCTTTCCAGAAAACAAATGAGCAGAACAAAATTCTAGGCCCAAAAACACCATAGGTGAATTCTACCAAACATTTAAGAAAGGAATAATGCTAATCCTACACAAATTCCTCCAGAAAACTGAAAGGGAGAAACTCCTCAACTCATTCAGAGTCTAGCATTACCCTGATACTGGAGCCAAACCAAGACATTACAAAGAAGGGAAGCTACAAACCAATATCCCTCAAGGACACCCATTCTGAAAATAACCTTGAGCAAATCACATTCAACAATAGCTGAAAAGGATATATCATGTCCAAGAGGTGTGGTTTATACTAAGAATGCAGACTTGTTTTAACATTCTATAATAGATTAATATAACTCACATATTAACAAATTAAAAACAAAAATAATGTGTAATCATCTTAATAGATGGTGAAAATATTTGACAAAATTCAACACTTGCTCGTGCTAAAAAGTTAGCAAGCTAGGAGTAGAAGGGAATTTCTTCCCTCTACTGTTAAGAGTAAGGCAACGATGTCCATTCTCATGGCTTCTCTTCAATATTGTACTGCAGGTTTTGACCAGAGAACTCAAACAAGGGAAGGAAGTAAAGGGCATCTAAACTGGAAAGAAATAAAACTATTCTTGCTCACAGACATGATGGCCTACATAGAAAGTTCAACAGACCCAACCAAAAAAATCTACTAAGATTGATAAGTGAATTTAGCAAGGTTGCAGGATAGACAATGTACAATGTGCAAAAATCAACTGTATTTCTACATATAGGCAACACTTTAAAAAATTAAATAAAAAACGATTTACAAATATCATATGAAAATGTGAAATACTTGGGGTAAAATGACAAAAATATACAAAATGCCAGTATACTAAAAGCCATAAAAGTTTTTTTCATTGCTTATTTTGTTTTTTGATTTCCAAGTTCTATATTGTTTTAAACAACATATCATAAAAGTTCAAGTGATACAAATAAATACAAAGAAAATAGCCATAATGCAACCTATTTTTCTCCACCCAGAAATAACTAGTTTTTACATTTGATGGTCATTTTAGACATCTATCCATGCATATATCCAATTGACTGTAAAACACTTCTGACAGAAAGTAAAGAAGGCTTAAATAACCAGAGAAATATATCCTGTTCACATGGTATCAATTCTACCCTAACTGAGCTATAGATTCAGTGCAATACTAATCAAAATCTTAGTAGGTAATTTGCAGAAGTTATACAGAATATTCCAATTACAATACAATTAAATTAGAAATCAATAACAGAAAGACAGCAGGAAAGTCCCAAAATATTTAGAAATTAAACCATGGATATAAAAGGAAATCACAGGGAAATTAGAAAACATTTTGAAGTAAATGATAATAAAAGTGCAATGTATCCAAATTGTGGAATGCAGCCAAATCAGTGCTTACAAAAAATTTCTAATTTTAGAATAAGATAAAAGGTTTAAAAATCTATAATCCAAGTTTCTGTTTTAAAACTTAGTAAAAGAAGAACAAATAAATTCAAAATAAGTGAGCAGAAGGAAATACTTAAAAAGAGAAAGTCATTCAATGTTTCTCTTTCTGACCATGCTAGAATAACTTAAAATCTAAAAAAAAAAAAGAAAAAAATGAAATAATTATTTCAGATATTGCACAACAGGAGCATAGAACAGTGATCACCAAAAGAAGAAAAACAAAGAACATGAGCCCTAAGACTGTCCCAGATATCCCTCCACACTAAGATGGCTATAGTAAAAAAGATGAAAAATAACAAGGGCTGCTTAAGGATGTGTAGAAATTACCTGTATTTGACATGTATAATGCACACTTCTTGCCCAAATTTTTTAGGGAAACATAAAGATGACCATTATATATGGGTATAATAATCCCGTGCGTAACACGCATAAAAACATAGGTGTGCATTATACATCGCAATATACAGTAAAGCCCTGAGACATTGCTAATAGGAGTGTAAAATGGTGCATCTGCCTTGGAAAATAGTTTAGTAGTTCTTCAAAAAGCCAAACAAAGAAGTTACCACATGACAAAAAAATTCCACTCCTAGGTATACATTCAAGAGCAATGAAACATTATGTTCATACAAAAACTTGTACATGAATATTCACAGCAACATTATTTTTAATAGTCAAAAAGTGGAAATAACCCAAATGTTCATCAACTGATGAATGGAAAACAAAATATTGTATATATATCCATATAATGGGATATTATTTGAAAATAAAAGTAACAAAGTACTCATATAAGCTACAACATGGATGAGCCTTGAAGACATTATGCTAACTGAAAGAAACCAGTCACAGAAGACCATATAGTGCATGACTGGATTTATATGAAATGTTCAGAAGAGGCAAAGGTATGGAGACAGAGAAGAGATGAGTGGGTGCTTAGAGCTGGAGATAAAGAGAAGAGACATGGGAAAGAATGAGGAGTAGCTAATGGCTCTGGGGTTTCTTTTAGGAGGGATGAAAATGCTTTAAGACTGTGGTGATGGCTGCACAACTCTGTGAATATACTAAAAACCAATGAATTTTGTACACTTTAAATAGGAAAATTATACTGTATCTCAATAAAGCTGTTTAGAAAGAATGGTGTCTGGCCCCTTTTCCAACAAATTACACAATATGGGGAATAAGCATTTTCATTTAGGAATGGAAGCAGTATCTGTTCCAATCTTTCTATGTCTAGATATAAGGGTATAAGGTACATGAAAGAAACATTCTAGAAAGCTAGTTTCATGACTTGAAGATGACTATATTGATTACAAATTACCCCAAAACACTGCAGCTTAAACCAACAAATACTACCTCACACAATTTCTGAGGGTCAGGAACAGAGTGGCTTAGGTGGGTGGATCTGGCTCAGGTCTCTAATGAGGTTGCAGTCACACTGGAGCTGCAATCTCTGAAGACTTGACTGTGGTTGGAAGGTCTGTTTCCAAGCTCACTTATGTGGCTATTGGTTGGAGGCTTCAGTTCCTCCTGTTGTAGGCCTCCCCACAGGGGTGTTCAGGACATGGTTTTACCCAGAGCAAGTGCTTGGAAAGGCAGATATCAAGTGTGACAGTAATTGAGACAGGAGCTCAGTCTTTTATGACCTAATGTCAGAAGTGATACACCATCATTTTTGCCGTGTTCTATTGGTTATGCAGATCAATTCTGATACAAGTGAGGAGAGAATAGACAAAGGCATCAATATCAGGAAGTGGGCCTCACTGGGGTCATTGTGGAGGCTGGCTATCAAAATGACATTATCACAATAAACAGACCAAAAATCTCACATAAGCAAATGTTTGATCTTTGCACTGAAAGAGATAAAATGTATACTTACTATTCAGCAGTGTCACAGATATACTCTTGAAGATGTTTTCAGAGTTGTGATAAAAGGGTTTGTAATAACTGTTCATACAATTTTCTATTCTCCTTATGACTGAGTATCGTTAGCACAAAGCAATACAAAATTGATGAGCTGGGGGCTGGTGGAGGAAGTATGCCAAGGCTTTAGTCAACCACACTCTCCCCTGTGCCCCTACTATTGACAGATGAGGAAAGAGTCCTAGTTGTAGAAAGGCTAGGTGACTCTACCAGGATCATACGGTGATAGAGCAGGGAGTAGATTTCATCCTCTGCGTGGTCTCATTACATCAGGAGCTAGGCATCAGAAAACCGATGGCAGTGGCTCGTAAGACAGATGGCATGTTAAACATGTGAGCATTAAATCAATATATGCTGAACAGCTGGTCACTATAGAATTGTCACTTCTTTGTGTGGCTTTTCAACATTGCCCTATACTGTATTACTTTCTCAGGCAGCAGTGGTCTCTTACCCTCTCTCCACTCCAAATGAGAGATGATCTACTTAGCTAGGGGGCGAAAGGAATCACTTTTTTAGTTTAGCTAATATTTATAGAGTATCTGTTCTATACCCAACACTGTACATGGAGATGTGAAGATTAAAAAACATGGTCCTGTCACTCAAAAAGCAGATAGTTAAGTTGAGAAGACAAGACCTAAATCTGGAACACTAAGAAAATTAGACATCATGTGACAGGCCAACATAAATATTTAAATATTCTGAATAATTTTATTTAATGAAAATCTTATATAATTCTTACAATATGCCAGATACAACTACATTATAATATTAATTCTTAATCCTCTATGAGTTTATCCCCATTTTTCAGATGAGGAAAGTTAGGTCTGGAAAGCCTAAGGAATTTGCCAAAATTTTCATGCCTGGTTAGAATCTGGGCCAGATACAAGCCCAGAAAGAATGGCTCCAGAGTCTGCACTTTTCTTAATCACAGTAGTATGAGGCTTCTCAATAACAGTAACAATTATTCTTTGGCTTCCTTCATGTGTGCTTTTGTTCAGGGTTCTGAAGGAAAGCCAATCATGAAAATCAAAACCTCCTCTGAGAAATCCTGGCTGTACTGGGGAAGAGAGTAGAGCTAGCACAGTACAGTAAGGATGTCTTAGGATAGCTTGTTAACCCTGTGGAAATATGTGAGCATGGTTGAAGAAACATTCACTAAATGAGCTAGTGCTTTTCTGGTGCCAAAATGAAAGATAAAATTGAATCATAACTGCAATTAGCAAATTAGGCTATAGATGGAATGAAGAAATTAAATGGATGTACTGTTCGGCAAATGCGAAAATAAATTAATTTGGCTCTGTCAAAGCACACTAGAATGTGGGGAGATTTAATATAACCTTCTAAAGATTTCTTCCCAGAATCATACCATAAGAAAATAGCACACCACACCAGGAACAGATGTATTCCATCATTTTTAACGAATACGAAAAGTAGTTTGAAAAGAATAAAGTGATATGTAGGCCTGGGAAGCCTTTTGCTTGAAGCAATGAATTCCATTTTGGTAAAAATTTGCCAACTTTGCCACCTTATAAAGCAATTGCTGTCTCTTTCCTTTATATCTGAATTTTACAACTTTGGAAAATGTTCCTTGCAAAAAAGAAGGGATATTGCACACCGCTGGCAATCTTCATATAATAAATTTCTACTTTGTGTTCTTTCCCTCATATATCTTGAATTATCCATGGATCTATCAATTAAAACCTCAGAACACACTGTCCAAAACTGTAGGAAGAGGCCTTATGTAGAGCCAACTGGCTTGTAAGCAAGGCAGCACAGTGAATAGCATTTGGGTTGGATTTTGTTTTTTTCCTAAGATAACAGGCTAGTATGCAAGTGACCTTTGAAAAATGAAGAGGTTAGGAGCACCAAGAAGAGTGCAGTTGAAAATCCATCTATAACTTTTGTCTCTCCCAAAACTTAATATAGTTGTCCCTCAGTATCTGAAGGGATTGGTCCTACGGCCCCACAAATACCATTATTCACAGATGCTCAAGTCCCTTATACAAAATGGCATAGAATAATCAGCCCTCCATATCCATGGCTTCCCAACTGAGCATTGAAAATACATACCTGTGGTTGGTTGAATCCACAAATGTGAAACCCAGGGATACAAAGAGCCAAGACAGCCAACTGTATATTTATTGAAAATCCAGGTATAAGGTGGACCCACATAGGTCAAACCCATGTTCAAGCGTCAACTGTAGTTTATGGTAATTTTTAAAACATCTTAAAGATTTAAAAACTCTAAAATTCAAAACTTTATTTAAAACTCTTATACCAATTAACTTTATCTGAGCACAGAAGGTTCATAGAATTCCAAAAGAAAAGTCTAGTAACTTTTCTTTTAAATTGACTATTCCTTTAAATTACCATAGTTTGCCATATATAATCCACACCCACATTTTTGGCCCAAAATTTCAGGGAAAAAAATCTTTCATTTTATTGTTTTAATTTAATTTTTATCTATTCATATTTGGAAGCAAAACTGATTATCACATTCCAGGGTATTATTTTGCATATGGATATTGTTATTGCTTTCTAGAGTTATACCTTTAATGCATAAGCATAAATAAAATAATTAAAAATATTTGTACAGGTATGGCATTAGTACTACCCATGTATAATGCACATCTTTATTTTTCCCTCAGAAATTTGGGCAACGAGTACACCTTATACACAGCAAAATATGGTATATCAAAGTTACCATAACTACCTTAGAGTCTCAGCATAAGAGCAGCTTTTAGGAGGGGATCCAGTTCATTCCAATTACCATATCTGAAAAGTTCACACTCAACTTTCACAGGAGGCATTTTTTCATTCTCTTAAGAAAGATTTGACCACATCCTCACTAAACTACCTTGAAGTACAAATGTTCTCCTTTCATTTGTAAGTATGGTAAGTTATCATCTACTTTAGACTTATATTAAAATTATGATGCTAACATGACAGAAACAAAAGGAAATGGAATAAGGAGGAGTTTTTAGCACATAATGGAGGGTAGTCTGACTATGACAATGTTGGCATGGGGGTATGTGTGTAGTCAGGAACAATAGGAATGAACTGACAAAAAAAAAGTACAAGCCAGTTACCAAACAGCTGCTTTCCTAGTTCTCCAATGTCTTCTAATGTGGCCTCTCACCATAGCATCCTTGCCAGAAAATTCTGTGTGTCTAGTCTTGGTTCATAGCTTTGGCACACAGGAATCTCCTAGAGCCTCTTCATCTTAAGTGGTCAAGCAAAACAGGTCAATCCTCTGTGTCTCAAGCTCTTATTTCCCAGAATCATTCTAGACATACTTTGGACTTCGTCCTAGGGAAACCTCAAGAGTTGTCAGGGTCTATCAAGAATAAATCCAAAATGTTCTGAGCTAATCTTGCTTCAGGCAAGACCTAGATATAATTGTCTTGTTAAAATGAATTTAATATTAGAGTCTAGCTGGCTTCCAGATGGCATCTTTCATATTTTTTATTTCCCATCTGCAATGGGAAGAATCTGCCAGGAAAATGCGTATTTTTACTTACGTTGTTACTACTGCTACTATCACTAGTAATAAAAATGTATAGCCTTTATACATATAGCATAGATTATGGACCACAGACTACTCTACACATGTAAGACCTACTTACTCTTCCTTACAACCTTATGAGGTAGTTTTCTTTATTATCCCTAATTTAAAAAGTTAACCCAAGATCACACAGCTAATAAAAGGCAGTATTGAGATTCAAACCTGGCAATTTGGCTCTAGAATCCACGCTCTTATACATTATATCATACAGCTTTTGCTTGCATAATGCAAAGAATATTTCATCAAGACCAAGAACCTGGGTTTGTAATCCTGTCTCTAATGCTGAATTAATTATGTGACTTAGGACAAGTCAGTGACACAATTTCCACTATATAATGAGACAGGCTCAATGAGTAACTTTTAGTTATACAAAGTTGTGATGATAAAGTAGGTGCTTTTCATTATCAAACTTGATTTCTCTGGATGAGTCAGGATGTTCAAAGCTTGAAAATGAAATATATCTAAGGAAAGGAAAAAGGCAACTAATAATCAAGTTAATCTTCTAAGTATTCTCAGTTATTTTCTCATTTCATACTCTATAATGCAAGCCTTAGATTAATATTTTACTGAGGAAAACAGATTAAAATTTATCTGAGGCCACACAGAAGTCAGGATGGAGTGCCAGCATTTGAAGGTAGACAAAACCCCTTCTGCCTCATTCTAGGGCTTCTCTGGCATTGTCTTTTCCTCCTCTCAGTAGCAGCAAGCAGAGATTTAAAAGGTAATGTACTTAAAGTACCTAGCACAAGGTCTTGCAAACAGCACAGACACAAGAAACTAATTTGGAGGTAAGGATGGAGATAGGTAAATACCAACTTAGAAGTGTTAACAGATTGTAATTTTAAATAAAAGTGGGTACATTTTTGTATAATTTTTATAGAATGAGCTGAATACCATATCAGAACAAGTGAATTTCTAGAGGGAAAGTTTGAATTTATCCTTAAGTAAACAATGATAAACTATCATAGGAATGCCAACATATGTGGTATTTCCAGACCACATACATGAGTTCTTGTGGTATTTTGCTGCTGAAATAACTTCCTAATAATAACTCAGAATTATGTTGTTAAAAGGAATCTCCCTTTTTCCTTAGCCAGAATTTCACAAATAATACCAATAAAAAAGGAAAGTCCCTTATGTATTGACTACTTAAAGGAGGGCAGGAAAAGTCAAACTACTGTCAGAAACTAACTTACTAAATTCCTGTTTTCGTTTGAAAATGGAGTCAGTAGCTCATTCACTAATTCATCCCACAAATACTAGTTGCGCATCAGGTATGTACAAAGCATTATTTTATTACGAAGAATTTTTGAATAATGTGCCTGGGTCCCACAGCAGAATACTGACTTAGAAACTACTGGACTAGTTGACCTTTAAGGTTCTTTCCAATCCTGGAATTATTTTACTTGAAAATATTTTGTATACATACAACACCCAACAGTTTTTTGGGTGAGGGGGCAGGTAGGCGTATACATTAACCACCAATACTACATAGAGTAAAAACATTATTTCTATAAGATAGGTAAAGGTCCTGGTCCCCAGCACTGTGTACTCATATTACTGACTCAGAGAAACTCATAGGAAATAGACTGAAGATTAAAATATATACAACTTAAAATTAAGGGTTTTTTTTTGCTGCAATTACTTTGACACAAACCCTATCATATTTCTGAGGCAGGAATTTGGAAAACTGGCTCTAATGTAAGTACCAATTATTGCAGAGGTGAGGAGGATACAGGAGATGTCTGCACATTATCATACTAGTTCTCTAACTCTAAACAATCTCAGGAAGTCAGACAAGTGTTAGCATTTTCTCTAACTTGGTGTCTCATCTCTATCAGTTGTTCTCAATCCTATTAAACCATATGCCCCTCTTTTTATGTAAAAGTCTATGCATATACACTTACTCTAATTCCTCCTTTTCCATCTTGAAATGAAAACATATCAATAAAATATTCTAACAGTAACATAAAAGCAAATGAAATGAAAGTAATTAATAATAAATTATGTATTTCAATATGTATATGCTCAGGCATGAGTATACTAAAAGACAATGAAGTGATCAGGGACTTATACCTACTTCTAATTAACACATTTAAATTTAAGAGAAGTAGGATAAGAAATCATTCCATGCAACAAGTACAGGAAACTGAAATAAAACCAGGTGATTTTCTGAAATGGTTTCAAAGAATACAAAGTACAATAATCTCTTGATATACAAAGTAGCTGCATTTCTGGAAATTTTAGTGATTTTTGAAACTATACAAAAATATATAAAACACTTAGTATTTCTATATAAAGAGTTAAGTTATAGGCATGGATAATTATTTAAAGGTTTTCCCTCCTTCACAAATATGCCCTATACGCGTCATCCAAAAGCTATGCAGTAACCACACAATTCTTTGTTATGTAGGATGTCCTGTGCATTACATGATTGTCTAGCATCTCTGGCCACTGCCTACTAAATCCTTGAGACAAACTCAAAAGCTGTACAAAATTTCAAAATGCCCCCTAAAGATGAGTACCCCTCTGTTGAGAACCACTGGTCTGTATGAGCTTTCAATGCCTACAGTTGCACTATTACAGATGCTTGCCCTGGGTTAAGCAGTAGACTGGTCACTGTTGACCTCTGATCTCAGGCTAAAGCTTCTCTGAAGTAAAGACTACTTTAATTGAAAAGCCTCGCATTCATCCAACCCAGAAGCTTCTAGTAAGAAATTTTACCTTAAACTGTTTCTGCTTTTTAAAAAAGTAAATAATAAAGCTATTTTTGCATACATAGTAGAATTAAAGACAGTTATACTGATAATTCTGCCTCCCCTCTCTACTTCCTCTAAAAAATACTTTCTCCTGAGTTTTCTAGGCAATCAAGGTCAAACTGTGAACCTATAATCATTCTCTTTTATCCATACTAATGCAAAGACATGCACACATGCAAATAATCTAAAGGTTATTTAAATATGGTACTGAAATGTATTACTATGTTGTTTGTTTATTTGGGAGAAGAGTATCTTCCTAATTAAATTTTTATTAGGCTTCTATTAAAAGTAATTCACATTTCCTGATCACCCAATGACTATAGCATGTGTATTTGGGGGGCAGGTGGGGAGCTGCCTAAGTCTCAGAACTTGCTGAGTACTGAGTATTTTGAAAGTTTCACTGACTGGGATTTAGCTATATAATTTATTTTTTGGCATTGAAAAAATGCCATGCTTCTATATAGATTTTATGTGTTAAATTAGCACATAATTCATAGAAATATCAGATGTACCCTCACTTTAAATAAAGGTGATAAGGATTTTTATTTACATAAAAGGATTCACAGATTAGTAGAATATCATTACAGGATTCCTTTGAACATATAACTTCTGAATTATAATACCATTTTAAAATTAATGAATAAGTTAATGATTGAATATTCATTCAATTTCTACACATTGTAATATTCTTAAACTGTCCACTGAAATAGTATTCAGCCTCATTAGGTAACATGACCATTTCACTAGATATTAGCTTGTTTTCCACTTCAATTTTCACTAATGAATTCACTAATTAATTTAACCAATAATGGCTAAAAGAAATCAACATCCCTTACTTTTAATTTTTTAATTTTTATTTTTAATTATTTTATTGTTCAAGTACAGTCATCTGCATTTACCCCCTTCCACTACCCCTCCACCCCAGCTACCCCCACCTCCTTCCCCTGCTTTCACCCCGCCTTGGCTTTGTCCATGTGTCCTTTATAGTTGTTCCTGAAAACCCTTCCTCCCTTCCCTCCATTATCCCCTCCCACATACCCCTCTGGTTACTGTCAGTTTGTTCTTAATTTCAATGTCTCTGGTTATATTTTGCTTGCTTGTTTGTTTTGTTGACTAGATTCCACTTACTGGTGAGGTCATATGGTATTTGTCCTTCACTGCCTGGCTTATTTCACTTAGCATAATGCTCTCCGGTTCCACCCATTTTCAATAATCTTAATCTTTCTTCATATCTACAATTGGCAGAAAATTTGTCTTATAACCATTCATAGGCATCACTTTATGACAGAGAACTAGGCAAAGGCTGTGTATAACCAAAAATGCACGGTGGTTAAAATAACTTGCATTTTAGTATTCCAATTTCTAATTATTTTATAAATAAACTTTAACAGTGTGTAGAACTTGTATTTTTGTGTACTATGTGATGTGGGATCCACTTTAGAATAAATTTTAAAACAATTGATCAGATGTGCCAGCTCTAAAATGCTTTATGATTCACAGAAAGAATGAGCCTTATTCATAACCTCAGAAGTCATTATTTTCTATCATTAAACAGAATTCTGATGCCGATAAAAAACAAATAAGTAAACAACCTCACACATTAAAAAGATGCAGCACATATAAAATGTATGATACAAAGTTTTTCACTTACTTGGTACTAGGCCGTTTTTGTAGGGCTTTATCCAAGATAAGAGAGGGTGCACTCCTCCTCCTTTCTGCTAGCGTTTTCATTTTCTGTTGAGGAAAAGAATCAAAATAAGACCATGGGGCTTGTAGAGAAAGTGAATGTCAATTTTCAACCAAATTCAGCAAGTTTTATATTGCCTATGAAGAAGTTTGTAATCTCATTAGAAGATAAAATAACAACATCTAAACTAGGAAGCTAGTATCAAAAAGTGGTATAGAAAGTAAATATTATTTTATGGTCTGAGAATAAGGTCAAATGCTGACCAGAGTATTTGGAAAATGCATTATCATAACAATTACCATCTTTTTCAGCTAACATACATATGCTTATTATGTGCTAGGCCCTATGCTAAAGGCAGAATGGGATTATCTCATTTATAGTCCTAAATGTCATCAAAGTAGGTTCTACTATCTGTATTATTGGAAGGGGAGGCCCCAAACTAGTTTTCAAGAATAGACAGAATTTGAAGAGATCAAGTAACAGGAGGACCAGGAAAAACAGTAAAAGCAAAAGATGGAGACTAGATTCTTATTCATTTAACAGACCCTTTACATACTTACAGATTTGGAAATACCTTCTTCAAATATATTTTTTTTACTATAATTTAAAGCAAAAACAAAAACAAGACATTTTCCCTGACTGGTGTAGTTCAGTGGGATGGGCATCGTCCTGCAAACCAAAAGGTCACTGGTTCAATTCCCAGTCAGGACACGTGCTTGGGTTGTGCGCCAGGTCCCCAGTTGGGGATATGAGAGAGGTAACCGATTGATGTTTCTCTAGCACATCAGTGTTTCTCTCCCACTCTTTCTTCTTCCCTTCACCTCTCTCTAAGAATAAATAAAATCTTAAAAAATAAAAAAGGGCTTTTTCCCCCTTTTCTAGGTATTCTACAAATATAGAATTAACTAGATAGTTCAGGTATTCTGTTTCAGAGGACCTTAAATTTGTGGTAAATGAAGTTTTATTTAGCTTGAATTATCCATATAATTACTCTCTAAATGCAATAATATATTTAATAAATCTAGATAGAGTAAGAGGGCCTGCCAGTGAGCATGGATGAGTAAAATTAACAACCGTCACAAAGACCCATGAGTAAAGTTCAGGATGTCTTACCAAAGTCATTCTTCCTGCTCTACCCTCCCACCCTACCTTGGCCAGAGGTCTCACCCACTGCCTGAGGGTCTAAGCCATCCATGCTTGGGAACTGGATGCTACACTCCATTAAGAACCATACACGACTAACCAGTTTAATACCAGTATTGCATTACATGATTCATAAAGTCATGGCTACTTAGCTGCCTAAATAAAACCTAGACCCTAGCATAGGAACAGAGGTAGAATTACCCAGTGAGAAGGGGATGGTAGACTTCTTTGGCACAGTCCTCACCCCCAAATTCACCATGCCCCGCAAAGATCTCTTCTGAAGTACTGGTGTCACCAATGCCGTGGCCTCAGTGTTGCTGCTTCCCCTGTTAATCTTTTGGCTCACATGTGGACACTGCATGCCCAAACCTCCCCAGCATAGCTCAGATAGCAAATGAAACAATTATATAAAACATTAATAAAGGACAGGAAACAAGCAGATAAGAAATACAGAATAACACATTTCTCAACCAGTTAACAACCATGAATCAGTTTCAGGACAGGTTAGATTGTATAAAATTATTTGTACAATATGTATGAGTATTTGGTGCCTTTCTTCTAGAGAGAAAGCCCATCCATAGTTTCATCAGAGTTCTATAATCCCTTCCCACCCCAGTAATTTTAATAACCTACTTCACATATTATATCTTGTAAACCTCACCCCACTGTTTCCATTAGTCACACCTCTTGGCATCATAAGTCACAGGAATCTAACATCTGGAGGCTAGTGTGACTGTGATTGTTACAGGTGAAGGGAAATCTGGAAGACAGTACCCTTTCCCAGTGAAGAGTGTCAATAATGGAAGACTGCATTGATTTTTACTAAGAAAAGTGGCAGTTTGTTCATATGTAGATTTTCTGCTAGATTCTGCGTCACCTTCACATCTGGGCTTGCTTCCTGCTCATTATCCCAACACCTATATTCAGGATCTGCTTGCTTACTATGCTTTGAACTTTGAAATAATATGTCTAATCCTTTTAAGCTTAACCTGGGCCCTTCACCTTCTGACTCTCTTGACTGTGAGGGTCTGCCAGCCTACCTTGAAGTGGGGGGGGTGCATTTATGGAGCTAGCTCCTCAGTCTTATTTCTACCGCCCCTAACCCTAAGAAACCACTCACTGTCAGCAGATCCAAGCTCCTAAACTAGATCTTCATTAATATATAAGTTCTAATTCTGAGCACCTTGGTTTTCAGGTTTACCAAGAATTTGGAAAGTGTTCAAAAGATAGCCATAAAAATGATTTAAAATGTGGAGGAAAAAAGGAGCCTATAAGAAAAATTAAACTGATCTGAAATTCTTTATTTGGAAACATTAATAATCTCCAAATTAATGTAGAGTTACAATATAGAGGATAGGAAGTATCTTCCAAGGAAGATACGGCAAAAAGAAACTGCTAAATTGTAGACTAAGAATCCAAGTTGATCTTGGGTAGTGGTTCTTTGAGAAATTTATAAAAGCTATGAACTAAATTATGCACATAATTTCAGGGTGTTCAGAAACCCACATAATATGGATTCCTTAGTGATTCTGAAACCCAAATATGAAACCTTCTGATATAAAAAAATCTTTCTGAGAGTGATGGCTGTTAAACATGAGAATGGATAATCAAAGAAGGGTGACATATTTTCTTCTGCACAGATGCTTTTAAAATGTTTTTTCATAGAGCTCTAACATAGAGGATCATTTTATATGTAGTAATCAGGCTGTATTTTCTTGGTTGTGACATTGTCTGATGTATGAGGAGTCAAGTGGAGTGTTTCTACCTAATCCAGCAAACCCATATTCAGGAGAATGCACTCAAACTACAGGCAGAATATTATTTTTGAGATCCTATTGTTAGTAATGAAACTTATTTTACCACTAATGAGATATGCAACTCAAGGCAATCCAGTCACTTTTCTAGGCCTCCACTTCCTTATCTAGAAAAAGAAAATTTCAACTACATATAGTTTCACAGGTGCCTTCTATTTCTGATATTCTCATAATAAGTGTCCACCAAAGACTCACCCTGGGTTTGCAAGAAAATAAACAATACCTACATCACACATTTAGAATTTAGAGGATTCACTTCTCTTGTAAGTAATAAGTCTTAAGAGTTGCCAATATGAGGGATTAATAAATAAATTTATCTATTAATTCATTCAAAATACACAGATTTCTTTTTTTTTTTATCCCCATCCAAAGACATGTTTTCATTGCTTTTAGAGAGAAAGGGGATGGGGATGGAAGGAGAGATAAACAGACAGACATTGATGTGAGAGAAGAACATCAATTAGTTGCCATAGGTTGCCTCCTGTACATGCCCTGACTGAGGATTGAACCAGAAATTCAGACATGTGCCCTGACTAGGATTTCAAACCCAAAACCTTTCAGCATACGGAAAACACTACAACCAACTGAGGCATACCAGCCAGGGCCAGACCTCTTTCTTTTGCTCCTAAGCATTGTGAAACACAGGGCCAATAATGATTTTTAAACAATTTCACACATCAAAGAATCTGTTCTCAGGCAATAAAGACTTGGATGTTCTTTCTGTTTATTATAACTGTGTGAAATGCAATGCATGGAAATAGAATGAAGCCATTGATTATCTCACAAATGTATATTAGTACAAACTTATCGGGATAGGTTGAGACTATGTTATATTAGCACCAAAAAATAATACAGTTGTTCAGTAACAGTGAAAACTATGATTCTTTGCTTCACAGGACACAGAAAGAAGGTTTAAAACTGTATGTTTTCTTTGTGACCTTAAAAATCAAAATCTACAGTGTTCAGAATGTCCAAGTTCTTAATGTTAATATCTAGATGACCCCCAAAATATTGCATGCCATTCTGAAACTGAATATTTTTAAAAGGTAATATTATTTTCTAAATTGATAAACTATACACTAGGCAAAAATTCAATTGCATTAATCTTTTGAGAACAATTTTCTTGATATCATACTATTTACCTAGTCTTATGCAGCCCCAAAAACTAAACAAGAGTTTTATAAGAGCTAAAAAACAAACAAACATAAATAGCCTTTCTTTATTCCTCCACTCCTAAATAGGAAGGATGAGAAGGAACTTGGAAAAAGTTATAAAAGGAAATAAATAGTAATTAAAACTTTAAAACTACTGGGGTTTTTTACTAGCAGGCATTTATTAGGAAAGTAGACCATGAATACTAGACAGAAGTTAGATCTTTGATTTTTCTAAGCTGTCTCTTCTGTATTGAAAGCAAAAAACCTATTCTTCCAAAAGAATAAATGAATAGAGGTCATAATTGAACATAAGAAACAAATGTCTATAATTAATTGTGTTTTTTTGTATTTCAATAACACAAAACTCTAGCAACATTACCAGCTAATCTGCAAGGTGCTTTCCACTTCAACACTCTCTTAATCAGTGGGGTTAACTATATTTTCAATTTCTTATGTTCCTACCTTGCTCTACATATCATGCATCAGTTACAGCCATTTATTTTTCTGCATGGTTCTAGAAAGCAGGGGCTATGTCTTCTTCCCAAACTACCTCCCACCCTCCTACAATGATCTGCTGGAACTCTACACACTATAGTAGGCCTATTTTTCATTCCCAAAGCACAGTAGAATGTCTGGCACAAACTATACACCCACTAAGTGAAGGTTTTATGTCAATTTTAAAATCCACCCATCCTCTACATCTATACCACTATCCTCAAATACACACACAGAAAAACAAACAAGCAAGCAAACATTCAAAACTTTGGGTACTCTGCTGGAATGCTGTCATTAAGGAAATGTAAACATGACTCTTAACAGGACTATAAGAGTCATTCCTGCACACTGCAAACTACATCTTTCGACACTGTTGATTTTTACCACTTAGAGCTACACAGTAAGCATTTGTCTGATGATAAATTTAATTGCTTGCCAATAGATGGCACAAGGACAACTGGCTACCCACATGCAAAAGAATGAAGTTGGACTCCTACCTCACACCACGTACAAAACTTAACTCAAAATGGTTCAACAATTTAAAAGCAAGAGCAGACACTATAAAAATTCTAGAAGAAAACACAGGCAAAAATATTTGTGATTTTAGATTAGGTAATTGTTTCTTAGACATGATACCAAAAACACAAGCAAAAATAAAAACAACATAAATTAGACATGACTGTCAACATGAAAAACTTCTGTGTTTCAAAGGACACTATTAAGAAGTGAAAAGAAGACCCACAAAATGGGAGAAAATTTCTGCCATTCATTAGAGATTTGTATCTAAACTATATAAAGAACTGTTACAATTCAATAAAGACAAGCCAATTTAAAAATGGGCAAAGGATCTGAGAAGACAGTTCTCCGAAGAAGATACGCAATAGCCAATAAGCACATGAAAAGATGTTCAACATTATTAGCCATCAGGGAAATGCAAATCAAAACCATGAAATACCACTTTATACTCATCAGGATGACTATAATAGAAAAGAAACCTAAATAACAATTGCTGACAAGGATGTGAACATAGTGCACTCCACATCCTCCAATCCTGTCTCTAATCTAAACTTCGTCTGCTGGTGGGAAATGTAAAATGGTGTCACTTCGAAAACAGTTGGGAAGTTTTACAAATGGCTAAACACGGTTACTAGATGATCCTGCAATTCCTCTTTAGGTACATACAAGAGAAACAGAAACACGTCCAGAGTAAAACATGAATGTTCATATCAACATTATTCACAATAGTCAAAAAGTGGAGACAACTCCAATGTACATTGACTGATGAACAAACAAAATGCGGTATATACGTAAAATGAAATATTACTTGGCAACAGAAGTACTGATATGTGTGCAACATGAATGACTCTTGAAAACATTATGCTAATTAAAAGAAGTCAATCCCAAAGGACCACATATTATATGATTCCATTTATATGAAATATCCAGAATAAACAAATCCATAGAAACTTAGATTAGTGTTTACCTGGATTTGGGAAGATGAAGGGACTGGGATGTCATAGCGAAGGGGTATGGTGAATCTTTTTGGGGTTTTTCTAAAATTGACTATGGTGATGGATACACAATTCTGTGAATGTACTAAAAACCATTGAATTGTATACTTTCAGTGGGTTAACTGTATGGTAAGTGAGTTATATCTCAATAAAACTATTAAAATATCCTAACTACCAAATTCCTAAATCATTGGGCTCCATCCCAGCAAACTGGTTCATAAACAGAAGCTATAATTTCCTTTATTTGTATAACAATCATCTGAAGTATAATGCATAAGGATGGAACTTATTTATGTGCTTTTGGTCCAACATGTTTTTGTACTAAATGTTTGAGTGGCTGCCCATTTAAATTCCTCAGGGATCTGAGGAATATGGCTGGCTGCCTGTTGTGATTTGCCACCATTTCTCCCCCACTCTTCCAGTGCCCTACTTAGTATTTCCATGTAGTAAATTCTCAATGCCTGTGTGTTAAGTCAATGAATGAACACTGACTGTATCCGCGAGTTTAAGTTGGTAACATAGTGTGCCTATGTAGGAAAATGTGGTTGTAAATAGATCACTGCAGAAAAAAGTTTTTTTCTTCTGTTTTCAACAACTCAGATAACATTGTTTACATAAAAACCTAGATGAAATCTCTCATTGGAAATTTCACTTCATGTCAATCAAGAGATACAGTATTATTTTTGATACCTCTAAATCATTCTGAATCTGGTTATTCTTAGTTTAGATTAAAGGGAAAAAAGCCTATCAAAAGAAAGGAACAGGATGAAAGATTTAAGTCAGGTGCATTTTTTCATACTTTTTTTTCCAGTCACTTTTTGAAGAAATATTCAAGCACTGCGGTTGAATTTAAGTCAAATGTAATGAAGTCATTTTCAAACACTTAAAGTTAGCATACAATTAAAATAAAGCCTTTGATGAAAGCTTGTAAATACTCTATAAAGTTTCAAATCCAGAAAAAATACTTACTCACATTTGTAAAATAGCTTATTCAAATTTGACTATTAATCCTTCTGTGGCTAGTCTGTACCATTTCTTGTCTTCCTACATGACTGCAGCATTTATTTGTGGATATATAACTCAAACACACTGGCTCCACAAAGGAACAAGATAATTATTCTTTAACCTTGCACCTTGCTTCTGAGGCCCTATTATCACAAAAATGTTCTGACCACTGGGTGAACTAAAGCTTCTCACTATTGTCGGTTTGGTCTCTGATGGGTAAGATCTTCTATTTACTCATAATCATCCCATCCAGAATCCCTCTGAACATTTCATTAAAACAAATATCATCACAACATAGACTACTGTAACGGAATACAACTTATTTTCTGAGGCTAAGAAAGAAACATTTTTACTTTTGGCTATCCTTCCTCTTTCTGTGATACAACCACTATGAAATAATAAATATGAGAATCAATATAATGTAGAAAAATGGGCATGGGGCTAAATTCTGGACCCTGATTTTATCACTTAAGTTCTCAGAGTCCTCTCTGTAAAATGACATAACCATCCAACCTACCACAAAGAACTGAATTAAGATTATATACATGAAAGTCCTCTGACATGGAAAGCACCATGATAGTGTAACATAAAGAGCAATGCTTTAGAGTATACAAATACTGCCTGTAAATAAATATGGGGACAGTAGAACCCCCCCCTTATATATTATTCTTTGTTTCTATGCCTCCACCCCACCCATGTAGTCTTCTGGAGTATCACACTATGACCTTCAAGTTCACTGGATTTTCTTCTTCCACAAAGCCACTGGTTTCAACAACCCACCCCCCTGGAGCACCCTGGAGTAGACAAGGCCAATGCTCCTCCTCTCATGATCCCTTCCAGGTAGGGTTTCCCTACATTTTCACATCATCCTCCATATAAAGTGATGTTATTTGTATATCCATGGCACAGACTATAATAAACAAAAAAATGCTCTGGTTGTCTCAGTACCTATCTACCTGTCTAAAGGCTAAGAGGCTAAATGTATCAGATACATCTGCAATGGCTGAGAAACTCTGCCTTACAGCAACTTCTCACTTTCCTCATGCAAAGTGACAGAGGATGGTGGTCAAATCCAAAAACCATAATGGTAAAAGAATGTATCAAATTAGAATTAAAAAATAGGCCTTTGCCTATCCAGATTCAGATAGAGTGTAACCTAGTTATGGCTACTGTCGAGCTGAGATTCAAGAGGCTGAATGTAGGGGTGTAAAAGAAAATACAGACACCTCTCCTACATATAAATTAGGACCCAGGTAAATAGGGAAAGAAAAAGGCTACAGAGAAGTTGGGTTTTTCAGATCTTTGAAATAGGAGCCGATATGGGCACATTCCATTTTCAGAGTCCACATACCAGTGACCAGACATCCAAAAATAAGTTTTACCTTTCAGTTGTGCCATGTGACAGCTGTCTATCAAAATTAGGTCAAAGCTGCTCAGCACAACACTGACATTTAGTGCTGATAGGGCTATTTCTGCTGTGGGTTGGATGTTTCTAATCTAAACTTGTCCTAGATAAAGAAAATAAGACTGAAACAAAATTATAAAATAAACTGTGCAGTGTTGTCCATAAGCCCCATTATTGGTGGCTGACAGCAGACTGTTGTCTCTGCTCCCTTTCCAGCCTCCCACACTGTGGCTAAATCTTCCATAAGTAAAACTAAGCATTACCTCCATCCTAGGTTGCTTCAGAAAAGTGCTGCAGTTGCCATTATGAAACTGAGCATTCACCCTGCAGGCTTTCTGCACACATCAGAATCTGGAGAGTCCCTGTGATCTAAAACACTGGAGATAGCAACAGAAAGAACCAGAGAGCAAACTTTTTGCTCAATAAAAGTTTATTTAGAGGTAGTCAGTCAGCTTAGGGTACTATAACAAAATAACACACACTGGATGGTTTAAACAACAGACATTTTTCACAATTCTGGAGACTGGGAAATCCAAGGTCAAGGTGCTCACAGACTGGCTTCTTGTGAGGGCCCTTTTCCTGATTTACAGACAGCTGCCTTCTTGCTCTACACTCGAATGGGGGACAAAGAGGGCAGTGGGGCAAACTCTTGGTCTCTTATAATAGTACTAAAACCAATGTGGGGATTTGGTTCTCATGACCTCATCTAACCTAATTATCTCCCAAATGCCCCTACCTCCAAATAATATCATACTGGGGATTGGAGCTTCAACATATGAGTTTGCAGGGGACACATTCAGCCCACAACAGAGGTTTCTGCCAAATGCTCTGGAGATACAAAGGTATAAGTCATGAAACTCTTATCAAATCACAATAAAATGTATATACAGGGTCTGGCAGAAGTAATGACTACTTGAATGTGGTTGGTAGGGATAATATGGTGTAATAACTTATAGTTTTAATTTGAACATTTCACCTAAAATGTCATATGGTATGCTTGAGTATGATATTGTTATGTTACAGAATTATATGCTTATGATTTTGTAATAAATATTTTTGTAACAAAAAGGGGAGTTATTTGTGCTAGACCCTTTGCATTTCCTCAAAGCACTGTGAATATGATTGTAGGTACATATAGGTGTATATATAGTGTATAACATGTTTTAGTGGCATTTTAAATTGAAATCTAGTATATTTTCAGATACTGATACCTTCTAGGAAGGCAAGCTTTATAATCACATATTTTTGTTAAATTTTATGTGGTTCTATAAGGTAGAGGATGTCTTTAATAAGAACAGCCACTAAATTTGGGACAGCTGGAGAAATGTAAAAGAATCAGACACTTAAATTATTAAAGTTGGAGCTTTCATTTTCTGCATATTATCAGTTGTCTCACTTCCTCCAGTCTACTGAACATGTTCTACCTTTTGCCCTGCAAACCTTTTATCAAACCATAACCTGGGAAATTGGTGAAATCACAGGGAGTGGTAAACTGCTTTGTAACAATCTTCACTTCAACCAAAAGCAATAACTGCACTCTTTAGGTATCTGTGACTTGTGAATTTTCAGTCTATAGTTATAACTTTCTATTAACTTAGAATGCGCAATATTCAAAATTAACAATTGCTTTTTATACAGGTGTGTAACAATAAAAGACTGTCCTTAATTTTCATCTTATAGAATATACAACAGAATCACAAAAGTTAATTTTTATTTTGCTATGTTGAAATGCAATATTGTGTTCACATTTTAAGTAAAAATATCTATTCAAGCAAGAGTTTTTCCTGTACTCAAGATTCAGGATACGAAACATTTAATGAATGGAGAAATTTTCCACTGGGTTTCCCACATATAATTTCCCATGATGGAATCATCTAAGGTATTGGATTCAGTGCACCCATACATAACTTTGAAATATAGTTTTGAGTTTAGAGAATATGCCAAGCTTTCCAACAGAAAGCAAGATATCAGCATGGAAATCAAACCAGGCTGAAGAGCTCTTGAAATGGAAGGGCTTTACCTAAAACATATGAAAATGACAGATAACAAGGCATAAAACTCACAGCTTTCCAAAGTAATTAGACCAACGATTGTGTCATTGTTGCTGTTAGTCAATAACAACTGGAATGATTAATTTTATGTGCCAACTTGAATGGCCATGAGGTACCCAGATTAAACACTATTTCCAGGTATGTCTGTGAAGGTACTTCGAGTGAGATTAGAATTTGAATTGCTGCACTCAGTAAAGCAGAATGTTCCCCACAAAGTGAGTAAGCATCATTCAATCCCTTAAGGGTCTTTTAGAACAAAAAGTGGAGGAAGGAGGAATTCTCCCCTCCCTTCAACCCCCTCACTGTTGAGCTGGGATGTCTCATTTCATCTTTTCTTGCCCTCAGGAAAAAGTGGTTGTGAATTACATGGCTTTCCTGGGTCTCCACCTTGCAGATGGCAGATCACGAGGCTCGAGGCTGGAGGCTCGAGACTTGAGACTCGAGACTCATATTGGTCTGTTTTTCTGGAGAACCCTAAAGAATACATTTACTTATTGGCAATAATGAACATGACATTCAATGGTAGGTGGAGAGGGTAGAGATTCTGTTCCCCAAAGAATAAAATTACTTCTCAGAAGACATATATATGTTCTTTTCTCAGCTGGTTATATGCAATTCAAATCCATTCTCTCCTACATCTTATGTTACAAATAACAACAAATACATGTATAGTCTAGTTGGAAATAAAAACAGAGTTGGAAGACCTGGGTTCAAATTCCAGCTCTGTTGCTTACTGCATGTACTCTTGGTAGGCTCAGTTCCTTTCTCTATAAGAGTAAGATAATAATAATAACTACCTCATATAAAATTTATATGTAACATATAGTTAGGCATTCATTTAAAGAGGTTTTAAAAACTTCCATTACTATGCTATAAATTAGAACAGCAAACTCATCTTTTTGCTCAAGTTGCTACCTTATATTTGATATTTATGACCTTCAAGGGTAACTGTTTTGAAGGATAGTATTATGGACTAAATGTTTGTGTCCCTCCTCAGTTCATATAATTAATTTTCTAACTGCCAATATAATGATATTTACAGGTGGGGGGCCTTGGAAAGTGATTAGGTTTAGATGAGGTCATGAGAAAGGTGCCCCCATGATAAGATCAGTGCCCTTATGAGAAGAAACCAGAGATATCTAGCTCCATCTCCAATCTTCTTCCCTTCCCCTTCACCTTCCCTCTCCTTCTCTCTCCCTCTTGCTCCCTTGCTCCCTTTCCCTATCCCCCCCACACAATGAGCATAAAGATATCTGCATGCCAAGAAGAGGGGCTCTCACCAGGAACTGAATTAGCTGACATCCAGACCATGGGAATTCACAGCCTCCAGAACTGTGAGGAATAAATGTCTGTTGTTTTAAGGGACCCCAGTTTATGGTATACTGTTATGGCATCCTGAGCTGAATAAGACAGCATGCACTCGTTTGCATGTAAATATTCTCTTTTTTTAATACATGTTTTTATTTATTTTTTTAGAAATTTTTAAAGATTTTATTTATTTATTTTTAGAGAGGGAAGGGGGAGAGAGAAGGAGAGGGAGAGGGGGTGGGGAGAGAGAGAGAGAGAGAGAGAGAGAGAGAGAGAGGGGGGGGGGGGGGAGAGAGAGAGAAACATCAATGTGCAGTTGCTGGGGGCCATGGCCTGCAACACAGGAATGTGCCCTGACGGGGAATGAACTTGCGATGCTTTGGTTCCAAGCCCACGCTCAATCCACTGAGCTATGCCAGCCAGGGCTGCATGTAAATATTCTTGTATTAAATTCAAAGAAATAGAATGTTTTTTTGCTTTACACCTGCTTTCACCTGGTAAAAGGTACTAATGGCTGCTGCACTTGTTTGAAAGTGTTTTCATATACTTTCTTCTTTTGACCCATAAGAAAAAACATGGTGAGATACATTGGATATGTATTATTGCCCCAATTTTAGAGACAAAGAAACATAGTACTGTCAGAAGTTCAGAGGTCATACCAGTGATAACAGAGGCCATTTCTGATCAATCTAATTCAGTTTTTGATAATTTTAGACTCCTCTCAGCAAAAACAATCTCCGGTGCTTCATTTCATGCAATTTACTTTTTGAATAACACCAGTAAGGATTCGGTAGGATGTTAGTTAAACCATAGGCATAATATTTTTCTCAGTATTAAAGAATAAAACTAAAGCTTATTCATCAAGATGTTTCATTCAAACCCCAGCACAAGACACACACATGGCCAAAGTCGGCTTTCAGGGATGTTCTAGAATGAGTTGCTATAAACAGATTTGGACCCAGAGAGTGTAGACAAAAGAGACAGAATGAAGTGTGCACAACAGCAGCTGCCACATCTTAAAATGTTGGAGCTATTTTAAAATGCTTTGCTGTGACTTACTTTCTGTGCCTGTCTCTCTCCCCTATCCCATTACCCATCTTATTTAAAGAGTTTTCAATTAGTATGTGAAACCAAAGGGTCAGGGTGGTCAAATAGGAAATGTTACCCTAGCCAAAATTATTTTAATGTGTGTTTCCTCTTCATTTCATAAAAACTTTTCTGTTCAAATGTGTATATCCTCAAGGATATATTATCCATAATTTTATCCAGAATGAGTTATCTATATGCTGCTATTATATGTTAAAGCCACATTAAAAAATAATGCACAAATCTCTTATGTATTCTTTTAAAGAGCTTCAGTGATGACAAATCTTAGATTTTTGGAAATAGTCAAATCATCTGACTGGTAAATAAAGGTGAATGAACTAACTAGGTAATTCTGCTTGAGGTTAAATGTGACTAAAATAAAGAGACTGACTTCTTATATACTATCTACAACTAGCTCCTCAAACACATAATGCTCTTTTCTACCTCAGAACCTTTGCACAATTGCTTCCAGTTCTTGGAATCTTTTTATAGCATGCTCTTCATCACTTATAACAGAGTTAAATATCAAAAGAGGCCTCTCCTGAACACCCTAATGCCAAAGTGGTCTAGCTTCATATCCACGTTTGTCTAAATTAGTGTCATTTTGTTTCTTTAATAAAAATTATTACTATTTATGGCTTTTAAAATTGTTTTTGCCTCTTCCTCTCAACCTGTGTTGTCAAATACAGTACTCACCAGACACATGTGGCTATTTAAATTTAAATTCAAATAAATTACAGTGAAGTAAAATTACATTTTAAAAATTACCAATCTAATTTCATCAAAATTAAGAACTCTGTTCTTTGAAAGATACTGTTAAGAAAATTAAATGACAAACCACAGAATGGGAGAAGGCATTTGCAAAGCACATATATGATAAAATACTTTGAATCCAGAATATATAAATAACTCTCAAAACTCAATAATAAGAAAATGAACAACCTAAAACTGGGCAAAATATTTGAGTAGCCACTTCATTAAAGATTACATATGGATGACATGATAAGATGATCAGCATAATTAGTCATTAGGGAAATATAAATCAAAACAACACAAGATACTACTTTATACTCTCTAGGATGGTTATAATGAAAATGATAATAAGTGCTGGTGAAGATGTGGAGAAACTGGACTTTTATACACTGCTGGTAGAAATTGAAACCACTTAGGAAAATAATTTGACATTTTCTTACATTAAACATACACCTAAAATATGACCCAGCCATTAAACACCTAAATATTTATCTGAAAGAAATGAAAGCCTGAGTCCATACAAAGCCTTGTACATGAATGTTACAGAGGCTCCATTTGTATAGCCAAAACCTGGAACTAACCAAATACCCATTAATAGGTGAATGGATAAACAAACTGTGGTTTATCCATATGATCAAATACTGATCAGCAATAAACTGAATTATTGATATGTGTAAAAAAAGGTATGAATCACAAAGTAATTACACTGAATTAAAGAATGCAAAAAAGAATACATAGAATTATTTCATTTATATGAAATTCTTGAGAATGAAAATTAACCTATAGTTGCCTAGGAACAGAGAGGGAACAAATGGATTGGAAACAGACATGAGGAAACATAGGGGTGACAAATATGTTCAGTCTCTTGACAGTGGTAATGGTTTCATAGCTGTATACATATATCAAAACTTATTGATTTATATATTTTAAACTTGTACAATTTACTGTATGTTAATTATACCTCAGTGAAGTTGTTAAACATTTTTAGCTCCTCCGCTGACCCGGCCACATTTCAAGCACTCATTAGCCACATGTAGTTAGTAGCTATTAAATTAGACATTGTAGATAAAAGACAGTTCTATCATCACAGAAAGTTCTAGGCAACAGTGGTGCTCTGGCCAGAGATCAGCAAACTATATACCAGGGACCCATCACCAGTTCTCTAAATAAAATTTTATTGGAACACAGCTATGACAATTCACTTACATATTATCTCTGGCTGTTTTAGTGCTACAATGGCAGAGTGGGTAGTTGCAACAGAGACCTTATGGTTTATAAACCTAACTTATCTGTCCCTTTAAGAAGATTTGCTGACTCTGCTCTAAATCATAAATTCTGAATACAAGGACCAGTATCTTTGCTGTACATAACCCAAACAATACTGAGTACCTAATATACAACACTGTCCTAGGAACTAGGGAAGCAGCCTTGAACAATACAGATAAGGTCCCTATTCTCACAGTGAGGAATTCAGGTAACATAACCAGGAAATAAATAAGAAAATGTCAGGCAAGGATGAATGCTAAGATGAAAATAAAGCAGAAAGCATAGAGATATTAAGGGGCAACTTCCACTTAGGTAGTTAGGACAGGCCTCTGGGACAACCTAATGTCTGAATAGTATAAAAGAATCAATACTACAAATACCTGTGGCAGAGCAGAGGGAACAGCAAAACCAAGGACTCAGAATACAAATGCACTGATGACCTGATGTTTGGTAAAGAAGGTCCATGTGGCTGGAGAATACAACAAGGTGGCAAAGGTTCAGATGAGGATGGAGATACAGAGAGGCCTAAGGGAAATCTGAATTTTATTCTAAATATGATGAAAAGCCACTACAGGTTGTTAAGCAAGTGAGCAACATGATCAATTTATGGTTTTAGTAGCACTCTGGTGCTACTAAATGAAGACTGGATCAGGTAAGAGCAAAAAAGGTGTTAAGACAAGTTACAGAGTTTTTGCAAAGGTAAAAGTGAAAGATGGTGGTTTGGCTTGGACCATAGTGGCAGCAGTGGAGATGAAGTGGATAAATTCAAAATATGTTTTGAAGTAATATTTGACTGGCCTTTTGGATGGTTGTTGTAGAGTAAGGAAATGAGAAGAGTTGAAAATGAATCCTAGATTTTTGGCTTGAACAATTGGGACACAGTAGTATGAATTACAGATCTATGGGAAATTATAAGAGTTAACAATTATTGAGGGTTTATTATATGTCAGTATTCACTCATCATCACATTTAATTTTCCTAACAATCTTGAGCAGGTAGGTATTATTGTTATTTTCACTTTACAAATAGAAAACTAAAATGTTTAAGTAACTTGTCTAGGTCAGAAAGCTAGTACCAACACAATGGAGACTTGAACCTAGGTCATCAGACTCTAAATTCTACCACACTGTATAAAACTGCCTCAGTGACAGTAGTTTCTGGGAATATGATCTACATTCTAGGCAATGACAGTACCACTGGGTTAACAGACTCTCAGGATGACTAATTTGAAAGATGCTACTTTTCTTTAACTCCTATTATTTAAAAACCACCTTATTTTCACAGAGTACAAGATATAATTGTCCTCTACATACTTTTTCTCCAGCATTATCTCTCTCTGATTCCTATTTTAAAAATGAGTAAACTGAAACAAGTTAAGTGATTTTCTCAAGATCACTGAGATAGTAACAGAGCTAGAACTAAAAGCCAAGTGAACTTATTCCATACAATGGTCTGGCCAGTGAATCTGCCATTAAAATTTTTGACCATTCAGTAAGAAACACATGTTACATCACTACCCAGAACACACATACCTGTATGAAACAGGAAAAGAAGTTATAAAAAACAGCCTTTACTCTTACTAAGGTACTAATATTTTCTATTTCATTTTTTAAAATGTTGATCGTACCTGGCAATTTAAACACTGACCCAAGCCTTAGTAATTAACATAACAATCACATAAGTAGACTTTATTTTTACAAATGTCTCATGACTCACCAAGACAACTAAACACCAAAAAGGTAAGATGAAACACAAATAAAGATCAATCTGGTGAGCTTTGGAATAAGTGAAGACTGGTTCATAAGAGTATAAATGACGATGCCTCTATGAGCTACACTTTGGAAATATTTTATTTTTACTTTCTATTGCTAATATGGAGGTCTGAAATCAAACAGATACGCCTATTAATGTTTACAATAAGCACAGATGAACTTTTCCAGGAAAACATATTACAAGCAAAATAAAACAGTTCTTCAACCTCCCCCCATCACGAAGGAAGTAAAAAGCCATAGAGAGACCAGATTGGCAAAATCTCTTCCCTTTAAAGAAAAGGAAAAGAAAAAGACTAGATTGGCAATGTAGTAACCCATTATAGTTTATAATGGATAGCATTTTAAGGACAATGGCTTAAGATGCAAAACAGCCTTTCACTTATTGGACAAGTACTACCTTATAAATGTTCAAGCCACTCTAATGCCTTCTCCTTTTGCCGGTATGCTTAAGCTTAATTATCCTCAGTTTAAAAAGAAGAGAATTGTTCAGGAATATAAATCTTTGATTTCCCCCAATTCCTTAAGTTTACAAGGATAAAAATTGCTTTAAAACCCATGCTGACTTCTGAACATTCACCTTCCCAAAAAGTAGTGTTAACCTGGTAAATTCATACACACGCACACACGCATACACGCACAACCCCTTCATCTCTGAAGGGGAAAAGAGACAAGGACAAACCGCAGTCGAATACATCAAAGGCTGGGCAGACACTACAGCTAATACATCAAGTTCACTCCTAGATGGCTCTGCGACACAGTTAAGGCCCTTGGGAGCTCACGCACACTTCTATACTCAGCGCACAGATCTCACCTGTCTTCAACCGACCTCTAGCCAACCCAGGATGATGGTGGGAAGAGTCGTGAAAGGCAGTAAGATCAGGACAATCTGGGAGCCTGCGCAACCCCTTACGGCTCTAATTATATAAATGCAATGCATTAAGATAGTTCTTTAAAGAAGAGTTGGATGATCCCTCTAATCCAATTTGTTTCCACAGAAATTGGAAGGGAACCACCAGGACAGAATAAAAACGTCCAATTATCTGAAAGTCTTGGGGGGAGTGGAGGAGCAAGAGCAGAAATACCCAAGGGCTAGAAAATTCCTCAGAGCGAACGGCATGGGCCGGCCGCCAGCGGCCACGTGCACTTGCTAAGGAAACCGTTCCAAAGAAACCTGACCTGATCAGAATCAGCACGCCGCACCGCGGCAGCGTTTATCCTAACGGAACGCCACAAGTAGTTGCCCACCTCCCTCACCTCGGCTTTGACAGGGAACGTGTGCACCGCCCCCACGCCCACAGCTGCACCCAGACCCCTCTCCAGCCCCACCAAGTCCGGAGGGCTAAGGCACAACAGCAGGGCGAAGGTGCCTGCCTCGGCCCATTCGAACCTATTCTGCAGCCCACCAGCCCCACCCAGCCCGGTTCCAGGCCGAACCAAATCTCCAAGGCCCCGCAGTGTCGACCGTTAGAATCCCTAACTTACCTAGAGATCTAACCAACATCTCGGAAAACCAGAATCTCTCGATGAACCCCGCACTGGGCAAAAGAATCTCCCAACCCCTTCCCATTCAACCCAAATCCCGCGGATTCCGCATCCAGGTGAGGGCCCTGAGCCCCTGGGCCCGCAGCTCCGCCGCCTACCTTCTTCAATGCTGGTGATCGCGTCCCGCTGGACGCCTCCAGCCCTGCTGACCTCGGGGCTGACCCCGTCAAGGGACGGTGAGCTCCCAGGGGACCTTGGGGAGATCCAGGAGACGAGCCCCCGGAGGGGCCCGGGAAAGGCGATACCCCAGTCCGGGGCCCCACGCCCGGCTGGGGGCTGGGCTGCTTGCAGACCCCGCGGCGGATGGAGATGAGGGGGGCTGCTGGTCCGCTCCGAGAGTGATTACGACTCTAGACGCTAAGGGTACAGGGGTGATTGGGGAGACGGCGGTGCCGCTGCGAGGACCAGTAAGGCGGGAACGTTCTAGAACTAACGCGGTGGGGCCGCGAGCCTTGAGCGTTAAATCCCCACGGCGTCCTGCCCCCGCGTCCTGGTGGTCTGCGCCGAGGTTGCGCGCGGTAAGCTGGGCTGCTCCTGCCTTGGCAGTGGAGCAGCGGCAGGCGCGGGGCCCCTCTCAGCGTCCTCACCTTTTTGGTGCCGGGGCCTCCAGCGATCCGAGACATTCCTGTCAGGGAGGAGGAGCGCCCCGGCTGCCCCCCTAGAGTCTCCTGCTGGGGGGACATCGCTTCCATGAAGAAGACTTTGAAGCAAATCCCAGCCCAGGAGGAGGCTACGCGGTCATAGCCGCAGGATCGGCCGGAGGGGCGAGAACGCGCGGGACCGAGGCAGCCGCGGCGCTCAGGCAGGCAGCCAGGCTTCGGGTGCGGACAGGGCGCCTCCCGTCGGGGCCATAAACCGCCGCCAGCGCTAGACCCCGCGGGCTAGAAGCGACTGCAGCAGCACCCACACGTCCGCGCCCGCTAGCCCGCGCTCGCTGCGGGCAGCCCCGCCTTGCCTCGGGCCCGCCCCTCCGCGCTCCGCGCGCCGCTTTGGGACCGCCCCCGGCCGCCTTCCTGAAACCGGGAACTCCCCGCGGCGGCTCGGCCTGCGGGGTAGCGGCCCGGCATTTTTCTGTGTCTGTGTTAGGACGGCGACGACCGACTGACCTTCTCAGGCCGCCACTCCGAGTGGGTCCAGCACAAAGCAGCTCACGGTTCGGTGTCACGAACCCGGGCCTTTAGTGCACGGACACGCGCCTCTCCCATCGCTCAGCCCACTCGCACCCGCCCCATCCCTTTCGCGCAGCGCCTGCGGGGGATGGCGCCGCGGCAGCGCGAGCATCTGGGCAGCTGTGGTGACTTCAGACTGAACGGAGGATTTGCAGGGATTCCTGTCTAGCTTCCAGCGGACTGCAGAGGGGTACCCCCAACCCCATCCCCAACCCCACCCTGGAGGCCTGGGAATGGAGTTGTACGTTGCAGAATGCCGCGGCTGTACACTTTTGGAAGCCCATAGCTTCTCCTGACCTCTTGTGCAATCCCCAACGTTAGCCTGATCCCGGGTCACCCTCCTTGGCTTTTGCAGCCCGCGGGTCACCAGTCCCTGCACAATTTACACCAGCGGTTTCCGGTGTCTGTGCGCGGCAAAGACCGGGGCATTCCAAACGTGAAAGCGCACTGAAGGAAAATGCAGGCAGAGAGGACTGAAATTTGGCTTAGCTATTGAACAGGCTACAATATGTGGAAGTGTTTATCAGCTACCGCGCCGAGAGCAAAACTTCCTGTCAGCCCAAATAGTGGCAAAATTTTTTAAGGCCAAAGAATAATCAGAGGGAGGGGATTTGGAGCCGCCCGGGTAGAGTGTTGCTGCACTTTGCAGGACTGGTTGACTGGTGCGGATGATTCGGTAGGTGGCATTCTTCCTTTGGAGTCAGGCCTACATAAAGGGCAGATTAATGGTGAAGGACACCACTCTATGGTTGTTGAAGGAGATTTGTTTGTTTTCATAGTATGAAAAAATAAAAAGATCGAGGTTCCTGCTGGGTTTGGCTGTTATCAGGACAGGTAGTAGAAGAATAGGGCTCTGGCAGGCTCTGTTCCAAGCAGATTTGTCCAAAACACACACACCCACATACTACCACCACCTCTAAACCCCAGAATTGTTTATTGTGGAAGTAATGGGCAGAATATGTTCCAGTCCATTTTAAGCCTTGTCCACATCACATTGTTTAAAATAGACTTACACAGTCTTCATAAACCGTGCATGAATATTATATATAATTATATAAATCATGCTAATATAGAAATTATATATATGTATAAATAGTTTATCAGGGTAACCCTCTTTTCGCTGCTTAGACCCATGTGCAGTGACAGGACTTTGGACCCCCCCCCCCCCCCATAGAGTTTATCATGAATTTTACACTGCGGAGGGTTTTGCAGTTTCTTTCATTTCTTGAAGTCATCCTCTTATGATTCCTATCTTGAATGAACAATCCCACTTTTTTTACTCTCCTAGATTTTTTATATCGATAATACCATGTCCTTTTAATATCTTATGTAATTGTTTTTTTAAAGTATTTTATTGATTATGCTATTACAGTTTCCCCCCTTTCCCCTCCTTCACCCTGCACCTCCAACCCTCCAGCATCCCTCTTTTATTTATGTTCATGGGTTGTACATATAAGTTATTTGAGTCCTGTTTCCTATACCATTTTTTATCTCTCCGGATATTTTATGCCTACTAATTGTGCTTCTTCTTCCCTGTACCTTTCCCCCCCTAGTCCTCCCTTCCTCCTCCCCACTGAAATCCCTCCATGTGATATCCATTTCTCTGATTCTGTTCCCATTCTAGTTGTTTGCTTAGTTTTTGTTTTCGTTGTTTTTCTTTTCATTTATGTTTATTTGTCAATAGTTGTGAGTTTTGTTGTCATTTTATTGTTCATATTTTTTTATCTTCTTTTTCTTAGATAAGTCCCTTTAACATTTCATATAATAAGGGCTTGGTGATGATGAATTCCTTTAACTTGACCTTATCTGGGAAGTAATTTATCTGCCCTTCCATTCTAAATGAAAGATTTGCTGCATAGAGTAATCTTGGGTGTAGGTTCTTGCCTTTCATGACTTCAAATACTTCTTTCCAGTCCCTTCTTGCCTGCAAGTTTTCTTTGGAGAAATCAGCTGATACAGGAACTCTTGTTGGTAACTCTCTCCTTTTCTCTTGCTGCTTTTAAGATTCTCTACTTATCTTTAATCTTTGGTAGCTTAATGATGATGTGCCTTCGTGTGTTCTTCTTTGGGTCCAACTTCTTTGGTACTCTATGGGCTTCCTGGAAGTTTATTTCTTTCACCAGATTGGGGAAGTTTTCCTTCATTATTTGTTCAAATAATTTTCAATTCTTTCTGTTGTTCTTCTCCTTCTGGCATCTCTATAATTCAGATATTGGAATGTTTCAGGTTGTCCCAGAGGTTTGTAAGACTTTTTACTTTTTTGAATTCTTATTTCTTCATTCTCTTCTGGTTGGATGTTTATTTTTTCTCATGTTCCAAATTGTTGCTTTGAGTCCTGGTTTCCTTCCTGTCACTGTTGGTTCCCTGAATATTTTGTTTTATTTCATTTTGGGTATCTTTCATTTTTTTTCATTTTTCAAGCAATCTCAATCAGTTCTGTGAGCATTTTGATTACCAGAGCTTTAAATTCTCCATCATATAGGTTGGCTATCTCCTCATTGCTTAGTCCTCATTCTGAAGTTTTGCTCTGTTCTTTCATTTGGGTCATATTTCTTTGTCTTGGTGCACCTGTTAAGTTGTAAGGGGGCCGGGCCTTAGGTATTCACCAGGGCAGGGCAACTCTCCTTGCTGCCCTGCCAGCACTGCCTGGGGGCTGGGGGGCAGAGAGGGAACACGGAAGCTGGACTGCTTGTCTCCAGCCCACTTTCCACCCGACTCTCTCAGTGTGAGACTTAGAGTTTCTTCCACCTGGGCAACTCCTGCTGTAGTCCACAGTCAGCTCTGAGTCTCAGTTTTGCCTTCAGCCAGCCCCACCCTCCCAGTCCATGCCTTGGCCTCACTGCGGGTTCTTACCCATCTGGTTGTTCTGGTTGATTTTTTCTTTAAATCCTTGGTTGTTGGTGTTTCATGCAGTTTGATTTTCTGGCACTTCTGGTTGTTTATTGACTTTAGATGGGTTGTTATCCTCCTTTTGGTTGTGTGAGGAAGCAAAGGGTTCTACCTACACCTCCATTTTGGCCAGAATTCTAATTTACTTGTGAATGTTTATGAACCATCTCTAGTCCAAAGTGTAGGAATCTTTTATTTGTTTTTGTTGTTGTTCATTGTTGCATCTCAAGTGCCCAGAGCAGTGCCTGGCACAATAAATGTTTATTGGTTAAATGAATGAATGACACACACACAAAAAAACACAGAAAAATAAGATCGATACAGAAGGGCCAAGCTAGAGTGGTTATTTCATTCATAGAGTCCCATGTATTATCAGGCTTTTTTTTGCAATAAATACTTCATGCTCCAAATGAAAGTATTATTTATACTACATATATGGAAAATTCATTTTTCACTTCTTAATTTGTAAGTGTTTTTATTTCAAACTTCATTAGTTTTGGTTAGCATAGAAAACAGTCCTACCAATCTCTGATAAGGAGTTTTACAGAAGGTCTTACTTCCTAAAGAAAATTGAGTTGGTTTAGATTAATATTATCACCAGAGTAATGTTTTAAGAACATAGATGTGATCCCATCACTCACCTCCTTAAAACCTTCTTTGCCATCTTGTGTCTATGGAACAAAGTTCAAATGCCATAGTATGATATTCAATGTTGTCTACAATCTGACACCTTCACCCCCTCTTCTTTCTCTTATAATCTCTTGCCTCTCTTCAAGTCTCACACTATTCTCTGCCTCAGTGAGCTATATGCACTTGCAAGAACTTGCCTTGACCTCTCATATCTTTATCACTTTGAGCTTGCTCTGCCCATAGCCTAGTAAGTTTTTCTTCTATATTTTCCAACCTCTACTGTTTTACACTTATTTATGTAGTGCATGGTCCATAGTAAATATCCAGTAGATATTTGTTGAGGAAATATATCTTCAAGACTTACATCAATAGTTACTTCCTGTCTTTATTTCTCTTTACCTAGCTACATCCACATTCCAACAGTACACACAGGGTTAAGTGTACCTTCAGTAATAGTAACAGATAACATTTATTGAGTACTTACTTCATACTAAACACTGTTCTAAGCATTTTTCACATATTAATTCACTTAAATTTTCATATTAACCCTACCAGGTAATATTCCCTTACACCTCACTTTACAGATAGGAAAGCCAACCACATGTTAAGTAACTTGCTCAAACAGCTGTTAAGTAGTGAAGCCAAGGTTGGAACCTAGGGAGTGCCCTTAATCACTTGGCTATACTGCCTTTCCTGGGTATATTTCCTCTGTAGTACGTATTATACTATACTGTTATTATCTGTTTTATTTGCTGTAAGCTCCTTGAAATTAAACATTCTATTTTACTGGTCTTTACTTCTTTCTGCCAGGCACACAAGTATGCTCTCAATGATTTTTTTTCAATGACTTATCTTTGAATGAATGAATCAAGTATTAGAAACAACCATCTCCATTATGCTCTCTGGTTTGAGGAAGATCCTCTGATGGGGAAAAAACAATCCTGGACTAGTCCTACTATTCTATAGACAGTGACATCATTTCCTCTGCATTAGGAATGTTATGTTGTAGAAAAGGATGATGCCATAAAATAGAAGTTATGACAGGGCAGCTGAAGGAGTGGTAACCATGTCTGACATAAGCAGAATGCATCCAGAATATTTTGAAGCAAACTGTAAAGCAAAATAATAAGAAAAGCAGCATTTAATAGCTTAGAAAAACCAACAGCAGACATTTAACAGGAACCAACCTAAGAGTGAAACCAAAATGTTTTCCAAACATTTATTGAATAATGATGAATAAGTTTAACTATAAAAGGAGATGTCCATGCAATTCATTCATTCAAGGTGTATTTATTATGTACGTGCTATGTGACAGACACCGTGCCAGGTGCTTGGAGTATAGTCAAGATTAACCTACAGGTATATAGTCCTTGTAAGTCCCAGGATGCACACAGGAACCATTGGCAGTGCTAGTCAAACATTCTAGAGTAGAGGTTGCAAACTGAAGGCTCACAGAGTGAGTTTAGGGATGTTTTCAACATGCACTTTTTAATTTTCAAACTTGTTGCAAACCTTAAAAATTAGGGTATTTCACACAGTAATCTGGGTTCTCTTGAAAATATTGGCAACCCTGGGCTCAATTTCTCCAACACAACAATCGGTTAAAACTGAGTTGCAGCTATGTCATTACATTTAATGCTCATAATAACCCTATGGTTGTCATAGTTGCTGTTGTCCCTAGTGCTGGGGATCTAATAACAAGTAAGGTAATGGAAAGTGCAAGACTGTCCAGAGAGAGAGGAATCCAGATGAACACAAGTGTGTATATGCATGCATGCACGTGTTTGTGCATGCACATATTTTAAAGGCAAAGTAAGGAAGTTTTTCAAGAAGAGAAATGGTTTACAGTGTCATGTTGTAAGAGATCAAGCTCGCTCTGAGGTGATTGTGAGCATTGATAAAAGAGAGCTATTGACTTTACCTAATTATAAAGATCAGATGTGGTATTTTTCTCTTCCCTTGGTTAGAATCTCAAAATGGGATATTTCCTCAAAGAACATAATCTCAGGTATACGGGTAAAAGCTAGTGAGGTGTAAGACAGAGAAGTTAGGAAAGGGGAGGAGGAAGATAGAGGGAGAATATTAGAAGCTGACACTGGAAAAGAGCCAGGGGCCAGACTATGAAGGATCTTGAACTCCATGGTAAAAATTTGGACATTATTTTCAAGGGAAAGTGGTAAAAAGGGAATTGGTATATACTGAGTGCTTGCCATATGTCATATATACCTTATATACATTATCTCATAACCTTCACTCTCTACAAGAGAGGTAGGCATTATTATACTAATTTTAAATATGAAGATGAGGCTCAGAGAAATTAAGCAAGTTTATGAGGTCATACAACTAATAAATGATGGAGCCAGGACTTGAATCCAGATCTGATTGAGCACAAAAACCATATATCTATGGTTTCAACATCTATGATGTCTACATCTATGATGTCAACAGTACTAGCATTGATACCAGCTACCATTCACTGAGAGGGATGTGGAGATATGGATTTGGTAGTGAAATATGACTATCATAATCTTCAAAACAACCCCAATAGCTTGTATGTTTATATACTAGATATGTGAACCTATTAGATAAAGAGCCTGGTACTCACAGATATAAAGCCACTTGTTAAAGTTCATATGATTACTGAATGCAAGAGCTGGAATGTATGTTTTACACGGAAAACCAGTTTCACATGGAGGACCAAACCTTTCCACTTAGTTTCTGGTCAGCTTGCTTGCTGGTCAAAGGCTTAGCATAATCATTTAAAACTGTATTCTACAAAGCAGCTTGATATTTTAATAAGAAACAGTAAAAAGAATAAATATCTGTTTCCCATCAAAGTTAGGTTGCTCTGTGAGCCAGACCAAATTAATTAACTAATCATCGTTTATTGTCTACCACATGCCTTGTGCTTCAAGGGTAAGCACAATCTGTGACACTTCTCTACTCCACAAATCACTTTGGGTTTCTTCTTTCTTTTTTTGTTTTTTTCTAGGCATTTCAATTGACTGCATATTTTTTAGTTCTTTATACATGTTATGTTACAATCCTGTCCAGAGATTTGTGAAAATTAGCCTTTTAACAATACCCCTAATTCACTGCTATACCTCATATCTGCTGTACAGTTATTATTGGTGCTTATATGGAAGAATTAAGGAGCTCAGTCCATGAATAAGTTCAGTAAGTTGTGCAAGATTGCTCAGCCTATAAATGGTGGAACAGCATTTCAGATCAGTTTTGACTCTTGAAAGTATGACACTTAAATCCTTGCCCTTAAGTTCTATTTAAATTATAAGTGAAAATTAACTGTTGAGTATTTGCAACAGAAAATGATACTGGTAATTAATCAAAGAAATATGTTAAAGAAAAGAAAAGAAGTTATATAGACATACTGAAAGAATTTTTACTTTAAGACATGTTTTCCAAGGCATGTTATATGCAACACTAGTACCTTAAGATACTCTTGAATAAAAAGGGGGAGTTCCATCAACAAGGGTTCTATGGGATATACCTCTCAGGATGTGATGACAGAGGAAATTAAAAGGATGTTATATGCCTAATGAAATTAGCTAATGTGATAATGTATATTATAAAATGTGCATATTAAATCATTGGTAAATTTTTTAGTTAAAAATAACCATTAATTAAGCTTAATCCCTGCTTTATCTTTTTCCCTGTCTCTATATATTAACATGCCTCTATATAGTAAGTATGTTAATATCACTCCAAAAGAACATTGCTGGGTATGCAATGAATTTTAATAGACTAGAGACAGGAGAATGGGACATGCTTCCATTTTAATCACTTCCTCTCCTTTGGCTTTTTTCTATTTGCACACAATGCATTCCAGTCCTTAAAGTTTTAAAATAAAACTTTCTTTCATCAGGGTTCCCTCCTGAGTTAATGCTACTGTATCCCCCACTTTCTTTTTCTCTTCCTTGGCAGCTTTTGGAGAAGAAATCCATATTTACCACCTCCACTTTTTTATTGAATTTCCTTTTTGCAAATATAAGGTCTCTTCTGTGACTTCCTAGTGATCAAATGCTATAGCTTCTACAACATTTCAAGGACGAATTTTTGTAGCTTATGATCTGCTGCTTTTCTTATGGCAGCTATGACTATACTTCTGATTGATTCATTCCACAAATAGGTATCAATTACCCAACCAATCTTAGGCACCAAAGATACAAAATGAATAAACACACTTCTACTCTCCTGAAGATTGCATTTCATTTGCTCTTTATTTCTCTGAATTCTCTAACTCACCTTCTCTAGATCCTCTTTTCCTATCACATGTATAATATAGGCATCTCCCAAGGTCCTGTCCTTTCTCTTTTCCCTTCCAACATACATGTGCATGTGCAGATACACATGCATACACACACACTCGAGGTGTTGAAGAATCATGACCTTATATTCCACTAATGTTTGTCCAATAGGTGAATTTATGTTTTCCTTATATTATATATAACTATAGCACTTGTACTACTTTTTTTTTGTTCAAAATAAGGATTGGTCTATGATTCACAGACAGAGTAGATGGATAGGTACATGTTGATGAGGGAAAACAGAACTGTAACATACATATAAAATGATTAAGTAATTAGCAAATAGTTACTGAGAAATTTTCAATTTCTTGTTAAGAAGGGATTAGGAAGATGGCCAATTAAAATTTTATTACAGAATTTTTCTTCAAAAACATTCACAGAATGAGCAAATACATTTTTTCTTTTATCCTCACTTATGGACATTTTTGCATCACTTTAGAGACAGAAGAATGAAGAGAGGAAGGGAGAGAGAAACATTGATGTGAGAGAGGAATATCAATTGGTTGCCTCCAGTACACACCCTGACAAAGGACTGTATGTGCCCAGACTGGGGACTGAGCCCACAACCTAGGTATGGGCCCTGACCAGGAATCCAAACCATTATGAGAAGATGGTCCAACCAACTGAGCCACTCTGGCCTGGGTGAGCAAACAGTTTTCTTTTTAAAAAATACTGCCAACAAAGAAGGAAAGGTACATAACCTAAGGTTGCAATTATTAAGCTTGAAATCATCTTGAGAGCTTTAAAAATAATATTTGCACTCTCCAGGGGATCTGATTTAATTGATCTGGGATGCAGCCTGAATGTCAGGATTTTTTCACCTTCATAGCTCCATCCAAGGTTAAAAAACCCACTGACCTAAGCAAAGGATTTCAAAACCTGGTTACTGAGGAAGTGATAAAAGAGTCTGAAGAGTAGAAGTGCTGTATTCCTTACCTCACCCCAAATACTACAAGAGAAAACTTCTGAATTGGCCAAATATAATTCTCCCCAACATCAACTAAAGCTAGAAAGAAAAATGGGTTAGGTATCCTTATTTTTCTCTCCTTCTAATAAATGATTAGCAGGAACTGCTGCCACAGAGAAACAGGTGATAAAAATGAGCAAATGAAGTTGCCTCTCTCTCTATGGAAAGGAGGACTCCAGAGTTACAATTCAAGAAATTATCAAAAGCTTTTCAACACTAAAATAGTGTACTAACCTCCATCCCAACTAGAAGCAGGGATTCCTTGAATATATAATAAAATCTCAGAAGAAGTAGCATATATAGTGAAGAATAAAGTCTCAGAAGAGACAGTAGAGAACTAATACTGGAGCAAGATGAAACTAAATGACATGGCAACTATGCAAAAATACTATAGCACAACAAAATCATGCCTTGTATGCAAAAGAGTTCAAGCCATATCACAATTAATCTAAAAAAAAACAGAAAGTAATTCTTCATAAATGCTGCATTTTTTTAGAATTTAATGAGACCCAGCATTGAATAAACAAATGCTCAAAGATGTGATGACAGATGAAATGAAATATTGTATGCCTAAGGAAAAAAAATAAGTGCCAACCAATGTCATTATAGAGCAAGTAAATAAATTAGACACTACAACTTATTTTGAAGATCAAAAGAGCATTCTCAGGTTTTGATAAATTTAATGCAGGACACTTAAGACCAAGACATATCCTTATTAAACTGTTAAGGTTTAGAACATGAATAGGAGATGGCAGCTGAGTAGGTGGAAGCTGAGTACACTTGCTCTTGCCCCCAACTCAGATTCTTGGCTGATTTTCTCACTTGCTCTTGCTACCAACTCAGATTATTCTTGGTTGATCTTCCAACAAATAACCTGAGCAATCAATGGATTCTTAGTTAATATGAAGTTTTGAAGCTAAGGAGTACAGAAGATGCTTCACAAAAGGCTGTAAGGACATTTTATAAGTTGAAGGGGAAATACCCCATGCATGGTGCCTACAGCAGTGGAGAGACTAGTCAAAAATTGCAGCTTTGTGGTTCCCTCCCCTCTCAGGGCAGGGGGCCCAAGTCCCTTAGAGAAAAGCCCCAGACCCAGACTGGGAGTGAGTTGGGAGGACATACAGGTTTGGGGAGATCCAGGCTACACACACAGTGAGCAGCACATCTTTAGCTGCAGCACCGAACACCAACCAGGAGAGTGCCAGAAAGAGAGAGAGAGAGAGAGAGAGAGAGAGAGAGAGAGAGAGAGAGAGAGAGAGAGAGAGAGGTGGTATCTCCCAAAATGATCAGGGGTCACAAGTGGGTTGGGTGAAGGCAAGTGGCAGCCAGCCATGTCTGTGAGAAACTTTTAGCTTTTTGGAGAGGTGGTGTGAGTGGAGAACTGGACAGTGACTCAGTACTGCAGTGTGGGTGACATAGAGAGACTTTAAAGGGGGAGCTGAAGCATGCTGTGCCGGGACCCCATGCACAACTACCCTGCCAGCAAAAATGGACAAAATTGAAAACACAGTTTGCTCCCCTGAGTACAGCTGGGCAGGGAAATCAGAAAGTTGCACAGCAAAGGGATTTCTGGAGCCCAGCCCAGTGTGACTAGCAAGCTGGGGGCTATGCAAAATGGAAAGTTTGGGATTGTGTCTAATGTGAGGGCAGTGGGCTGGGAATTAGATGGGCAAGCGTTGAGCATTTGAAATTCTTTGCAGCCAGGCAGAACTCCCTTCCCTGGTAGAATTCAAACCTCTGGTAAGCGAAGGACCTACCTAGCCCCACATCATGCAGGATTGCAAACACCACATCCAACAGGGAAGCTCTGCAGAACAAGTCAGGCCAGGCTCAAGAAACCCCTGCTGGGTGCATATCCACAGGAGAAAGACAGGAAGAGAAACTCCAAAAGGGCTCATTTTGAACTTATCTCAGGGAGACAAAATATACTGGTTCCTAGGACCCTATTCTGCTGAGGCCAGCAAAACAGTGATCAGAAATCTGCAGCAAGGAGTAATCAGGGCCCCACCCAGCCCCACTTCATACAGAGCTGCCTTCAATGCTAAGCAAGAAAGAACTGACCCTCTTACACAAGGGAGCGTTCAAGGTCCCTCCCTTGAACCAGACAGCAAATTCATCAGAAACCATACATTATTGGAAATAAGCTGGGACAGACCAACATGGGCAGTGTAGAGGCAAGGGAACACAACCACAATTTTCCCAGAAGACTGAACAGCATTTCCCAGGGGAGACCCAGGGGTCCCACACTCCCAAGCACAATATAAGTTCCCTCTAGAGGCAGGTGAAGGTGGTACATGTGGTGCTGTTAGAAATTGGGTGACCCACCTGGGCCTTGAGCCAATAAAAAGCCAGCAAGGCAGAGGAGGGAGGACCAGAAGAAGAGAGAAAGTAAACACCAAAATCTGCTGATGACAAATTCTACCTTGTTCTTCACTATTTGCATTATTTTTTCTCTTGCATAGATTTTTAATATTTTTCTTTTTCTTCAATTGTATTCCTATTAATTCACTATTTTTGTCTTTTATTTTTTATTCTTTTTATTTATATTTTTATATTGTTTATTTTATTTTTATTTCAAATCTCACATTGTACTGTTCCCTTGTCTTACTCCACTTTGCCTTCTTCTTTCCCTTTCCTATTTTTGTTTTAAATTTTATTTTCTCCCTTTCTATGCCTTGTTCCTATTCCTTACTTTTACTATTTCTCCTTCCTGTGTCCTCTCAAAAACACTTTTCTTTCCTTTAGTCAGCTCACATTCTTGTCCCCTTTCTTATACTATTCTTATTTTCTTTCTACTTGTATTAATCATTGCTTGTTTGTTGTGCATATTGTGGTTATTGCTGTTTTTCTTCAATTTTATACCTATTCACTATTTTTTTTTGAAATCTTATAGGATACTCTCTCCCATCTTACTCCATTTTTACTTCCTTCTGCTCTTGCTTATTTGAGTTTGAAATTTTACTTTTTCCCTATCTTAGCCTGTATTCTATTCCTCATTCATATTATTTCTCCTTCCTCTGTCCTCTCAAAATGATTTTTCTTTCCTGTAAACCTCTCATATTCTGTTCTCCCTTTCTTATACTATTCTTATTCTCTTTCCATTTTCACTAATCTTTGCTCATTAGTCATCATTATTGCTGCTGTGTGGTGTTTCTTCAATTTTGTTCCTGTTGGTTCACTATTTTTTAAATTTTTATTTCAAGTGTCATATTATACTTTTATCTTATGTGATTTTGCTATCTCCCTTCCTTTTTATATTTATGTTTTAAATTTTCTTTTCTTTCTTTCTTTGTCTTATTTCTATTCCCTACTCAAAATCATTTTTCTTTCCTTCTAGTCATCTCATATTCACTTTTCCTATCCTATAATATTCTTAATCTATTTCCACTTTTATTAATCTTTTCTCACTTGCTGTTGATATTGTTCATGTGGTAGGGGGGACTATTGTTCATGTGGGTAGTTTTGCTTTGTTCTGCCAGCACATATTCAACATTATACATGATGTGGCGGGGGTAGTGAGTCTCAGTCACCCAGACAGCAGGGAGATCCCACCAACAAATGAACCATCAATAATCAAAGCCCAGTTACAACAAGAAAGCCTGCATAAAATGAATAAAGGGCATCCCTAGAGCACCCAGCTTAGGGGATCAAAGAGACTGCACCACTGAGTCCAACAGAATGCCTACCATAGAAGGCCACCCAGTGAAGACAGGGAATAAAAGCAGAGCAATCTGATATGCATAAAAAAATAGAAAGAGTCACCTAAAGTGTGGAGACAAAGAAAGAAACAACCCCCAATAAAAAAGAAAGGAGGAATCCCCAAAAAGAGCTAAATGAAATTGAAGCTAGCAGTTTATCGGATACAGAGTTCAAAGTAATAGTTATAAAGGATGCTCAAGGAACTCAGTAAGAAGTACATGGAATTGAATGGGGACTTATCACCTTGAAAAAGGACATAAGAACTATGAATAAGAACCAGGTGGATGAAGAATACATATTTGAAATGAAGAATATGCTAGAAGGTATTAAAAGCAGGCTAGACAAAGCAAAGAACTGAATCAATGAGTTAGAAAACATGGTAAAAAAACCCCACCCAGTCAGACTAACAAAATAAAAAAGACAAAAAGAATGAGGATAGTTTAAGGGAGCTTCAAAACAACATGAAACATAACAACATACACAGCATAGGAATGCCAGGAAGAGAAGAAAAGGATCATGGGATAGAAAACTTATTTGAAAAAATAATGACAGAAAACTTCCCTAACTTGGTGAAGGAAAACATCACACAAGTTCAGGAAGCACAGAGAGTCCCAATCAAGATGAACCTAAAGAGGCCCACTTCAAGAAACATCATAATTAAAACAGCAAAATTTAAAAACAAACAGAGAATCTTAAAGGCAGCAAGGGAAAAATAGAAAGTAACAAAGAAGAGCTCTCTGATAAGGCTATCAGCTGATTTCTCAACAGAAACACTACAAGCCAGAAGGGAATGGCACAAAACATTCCAAATAAGGAAAAGCAAGGATCTGCAGCCAAGACTAGTCTATCCAGAAAGGCTCTCATTTAAAATAGAAGGTGAAATAAAGAGCTTCCCAGGACAACAACAACAGCACAAAACAACTAAAAGAGTACATCCCCACTACACAAGTATTGCAGGGGATGCTAAAGGGGCTGCATTAAGAAGAATAAGACATAAGACAAAGAGAAGAACAAAGGTAAAAATGGGAAAAAAGCCAATGAATAAGTATCAATAATAACCTTAAATGTAAATGCAATAATGCTCCAATCAAAAGGCATAGGATAGCTGAATGGATAAGAAAACACACTCCACATAAATGCTGTCTCCAAGAGACCCACCTGAGAACAAATGATCCACATAGGCTGAAAGTGAAGGAATAGGAAAAAATATTCCAAGCTAATGGACATAAAAATACCTATGGTAGCAATAATTCACAAGAGACAAAGAAGGTCACTACATAATCCTTCAGGGAGCAGTCCAACAAAAGGTATAACATTTGTAAACATATATGCACCCCATATAGGAGCACCTAAACATATAAGAAAGAGCTTGGAGGCTTTAAGAAAGAGATTGATAGCAACACAGTCATTGGAGGAAATTTTGACAACCCATTGTCAACAATAGGTAGATCTTCCAAACAAAGAATCAATAAGGATACTGTGTCATTGAGTGACACTCTAGTTCAAATGAACTTCTTTGACATTTATAAGACATTGCAGCACAAAGAAGCAAAATATACATTCTTTTCAAATGTACATGGATCATTTTCAAAGATAGATCATATGGTAGGACAAAAAACAAGCCTCAACAAATTCAAGACAGTTGAAATTGTATCAAGCATCTTCTTGGATCACAACTGCTTAAAACTGGAAACCAACATGAAGGAAAACATTCAAACACATTCAGATACATCAGGACTGAATAACATGTTATTAAATAATGAATGGGTTAACAATGAGATCAAGGAAGAAATAAAAAGGTATATGGAAACAAATGACAATGAACACACAACAACTGAAAACCTATGGGATACAGTGAAGGCAGTCCTCAGGAAGAAGTTCATAGGAATACAGGCATCCCTAAAGAAGATAGAAAAATCCCAAATAAACAACCTAGCCTTACATCTAAAACTGCTGTTAATATACCCTAAGAAACCTGAAACACCAAAAGAACTTATGCACCCCTTTGTTCATAGCAGCCCTAGTTACAATAGCCAAGTTTTAGAAACAGCCCAAGTGCTCCTCAGGAGAGGAATGGATTAAAAAACTGTGGCACATTTACACAATGGAATATTATGCAGCAGAAAGAAAGCAGAAGGAATTCTTACCCTTTGCAAGAGCATGGGTGAAACTGGAGACTATTATTCTAAGTGAAATAAGCCAGTCAGTGAAAGACAAATACCATATGATCTCACTTATAACTGGAATCTAGTGAGCAAAGTAAACTAATGAGAAAAAGAGAACCAGAGACATGGGAACATGGAACAGACTGATAGCTGTAGAAGGGGAGTTGGGGGGATGGTGAAAAGAAGAGGAAGGGATTAAAGAACATGTGTGAATGACCCATAGACATGGACAATGGAGAGGGGATTAACTCTGGGAGAGAGAGGTAGGCTTGGTAGAGGGGGCAAAAGGGAAAATATTGGGACAACTATAATAGAATAAACAATGAAAAAGAAGAAGAAAAACTGCTAAGTTTCAAGGTTTCACTATAATGAAAGTTCTATGACGGCACCAGTTTGCTTTGGTAACTGCTATTACCAATGCCTAGCCCTGTCTGGCAAGTTGTAGGTATCCAATAAATATCTGTTGGTGAATAAAAGAATGAAGGAAGATATTTTCATTTATTCACTCATTAAAAGAAAGTTATAGTGTCAGGTTCCACTTATGAGGAGTTTGGAAGTCACCACATAATCTTAAAATAGATAAAATGCTGAACAGACTGAAAAATCAACAATTCTTGGATCCATAGAAGATGGGAGGATACAGTGCAAACCACTGTCCCCATTTTGGAGAGTCAGACAGGTAAATACAGGGGCCACAGCTTGCTAGAGCACAGACTCATCAGCAGAAACCACTGCAGGAATCAGTGCCAGGGTAAGGAAATCCGAACTATCATTAATGCATTCCTGGAGGCTGATTGCCGACAAGTCCGAAAGTTAAAAACTTCAGGGAGATTCAGATATAGGGGGAAGCGGTGTCCCACCATGTTGTGAGATTTATTTCCTTTGACTAAGACTAAGTATTGGAGAAAATAATCTCCTCAAATTTACAGCAGGGAGAGGAGTAAAAGGAACCATTTCAGGGGAAACTAATTAACTACAGCCTAATCTGCTGGCATATTATCAGATTAGGCTGAATGGAAATACCTAACTCTAGTACATTCTAGCCACCTAACGCACCTAAGGAGGAAGAAAAATTAAGAAACACTTGTGAAGTTCACAGTCCAGGGGCATAGGTTCTGTAAGACACTGAGATCTAATTATAGGAATATAGAATTATGCCCCCTACACACGCTCTTCACCACCACATTATTAATGACCTACTGACAGCAGTTCCTTTTACCTGGTACACTATATCTGGCTATCAAGAAGAAGTTACAAGACATAAAAGGCAAAAAACACAATTTGAAGACAAAGCAAGTATCAGATCCAAACATGACAAGGATGTTGGAACATAAAGCATCTGTGGTTAATATGCTAACAGATCTAATGGATAAAGTAGAAAGCATGCAAGAACAAATGGGCATTGTAAGCAGAGATGTGGAAATCCTAAGAAAGGACAAAAAAGAAATGGTAGATGTAAAAAAATCTATAATAGAAATATAGAGTGTCTTTGATGGACTCATTAGTAGACTGGACAGAGCTGAAGAAGAAATCTCTAATTTAAAGAATATATCAATAGCATATTCAAAAACCAAAAAGAAAAAGACTGAAAGAAAACCCCAGAATACCATATTCAAGTACTGTTGGACATCCATAAAAGGTGCAACATACACATAATAGGAATACCAGAATGAGAAGAAAGAGAGAAAGAACAAGAAATATTTGGAAAAATAGTGACTGAGAATTTCTCCAAATTAATTCCAAACAATAGATTCAGGAAGTTTAAGAAATACCAAACAGAATAAATACCAAAAACTACACCTAGGCATATAAAATCAAAGATAAAGAAAAAATACTGAAAGAAGCCAGAGGTAGGTGTGGAACACCTTTCTATAGAGGAATCAAAATTGTTACATTCAACTTCTCAGAAACCATGAGAGCAAAAATAGATTGGGGTGAAATATTTAAGATGTTGAGAGGAAACCCCATCAACCTAAAATTCTATACCCTTCAAAAATATAACCAAAGACACTGAAATAGAGAACAGGCTGACAGTGACCAGAGGGGAGAGGGGAGGGAATTTCAGGGGAAAGGGGGAAGGGTTTACAGGAACAAGTATAAAGGACACATGGACAAAAACTATGAGAGGTGGAAATGGGAGGGAGGCGAGGCGCACTGGTGGGGTGGGCTGGGATGGGAATAAAAGACAGAAAACTACGCTTGAACAATTAAAATATAAATAAATAAACAAATAAATAGCCTTCAAAACCTAAGGCTATTAATTTGGGGTGATTATGATATATAAATGTAGGTTCACCCTTAGTAAAATATGTACCATTTTGGTAAGTGAAGTTGATAATAGGGGAGGGTATGAATGTGAGGGGGTAGGGGTTACCTTTATACTTTCCTCTCAGTTTTATTGTAAATCTAAAACTGTTCAAACAACATAGTCTTTTTAAAAAGGCAAATTACCTGCAAGAAGAAAAGGGTTGAGGTTCACTCAGACTAATGCGCAGGCAGAAAAAAAAAAAAAGACTATTATCTACAAAGCTTATAGAGTAAAAGTGACTCAAGAGTTACACCCAGCCAAAGTGGCATTCTGGTATTAAAGCAGAAAGCAGACAATCTCAAACATAATACAATTGGGGAACAACATTATTGAAAGAATATTTTGACAAGTAAAACTAACCAGTTAAGAGAGGAATCAAAATGTAGCATTCAGGAATATAGAAATCATAGTAAAAGACTTATGGGCAAGCATTGAATCAACTTAAGTATAATATCATTATGAATAATTATGGATATGATAATATGGGTTATGATAATAGGACAATTTAAAGATAAAAAATAAGTTTTTGAGAGATCAAATTTTTGAGGAATAGGAAAGTAGGCTGTTGATGTCTTCTTTAAAATATGGCATCAATGAATATTGACTAAAATTGATAGCTAGGTTTTTTTTTAATGATAGATCTTACTATTTTATAGTCTATCTTTGTTTCCCTTATCCTGCACATAGAAACTTAAAGAGCTTTTAGGAAATAATATCTCTTGTGAAGAAATATCTCTTTATCCAACAATAGGAATTAATTTTCTTACAGTTCTGAAGGCTGAACCCAAGATCAAGGTGTTGGCCCTGCTGTTGTTCATCTCCCCACCTGCCCCAACACAGGTGATGATTTATTTTTGATAAATAAACACAGTAGATGATTTATTTTTGCTTATATTTAGTTGCTTTTGCACTTATGTTTTAAAATATATTCTTCAGGCAAGTAGTTATTAAAGTTTAGTTTACATACTGCAGCACCTTTAACTTGGAGCTCGTTAAAATGCAAATTTCTGAGTCCCTCTCTTCCTCCGAGACCTGGTGCATCAGAAGCTGTGATTTGCATGTTTCTAACTACTAATGAGACCAATAGCCTCCCAATTTCCTTATTGGGTGTGTGTGTTCTGTCTTCTTGTGAAGAGATATCTTGTTTGAATATAACAATTTCCTCAAATTACTTATTTTCATTCATAAAATTCAAGGAAAATAAAATTTATTTTTCCATCCATCTACCCATCCATTCATTCATTATCCATCCTTACATCCTTACATCCATTCACGCATACATACCCGCATTCATCCATCTCTTTGTAGTTGTATAAGGAATATCTTCAGTTATTTTTCTCTAATGTTAATAATAGTAATTTATAGTTTGTGGGGTTTAAAATGATTTAAAAACCTTTAGTTTCTGAATTTATTGATCTCTTATAATTTGTATACATTATCTTTACAAAAATAATGTGACTTTTCTTTAAAATGAAAAAAAAATAGAAGCTAATTTGTTAAGATGTTAGCCGTAGTTAATTCTGGCAGAGTAAACCTTTTACTTTCATTTTCTTCTTTTACTTAATATATTTTTTATTTATAAAAAGTATTAACAAAATATTTTTAGAGAAAATATATTTAGAAAATTTTTAATAGAGAAAAACATTTGCAAATAGGCACATTACTAAAGTCTATTTTTCAGAATGAAGTTTAAGATGAATTTTGCCCTTGATTCCTAAATTTTAATAGTAGGTTGTTAACAATTTAACCTCTATCAGAAGTTAACTTAGTCTAATGTTTAATAAGAATATTTGCAAACAAGAAAGGCACATTTGCGAACTGAAGTAAAGGGTAAAACACATTGACCATTTCGTGAATGCCTATTACATGCCCAACACTGGGCTAAGTCCTTTGGGTTTTTACAATAAACCTTTGAGAGAGGCACTATTACTATTTAAAATGAGGTGTCTGAGGTTCTGCAACATTAAATCACTTGCCAGGATTGTGTAAGCTGGGAATCTAACCATTATCCTTTATATTCATTTTCTCATTTAATTATTATCATAATTCTGTGGACTGTTTTCCATCAGATAGGCAAACTGAAGTATTTAAAGGTGAAATAATTTTCCCAAGTCACATGACATGGCTGAGATTCACTTATGTTTTTAAAATTTCAGAGGAGCATCTATAATCTTTTTCATTCTATTTCTATGATTCTCTGATGGCATATCATTTTCTCCAAGAAACTAAAGACTCAATTCAAAGCATGCTGAGTTTCTTTCTATGGCCCATTGCCTCAGAATGTGGGTTCATAACACAGCAGGGTAAAATCAAAGCATAAATTACTGTTATTTTGACCTTTCACACAAAAATAAAACCTATGTTTATTTATGTATGCATCCCTGATTCCACCACTTTTGACCTCTCCAGTTAGCCAAACGTCAACATGATGTGCCTGTGTGTGTGTGTGTCTCTGTAGGTTTAATAATTAATTTGATTTGATTTCAACTCATTCTCACCTCTTCACCCTTTTTTGGAAAACTTGCTATACAGGGAAGTCTTGATTCCTATGACTTTCACTTAATAACCCAGTTTTATGATATAGTAAACATGCTACGCAATTTTAAAAAAATACAATATATAAGCCCTGGCTGGTGTAGCTCAGTGGATTGAGTATGGGCTGTGAACCAAAGCATCGCAGGTTCAATTCCCAGTCAGGGCACATGCCTGGATTGCAGGCCATGGCCCCCAGCAACCGCACATTGATGTTTTTCTCTCTCTCATTCTCCCTCCCTTCCCTCTCTAAAAATAAATAAGTAAATAAATAAATCTTTTTAAAAAGTTTAAAAAATACAATAGATAGCCTTTTATTTTCCTTTAAATTTGGAGTTTTATTAATATTAGTATGTTGTATAACCTAAAATATTTACTTATTAAAACTATATTAATACTTTCATAAACTATACAAAAAGAAATGAGACAAACATGCACATTTATAGAACTGCATGTCAGTCATGCCAGATCCCACTGAGGGAATTCTCAACATGACATCATTCATTTGTGAGAACACAGAGTCATTCAAGATCAGAGCTGAGTTTTGTGGCTGCAGAGCTTATGGTTCTAGATGTACTTTAGAAACCAAAGAAACTGGAAAAGATCAGAAAATATGAGATTCTCAAATAAAACTAAACACTATTGTTCTATTTAATATCTTAGCCTGGAAACAATCTTTCCTGAGGAAAATAAAACAAAAGAAACCTAAAAAGCTCTAGTTTCTAAGTTTCTCTGCCTGTTCAGATTCTTTACATGTCTTTTGTTTTCTTTTATTTTTTGATTACACACGCTTGTGCATGTGTGCGCGTGGACACATGCACACACACACACACACACACACAGCTTCAGAATGGAAGGTTTCCAATTACTGTAGAATATCCAGACCTGGAAATGTTTTACATTATGATTCTATGAAGCAATAGCCAAGTGCTTGTGTTTGTGAATTAGAAAATTGGAAACATTGGAGAAGTAACTGCTTTGGGATGGTTATACGAAAATAACTGTGTTTGTTCAGAACTGATATATGTACAGAAGTATTTAATACAGATTGTTTCAGAGGTGACTAAATAAATGAATATAGGTTTTATTTTTGTATAAGACACCAACATAGCAGTTAGTAATTTATGCTTTGATTTTACCCTGCTGTGTTATAAACCCACATTCTGAGGTAATAGGCCATGGAAAGAAACTCCCATGCTTTTTGAGTTGAATCTTTAGTTTCTCAAAGGGAATATGTCCTCTAAGAATCATGGAATCATAGGTGAAAAAAATCATAGATGCTCATCTGAAATTAAAAAAAAACATATTTTTTAAGTTCTTTGAGCAAAATAGTACCTTTTAAATTATTCAGTAATGGACCCAGAATGTAAGTAATCCCAAATCAGCCCAAAAAGTAATTTGTAATTCATTTAAGAATGTATTCATTTCATTTGCTAATACTAGTGGAGATTTTTGACTAATTGTATCATATTTTATTAATGTTAAGAATGATCTGATTTCCTAGAATAGCAAATGTTGACTGGCTGATTCAGGAGGCAACTGGCCTAGGTTTATAGTTTTACAAATAGATCTGTCTCCAAGTGAGGAATACTTAAATAGCAATAATCTCGAATCTGTTCACTTCATTCCTTTCGTGCCTGGGTTGGGCTAACAAAATTATTTTATGAAATAGCCATTTGAGGGAGATGATGCAGTTGGTTGCATTTGGGGGAGATTATGCAGTATGAATCTTAAAAACTGTTTTATTCCAAAACAATCAAGAAGAGACCTGCAATGTTTATACTGAGGAAGAACAAGTGGCTACTTGATAAAAATATTTTTAATCTCCTCAAGCATATTTATATTGTTTTTTTGCAGTCACTGTATATTCTTGGCATTTTCATATATAATACTGATATAAAATAACTTGACTACCTACTATAAATATATTTATACTTAAAAAAAGAAGTAAAAAAATCTATGTTCATGAGTTTACTGCTGGTACTTTCCTTCTGAGAACCGCTAGCACAAAGCATAGAACTAAACTAAATGGAGAGACTCCATTTAGAGTCAGAGATCTACCTTTGCTTTCTGACTCTACTTCCCAACTGTATAAACATGGGCAAATTACTTAACTGCTGTAAACTTCAATTCAGATATATCTGACACTTAACAAGGGTTTGTTGGCTTGGCATATATGAGATGTAGATAAAAGCATGCTGAATAATGTAACTACACAAGTGGTATTTATTATCTTCAGTTTAATATAGATATGAACTTCCCTGAACCTTAGCTCTAGGGTGGGAGCCTCAAGTTAACTCTGGAGTTTCTTGACTCTCGAAGTCTTGTAACAGGCACTGGCTCTGTTGCTAAGAGGAGTGAATGGAGTAGGGGAAGGGGAGAAATGATGCTTCCACTCATCCTTCCCGAGCCATACAGAAAGGCCTTAACAAACCAGAAAGTATGCAAACAAGAGTGAAACAGTAGGAATTCACTCCTCTGTAAATTAAATTTGAGAAGACCCTTCTTTCCTATGTGTGCTAATCATTAAGGCCCTGAAGGCTGTCTGTGTAGTTCCAGGGATAAAATATGTTGATATTCAATTACAGAATGACACCATAACTCAAAGAACAGAGCAGGAAGAGGAGAAAAGAAAATGCTTATGTTGACTCACAGAAATGCTTTAGTCATCAGCAAGGAATGGAAGGAAATAAAATATATATGAATGTATAATGGGGTTTTAGAGAATTAAACTTTGCAGAAATGTGCTTAAGCATGTGGCATTGCTTAAAGGCTAGCCCCATCAGAACAGGCAATCAGACAGTCTTGTTTGCACACCATGTGTGGCAGGGAAGGGAGAGAAATATACATTCATTTTCTGAGGAACATACAATGGCTGCATTAGAGCATTAATATATTTTTTAAGTCTTTTGGTTAGGAAAAAAACATTAGGCACCATCTATGTTGAACCTAAGGACAAGGTAAGAAAATAATGCCTCCCAGGAAGAAAACATCAAATGAAAATATGTACAGTTTATCATAGACTGTGTTGCTACAGGCATATTTGTTGCTCTGTAGGCAGATATCAAGAGAGGACAAAATAAAATTACAGCTGATACTGCATTTTTGTGCTATCTCAAAAGAGCTGCAGCAGGACTTAGCTTAAGCAAATATTAACCTTCTTTCACATGCTAATGAAATACAAGTGGAGAAATTGGGGGATTCTGAACTTAAGTATTTTATTGGTTGATGTTTTACACATATATCTTGTATCTTACTTACACTATTAAAAACAAGACAATACGCCCCAAATGTAGTTGCTTGTGCTAAGCCCTATTTCACCAAACTGAATAAATTACCGTTTGTACCCTTTCAGAAGTGGAATCTTTAACCAGTCAATCAAAAATCATGTAATCAGCACTAATCAGATAATCTGCCTAATAGAGCCCTGCCACCCCCTTAAAGGAAAGTAACTTTGCAATAACCAACAGACTTTTTGACTATAACATTTTCATTTTGTACAGCTTCTTGGAATTCCTCTCTGTTAGACTGGATACTGCCTGATTTGAACAATTTTTGCTCAAACTCTTTCATTTAAAAATTTTAATTGAATTCATTGTGATGACATTGGTTAGCAAAATTATGTAAGTTTTAGATGAATAATTCCATAGTATATCAATTGTATATTGTGTTGTGTGCTCACCACCTGGAGTAAGTCTTCTATCACCACTGATCCTCCCTGTACCCTTTATTATCTCCCCTCACCCCTCTTTTTCACTATACTGTTGTCTGTGTCTATGACATTGTTATTTTTTGCTTAATCCCTTTACCTAATTCACCTAGCCTCACAACCTCCCTCCCCTTTGACAGCTGCCATTTATTCTATATCCATGAGTCTGTGTCTACTTTGTTTGTTAGTTTATTTTGTTCATTAAGATTCCACATATGAGTGAAATCATATGGTATTTATCTTTCTCTGGCTTATTTCACTAGCATAATGCTCTCCAGGTCCATCCATGATGTTACAAAGGGTAAAATTTCCTTCTTTTCTATGGCTGAGTAGTATTCCATCATATAAATGTACCTCAGCTTTTTTATCCACTTACCTACTGATGGACACTTGGGCTGCTTTCCAAATTTTACCTATGGTAAATGATGTTGCAATGAACATAGGGGTGCATATATTATTTTGAATTAGTGTTTCAGGTGTCTTTGGATATATTCTCAGAAGTGGAATTGCTGGGTTATAAAACAGTTTCATTTTTGTTTTTCTGAGGTAACTCTATACTGCTTTCTGTAGTGGCTGCACCGGTCTTCATTCCTACCAACAGTGCACGAGAGTTCCTTTCTTCCACATCTTCTGCAACCCTTGTTTGTTGATTTATTGATGATAGCCATTCTGACAGGCATGAGATGGTATGTCATTGTGGTTTTAATTCACATTTCTCTGATGCTTAGTGACTGACATAGGGCATCTTCTCCTGTGTCTATAGGCCATCTGTATGTCCTCTTTGGAGAAGTATCTGTTCAGGTCCTTTGCCCAATTTTTAAAATTATATTGCTTGTTTTTTTGTGTGTGTGCATTGAGTTTTGTAAGTACTTTATAAATTTTGAATATTAACCCCTTACCTGATGTTTGTTGGCAAATTTGTTCTCCCATTCTGTGGGTTTTTAATTTTGTTGATGTTTTCCTTTGCTGTGAAAAAACATTTTTGTTTGATGTAGTTCTGTTTGTTTATCTTTTCTTTTTTTCCTTTGCCTGGGGAGATATATCCAATAAAAACTTTCTATGAGCAATACCCAAGATTTTGCTGCCTATGTTTCCTTCTAGGATTTTCATGGTTTCAGGTCTAATATTTAAGCCTTTGATCTATTTTGAATTTATTCTTGTGTGTAGTATAAGAAGGTGATCTAGTTTCATTTTTCTAAGGTATCTGTCCAATTTTCCCAACATCATTTATTGAATAAACTAGCAGTTTTTAATAAACTATCTTTTGTATATTTTATATATTGCTTCCTCTGTTGAATATTTATTAACTATAAAGATGTGGGTTTATTTCTGGTCTACCTATTCTGTTCCATTGATCTAGGCGCCCATTTTTATGCCAGTACTAGGCTGTTTTGATTACTATGGCCCAGTAGTATGGTTTGATATCAGGTAGTGTGATTCTTCCAACTTTGTTCTTCTTTTTCAGGATCACTGTTGCTATGCAGGGCCTTTTGTGGCTCCATATAAATTTTTGAAATATTTGTTCTAGTTCTGTGAAATACCTCATTGGAATCTTCATAGGAATTTCATTGAATCTATAGATTGCTTTGGGAAGTATGGATATTTTAATGATGTTAATTCTTCCTATCCATGAATACCATATGTGCTTCCATTTATTTGTATCTTCTTCATTTTCCTTTTTCAGTGTCTTATAATTTTCTGTGTTCAAGTCTTTTATATCCTTGGTTAGGTTTATTCCTAGGTATTTACTCCTTTTTTAAAATTGTGCAGTTATCACACTTGTTTCTTCTTGTTCTCCCCTGTTCTGTCCTCCACGCCTACTTTAACAGTCAATCCCCATGAGTCCATGCCCATGAGTCCTTTATTTATGTTCCTTGACCTGCCCCTTCCTCTTCTTTCCCCTGTCATCACCGTTCCCTCTCTCTTCTGGTCACTGTCCATTTGTTCTTAATTTCCATGTCTCTGGTTCTATTTTTTCATTTGTTTGTTTTGTTGATTTGGTTACACTTATAGGTGAGCTCACATGGTATTTGTCTTCCACCACCTGGCCTATTTCAGTTAGCATAATACTCTCCAATTCCATCTATGCCATTGTGAAAGGTAGGAGTTCCTTCTTTTTTTTTTTCTACTGTGTACTATTCCATTGTGTAAACGTACTGCAGTTTTTTGATTCACTCATTTACTGATGGGCACTTAGGCTGTTTCCAGAACTTGGCTATTGTAAATAATGCTGGTATGAACATTGGGGTGCATAGATTCTTTTGAATTGGTGATTCAGGATTGTTAGAGTATAATCCCAGCAGTGGGATCACTAGATCAAAAGGCAGTTCCATCTTTAGTTTTTTTGAGGAAATTTCATACTGTTTTCCATAGTGGCTACACCAGTCTTGCATTCCCACCAACAGTATACAAGGATTCCCTTTTCTCCACAACCTTGCCAACACTTGTTTGTTAATTTGTTAATGATAGCCATTCTGATCAGTGTGAAGCGGTATCTCACTGTGGTTTTAATTTGCATCTCTCTATGGCTAGTGATGTTGAGCATTTTCTTCATGTGTCTCTGGGCCCTCTATACATCCTCCTTGGAGAAGTGTCTCTTCAGGTCCTTTGCCCATTTTTTAATTGAGCTGTTTGTCTTCTTGGAGTGGAGTCATGTGAGTTCTTCATATATTTTGGAGATCAAATCCTTGTCTGAGGTATCATAGGCAATTATGTTTTCCCATATGGTTGGTTCCCTTTTCATTTTGTTGTTTTCTTTAGCCATGCAGAAGCTTTTAAATTTTATGTAGTCCCATTTGTTTACTCTTCCCTTATATCCCTTGCCCTAGGGGTGTATGGGTGAAAATATTGTTGCTTGGGATATCTGAAATTTTCCTGCCTGTGTTCTTCTTTAGGATTTTTATGGTGTCACGCCTTATATTTAAGTGTTTTATCTATCTTGAGTTTATTTTGGTATATCATATAAGTTTGTGGTCTAGTTTCACATTTTTGCATGTACTTGTCCAGCTCTTCCAACATCATTTGTTGAAGAGGCTATTTTTACTCCATTTTATGTTCCTGCCCCCTTTGTCAAATATTAATTGACCATATTGACATGGGTTTATTTCTGGTCTCTCTATTCTGTTCTATTGGTCTGTGTGTCTGTTCTTACAGCAGTACCAGACTGTTTTGATTACAGTGGCCTTGTAATATAGTTTGATATCAGGTATTGTGATCCCTCCTGTGTTCTTCTTTCTCAAAATTGCTGAGGCTCTTTGGGTTCATTTATGGTTCCATATAAAGTTTTGAAATATTTGTTCTATATCTGTGAAATATGTCATTGGTATTTTGATAGGGATTGAATTGAATTTATAGATTGCTTTGGGTAGTATGCACATTTTAATTATGTTAATTCTTCCAATCCATGAACACGGTATATGCTTCCATTTATATGTGTCTTCCTTATTTCTTTCTTCAGTGTTGTGTGGTTTTTTGACTACAGATCATTTACTTCCTTTGTTAAGTTTATTCCTAAGTATTGCATTTTTCTCATTGCTATAGTGAATGAGATTTTATTTTTTTCTCAGTTCTCTTTCTGATAGTTCAATGTTGGTATAGAAAAATGCCTTCAATTTCTTAACATTGACTTTATATTCCACCATTTTGCTAAATTCATTTATTAGATGGAGTAGTGTTTTTGGTGGTGTCTGTAGGATATTCTATGTACACTATCATGTCATCTGCAAACAATGGCAATTTTACTTCCTCCTTTCCGATTTGGATGCCTTTTATTTCTTTTTCTTGTCTTATTGCTGTGGCTAGAACTTTCAATACTATGTTAAATAGAAGTGGTAAAAGCAGACACCCTTGTGTTGTGCCTGACCTTAGGGGGAAAGCTTTTAGTTTATCCTCATTGAGTATGATATTGGCTGTAGCTTTCTTATATATGGCCTTTATTATGTTGAGGTATGCTCCTTGTATTCCCCCTTTGGTGAATGTTTTTATCATAAATGGGTGCTGGATTTTATCAAATGATTTTTCAGCATCTATTGATGATACGATCATATGATTTTTGTTTTTCATAATGTTTATGTGATATATTAATTTATTGATTTGTGTGAATTATACCATCCTTGCATCCCTGGTGATGCATGGGTCACTGGCCAGCAGTGATCACGGAACGCTGTGGATGGCTCGTTGAAAAACACGCGAGAAAAAAACATGCACAGAGACAAACTAGTTTCTGTGGGGAAGTAGGGACAAAATGGCCACCTCCCCACTCCCCCAGTGGGGAGCCTGCCGTCCATACCTGCTTTTATTGGGCTCATTTTGCATAATAATTCAGGTAAAGTACAGTACTCATCAGGGGGAAGTAAGGAACTATAGAAAACAAGGAACTCTGCCGGTCTATTGAGTCGAGGTCAAAGAGCTGTAAGACTTTGAGGAACAAACTAACTTCCTCCTTGGACCCCTCTCATTGAACTGAGAGCATTCTAAACAAAGAAGGTTTCACAGTAATTTACATATTCTTTCTTAGGCCCGATCACCTAGGGAATCCGCCCTTTTCAGCACAGAGCTGCACCACCCTGTCATTGTTTCAGGCTAGGGTGGAGCATAGGAACTAAGGCAACCAAGAGATAAGGAGATTTTCTCCCAGATGATGAGAACTCAGGCTATGTCAAAGCCGAGGAGCGAGGGTCCATCACCCCCTTTTGCTGCAGCCCCCAAAGTCCTTCTTTTGGGGGGCCTCCCAAAGTGATCGTGCCTGTCTTAGGTCGTTCCCCGCTTGGGGAATCTTACCCATCTTTGGCTAACCGACCAAGCTTTTTGGGGTTCAGTTATGAATAAAGCAGCATTCCTGCCAGGGAGATAAGCTTTTGTCTCCTTGCTGGCTTAGGGTTCCAAGGGCGTTCCCTTAGCCTTAGCCTAGGCGGGGGTTTCAGCTTCTGATACCAGTCAGGGCGGTTCCCAACACCCTGGGATGAATCCAACTTGATCATGGTGTATGATCTTTCCAATATGGTGCTAGATCTGGTTTGTCAATATTTTGTTGAGGATTTTAGCATCCATGTTCATCAGTGATATTAGCCTAAAGTTTTCTTTCTTTGTTATGCCTTAATCTGCTTTTCCAATTAGGATAATGCCAGCATCATAAAAAGAGTTTGGGAGTCTTCCCTGTTCTTGGATTTTTTGGAATAGTTTGAGAAGAGTCAGGGTTAGCTTTTCCCTAAATGTATGGAAAATTCTCCTGTGAAGCCATTCAGCCCAAGGCTTCTGTTTGCTGGGAATTTTTTTTATTACTGCTTCATTTTCACTAGCTGTTATCAGTCTATTCAAGTTTTCTGCTTCTTCTTGACTCACTTTTGGAGGGTTATATGTTTCTAGAAATTTGTCCATTTCTCCCAGGTTTTCAATTTCTTGGCATATAGTTGTTTGTAGTAATTTCTTTTGGTCCTTTGTATTTCTGTGGTAATGGTCGTAATTTCTTCTCTCTCATTTCTGATTTTATTTATTTGTGTCCCCACCCTTTTTTTTTTGATGAGTCTTGTTAAAGGCTTGTTGATTTTTTTTATCTTTTCAAAGAACCATCACCTGCATTTATTGACCCTAACCCTAACCCTCCAGTTTTTTGGGGTGCAGGGTTAGGTTGTTTATTTTAAATTTTTGTATCTTTTTTTAGGTAGGCCTGTATTGCTATGAACTTCCCTCTCGGGACTGTTTTCACTATGTCCCATAAGTTTGGGGTTGTTGTTTGTTCACTTTCATTTGTTTCCAGAGACTTTTTGATTTCTTCCTTGATCTCATTGTTTACTTATTCACTGTTTAATAATATGTTATTCATTATCCATGAATTTGATTATTTTTGAGTTTTTTCCTTTGAGGTTGGTTTCTAGTTTCAAGCCATTGTGGTTGGAGAAAACACTTGATATGATTTCAATTTTCTTAAATTTGTTGAGGATTCTTTTGTGTCCTGTCATGTGTTCTGTCTTTGAAAATGTTCCATGTGCATTTGAAAAGAATGTATATTTTGCTTCTTTGGGGTGAAAAGGTTTGTGTATATTAGTTAAGTACATTTGATCTAGTGTGTCATTCAGTGCCACAATGTCCTTGTTGATTCTTTTTAAAGCAATTGTGAATGGGATTGTTTTCTTAATTTCCCTTTTTGTTTGTTCATTATTAGCATATAAAAAATGCAAAAAAACCCCCTGATTTCTGGATATTAATTTCAAATCCTGCCACTTTTGAATTCATTTGTCAGTTTTAGTAATTTCTTCGTGAAATCATTGAGGTTCTCTATGTACAGTATCATATCATCTGCAAATATAGTTTAATTCTTCCTTTCCAATTTGGATGCCTTTTATTTCTTCTTCTTGTTTGATTGCTGTGACTAGCGCTTCCAGGCCTATGTTGAATAAGAGAGGGGAAAATAGAAATTCCTGTCTTGTTCTAAATCTTAAGCAGGATGCTTGTAGTTTTTGCCTTCGGAGTATGATGCTGGCAGTGGATTTGTCATATGTGGCCTTTATTATGTTTAGGTATCTACCCTCTATTCTCACTTTGCTGGTGGTTTTTATCATAAATGGGTGCTGGATTTTATCATAAGCTTTTCTTGCATCTACTGATATGATCATGTGGTTTTTATCCTTTATTTTGTTTATGTGTTGAATCACATTTATTGATTTGAAAATGTTGTAACAACCTTGCATTCCCAGAATAAACCTCACTTGTTCATGGTGTATGAACCTTTTGATGCATTTCTATATTCAGTTTGCTACTATTTTCTTGAGGATTTTAGCATCTATGTTCATCAGAGATATTAGCCCATAATTTTCTTTTTTTGTAGTGTCTTTATTTGGTTTTGGAATTAGGATAATACTGGCCTTGTAAAAGGAGTTTGGGAGCCTTCCCTCCTCTTGAATTTTATGAAATAGTCTGAGAAGGAGAGGTGTTAGTTCTTCTTGGAATGTATGTTAAAATTCACCTGTGAAGCCATCTGGTCCAGGGCTTTGTTTGTTGGGAGTTTTTTTGATTACTGCTTCAGTTTCATTAGGTATAATCTGTCAATTAAGATTCTCTCAATCTTCCTGATTTATTATGGGAAGATTGTATGTTTCTAGGAATGTATCCATTTCATTCAGGTTGTCTAATTTGTTGGCATATAATTGTTCATAATACTTTCTTACAATCCTTTGCATTTCCTTGATGTCAGTTGTTATTTCTCCCTTTTCACTTCTGATTTTATTTATTTGGGTCCTTTCTTTTTCTTGATGAATGATTTGTCAATCTTGTTTATCTTTTCAAAGAACCAGCTCTTGGATTCATTTATTTTTTGTATCATTCCTTTAGACTCTATTTCATTTATTTCTGCTCTGATCTTTGTTATTTCCTTCCTCACACTCATGTTAGGCTTTGTTTGTTGCTATTTTTCAAGTTCCTTTAAGTGTAAAGCTACACTGTTTCTTTGAGCTTTTTTTTTTTTTTTTTTTTTTTTAGTACGCCTGTAATGCTATAAATTTTCCTCTTAGGGTTGCTTTCCCAGCGTCCCACAGATATTGGATTGTTGTGTCCTCATTTTCATTTGTTTCAAGGTATCTTTTAATTTTTTCCTTGATCTCATTGTTGATGCATTCAGTGTTTAATAACATGTTATTTAACACTGAATGCATGTTCAGTGTTAAACATCTTTGCATGTTTTTCAGTGTTCTTCTTGTGATTGATTTCTAGTTTCATCTCACTGTGGTCAGAGAAGGTGCTTGGTATGATTTTATTCTTCTTAAATTTATTGAGACCTGTTTAGTCTCCCAACAAGTGGTCTATCCTAGAAAACATTACATGTACACTTGAAAAGTATGTATATTCTGCTGCTTTGGGATGAAATTCTCTGAAGATATCAATTGAATCCTTTTGTTGCATCATTTAAGGCCACTGTCTTCTAGTTGATTTTCTGCATAGAAGATCTATCCATTGAAGTCAATGGGGTGTTAAATCCCCAACTATGACTGTATTTCTGTTGATCTCTCCTTCTAAGTTCATCAAGATTTGTTTTACTTATTTAGGTGCTCCTATATTGGGTACACAAATATTTACTAGGGTTATATTCTCTTGTTGGATTGTTCCCTTATCATTAAGTAGTGTATGTACTTCTTTGTCTCTCACCATAGCCTTGGTTTTATTTTTTTAAAGATTGTATTTATTTTAGACAGAGGGGAAGGAAGGGAGAAATAGAGAGATAGAAACATTAGTGTGTTGTTAATCTCTGACATGCTCCCTACTGGGGACCTGGCCTGCACCCCAGGCACGTAGCCTGACTGGGAATTGAGCCAGGGATCCTTTGGTTTGCAGTCCAGCACTCAATCCACTGAGCCACACCAACCAGGGGGCTTTTAAAGTCTATTTTGCTAGATATAAGTACTGCTACCCCAGCTTTTCTTTCATGTCCATTTGCATGAAATATGTTTTTCCACTCCTTTACTTTTAATCTATGTGTATCTTTTGGTCTGAGATGGGTCTTTTGGAGGCAGCATGTATGTAGGTCTTGTTTTCTTATCCATTCAGCTACCCTAGGTCTTTTGGTAGGAGTGTTTAAACCATTTACATTTAAGGTGATTATTGATAGATACATATGTAGTTCCATTTTATTGTTAGACTGTTTTCCTCTGTTTTTTTCTTTCTCTTTTTTGTTTTCTTCTTTTTTTTAAAATATGTTTTTTAAAGATTTTATTTTATTTATTTTTAGAGAGGGAAGGGAGGGAGAAAGAGAGAGAGAGAGAAACATCAATGTGCAGTTGCTGGTGGCTGTGGCCTGCAACCCAGGCATGTGCCCTGACTGGGAATCGAACCTGCGACACTTTGGTTTGCAGCCCGCACTCAATCCACTGAGCTACGCCAGCCAGGGTGTGTTTTCTTCTTCTTAAAGCAAGCCCTTTAACATTTATTGCAGTACTAGTTTGGTGTTAGAAAACTCCTTTAGTTTTTTTTGTTTGTTTGTTTGGGAAGCTTGTTATTTCTCCTTTGGTTTAAAATAATAGCCTTGCTGGGTAAATCGCCATGGTTGTAGGTCCTTGCTTTTCATCACCCTGAATATTTCATGCCGCTCTCTTCTGGCCTGAAATGTTTCTGTTGAGTTCAGATGCCAGTCTAACTGGTGCTCCCTTGTATATAACTACCTGCTTTTCTCTTGTGGCTTTTAGGAATCTCTCTTTGTCTTTAAGCCTTGTCACTTTAAACATGATGTGTCTTGGTGTAGGCCTGTTTGGATCCAACTTGTTTGGGACTCTCTGAGCTTCCTGGACTTGTCTGTCTTTTTCCTTCACCAAATTAGGGAAGTTTTAGTCATTATTTCTTCAAATAGGTTCTTGGTCCTCTGCTTGCTGTCTTTTGTTTTTAGTATTCCCATGATACAAATGTTTTGTTTCATATTGTCCAAAATGTTTCTTAAGCTTCCCTCATTTTTTAAAACTCTTTTTTCTTTTTGATGCTCTGCCTGGAAGTTTTTTTCTACCTTGTCTTCCAAAACACTGATTCTATCCTGTGCTTCATCTAACCTATTGTTTATTCCTTCCAGTGTATTATTTATCTCAGGTATCGCATTCTTTATTTCTGATCTTTTTTATAGTTTCTGTGTATTTTCTCATGCTGTTGAGTATCCTTTTAATCATTACTCTAAACTCTCTATCTGAAAAATTGTTTGCCTCAATTTCATCTACTTCTTCTGAAGAATTCTCTTGTTCTTTTATTTGTGGTCTGTTTCTTTGTCTTTCATTTTGGCTGCTTCTTTGAATTTTCTGCTTTAGATGTTAAACTAATCAATTGTCAAGCCAATTGACTCTTAATTTAATCAAGCTGTGATCAGCAGTCCGGCTTAAGCACCACAGTGTGTTGCAGAGTACTTCCTGTGGGCAGGGCTACTGCTTCCCCTAAGGATGATGCCACTTGGAGAGGAGTGCTTTGCTTGAAAAAGTTGGCTCCCGAAGTATGGGGAATGACTTAACGTAGGGATTGTGGTAGTGTTCCTTTCATTCTCTCCCCAGAGCCACCAGCCCCAGACTCTCCTCTAGCATTTCTAGTGCACCCTGCCCTCCCTCTGCCAGAGCCCAAGGTAAGTGGCCACAAATGAAATTTTATTTCTTGGCCCTTTAAGAGGCTCTCTGTGTCTCCACTGTCTCTCCCAGGTAGATAGAAACCCTGATGGCTTTTATATCTGGATGTCATCTGGGTTCCTTCTGGCTCTGGTACTGTAGGCTGTGGAGCCCAGCTTAAGGTTTAGAAACCACATTTCCATGGGGGTACCCCCCAGCCACTGAAATATCTAGAACTTTAGCTGCTGCCTGTGGGAGCCCAGCCAACCCTCTTGCACCTCCTCCACACTCCCTACGAGTCATGTTGTGGTGAAGTGGTTTTTTCTATCTGTCTGTGGTATAAGGTTTGTCTCTAGCTATTTGTGAGAGGGGCTTAGTATAATTAAATTTCAAAAACATTATTTTCCCAAAGTGTGGAAATTTTCCCAAAGATGCAGGAAAGTATCATGTAACAGGAGGAGCCAATCGATCAGTTGTCTTTTGGAGTCTTTTTTATATAGACTGATGTGGTTTGTATACCTCTGATAGTTCTGTGATGTTGAAAACTACTTTTTCTCTGAAAAAGAAAGATATTCTACTCTGACTTCAGAGAAATATTTGTATATATCTCTCCATCAAAACTATGGTCCACTGTGTTAAGGACTGTCCGATTTATTTTATTTGTTTCTACCTGGTACATTGTACAATTATATTCCAGCCCATTTTATTTTTTGAAAGAAAAAAATCTTATTAAGATTGATTATCTCTCAGAGCATTTCTGCTAGCAGACCACAAATCTGAAGGTGGGAACAATGAAAAGAAACCTCTAGCATCATATTATCCTCCCTATTATGGTCTAGTGAAAGTCACCTCTAATGACATACATTACATGCCTTCTGTAAGAAAAATTTATTCACAAGGATCACTGAGGAGCTGACTCATTCGATTTAGATATTTTCTGTTAAACCTGTTAAAATGAATACATTTCCTTCCAATGTAACAGGTCTAAGTAGAACTTTTATTCTTAACCATTATACTGGTTTCTCTTTCTCTCTCCCTCTCTCTATCTCTCTCTCCGTCTCCCTCTCTTTCTCAAATTAGAGCTGTGCTAACTGAATAGGTAACCACTAGTCTCTTGTGGCTGCATAAATTTAACTTGATTAATTTAAATAAAATTAAAAATTCTATTCCTCAGTCACATTAGCCACATTTCAAATGATCAACAGTCATGTGTAGCTAGTGGATTTCCTATTGGAAAAGGTCAAAAATTTTCTATCACTGCAGAAAGTTCTATTGGACATTGATGGTTTTAGAGATTTCTTTCAGGGAATGGTCACATGTGAGCTAGGCCAGTCAATATTCTGGAGGGGAATTCACTTCTTCCTTAGATTTCAACCCATGTTCAATGGATTAATTTTACTATATCCTTTTTCTCCTTTAATTGAGAAATAATTGATGTATAACATTGTATTAAGTTTAGGGTCACAACACAATGGTTTGGTGTATATATACATACATATATACATACAAATATATATATATATACATATATATATATATATCTCAAAATGACTATCACATTAAGTTTAATTAACATCCATTGTGTTAGAGTTACAAATTATTTTTTTAAATTTTTCTTATGATGAGAACTTTGGGAGAGAAAGAGAGACAGAGCTTAAGATCTACTGTCTTAGCAACTTTCAAATACACAATACAGTATTAATAACTCTAATTGCCAAGCTGTATGTTACATCATCAGGACCTATCTATCAAATAACTGGAAGTTCGTATGTTTTGACCACATTCACCCATTTCCTCACATCTCTGGCAACCACCCATCTGTTCTATGTACTATGAATTCAGTTTTTACTTTATTTTTTAGATTACATATTGAAATAAAATCATGCAGTATTTGTCTTTCTCTGTCTGACATTTCTTTTTTAATTTTTTATTATTTTTTATTTTTTATTTTTTTATTTTTTTATTTTAATCGTTGTTCAAGTACAGTTTTCTCCCCCCTACTCCCATTCCAGCCCACCCACCCAACCCTCCCCCCTTCCCCCCATTACCCCCACCCCTAGTTTTTGTCCACGTGTCCTCCAAATTTGTTCCTGTAATCCCTACCCATTCCCCCCTGAAATTCCCTCTTCTCTCCCCTCTGGCCACTGTCAGGCTATCCCCTATTTCAGTGTCTTTGGTTACATTTTGCTAGTTTTTTTTTTGTTTTGTTTTGTTGTTTAGATTCCTGTTAAAGGTGATATCATGTGGTATTTGTCTTTCACTGCCTGGCTTGTTTCACTTAGCATAATGCTTTCCAGCTCCATCCATGCTGTTGCAAAGGGTAGGAGCTCCTTCTTTCTTTCTGCTGCATAGAATTCCATTGTGTAAATGTACCATAGTTTTTTGATCCATTCATTTACTGATGGGCATCTAGGTTGCTTCCAGCACCTAGCTATTGTAAATTGTGCTGCTATGAACATCGGGGTGCAAAGGTTCTTTTGGATTGGTGTTTTAGTGTTCTTAGGATAGAGTCCCAACAATGGAATTGCTGGGTCAAAAGGCAGATCCATTTTTAGTTTTCTGAGGAAGTTCCAAATTGCTTTCCATAGTGGTTGTACCAGTCTGCAGTCCCACCAACAGTGCACTAGGGACCCTCTTTCTCCACATCCTCTCCAACACTTGTTTGTTGCTTTGTTTATGATGGCCATTCTGACTGGTGTGAAGTGGTATCTCATTGTGGTTTTAATCTGCATCTCTCTGATGGCTAGCGATATTGAGCATCGCTTCATGTGTCTTTGGATTTTCTGTATGTCCTCCTTGGAGAAGTGTCTGTTCAAGTCCTTTGCCCACTTTTTAATTGGATTCCTTGTCTTCTTAGAGTGGAGTCGTGTAAGTTCTTTATATATTTTGGAGATTAAACCCTTGTCTGAGGTATCATTGGCAAATATGTTTTCCCATACAGTTGGTTCTCTTTTTATTTTGATACTGTTTTCCTTAGCTGTGCAAAAGCTTTTAATTTTGCTGAGGTCCCATTTGTTTATTCTTTCCTTTATGTCCCTTGCTCTAGGAGACAAGTCAGTAAAAAAGTTTCTGCGTGAAATATCTGAGATTTTCCTGCCTACGTTCTCTTCTAGGACTTTAATGGTGTCACGCTTTATATTTAAGTCTTTTATCCAACTTGAATCTATTTTTGTATAAGGTGTAAGTTGGTGCTCGAGTTTCATTTTTTTGCACGTAGCTGTCCAGTTCTCCCAACACCATTTGTTGAAGAGGCTATTTTTATTCCATTTTATGTTGCTGCTTCCTTTGTCAAATATTAATTGACCATTGAGGCTTGGGTTTATTTCTGGGCTCTCTGTTCTGTTCCATTGGTCTATGTGCCTGTTTTTATGCCAGTACCAGGCTGTCTTGATTACAGTGGCCTTGTAGTATAGTTTAGTGTCAGGTATTGTGATTCCTCCTACTTTACTCTTCTTTCTCAAAATTGCAGCAGCTATTTGGGGTCGTTTATGGTTCCATATAAATTGTTGAAGTGTTTGTTCTATGTCTGTGAAATATGCCATTGGTACTTTAATAGGTATTGCATTGAATATGTAGATTGCTTTTGGTAGTATGGACATTTTAATGATATTAATTCTTCCAATCCATGAACACGGTATATGTTTCCATTTGTTTGTGTCTTCCTTGATTTCTCTCCTCAGTGTTATGTAGTTTTCTGAATACAGGTCTTTTACCTCTTTGGTTAGGTTTATTCCTAGGTATTTTATTTTTCTTTTTGCTATTTCAAATGGGATTTTTTTCTTGATTTCTGCTTCTGCTGTTTCATTGTTGGTGTACAGAAATGCCTTTGATTTCTGGATATTGACTTTGTATCCCGCTGTTTTACCAAATTCATTTATTAGGTCAAGCAGTTTTTTGGTGGAGTCTATAGGATTTTCTATGTACACTATCATGTCATCTGCAAACAGTGACAGTTTTGTTTCCTCCTTTCCGATTTGGATTCCTTTTATTTCTTTTTCTTGTCTGATTGCTGTGGCTAGAACTTTCAGTACTATATTGAATAGAAGTGGTGAAAGTGGACATCCTTGTCTTGTTCCTGTTCTTAGTGGAAAAGATTATAATTTTTGCCCATTGAGTATAATGTCGGCTGTAGGTTTCTCATATATGGCCTTTATTATGTTGAGGAATGCTCCCTCTATTCCCACTTTACTGAGTGTTTTTATCATAAATGGCTGCTGTACCTCATCAAATGCTTTTTCTGCATCTATTGATATGATCATGTGGTTTTTGTCTTTGCTTTTGTTTATGTGATGTATTACATTTACTGATTTGCGAATATTGTAGCATCCTTGCATACCTGGAATGAATCTCACTTGGTCATGGTGTATGATCTTCTTAATGTACTGTTGGATGCGGTTTGCCAGTATCTTGTTGAGGATTTTAGCGTCAATGTTCATCAGCGATATTGGACTGTAGTTTCCTTTCTTTGTTGTGTCTTTATCTGGTTTTGGAATTAAGATGATGTTGGCCTCATAAAAAGAGTTTGGGAGTCTTCCATCTTTTTGGATTTTTTGAAATAGTCTGTGAAGGATAGGTGTTAGTTCTTCCTTAAATGCTTTGTAGAATTCTCCTGTGAAACCATCTGGTCCAGGGCTTTTGTGTGTTGGGAGTTTTTTGATTACTGCTTCAATTTCTTTTGCTGTTATTGGTTTGTTGAGGCTTTCTGCTTCCATTTTATTGAGTTTTGGAAGGTTATATTTTTCTAGAAATTTGTCCATTTCATCTAGGTTTTCAAATTTCTTGGCATACAGCTCTTTGTAGTAATTTGTTACAATCCTTTGTATTTCTGTGGTATCTGTTGTAATCTCTCCTCTTTCATTTCTGATTGTGTTTATTTGGGTTTTCTCTCTTTTTTTCTTGATGAGTCTGCTTAAAGGCTTATCGATTTTGTTTATCTTTTCAAAGAACCAACTCTTGGATTCATTGATCTTTAGAATTGTCTAAAGATTGTCTTTTAGTCTCTATGTCATTTTATTCTGCTCTGATCTTGGTTATTTCCTTCCTTCTGCTTGCTCTGGGCTGTCTTTGTTGTTGTTCCTCGAGTTCTTGTAGATGTAGGGTTAGGTTGTTTGTTTGAAATGTTTGTAACTTTTTTAGGTGGGCCTGTATCGCTATGATCTTCCCTCTCAGGACTGCCTTGGCTGTGTCCCATAAGTTTTGGGTTGTTGTGAGTTCATTTTCATTTGTTTCCAAAAACCGTTTGATTTCTTCCCTAATATCATTGTTGACCCATTCATTGTTTAATAGCATGCTGTTTAATCTCCATGAATTTGAGTGTTTTGGGTTTTTTTCCTTGGGGTTGGTTTCTAGTTTCAGTCCCTTGTGATCCGAGAAATTGCTTGGTATGATTTCAATTTTTTTGAAATTGTTGAGGCTTGTTTTGTGTCCTATCATGTGGTCAATCTTTGAAAATGTTCCATGTACATTTGAAAAAAATGTGTATTTAGCTTCTTTGGGATGGAGGGATCTGTAAATATCAGTAAAGCCCAGTTTGTCTAGTGTATTGTTCAATGCCTCAATATCTTTGTTGATATTTTGTTTGGTAGATCTGTCCATTTTTGATAGAGGGGTGTTAAAATCCCCCACAATAATTGTGTTGCTGTCCATATCTTTCTTGAAGTCCTCTAAGATTTTCTTTATGTATTTGGGTGCTCCTATGTTGGGTGCATATATATTTATAATATTTATGTCTTCTTGGTGAATTCTTCCCTTGAGTATTATGAAGTGACCTTCTTGGTCTCTCTTTATGGACCTTCTTTGGAAGTCTATTTTGTCAGATATGAGTATTGCTACCCCAGGTTTTTTTTCCTGTACATTTGCTTGGAAAATTTGTTTCCAGCCCTTCACTTTCAACCTGTGCAGATCTTTTATCCTGAGGTGGGTCTCTTGTAGACAGCATATATGTGGGTCATGTTTTCTTATCCAATCAGCTATTCTTTGTCTTTTGATTGGAGCGTTTAATCCATTTACGTTTAAGGTTATTATTGATAGGTACTTATTCATTGCCTTTTATGTACGTGTGATCCTCTCTCACTCTCTCGTTTCCTTTCTTTCCTTAAAGCAGTCCCTTCAGCATCTCTTGCAGAGCTGGTTTAGTGGAGGTGTATTCTTTTAGACTTCTTATGTCTGAGAAGCTTCTTATTTGGCCTTCTATCTTAATTGAGAGCCTTGCTGGGTAAAGTAGTCGTGGTTGCAGGCCTCTGGTTCTCATTACTTGGATTATTTCTTGCCATTCTCTTTTGGCTTGGAGTGTTTCCATTGAGAAGTCAGCTGTTAGCCTTATTGGGGCTCCCTTGTATGTTACTTCCTGTTTCTCCCTTGCTGCCTTTAAGATTCTCTCTTCGTCTTGAAATTTTGCCATTTTAATTATGATGTGTCTTGAGGTGGGCCTCTTTGGGTTCCTCTTGATTGGGACTCTCTGTGTTTCCTGTATTTGTGTGACTTTTGTCTCATTGAATTAGGGAAGTTTTCTATCATCACTTGTTCAACTAGGTTTTCTATCCCTTGTTTTTCTTCTCCTTCTGGTATCCCTGTTATGCGGATATTATTACATTTCATATTGTCTTGCATTTCTCTTAATCCCTCTTCATTTTGTCTGAACCTCTTTTCCTTTTCTTGCTCTTTCTGGGTGTTTTCTTCTATTTTGTCCTCTAGCTCGCTGATCCGATCTTCTGCTTCATCGATCCTGCTTTTCATTCCTTCTACTGTGTTCTTCAGTTCAGAAATTGTATTCTTCATTTCCTCTTGGCCCTTGTTGAGAGTTTCTATTTCCTTTTTTATGCTGATGTAGTTTTCATTGAGTTCATTGTAGCTTCCCTGTAGATTCTCGTAGCTCATTGTGAGCTCATTGAGCTTCCTGACAATCACTGCTTTGAATTCAACATCTGATAGTTGAATTGCCTCTATTTCATTTAGCATTCTATTTGAGGCTTCCTCCTTTCCTTTCATTTGGGGATTATTTCTTTGTCTTCCCGTTGTTTGTGAGACTCTTCTTGTTCGCCTCAGCTTCTTATATTGATCTGTTCTGGTTCCCTGGGTTTATGATGTGAACTTCTTTAGTAGAGTAGCAGTGAGTTTCAGTGGTGCTATTTCCTTGACCCCCCAAGCTCGCTGGTCTTGGGCTGTCGTTTAAGTTGGCTTTGTGTTTGCCTTTGGGTTTTGATGGTTGTCGAGTCTTTCTTTGGTGGTTCCTTCCCGCCAGCTGGTTAAATGTGGGTCACTCTGTCCACCACCTTCTGTATTTTGTTGTGCTGGTGAGGGCAGGTTGTGTTGAAGCTGGTTCTTCTGTGTGTACAAGGTTTAAAGAAATCTTGTTCAGTTGTTTGTATTGGGTACTGTCTCTACTGTTTAGTTGTATTTCCAGGTAAGTCCTGGGTTGAGGTTTGTGTGGTTACTACTCCCTCCTTCACCTTCTTCTGCTGTTATCTGTTAGTGGTTCCTTTGTTGTTGGGTTTCCTCTTCCAGTGGGTATCCTGGTGTTCACCTCCTCCACCTATTCTTGTTGCAGCACTCCCCTTAGGATCCGTTCTTTGTTCTTTCAGTTCTGCCACAATCCTTGGTCCTCTGTTTTCAAAAATGCTGAAATATGTTGGTTGCTTGCCTTTCTACTCCATAGATCGGTCAGGATTTTCTCCCCTGAGCAGAGGAAAGCCAAATCTGCTCCTTCCTACTCCAACGCCAACTTAGATCTCTGACTTATTTCACTTCATATTATACTCAGTGTCCATCCATGTTTTTGAAAATGGCAGGATTCCCTCCATTTTGTGGCTGAATAATATTCCTCTGTGTGTAGATGTATCACATTTTATTTATCTTTTCATTCACTTATGGACACTTAGATGGTTTCCAAGTTTTGGTTATTGTAAATAATGCTATAGTGAACATGAGGGTGCAGATATGTTTTTGAGATAGTGATTTTGTTTTCTTCAAATAAATACCCAGAAGTGAAGTTGCTGGATCATATAATAGTTTTATTTTTAATTTCTTAAGGAAACTTTATACTGTTTTCCATAGTGGCTATACCAAATTGCATTTCTACCAATGCACAGCATTCCTTTTTCTTCACATTCTTGACAACTCTTGTAATTTCATCTTTTTGATAATAGCCATTCTAGTAGGTGTAAGATGATATTGTGGTTTTTGTTTGCTTTATCCTGCTGATTAGTGATAGTACTTTTCATCTATCTGTTGGCCATCTGTATGTCTTCTTTGGAAAGTGTCTATTTAGATTCTCTGACCTTTTTTTAACTGGATTATCTGCTTATTTTTCTGTTAAGTATGAGTTCTTTATATGTTTTGGCTATTAACCCCTTAACAGATACATGACTTACAAATATTTTCCCCCACTCTATGGGTTGCTTTTTCATTTCGTTGATAGTTTTCTTTGCTGTGCAGAGCTTTTTATTTTGATATAGTGCTACTTGTTTACTTTTGCTTTTGTTGCCTTTGCTATTGGTATCAAATAAAATAATGATTGCCAAGATTGCTGTCAAGGACCTTCCCAACTACACACACACACACACACCCCTTCCTAGTTCAGGTTTTTAACATCTCCTGCTTGGATTCTTGCAATTTCTTGGTGGTCTTCATATGCCCATTCTCCTCGTGTTGTAGTCATCCTACAAATGACTTAAAATAGTATGACTATTGCACATTCCTATCCCAAGGAACTGGACTCTGAGATGCTGAGATTTGTGTGCAGGAGGTTTATTGGAAAGTGCTCATGGCAACACTTGTGAGGCAGCAAAGGAAGCAGGATTGGGAAAATAGAAATTTAATATTGCAGAGTAGTTGCAACAGTGGCCTCAACTAATTTCACAGGGAGCTCTGAAGGACTCAGACTTCAGAGATAAACACAATTCACACACAAGCGCTAGACCATTGTAATCCCACAGAGAATAGTCATTAAATGTGGGATGCTGCTGGAAGAAGCAGGCATAGCCTTGCTCAAGGTAGCTAGGAGAGGGATATGCTATAAGACTTCAGTAACAAATATCTTGGCTATTTTCTATGTGTATCTTGGTCCTGAAGAAGATTCTTGTCAGCCCACTGCAGGATCTACTAGAATTCACCTCTTGGAATGCCCAGATCCTCTTGATGCATGTAGGAAGTTCATACCATCTGGGAGGATTTCCTCTAAGACTCTAGTTGTTTTGTTTTGTTTTTTTTTCCTTTTCTGGAACAGCACTTGCCACTAAATCTGATAGTAAAGTCATGCCTTATATTTCCCTGCTATCCATTCTAGATTCCATTCACTCTCATCTTACTCCTTTTGTAGGCATAAGTGGCCTAACTGATAGATTGAATCAATCCCTTATACCTGAAAGGTCTGCTTATGCCCTTGGTCACCATGCCCTCCTTAGGCTATAACTGGGGTACTTGTTCACTTACCATAAAGACAGAGCAGAAGCAAATGGAAAATGTCCCAATTGGTCACCCGAGGCCCTAAATTGAGTGTATACTGGCCTGGAATGATACTTCATTCTGTCAAGGTATCATCTCTGTAAGCATTCAGAAAATGGTACTGGTTATGGCTTTGTAGGCAGGAAAGGTAAATCTTACTTGGAATATGTGGAAATTCCATTCAAGATGAATTGCTGCTCCTTCCAGTGTAGAGGGAATTTACTGTAATAAACCCGCTAAGTAGGTGGTTGATCTCTTTAAAAGATAGTGTTGTATCAGAGACTCAGCATTGATTCCTATTATCGTCAAGTGGGGCATTTGGCAGAAGTAGCTGAATTAACTTTGGTTATTGGGGACCCATGTGATTGAGCTCATCATGAATAGCCTCTATGGCGTCTTTTTCTATAAACCAATTATGTCAGTACTGTTTTTTTTCCAGTGGGAAAGGTAGGCTGACCTTATATGGCTAGGTCCTTCTGTCTACTTGTTTGCTAAGTGCCTCTTTTGCAGCTGGATGCTCTTTGGTTGACATTAACATGTGATACAAAGATCTTCACATTTTGTGCTCTCTCCCATATATCTATCCACATGCCTGTTTTCCAGACTTGCACACCATCTTCCAATTTTTCTCCTTTGGGTGTCTGATCAACCAGCCAAGTCAATCATCACTGCCTAAGAGTTTATAGCCCTGGCTGGGTGAGTTGGTTGGTTAGAGCATTGTTCCATGCACCCAAAGGTTGTGGGTTCATGGGCTCAAAGGTTGTGGGTTCATCCACTGCCAGGGCACATACCTAGGCTGCAGGTTTGATCCCTGGTTGGGGAGAATACAGGAGGCAACCTATTGATGCTCCTTTCTCACATCAATGGTTTCTTTCTCTCAATCTCCCCCACCTTCTCTATAAAAAATTCAATAAAACATATCCCTGGGTGAAGATTAAAGAAGAAAACAGTGTTTAGTCTTTCCATAGCCCATTTCTCTTTCCAAACAAAGTGGATGTCCAGTACACTGCCCACAGACTCCCCTCACTAACTTGCTTATGTATTCTGTTCTTGCTTGTGCTCAATTCCAAATGTACTATTTCCATTTTAAGGTGGATTGATGGTGGGAGAGCCCAATCTTGAGATGGTAGTTTTGAAAGAATGATGGATTATTTTGGTTTCATAGTCACTTGATGTTTCATAGACAAATTCTCCATTTCTTTTTTTTAAAGATTTTATCCATTTTTATTTTTAGAGAGGGAAGGGAGGGAGACAGAGAGAGAGAAAAAAACATCAATGTGCGGTTTCTGGGGGTTATGGCCTGCAACCCAGGCATGTACCCGGCTGGGAATTGAACCTGCAATACTTTGTTTCACAGCCCGCGCTCAATCTGCTGAGCTATGCCAGCCAGGACCAAATTCTCCATTTCTATTGGGGCCCTCTAGCTCTTTGGGGCTATTTGTTGAATGATATATAGTTTTGTGATATTTATGGCATGTCCTCCAGAACCCTAGGATCTACTTGTAATTCTTCTACTGGTGCTTACGTGGTATCTCTTCTCATCAGAGATACCATAGTGTTTGCTGGGTTATATGAGTCAGATAGCCCAAGTGGCAAGGCAATGTACACCACAGCCTGGGCCTGCTGCAGAACATGTTCTTGCTCTTGGCCCCACTCAAACCTTTCATCCTTACAGGTCTCTCAGTAAATGATCAAGATAATATTCCTAAGTGGGAAATATACTGCCCGCAGAATGGAAAGAAAGGAGTTGTGTGTGTGTGTGTGTGTGTGTGTGTTTATAGTTAGAGGGACAAGATGAAATAATTTATCCTTTACTTTCACAGGATGTCCCTGGTTCCTCCATTAGGTCCCCTAAACTGATCTGGTATGTCTTTGAATCTTTATAGGATTTATCTTCCATCTTTGGAGTATGTGTATCTTACCAAGGCCTCTAATGTACTTGCCAATGTTCTTATCTTGTTCAATTAACATGATCTCATCAAATCAAGCATTAGATTATTTTGATATTCTGCAGAATGTGTAGGTGGTCTAGTCCATTTGGATTATATTAAGACAGAACAGGATAGTTAACATGCCCTTGGGAAAACCTGTAACTTTATACTGTTGTCTCTCTCACATGAATGTAAGTTGCTTCTAGTCTTCTTCCAGGTAGTTTTTAAAAAATGTATTCCTCAGATCAGTAGCCTTATACCAAGTACCTACAGCCATGTTATTTAGTTTTACCCACATCTGGCACAGAAGCTGCAATTGGACTTACCATTTGGTTGATTTTGCATTAGCCCACTTTCATTCTGCAGGATCCATCCAGTTTTTATAGGACCTAGGCTGGTGAATTAAAAGGCAATGCAATGTGGACCACCATTTCTGTACCTTTTAGGTCTTTAGGGTTGACAAACTTCTTTTTCATTCTTCTTGAGATACAATTTTATTTTCTTGCCTGGCTTATAAGGGAGAGTTTCAAAGGCTTCCACTTGGCCCTTCCAGTATGATCTTTGAATCTTGCCCCACAGGACAAGGAACCAATGTTGAGGAAATTACCGGATGGATCCATGGATCAAGTGGATACATTCTGAGTCAAATTTGGGTCAGGATTCTACTTATTATCTTTCTCTGATAAGCTCCCCTCTAAATAGGAAATTTATGACTTTTTTGATTAAAAAATTTAACAATCTGTTGTTGGCTGTCCACCTATCATGTCTATAGGCTTGCCATGTTCTATTAACTTAGTGATTCTCAACTTGTGATTTCAAACCAGCAGCATCAGTATCAGCAGAAAATTTATTTACAATGCAATTTATTGGGTTCCATCTCAGACCTATTGAATCAGAAATTTGGAGGGGGAGATTTAATAAGTTGTGTTTAAAAAAAAAAAACCCTCCAAGTGATTCTGATGCACATTTAAGTTTGAGAACAGTGTTAACCATTGCTTTAACTCTCTTTGGGTCAGGTTTCTCTAACAGTTATTTTCACCTTGCTGTCATTACCATAACTGGGCCCACTTTGCTTTTGATAGTTAAATTAAACCACCTGCTTCTACTACTGCAGGTTTACCATTGTTATCAGGGAGCCACATGCCATAAATAGCATTTCCTGTAATCAGGTTGTACCTACAGAGGGCTGCCACCAATAAGCTGTGCAGTGATGCTGCTGCCTTTCTCATCAGTTCAGTTGACACTGCTTTGGTAAATGAGTATTTGTCAGGCCTTCATATGGGACATTGCCATTTGGTAAGTTTTCTGGCCACATGTAGTATACATCTACCTAAGTCTGCCCATTTCTCTGAGACTGTTGATCCCTTCTTCTTCTGTTTTCCCTAGCAGTTCTGTCATTTCTACGTCACTTATTATGGGCCATTGCTTTTTCTAATATTCCAAGTACTATCTTGTCAGTATGTGTTGGCACTCTCTCCCAATCAGGGCCCTGACCTTGAAGTATTATACTTGTTAATATTTAAGATTGAGAACTGATGATGTAGTTCCATTTGGAAGTTCAGTAGACTTGTCACTCAAAAAAAGCCAATGTGTCAGTTTGAGTCCAAAGGCAGGAAATAGCTGATGTCCTGGTTCTCAGGCAATTGGTCAAGAGGAATTATTGTTTACTGAGGAGAGGGTCAGCCCTTCAAATGACTGAATGAAGTCCACCTACATTAGGGACGTCAATCTGTACTGCTCAGCCTACAGATTTAAATGCTAATCTCTTCCAAAACACTCACAGAAATATCCAGAATTTGACCAAATATTGGGGCACCCTGTGGCCCAGTCAAGTTGACATAAAATTAACCACCACAAAAGATATAAAATGTATCTTTTATATCTTTTAAAAGATAAGCACATAAACATATAAATGATATTTATATATCTTATAAAGTGATGTCTATTCAAAGTTTTTGCATATTTTATAATAGGGTTGTATATCTTTCTATTATTGATTTGTACCTACAGGCCATATATATGTGTGTGTATATATATGTGTGTGTGTGTGTGTGTGTATATCAAGTGAAATCTATGGTTTATTTTTAATGATAAATAATGATAGTTTTGATAGTTTTATAGCAAAAGTTTGTAATTTTTATGAAGTCGTTTAAAAAATTTATTACAAGTAGCTCTTTTGCATTCTAACTGAATACATCAAGGTTTCAAAAACAATCTTCTATGTTTTCTTCTAGAATCTTTGTAGTTTTATATTTTAGGTTTAGGTATATTATCTATCTCAAATTAATTTTGTACATAGTGTAAACTAGAGGAGTGGAGGTGGTGTTTTTAAAAACTATATGATTGTCAAATTGTGTCAAAGAACTTCTCCATTTAAATTGTACTAATGTATTTGTTAAAAATCAATTGATTATATAAATATATCTGGGCCTATGTCTGGATTCTTTAATTTGTTACATTGATCTTTGTGTCTATATTTATGCCAAGAAGGTAATATCTTGATTACTATGTCTTTATAGTAGATTTGAAATACTTTAGATAAACCTTCCAAATTTCCAATAACACTTTAGAATTAGTTTCTCATTTTCTAAAAATAACAACAATGACAAAAACAAGCCAATTTGGATTTTAATTCAGATGGCATTGAATTTATGGATCTATTAAAGAGACTAGAATTGATCTTCTAATAATCTCTAGTTTTTTACTACATATGCATGGTATATCTTTATATTTATTTAGGTTTTATTTAAGTTTTCTTAGAATATTTTTATAGTTTTTATGCTACAGGTCTTTGTATGATATGTTGTTATATTTTATCTCTAAGCATTTCCTATTTTTGTGCTATTGTAAATGGTATAGTTTTCAACTTATTTTAAATTGATTGTTGTTAATATATAGAAATGCAATTGATTTTTGTGTTTTGACCCTGAATACTATGACTTTGCTAAGCTTATTAGTTCTGGTAGATATTTAATACATTTTTTGAATTATCTATATATTTGATCATCTGTGATTTAAGACAGTTATATTTCTTCATTTCCTACATTTATGTTTTTATTTATTTTATTGCCTATTTCACTGGCTAGTATCTGCAAAATAATGTTGAATAAAAGTGGTGAAAGAAAACATCCTTATTTCCTCTCAGTCATAGGAGGAAAAGGTTTAATATTTCACCCTTTAGTGTGATGTTAACTATAGGTTGTTTGATAGATGCTCCTTATCAAATTAAGAAAATAACTATTCCAAAAAATACAAAAATAAAAAGAAAAAAAGAGGAAATATCTATTCCTAATTTGATTAGTTTTATGTTTAAATCATAAATGGATATTGAATTTTGTCAAATGCTTTAGCCTCATCTTTTGAGATGATCATATAATTTCCCCCTTTATTCTATTAATGTAATGAATTATACTTATTTGTTCTACCAATACAGAACTAGTCTTATTTTCCTGAGACAAATCCCACTTTATTATGATTTATTATTTATGTGTTACTGGATTTGATTTTTATTGAGATTAGTTTTTCCTTTAATTGTGATTGTAAGCAACAAACCACAGTAATATTAGCAATATTTGTTATATATTCACTAGTAAAGATGAGATACTTTCATGTCTCTTTATAGTTAAGGCAGGTATCATGACTATTATTTATGTTCACTACTATATTGATATTATCAATGGTGGTTATTAGACCCACTATATATTACTTACTATGTTAGAAAAGAAGTACTTCTTATTATAATATCATAAACCTTTTCTCTTGTATGTGATAACTGTTTTAATATAATTTATTTTCTTTACAATACTTTGTATTTTATACATTTAAAAATGTAATTCTGTGAATGGGGTCCCTAGGCTTTATCAAACTGCCAAAGGGGTTTATGGACTAACACTAAAGTTTAAGTCTTTATTTTTAAACATAGGACTGGATAGGATCACCTAGAGAACATAGTTAGAGAGGATTATAGAGTGGAGGATCAAGCCCCATATAGCCCCAATATTTAAAATTTTGTAGAAGAGGATCCTATCAAGTAGAAGTGGCGCAGGAGGAAAATCAAGTGATTATGACATGAAAGAAGCTCAGGAAAAATTGATCAAATGCTGCTGAGAGGTCACAAAACATGAAGATGGGGAATTGAGTTAGTAGCAAGGTTAGGTCACTGATGAATAGTGGGAACAAAAGCACAATTAAAGAAAGTTGAGAAGTGAGTGACAAGTAGGTAAGTAGAGACAGGTGTTTAGATGACCTGAGTTTTGTTGAGAAACAGTGGTAGATAGAGAAATGTGGAGTCAAGGGAGTCCTGTTTGTTTTTTAAGATGAGATGCATGAATTAAGGTATATTTGTATGACAATGAAAATTAGCCATTAGAATGAGAGAGATTTACATAGAAAAGGATGGGGATGTAAGGAGGTAAGTAGAGGATCATTAGGTAATAAGTGGTTCTTTTTATTGGACTTACATTTTTCTGTGAAGTATGAGATGAGAACTTTAGCTGTAGAGAGGAGGAGGAATTAGAGATTTGAGGAGAGAAACAAAATTTTGAAGTAGATACTTGGGTGAGTTCAAAGTTGTATTTCCTAGTGAAATATAATGGTATTATTTTCAGGATAAGTAGTCTGACTGGCTATTGGGTTTCTGACACTTGCTAAAGAACTCTTATTAGGTATTAGGGCTGTCTTCAGCCACTCTTATCAAGGTAAGTGTTATAAATTAGTTTTATAGACAAAAGACAGTCTGGAATTCTTTCTAGTTTTCCCCATGGTAATGACTATGTAACTATTTTGAGGGAAGCACAGGGGCAGGACTGCACAATAACTGATGATAAGGAGGTAAGGAGGGGATCATTAGGTAAATTGCCCTCTTTAATTGTACAAGGTCAGATTCTGTAGAAGAACTTTGTCATAAAGATTATTTTAAAAAACTAGAAATGTTCAAATACCTAACCCTACTGTAGTTTCACAAATTTTCTCTAAACATTTCTACCCTCTTTGCATCACCTACCCATAGATGTATTATTTAACATTTAGGCAGAAATTCCCACTTATATATGACTATTTAACAGTCAGTTTTAGTGATTGGACCTTCACTTCCCATGTAATCGACTGAAATGTGATGACCATTGGCTTCTTTTTTTTTTTTTTTCAAGAAGTTGGGGTATTTTTATTTAGTTTTTAAGTCAACTTTTAAAATGAAAATACTACTGGAAAGAGTAGGCTTTCAGTAAAATCTGTCATTTGTCAGTTAATACCTTACTTAATAGGGCACAGAATGCTAGGGGATGCCAAGAGCAGGCAGGAGTAATGGTGCTCCTGCTGAGGTGGGATAACATCCAATATCCATTTCTTTTTTCTTTTTTTTTTTTGAACCAAAAAATACTTTATTTATTTTATTTTATTTATTATTATTATTTTTATTATAATTGTTGTTGCAGTACTATTTCCTATCTTTCACTCATATCCCAACCCACCCACCCAGCCTTCCCCTCCTCCTCATTTCCCCCCGCCCCTAGTTTTTATCCACTTGTCCTTTATACTTACTTGTTCCTGTAAACCCTTCCCATTTCCCCTGAAGTTCCCCTGAAATTCCCTCTCCTCTCCCCTCTGAACACTGTCAGTCTGTTCTCTATTTCAGTGCCTTTAGTAGGAGGGATCACACTACTTGATACCAAACTGTATTACAAGGCCACTGTAATCAAAACAGCCTGGTACTGGCATAAAATTAGGCACATGGGACAGAACAGAGAGCCCAGAAATAAACCCAAGTCTCTATGGTCAATTAATATTTGACAAAGTGGGCAGCAACATAAAATGGAGTAAAACAGTCTCTTCAACAAATGGTGTTGGGAGAACTGGACAACTATGTGCAAAAAAATGAAACTTGGGCACCAACTTATACCATACACAAAAATAAATTCAAGGTGAATAAAAGGCTTAAATATAAGCCATGTCACCATTAAAGTCCTAGAGGAGAACATAGGCAGGAAAATCGCAGATATTTCATGCAGCAACATTTTTACTGATGCGTTCCCCAGAGCAAGGGACATAAAGGAAAAAATAAACAAATGGTATCTCATCAAAATAAAAAGCACGTGCCTGGCTAAACAAACAAACAAACAAACCAGCATTAAAATGGAAAGAGAACCAACTGTATGGGAAAACATATTTGCCAATGATACCTCAGACAAGGATTTGATCACCAAAATATATAAAGAACTCAAAATGACTTCACTTTAGGAAGACAAGCAAACCAATTGAAAAATGGGCAAACGACTTGAACAGACACTTCTCCAAGGAGGACATACGGAGGATCCAGAGATATATGAAAAGATGCTGAATATCGCTAGCTATCAGAGAGATGCAAATTAAAACCACAATGAGATACCACTTTACACCAGTCAGAATGGCCATCATAAACAAAGCAACAAACAACAAGTGTTGAGAGGTTGTGGAGAAAAGGGGACCCTAGTGCACTGTTGGTGGGACTGCAGACTGGTACAACCACTATGGAAAACAGTATGGAATTTTCTTAGAAAACTAAAAATGGATCTGCCTTTTGACCCAGCAATTCCACTGCTAGGATTGTATCCTAGAACCCTGAAATTCTAATCCAAAAGAACCTATGCACCCCAATATGCATAGCAGCACAATTTACAATAGCCAAGTGTTGGAAGCAACCTAGGTGCCCATCAGTAAATGAATGGATCAAAAAACTCTGGCACATTTACACAATGGAATTCTATGCAGCAGAGAGAAAGAAGGAGCTCCTACCCTTTGCAACAGCATGGATGCAACTGGAAAGCATTATGCTAAGCTAAATAAGCCAGGCAGTGAGGGACAAATACCATACAATCTCACCTTTAATGAGAACCTAAACAACAAAACAAAGAAACAATATCCATTTCTTTACTACCTGCATCTGGGAGTCAGCCAGAGATGACCATTGGCTTTTGACATCTCTAAGTTAACAAGGAGGCAAGAGGAGCATCTGATTATTGAGTTGTTTTTAAAAATAATTCCATCATGCTTATTAGGAGTGATGGGAAAGGAAATACTGGAAGAACACATGACGACTTGATGTTTTGGGAAAAGAAGTTAGTTCCCAGCAGCAGCTCTTTCAGGGAATGGCAGATATTAGGCTTTGGTTATTCTGATTTAAGTTTTATTTTGGGGAAACAAAATTAATCTAATTAAACAAAATTAATCTGTTGCTTTTTGTAGTGAGCTGGGGCATCTGCTTTACCAATGGGCTGATTAGCTCAAGAACACATATACTTCCATTCCTAGTTGTTTATCCTTTTGAAATACAATCTCTTGGTGACCAGGGGGCTTAGATTTAATGTTATGAGTGAGTTTTCAAAAATCTCTCACTGGCCTGAAATCTTGGCATATCTAACCCCTAACCTAAGATTACTGGAAGTTGGTGGTATGAGTTTAGGGAGTCATTTCTTAGATTTCTAAAATGGGCCCATATGTGTGGTTAGATGGTCTTTGTAGGGGACATGATTTCTGTATCATACAATCAGAATACTAGAGTTTGAATACCCTTAACTTTCATCAGTTTCTGGGTTTTTGGTCTACTGACAGTAAACTTTTTTTCTTAAAATTTTATTTATTTATTTTTAGAGAAGGAAGGGAGGGAGAAAGAGAGAGAGGAGAGAGAGAGAGAGAGAGGGAGAAACATCAATGTGTGGTTACTGGGGGCTGTGGACTGCAACCCAGGCATGTTCCCTGACTGGGAATCGAACCTGCGATGCTTTTGTTCACAGCTTGAGCTCAATCCACTGAGCTACACCAGCCAGGACAGTAAACTTTTTTGAAAAAGATTTTATTTATTTGTTTCTAGACAGAGTGGAAGGGAAGGAAAAAGAGAGAAAGAGAAACATCAATGTGTGGTTGCCTCACATGTGGCCCCCACTGAGGACCTGGCCCTCAGCCCGAGCAGGTTCCCTGACTGGGGATCAAACCAGCCACCCTTTGGTTCACAGACTAGCACTCAATCCACTCAGTCACACCAGCCAGGGACTAATCAGTAAACTTTTAAAAATATTATAATGCTAAGAGATGGGGAATGGAAATATTGCCAATTTTAATATTTTGCCGATGAAGAATGCTTAAACCAAATTAAACAAGCAATTTCTACACCCTAAATATTCATCTACTATATCCTATTTTCACTTTTTTGAAGAGGATAGTATAATGCAAAAGGACATAATAATATAGTCTAAGAATAGTTTCCTAAGAAAGAATCCTTACAACACTCACCCTCTACCTTGCGTGCCACACCCTCACACACTTGGTGGCTATGGATCTAATCCAACTATTCAGGTAATGTTCTGAAAGATGCCATTCCAGTGGTCAAAAAGTTTATGTTAAAAACTTTTAAAGACAGAGAGAGAACACACTATTTCTATAAGTACTACTGAAGATTATATTACATCATTTAGTGGCCATAGAAAATTGTTCTTTTTTAAAAAAATTTTACTTTTTTAAAGATTTTATTTATTTATTTTTAGAGAGGGAAGGGAGGGAGATAGAGAGAGAGAGAGAAACATCAATGTGAGGTTGCTAGGGGTTATGGCCTGCAACCCAGGCATGTATCCTGGCTGGGAATTGAACCTGTGACACTTTGTTTCACAGCCCACGCTCAATCCACTGAGCTACGCCAGCCAGGACATTGTTCTTTATGACTATTTGACAGGTACTACTAAATGCCTGGGATATAAAGATACAAGACAATTCCTGCCTTCAAAGAGTTTACTATCTAATGTGATACACACACACACACACACACACACACACACACACACACATATATCTGTAATTAAAATGCAATTATAGAATTCAGTATACTCAGGGATCACTAGGGATTGTTTTAGGGTGTTTTGGAGTCAGTAAGGCTTTCTGGATGTAGATCTTTAAGCCAGAGTGAGTGTGGGCAGGAGCACAAAAACTTTCTAGACATGAAGAACAGCATGTGCAAATAATAATCAGTTCTATATATGGAGCTTACTATGGGCTAGGCACTTCACAGACATTATCTCAACTGATCATTATAGTAATCCAAGAAGTAGATGTTAATGCCTATTATTTATCAAAGCTCAGAGATCTTAAGTAACTGTCCCAAAGCCACTCACCTAGAAAGGGTAAGAGTCTGGGCTGTTAGAAAGTAAGCCAGTTTGTCTTGTCCAAAGCCCATGTTTTTAGTAGTTACACTATATGTTTCAAGCATAGTGTGTTAAAGTTTTATGGAGTTTATGAAATCTCTAAGGCTGCTAAGCTAACTTTCTCCTTATATGGGTAGTTAGTAGTCTTAAGAAGTAGAACTCTGCATTAATCACCATCAAATGCATTTTGTTAGTAGAGTTCTAGGTAACCAGTGTTGGAGTAGATGGTCTAGTATTTTAGCTTCTCATATAGTGGAAATTAAATTTCAAAATTACCGATTTGCCTGTCTTCAACATTTGGTATAGTTTTCTTCCCTTCCAATTTTTTATTGGAATAAAATACAAATACACATAAATTTTACCATCTTAACCATTTTAAATGTATCAGTTGCATCCATATCATTGCTCAACCACCACCACCATCTATTTTCTGAACTCTTTTCAACTTGCAAAACTGATATTATGTACCCACTAAACAATGACTCTCTCTTTCTCTGAAGCTCCTAGTTTTGTTTTAAGTAATAAATCTTTTCTAAAAATAAACAAAAACTAGCACAAAGGTGACAATCAAATGATAACCCAAAATTCTCCATTTTTACTCTTGTTCTGTGGACATCTGGCTACATTACTTTGTTATCTTTGGGGACTGAATCCTAACTCTTTCATTTTGTATATTTATTTGCCTTCTCTTCCAGATTCAAGTCACCTACAAATTAGTTGTTGTTGGTGGTAGTTGTGTGTATATTTTTGTAATCTATATTTTGGTAAATGGAGCTGAATAAATGCCCCAAGGACTATTTCCTCACTGTACTGAGGTCCTTTGCAATGAGAATCACACATGACTGAGATCTTGAGAAAAGCCAACACTCATAAAGCTGGCTTTGGGAGGATGCCTCAAGGATTGCTGCCCTTCCTAGAGGTATCAATGGCTCTAATGAAGAAACAAGCATAGGCTTGCTTAAAGGCAGGGTGACCATTTATCCTTTTTTATGTCCCTGGAGGCATTTTGCGCAGTGATTGGCCTATACTAGATGTTTAGAAGCATTCTTATTATGTCAAAATGAATTAAACATAGACCAAGGACCATAATTACTAGATTTTGTTTTGTTTTGTTTTGTTTTGTTTTTGCAAACAGGGTAACTTTCATAGATTTATCTTACAAATAGTTCCTTGTAGTGATAATACTCAAAACTCTTAAAACAAGAGGATTTGTGTTCTGGTTCTTAGTAATGCCAAGACAACAGGTGAAAATGCATTTCACTTTGTAGATAGTCTTGAATAAAAAATAGTATCAAGGAGAAAGTGAGTGGTGGTACAGTTTTTTTTCTTTATTTTTAATTAAATTTATTGGGATAACACTGGTTAGCAAAATTATAGAGGTTTCAGGTGCACAGCTCTACAACAGCATCTGTACACTGTATTTTATATTTACAACCCTGTCCATCACCAATTATCCCCCTATACACTTTTCCACCTCCCACTACCTCCTATCCCCTTGACAATCACTATGCTGTTGTACATGTCCATGAGTTTTTCTTCTTTTTTTCTTTTTTGCTCAATCTCTCCACCCATCCATTGCTCTCCCCTCACACCCTACCACCAAAAGCTGTCAGCCTACTCTCTGTCTATGAATCTATCTATATTTTGCTTGTTAGTTAATTTTTCATTAGATTCCACATATGAGTAAAATCATATGGCACTTGTCTTTATCTGGCTCACTTATTTCACTTAACATAATGTTCCCTAGGTCTATCTGTGCTGTCACAAAAAGTAAAATTTTCTTATTTTTTATGGCTGAGTATTATTATCATTGTGTATATATACCACAGCTTTTTTATTCACTCATATACTTATGGACACTTGGGCTGCTTCCAGATCTTGGCTATTGTAAATAATGCCTCAATGAACATAGGGTGCATATATTCTTTCAAATTAGTGTTTCAGGTTTCTTTGGAAAAATTCCTGTAAGTGAAATTGCTGGGTCATAAGGCAATTCCATTTTTAATATATAGAGGCAACTCCATACTGCTTTCCACAGTGTCTGCACCAGTCTGCATTCCCACCAAGAGTGCACAAGGGTTTGTGCACTCCCTCCACATTCTCACCAGCACTTGTTGTTTGTTGATTTATTGATGATAGCCATTCTGACAGGTGTGAGGTGATATGTCATTGCAGATTTAATTTGTATTTCTCTGATGGATAGTGGCATTCAGCATCTTTTTTATATGTCTATGGGCCACTTGAATGTCCTCTTTGAAGAAGTGTCTATTCAGGTCCTTTACCCATTTTTTAATTGGAGTGTATGTGTGTGTGTTGAGTTTTGTAAATTCTTTATAAATTTTGTATATTAACTCCTTATCAGATGTATTATTGGAAAATATATTCTCCTATTTAGAGAGTTGTCTTTTCAATTTGTTGGTGGTTTCCTTTACTGTGCAAAATCCTTTTCATTTGATGTAGTCCAATTTGTTTATTTTTTCTTTTGTTTGCGTTGCCCAAGGAGATATATCAGAAAAAAATATAGATATGAGAAATATCCTAGATTTTACTGCATATGTTTTCTCCTAGAATTTTTAGGGTTTTGAGTCTAACATTTAAGTCTTTAATTCATTTGAGTTTATTTCTTTTTTTTTTTAATTCACAAATGTCTGTGGCACTGAGCAGCAGAATGTTGGTGCTGGAGGAAATGTATAAATTGTTGAACCCCAGCCTCTTGCCACTCACCCTTCCTTCCCTCCTCACAAAAATGCACTGTCTCTGAATCCGCTTGCCTGACCTGAAAGGTTCTGATTTTCTACTTTTTAAAAAAATATATTTTTTATTTTAATTGTTGTTGCAGTAGTGTACAGTGTAAAGAAGTGGTCTACTTTCATATTTTTACACATATCTCTCCAATTTTCCCAAAACCATTTATTGAATAGACTATCTTTACTCCAGTTGTATGTTTTTGCCTCCTTTGTCAAATATTAATTAATTGTAAAGTTGTGGGTTTATTTCCGGGCTCTCTATTCTGATCTATTGATCTCTATGTCTGTTTTTATGCCCGTACCATGCCATTTTGATTACTATGGCCTTATAATAGAGTTTGATATTAAGTAGCATGATTCCTCCAACTTTGTTCTTCTTTCTCAAGATTGCTGTGAGTATTTGGGGTCTTTTGGGATTCCATATAAATTTTTGGAATATTTGTTTTAGTTCTATGAAATACAACATTGGTATCTTCATAAGAATTGCATTGAATCTAGACTGCTTTGAGTAATATGAATATTTTAATGATGTTAATTCTTCCTATCCATGAACATAGTATATGCTTGCACTTATTTGCATCTCCTTCAATTACTTTATTTTTAAAATTTTTTTATTGATGAGAGAGAAAGTGGGGGAAGAGAAACATTGATTTTTGTTTTTTCATTTATTTATGCATTCATTGGTTGGTTTTTGTATGTGCACTGACCTGGGATTGAAACTACAAACTTGGAGTATCAGGGTTAATGTTCTAACCAACTGAGCTAACCAGCCAGGAACAATTTCTTTCTTCAATGAGTTGTAATTTTCTGAGTACAAGTCTTTTACATCCTTGGTTAAATTTATTCCTAGGTATTCTTTTTGAAGCAGTTGTGAATGGGATTGGTTTCTTAGTTTCCCTTTCCGATAATTCATTATTGGTGTCTAAAAATGCAATTGATTTCTGGATATTAGTTTTGTATCCTGTTACTTTACTGAATTGATTTATCACTTCTAGTAGTTTTTTTTGTGAAATCTTTAGTGTTCTCTATATATTGTATCATGTCATCTGTACATAATGAAAGTTTTACTTTTTTCTTTTCTATTTGAATTTCTTTTAGTTCTTCTTTTCTGATTGTTGTAGCTAGAATGTCCAGTACTATGCTGAATAAGAGTAGATGGAAGCAGACATCCTTGTCTTGTTTTCAATCTTAAGAGAAAGCCTTGTAGTTTTTGCCCATTAAGTATGATATTGGCTGTGGGTTTGTGATATATATAGCCTTCATTATGTGGAATTATGTTCCTCTATTCCCATTTTGCTGAGAGTTTCTATCATAAATGGGTGCTGGATTTTATCAAATACTTTTTCTGTATCTTGTGGTTTTTATCCTTCATTTTGTTTCTATGCTGTATCATGTTTATTGACTTGTGGATATTGTACCAACCTTGCACTCTTGGAACAAATCCCACTTGATGATGGTGTATGATCTTTTAAATAGGATAATGGACCCAGTTTGCTGATATTTTGTTGAGGATTGTGGCATCTATGTTCATGAGAGATATTGGCTTATAATTTTCTTTCTTTTTAGTGTCTTCATCTGGTTTTGGAATTCCATGAATTTCCCTCTAAGACTCCTTTTGCAGTGTTCCATACATTTGGGGTTGTGTCCTCATTTTCATTTATTTCAAGGTATCTTTTGATTTCTTCCGTGATCTCACTGTTAGCTCATTTATTCTTTAGTAACATGTTATTTAGCCTCCATGGGTCTTTGTGTGATTTTCCATTTATTTCTTGTGATTGATTTTTAGTTTCATACCATTAGGGTCAGAGAAGATCCTTGATATTATTTCAGTCTTCTTATATTTCTTGTTTTGTGTCCCAACATGTGATCTATCCTAGAAAATGTTCCATGTGCACTTGATAAGAATGTATATTCTGCTGCTTTGAGATGAAATGCTCTGAAGATATCAATTAAATTTATCTGATCTAATGTGTCACTTAAAGCCTCTATTTCATTGTTGATTTTTCTGTCTGGAAGATCTATCCAATGATTGCAATGGGGTGTTAAAATCCCCTACTATGACTGTATTTCTGTCAATCTCTCCCTTTATGTCCATCAAGGTTTGCTTTCCATATTTAGGTGCTCATATGTTGGATGCTTAAATGTTTACAAGGGTTATGCCTTCTTGTTTCATTGCTCTCTTTATCATTATGTAGTGTCTTTCTTTGTCTCTTATGATAGCCTTTGTTTTAAAGTTTATTTTGCCATATATATCTTTGCTACCCCACATTTTTTTCCTTTCCATTTGCATTAAATATCCTTTTCCATCCCTTTACTTTTTGTTTGTGTGTATCTTTTATTCTGAGTTGTGTCTCATAGACAGCATATATTTGGGTTTTGTTTTATTACCTATTTAGCTACTTTATGTCTTTTAGTAGGAGCATTTAGGCCTTTTACATTTAAGTGATTATTGACAGGTATGTATTGATTGCCATTTTTTTTTAACTATGCCCCCATGTCTTCTTCTTTTTGTCCTCCTCCTTCTTCTTAAAAATGGCCCTTTAACATTTCTTGTAATATTGGTTTGTTGGTAACAAACTCCTTTAGCTTTTTCTTGTCTAGGAATCTCTTTATTTCTTTTTTTATTTTAAATAACTGCTGGGTAAAGTCGTCTTGGTTGTAGGTCCTTGCTTTTCATTACTTTGATTATTTCATATCAGTACCTTCTGGCTGAAAGTTTCCTTTTGAGAAGTCAACTGAAAGTTTCATCAAAGCTCCCTTATAGGTAACTAACTATCTTTCTTTTGTGGTGTTTAAGATTCTCTCTTTGTCATTAATGTTTACCATTTTAGTTATGATGTGTATTGGTGTGGGCCTCTTTGGGTCCATCTTGTTTAGGATTCTCTGTGCTTCCTGGACTTGTATGTCTTTTTTCTTCACCAGATTAAGGAAGTTTTCTGTCATTTTTTTTTCAAATAGGTTCTCCATACCTTGCTCTCTCTCATCCTTCTGGTACCCCTGTGATGTGGATGTGTTATACTTTATGTTGTCCCCAAGGTTCCTTATACTATCCTTACTTAAATAAAGGCTTTTTGTTTTTTCATTTCTGTTCTGATTGGGTTTTTTTTTTCTATCTTCTCTTTAACTGCTGATTTACTTCTCTGCTTCATCTAACCTACTGCTTATTCCTTCCAGTATATTCTTTATTTCACATACTATATTCTTCATTACTCATTGGTTCTTTTTAATGGATTCTACATCCTTTTTCATACTGTTGAGCATCCTTATAACCATAACTTTGAACTCTATATCTGATAAATTGCTTGCCTCCATTTCATTTAGCTGTGTTTTTTTTCTTTTCTGAAAATTTCTCCTATTGTTTCATTTGGGGCCCGTTTCTTTGCACCCCCCCCCATTCTGACTGTCTCTCTGTGTTTGTTTCTATGTGTTCAATAGATATTCTTTGACTCCCAGTCTTTGTGGGGTGGCCTTACAATGTAGTAGGTACCCTGCAGGGTCTAGTGGTACAGTCCCCTTGATCACCTGGGCTGGGTGCTCTGGAAATGTCTCTTGTGTGGGTTATGTGGGCCCACCTGTTGTAATTGAGTCTGGACTGCTATTTGCCTGTTCATGCATGGAATCAACCCTAAGGTTGGCTGACTTTAAGGCTCCATCCTGACCACAGCATTTGAACTGCAATGTGGGTGCTGTCACATGAAGCAGAATTTGCCTCAGCAGGGTTCGGTGCCTGTTGAGATCTCCCTCTGAATATGCTGCTTGTAAAGTTTATTGGAACCTGCTCTGTTGTCTGAGGCTGGTCACTGGGTGTGTTTGTTCTGGGCCTCTTGGGAGGGACCCTGATGTAGGCCAATATCAGATGCTGCCTGTGACTGGCCCTTGGTATTCTGTTTGGAACTACCAGTGATCCACAGTTTGTAGCTGCTTCTGCTGGGCCTGGGTGCATGTGTGAAGGATCAAGCTGTGCACAGAGGCAGGCTTTTACTATCACTGGGCCTGGGGTGATGTCAGCAAAATCTCAAGGCACCCTGAGATCTGCTTCTGCCTGGCAGCTGCCTGTGAAGATTAGTCCCTGAAAGAGCCTCTGACTACACTACTCACTAGGGCATGAGCTCCATGGAGTGGGATGAGAGGGAGTCCAGAGTGTGGAGAAATTGCTTTTCTCCAGGCTGATGTGGCTTAGAGGAATGTGCTTTACCCAAGAAAGATGGCATCTGCTGTATGGAGAATAACTTTTCACAGGAATCCTAGCAGCTGTCCTTCAGCTCTCTCCCTAGAGCCACAAACCCCAGACTCTCTTCACGCAATTCTAGTCTGCTCTCCCCTCCATGTGCTGAAGCCCAGGGTAAGTGGCTGTGAATGAAATTTTGTGTGTTGGCTTTTTAAGAAGGTACCTGTGTCTTTAGCTCTCTCTCCTTGGTGAATAAAAACCCTGATGCTTTTCACAGCAAGATTTTATGTGGGCACCTCTTCCCAGCTCTGGTGTTCTGGGCTGGGGAGCCTGGCTTGGTGCTTAGATTCCACACTTCTCAAATGGAACCTTTGCAGATAAAATATCTCTCAGAATCTCAGCCACTTCCTGTGGGAGTGGGCCAGCTTTTTTCACATTTCCACCCTTCCTACCAGTCTCATTGTGGCATCTTCTGTACATCCTTGATTATAAGGCTTCTATAAGGTAGTCTTCAGCTGGTTATTCAGGCTGATTGTTCTATAATTTACTTGTAGTTACAGTTTGATCCTGGGAGGAGGTGAGTATAGCTTCCACCTACTCCACTTGGATTCCCTTGAGTGGTGATAGAGTTTAAATCGGTAGGCCAGGCAGAAGAAAAATAGAATAAATTAAAAGTAAATAAAATGCCAATTTGCTTTCTTTTCATTTTAGAGAACTAGAATGCTACTTACCTTTATCATTTATGTCTTCTAAGACCTCTTCTCTACTTCTCTGTAGAGTTCACTGGTATGAATACAATGATTTTACTTGCAAGATTTCTGCATTCCCTGGTTTTAATCCACTGAGGAACTGGAACTCATTGAGAGCAGGCAGGTGATTTCTTACAATCTCTGTATCTATCTTGCCCATTTAATTCTGTCTTTTTCAACACAGCAATAACCTTTCTTGAAAAGGCACAAGTAACAGAAGTTGAACTCTGTTTTCTCTTTGTTATCCACTAACATTAATTTATCATTCTTAAGTTAATGCCTAAAGTTATTATTATTACTAATAATCCATACCTTATAAATTCCAAAGAGTGATCCCATATTTGGCCTGGAATAGTTATTGCAGTTTAGCAAAGAAATATCCTGAATAAAACTTGAACCAAAACCAAATAGGACAGATGGTTTTATTCACTTATTCAACAACTATTTATTGATCATCTGTTATATGTCAGGAATTATGCTAGGCACAATGGACAAAGACTTATATGTTTTTGATCAAGGAGCTCACAATTTAGGAGGTGAGGAGGAGGTGGATGGGGAGTTGGAGAGGCAGGATAATCATTAGACAATTTAATACTAGAAAAAAAAGGTGGTGATTGTTAAATCAGAATAAACAATAAGAAGGGACTTATTTTCTTTCTTTGATAGGGTTGTTGGACTTGTAGACCAGGAAGTAGTATATAGGGAATAAATATATCTTGATTTTAGCAAAACACCATAAATTCTTATTATCTAACATGGCACCTCAGTACAATATTCTTGAAAACAAAACTGAAAAACATGGACTGAATGATTGCACAGTGACATAAAGTTTGTTTGGTCGCATATGAAAAGGGTAAATAATAACTAGGTACTAGCAGAGGGATGTCTTTTGGAGCTCTGTCTATGACTCTTTGGAAAATGTGTACATCAAATCTACACATGACACAAATCTGGGAGGGAGCAAGGGCAAGGGATGAAACTTAGATTTAAAATAATCCTAATAAGTTGGAATGGTAAGCTTAAAGCAAATGAAATGTAATACAGAAAATAAGACCATAAAAATTGATTGTATAGTATGGGAAGAAAACTTGAATAACCACTAATTCATAAAACAAAATTCAGAAGTTTTAGTTGACAACAAGCTAAAATTTCACCAATACCTTGATGTGGCTAGTAAAATGTTAATGCATTTTTATGCTCACTTGTAAACGTGTAATATGAATATAAACTTGTGCATACTGCTAATTTAGCAACTATGAAACCAGTTAAAATTATTTAGTGTTTGTTGGACTAGATTGCGAAATCCTTAATGTAGGGATTATAACTGGTTTATTTACATATTCCCAGGAGTCAGCTCAGTTCTTGGAATTAATTGAATGCTCAGGAGATAACTGTTGAATGATTAATGAATAATAATTATGTGTAGAGATTACTCTAAGCACTTTGTGTAATCAACTCATTTAAACCTCTCAATATATCTGTTGAAAAAAGTACTACTATTATTTCCATTTTATAGATGAGGAAACTGAGACCTCATTGTACTGTTTATGACATAGGGGCCATAGAAAATCAAAACACAAAAGCTTTCAAAATCTCCATATAGGTAATTCTTCCAAATTCTCCCTTGAAGGCTTTTTCAAAACACAAGTAACTTGTTCAATTTGTTCGATACACCAATAAGTGGCAGGGCTGAGAGTTGAACCTCTGAAGTCTATCTCTTAAGCTTAGGTTTTTATTCACTTTGCTTTACTATAGTTTTTAAATAATAATATGCAATTAGACTGCAAGGTTTGGAGCATAAGAGAGTTCAAGGGTTAGTGGAGATACTTTTCCTTCCCTTCCTCTCTCTCTTCCTTCCTCCCTTTTTATTTCTTTCTTCCTTACCTTTTTATTAAAAATGATTTAAATTGGCTTATAAAATAAATGTAACAAAATTTTAAAAAGGAGAAATTCTACCTAAGGGAAAATAAAACTAGGTCCATAAGGCAGAGCTATGGTAAGGCTAGCAAACAAAACACATATAGTGAGGTCCCATCTCCATGTAATTCCATATTTATTCCTCCCTTCCATTGCCTAATTCCATATTTATAGCTCCTTCACTCATTTTCTATTGCACTTCTTGTGTACATAATGTATTTGGCACTTTATAATAGACTTCTAATAATTTTATGAGTAACTTTTATCCTCTCAATAAAACTGTATACTTCTTAAAGATCTTGCCATATTATCTTTTAAATTCATTTGGCCCCTAATATAATGCTAGATTCATATTAGATTCTGTATAAACACTGACTGACTTGAAAGTGCTTTCAGTTATTGGGAGTTAATCAATAGCTGTGTTTGGACTTTTCCCACATCCTTATTTCTTCTCTTTCTCTTTCTATCTTCCTGGAACTCCAGGTATAATTAACCATTCTTCCTCAATGCTCTTGCAAAGAACAATTTTCTTTATATTTTTACTCTAATATACTTTGACTTAGTATTTATATGTCTGTTGTCCCATATAGATCGTGAACTCTGTGGACATAATTTATGCTTATATTCCAACCTGAGGTCAGTTCCTAGTAACTATTAGTCTTCAGTAAATAAATAAGGGAAGAGAGGAAAGAGAAAAGGGAGAGAAGAAGGATTTATTTATTTTTTCCATTTTGGCCAGTTGATTGCTGATTATCACCGGAAAGATGGTTGGAGAAAAAAATTTGGTGACAAAACCTCACATTTTGCAAGAGTCTTAATGAGAGAAAAATAGTTGAAATTATTCTCTATAATGATATTTAGGGATTTGTTTCTTTGTTTTATATGCCTCCTTTTTATAAATATTCTAGTAATTAAGAGTCTAGAACTTACTATCTGGGTTCAGATGGTGACACTACTACTGCACAGCTCTATGACCTCGGGAAAGGCAATTATTTCTCTGTGCCCAACACTCATCATCTGTCAAATTGGACTAATAAAAGTACCTACCTTGTAAGGTAATAATAGAAATCCACTAAATATGTATGACATATATACTTTAGGATGGTACTTGGCACACAGAAAATACTATAGAAATATTTGCTCTTTTATGACTCCTGTTTTTGAAAGACTGACTTTCTTGTGTTGCAAAGCTTGTAGTGCCAGCTACTACTAAAGCGTCAACTACTCTGTTGGCAGAAAACACTGCAGGGCTCACTTTCAGCCAGGGCACTCTGAATTTTCTGGAGTGATGCTGCCCAAAAAACAATGCTCATAACTCTTATGAAGTACAACATGATTGCAAAGTCAAAAATGGCTGATCTCCGGAAACACCCAGAGGAACTTTAGATTTGTCCTATGCTTGAGAGCATAATTGGTATGAGGCAGGCAAAGTTACAAGTAATGGGTGGCTCAGGCTATGTGAAAGAGATCTTGGGTATGAACAATGACCCCACCAAACAGCCTGACACAGCAATGACATTTCTGACAGCTGGACACAGGAGCTGAGTCCAAGTTTACACATTCCTTAAGTTAACAGTTGATTGAACAGAGGGAACTGAAGCCATGCTACTTTTTTTTCTCATAACAACTTAACTTGATATAATCTTTAGAAGTTTCCAAATACTTTCCAATATTTTATCTCATTAATTCACCTGTTAAAGATAAAGGGCAGATATCTTTGTTAAAACTTCATAATATAAAAACAAATCTGAAGAGGAAAATCAAATTCACTTATTATCTCCAAACTCATTTGCAACCTTTCTCCTCTTATCCAATGGTGTACAGGTTTTTCTTAGAGATAACATCTTGGATCTAGAAGTAAAGAAACAAATTAGGGAAATGAGGTTTTTGAAAGGGTCACCTAAGCTAAATAAGAAGAACAGTAGTAGTATCAGAAACAGTCAAATTTGGATTTGACTACACACCCTCAGCTTGTATAGAAAATCATGACAGACACAACTTCTTCAACATTATGGTTTGCTGATTCAACCCCACCCCAAACTCTGGAATCTACTCAGATTCCCCCTTGCCCAAGCTGCTCAGCACTGCATACTGCCCAATCTAGATACTCTCATTAGGAAGTGGTAGTTGAGGGGCAAATAGGGCAGTAAATTCAATTCAATTCAACTTAATTGAATTAAATTTAGTTAAACATATATTTATTGAGCTCCTTATAATACAAATTACATAAAGTGCTAATCCATATAAAGGAACTCGGTTCAGGATTGGTGATATAAGGAAATTAATACAAGGCAGTATTGCTGCTTTTGAAGAGCTCACAATTTAATGAGATAGACTTACATAAAACTGTTAATAAAAGCCAGAGTGCCTGGTGTCTTAGACGTAAATAAAATGGATTATGAGGGCACAGAAGAAAGAAATTATTTCTGATGGGACATACAATATCTCATTAAATCCTGTGACGTCATCACAATGGAAATTGATTATCCCCATTTAAGAGATGGAGTAACTAAGCCTGAGACAGGTTGCCCAAAGTTATGCAGGAAGTGATTTGAATTTAAGCTTGAACTCAAGTCTTTTGAAGCTAAAATTTGTGTTCTGTTCAACTCATCTTGCTGATGATTCTAATCTGATTGGGAATCTGTAAACTCCCATAGCAGGGCCTCTGAAACCCTACATGTTCCATGTGAAGACAATACCTTGTCCTTAGATGGTTCTGGGCCTACCCTGATGTAGTTATGGAAGAAATGGCGACATTGTATTGAAGTTGTGCAGCAGGATTAACAATACAGGCCATACTAGGGAAATATGAATCCATAATTGGAATACATTTGATAAGAAAGAGACACAGAATTCCAGAAATCAGTGCCTGCAATGGACTCTGCTTCCCACTCTTAAATAATACTTCTACATCTGCATCCCCTGGTGAAACCCCTAGCACTGCTGCAGGCCAGTGAAATAGTTTTCTCTGGGAGAACAGATGAGTGATGCTGAACTGTGTGCCTACTCCAGAACCATCATTCTGCAGACCCTATTTGCAGCACTCACCTTAGGAAGCTAATGCTTCTAAGTGATACCTAGGCAAACTACCAATTACTTTTGATTATGATTAATATGTGGTTCTGATTTGGTTGCCATGGTTACACGAAACTCCAGAGTCGGCTTTCACTTAAATCAGGAGTCCCATCTTTCTTATGGTGAAAGCTATACTCTGACCTAGCATTCCAGTCTGGTCCTGTCCAAGCAAGGGCCCACACCTCTACGCATTTAGACTTCAAGGGCAGGGGGTTGGATAAGGGAGCTCTATTTTTAAAACATGTTTTATGGTGTACTTTTATAATTAAGTGAAATGCTACCTCCTGAAAGTAAAACAGGATGTTTACTCCTAATAGAAGTTTGGGACCCACTTCAGGTAAGGACCTTTTACCAGGAATGTTGAACATACCTCTTCTAAGGGGAAAACTGGTTTCTTTGTAATATCTATCCTCCCAAGTAAACATATTTCAACAAAATTGCCATTTTTAATCACTGTGGAGTGGGGGATCCCAACTATCATGATTGGTCTTTGTCTATCATTACCCTAGGCAGAATCATCACCAGCCCAAGAATTAACTTCCCATGTTAATGGGATGACCTTTAGACCTGCCAGCCTTCAGAAAAGTGCCTGGGGAAGCCTTAGCCCATTTGCCTGATCAGATGCCTAGCTGCCCCTGCCTGTGATAAAGTAGGCATTCACAGGGCACTGGCTCAGATGCTGTGAGCATTAAAATAGGCACATGCTTTATGCAGTCAGTTCCCCTTTCTCCCCTTCTGCTCAACCTATTCAGAGAAGAGGTTGGAGGTTGCTGGTAGGCCAGTTAATGTACTCCCTGCTCCCTTTCAAAATTACTTTTTATGTTCCTTTTCAACCATGTTCATCTGCATACAAATGTTGTGCAGAGCAGGTGAGAGATCTGCTTAGAATGATTGGTTCCAGGGCCTAACCAGCAACTTTTTCATCACCAAAAAATGTTCTTTCTTATCACACATATTATTTTGATTCATTACTGTTTTCAGTGGCTTCATTTTGCTCTTTCTGGAAAGGATTATGGAGAATTCTTTTACTCTGTGTCTTTAAAATAGGAACCATTTATTCAGCTACCCTAAAACCCAGGCAGCAGGCAACTCTGGAAGTCCCCCAGAGCAAATAATGACTCGGTATTTCAATATTCATTCTGAGCACTGTCTATTCCCTTGGGCAGTCAGGCGCATGGCCCTCTGGAAATCAAACAGCAATAAAATCCAGTTTGAGCTGGTCAAAGTTAAGACATTTCAGGGAATGTAGAGTTGTTTTTTCTACAAGCATAAATATGACCACACCACTGCCTGTAGCTTCTCCTCAAGGACAACAAGTAAAGTTGCCATTTTCAGGATTGGATCTGACTTAAAAGGAAAAAAAAAAAGGTTCAAATTAACTATTTGCTTGCTTGGCAACCAAAATGCTCCCCAGATCCAGAGTCACAGTAAGGACACCTAAATAAGGAAAGAATAGGTAGCAATTCTTACTTGCCTGCGGCCTGATTTCAGCTGCAGAAAGTTATATTTAGTGCTTGTGGGTGGGCATGTGCAAATTTGCAGAATAATTCCCATTAACTGTTTATTTACTTGTCCTTTTGGAATTTGGCATGCAGCCTGGTGGCTACTCACTGGCCAACACTTAGCAAAAGTGGGAAGTAAGGAAAGTTTATTTTAGACAACTCTATTGCCTCTTTCTGCTCCTTCTTCCTACATCTGTGGCATCCCCTCCCCTAGATGCCCTGAGCTATTGTGTGTGTTCTCTCTCTTTCTCTTTCTCAATTTGCTCTAGAAAGAATCTGAATAACTCATTTGTTCTAAGTTATGAGACATCATCCCAGTGGAAAAATAATGTCTTTTTTTATTCAGCACTGTTAGAAAATGAAGCATTCTACATAAATAAAATTCTCAGATAAATTATACTTTTAAGTGTCAATTTAAAAATTAATTGGCTTGGATAAGAGAATATAAAAATGCATTGTGTGTATCACTATTTTCATATGCTTAGGGTATTAAAATAATAATTGACCAATTGTGTATCGTTTTACACATCACAAAGTGCTTTCACATACATTTTCTTATTTACTTTGACAGTTTTAAGGGAATATATTGGGTTCACATTGTGATATAAGAATTATTGTTTCAAGTATGAATTGCTGTACTAAAATTTGTTTTGTGCTGTAATACAATGCTATCTTTTGTGCCCATTCACAGGTATATATCACTTGCCCCTGCCTAAGGTCTCCGTTTGTTTGCAATACTTCCTAGGACTTCGTGGCTGCCACCTTCATAGAGTTGGCTCCTGTTTCTCATTGCTAGAGAACCTGTATTCTTCAGCTTGGATTATCCAACTTGGTTTACTCTTCCTCCTTTAACTAATCGCTTGAATCTGCCTGTGGGCTGGGAAAACAGATGAATTAGCTTATTAGAATAGTGCCTAAAAATAAGGCCAAACAAGTTATCCATTTACTTTAGTCTGACTTTCAGAGTGACTTTATTTTCAAATTATAAAGCTTTAAAATTCTCCTCTCTGATTACATTTTCTTAGACTATGACCTTATTCTGGTTTTTATATACAGTACTTCTTTACCCAGACTGGACCTCATTGTGGGTCCAGCCTACGATAACTTTAATTAGAATCTGAAAATCTCTTCACTTCTGAGAAAGCCCAACTATTACGCTTCTCTATCTTGTCCCTAGGCTGCTGAACGTTCCTAGGAGAAATTCAGGAAACTATGTGGATAGCACATTATAAATCAAAAACTTTGTAAATGTACTACATTATTTATAGAAATGCAGAAGATGAATTTGAAATAGTCCTTTCCCCAGTAAAGGAAATAAACCACTGAACACTTATAATCCCTGTACTCTTACTCAATCTCTGTTTGGAAGTTTGCTATAATTTCTTTTAGTCTTTTTTTCTGTGTACATATGTGTTTTTGTATGTATATGTGTGTACATTTAGATAATACTTTTGATTTTGTATTTTTTTCACTCAAGTTTATATCATTGGCATGTCCCCTTGTCATTGTATATTTTTATACCGACCATATTTAATGATTTCATAATATCTTGTCAAGTAGTTATATTATAAATATTTTCAATCTTAATCATATCTCTATTATTAGACATTTAGCTTCTTTATTTATTATGGTTTGTGATATTATATATAATACTGCAAAGACAACCCTTTTATACTTATACATTTTCTTAAGTAGGATTATTTCCTAATTAACTCCTAGAGTTAGAATTATTGGTCAAATGGCAACATTTTAAAAATTCAAAGCCTCTAGAATGTTAAATCTTTCCTTCTTCATTTCAATTTTTATATTTTCCTATTAAAGGTGTTCATTAATTAGACATTTATCTTGTGTCTACTTTGTGTCAGGCATTGGGGAGAACAAGAGAAATGACACATAGCCCCTAAACTCAAGGGGTCCTCAGTTCATAGTTACTCTGTGATTGCTGCTGCAATGAGGCATTTTCTTGGTGTGCTGCTGATGCAGAGAAGAGAATGACTAACTCTTGACAGAAGAGACCAGGTGTTAGCATTAAATTTGAAGAATGAACAGGAATTCACCAGGCAAAGGCACAGATACTGGAGAAGCATGTTGTGCTCAGAAAATCTCAAAGGCTTCATTTTCATTTGAACATAGTGGGGACCAATAAAATAAGAGCACAGGCTACAATTCATGGCATACTAGGGATTGAGTACTTGCTAAATGTTTTGTAGACATCATCTCCATCAAGCTTCACAAAACCTGTGAGGTAAGTATTATGAGCCCCATTTTAAAGATGAAAATTGCTTAGTAATTGAATATTGATAAGCAGTAGAACTGTATTTGACCCCAGGTTCACCTGACTACATAGCTGATGTCCTTAATCAGCATGTTTTCCTACCAGCAGGAAGCAAAGAGGAACCTTATGGGAGCTGAGGTAAGGAGATCAGCTCATAGAGGTCTTTATAAGTCATGCTAAAGAGTATGGCTTTCTTTTTAATGCAACACGACTAGTTATTCTCTCTTCTGTGCTCTTGTCAGACCAGCACATACTTTTATTACAGCACTCATTATACTATTTCTAGCATTTGCAAGTATGTCTCTCCTATTAACCTGAGAATAAAGATCATCTCTTATTTACATTTATCTTCCCAAGTTCAAGATGTAGCAAGGTGCAGGGCTGAATTAAATGTGAATAAATGAATGAATGAATTATTGAATAAATTTGTGAACCTTTAAGCCAGATAATTGGTGTACTGCAGCAGGCTCTTTCTGGCTTACAATTGCTAGCATTATATTTTTACAATTTATTTGAGCTTGTTAAACATGGCCATTATTAAAAATTAAATTATGTAAACTTATAATGAAGTATATTATATTAAAAGAAATGGTAATAAATTTTCAAAAGTCATAACTTCTTAATTATTTTACTATTATCTATGCTCTTGAGGTTATTTCATCTATTGCTTCTGAATGGTGGAAATATTCTATAATTATGAGCATCTCTTCTAAATCTGTGTTCACATTACTAACTGAAAATTGTGCATAGTGTTGACCTCCTCTAATTTTGAAACTCCTCTTTAGCTTTTTTGATATTCATCTTGCTGATTTCCCCATTTTTCTGACTACTCCTTTTTTCTTTGCTTATTTCTCCCTATTTTCCTATGTTTTAGAAGTTCTTTCTTTGGTCCTCATCTCAAATCTTCCTACTTTTAATTATTTCAGCTACTTCTAAAGTATCAACTACTATCTCTGTAGAAATGACTCTCCCATTTATTTCTCCAACCCAGCTTCTCTTTTTGGCTCCAAATGCATGTTTCATTTCCAACTACTTGCTGGGTATCCTGAGCTAGATGTTCTAGAATAAATATTGACCTTCACTCATTACATGTTTGAGACCAGCCCTCACCCCTCGTCACCATTCTGACTTCCATGGCTAGGTTGATGGCAACTCCTTCATTTTACTTAATTACCTAGGCTTAAATTCCTAATGCCATCCTTGTATCCTTTCTTTAGCTTTCCCTGGCATTTTCCTTACAACCTACATCTGAAAGTAGTAGTCTTTCTTATGTTCTTCCTGCTAAATGCTATGTAGTTCAGATAACTTGACCATGTTTTGCCTTGTATTGCAGTTATTTATGTACTTGTCTTATACTTCTTAGATAGCAAGTCTTTTACAGGGTGTGAACTAATTTTTAGACTTCTTGATATCCCTCAGAGCACTTAGTAATATTATACATACTAAATATTTTATCTTTTTTTTACTAGCCTTTTCACTGTACAAATAATAAGTAATATTTATTAAATACTTATTATTGCTAAGCATTACTGTAGGTTATTTAGATTTGTTAATTCATTTAAACTTTACAGCCTCATGGAATAGTTACTATTAATCATTCCCATTTTATAGATGGAGGACTGAAACTGAGAGGTAAAATATCCTAAGCTGATGTGGTGATTAATGGCAAGGCAGTGGCCTGATTGAGGCAGATTGGCTCAAGAATATGAGGAAACTCATCAGGGTTGATGAATGGTAGAATTTCTCCTAAGGAAGACAAAATACGTTGTCTTGGTCCCTTCAGGGTAGAATTACAAAATATCACAGACTGGGTGGCTTATAAACAATACACATTTATTTATCTTAGTTCTGGAGGCTGGAAGTCCAAGTACATGATGTTAGCAGATTCATTGGTGAGGGCCTGCTTCCTAGACATCTGTCTTTTTGCTGTTAAATGTTTTATATTTATTTACTGAACTTAATTTTGTGAAAGCCTGAGGGAGGTCTCTTATGATTAAATTGTATGGACTTTATGAATATATTTTGGTGCAGTAAAGGCTTCCTTTGACTAATTTGAAGTTCTTGGCTAGGGCCTGCCTAATGTAGATCGACAGATAAATTGCCTTCAAAGTAAGCGTTTGAATGAAGTAGGCTGAACAATGGCCTCCTCCAAAATGTTCACATCCTAATTCCCAGAACCTATGAATATGTTATCTTATATGCAGATGTTAAGGATCTTGAGATGGGATGATTATCCTGGATTATCAGAGTGGGTCCAATGTAATCCAAGTGTCCTTATAATAGGGTGGCAGGAGGGTAGCAGTCAGAGAAAGAGACATGGCAACAAAAGCAGAAGTTGGAATAAATGTGGACCCAGGAGCCAAGGAATGCAAGGGCCTTTTAGAAGCTTGGGAAGACAAGGAAGTAGATTCTCCCATAAGCCCTCCAGAAAGAATGCAGCTTGACTGATACCTTGATTTTAGCACACCGAGACTAATTTTGGACTTCTGACATCTAGAACTATAAGATAATAAAGTTGTGTGGTTTTCAAGCCTTTAAATTTGTGGCAATTTAGTACAGTAACTATAGGAAACTAATACAAGTTATCTTGCTAGAATGCACATTTTAATATTAGACAAGCCAAGGAATCAGTTCTTAATTGTGGAATTTCAAGTATCTGTATGCTGGTTGGATGAGGTAATTTTATCCAATGCACCCATAGATTTTAAGACTGGTTGGCCCATGACATGGAATTACTTACTGGTAAGCCTCAGAGGCAGAAAATGTTCAAGTCTGCACATGCTATTCTGATCAGGAAGCAACTCATCTTAACTCCAGGAGTCAAATTAGCCTTCATAGAATGAGAAATCAGAGAGCTAGAAGCTTCCCAGAGACTATTATTTTTACTAGAGATGAAGAAGCTAGAGACTAACGTGTGAAATTAGGCCTATGAAACAAGTACCTCATGGCCAAGCTGGACCAGAATCCAAGCTACTTTTGTCCTAGTTCAGTGTTCTTTCCTTTAGCTACCCATGTATTCAGAGTACTGTTGAAAACTTTTACCTTCCATTCTTTACCAAAATTTTGGCTGATGTGATTGGGTGTATTAGTTATCTATTACTGAGTAGCAAATGCAGGGTCTTGCTATGACTCAACTGTTGGGGTGCTCAAGACCCCTAGAAGACAAGGAGAGTGGTTCTTAACAGGCCACAGAGGCTTCCTTCCCCTAAAGCACAAGATATGCCTTGTGAGAAATAGATGTTGTCATTTTAATTCACATGGTCACCTGTTTCTCCTTAAAGTCCAGTAACTCCATCAAGGGTGAAAAAAGGAAAAGCAATGCTTGTTGGTTATCTGATATGTCCCAGGGATGGTGCTAGTTGCTTTATATCCTGGTGAGCTCTTTGAGTGTAAGATTTATTCCTCGTTGTCTCTTCCTTTTCTTCTTCCAAAGTCTAAACAGTGGAGTTCCATTGGATGTGATTTGTGCACTTCTTCTCTTCTCCATCTACACTAACTCTTAGATGATCTCCTCCAGTCATAGTTTTAAATGCCATTCACACCATTCTGGCTCCCAATTTATATCATCAACATGAACCCCTCTCCAGAACTACATGGTCACTTATCCAGATGCCTACTAAACATTTCTACTTGGTGTTTAAATGCAAGCTGTACAAAACTGAACTTCTGACTTCCTTTTCTTTTAAACAATTTCTTCCCAATCACAATGAATGATGCCAATTTTCATCCAATCACTCAGACCAAAAAGCTTGGGAATCATTTCTAATTTCTCTCCTTCTCTCACACCTACATGCAATACAGCAGAAAATTCTATTAGTTTTATATTCAAAATCTATCTCAAATCCAATCACTGCCCAAACTCTATCAACACCTTCCAAGCCTGGTCACCATCCTGTCTCTTAACCTTCAAATTCTTTTTGCTTCCATTCTCCTCCAACTTCCTCCAATGTATTCTACAGGCAACAGTTAAGTGATCCTTTGAAAATACAAATGCAATTCTAGTCACTTGCCTGGTCAAAATTCTCTAGTGGTTTCCCAGAACACTTGGAACAAAATGTAAACATCTTCCCAATACCTCTAAGGCCTGATGCAATCTGGCCCTTACCCAGTTCTCTGACCCCATTTCCTGCCACGCTCACTTTTGCTTACTATATTTCAACCACCAGGGCAGCTGTTCCTTGAATGCGCCAAATAGGCTCTCACCACAAGCCTTCACACCTTTTCTCCCCTCTGCTGGAATTGTCTTCTACCAGATAGCCAGCCACTTCACTTTCTTCTTCACTTCACCCCAGATTCTGCTTAAATGTTACCTCCTCAGAGAGGTCTTACTTGGCCACTCTGTTGAGAGTAGTCCTCTCTCCTCCCTTCAGTCTCTGACCCTTAGCTCACTCTATTTTTCTGTATAGCACTGATTAATCATGCTATGAGCACATTATACATATTTGTTGCATTGAGTGTTATTGTTTATTTGTTTTTGCTTATCTGTTTCAATAGAACATAAGCTGGAGCTTCATTTTATGCATTAGACTAATAGTAAGTGCTCAGTCAATATTTTCTGAATGAATAAGTGAATGAATGAATTCATTTTGGTATTCTCTGTCTAATTCCAAGTCTGGAACATCAGAACTGCTCTATAACATCTACCTGACATTGTTCTCAATTAATTTTTCTAATTAGCCTGAGATGTAAATAATTTTCTTAGTTTACAGAGACCTTGTGCAATTTGCCAACACCTTGGGCACCTCGCTGAGCAGAAATTTAATTTCTGATCCCTGCAACCTCAGAACCTCTGGCATTTTTACCTTCCCCTAGGGTTCCATTTCCTTATGCTACTCCAGGGTCTTGGGATGCTTAGATCATGACAGTGAAAAGGATCTGCTACATTGTTGGCAAATTCTAAGTACCAAGTGTTCTCCTTGGTATTAGCAATAGCATTCTCACCACTTCCCTTTTCAAAGAACCGTTCCTGTGCATCCTGTGAATATTTTCTGTGTAATCAACAAAACACCCCAGGATAACAGTCTGAGGCCAAGTCTAGAAGGCTCAGAATCTATATTCTGTTTCAGTTTTCCTCAGATCTCAAGAGAGGAGATGGTGGAGAGACAGGGTAAATATTAAATGACACTCTGCATACCATTTGTGCCTATTTCAAAATCCTTAGGAAGCTGTGGGTGGGAACACCTGGGTTCCTTCATATTTATATAGGAAACATTAGTGAGTCAAATAAATTACTTTTCCAAAGATTTTTATGTCAATAAAGCTATTTAGTGTAGCTGTCATTTACTTGTAGCTGCTGCTTCCAAGCCTGCCCAATCTAAAGGACCATATTCTTAAAGCCACATGCAGTTACACAGCCCAAATTAATCCATCACCAGCTGTTGGATTTTATATTTTGTCCATCAGTTATGAAGTCCTTTGATATTGTTATTGACTCTTTAGTTGGTTCCTGACTCAACTCCCTAATGGGATTGCCAGCTCCTTCAGGGCGGGGACCACAACATGCATTCCTCTGTTGTACTTACTATAATCAACATAAAAGCTCATCTCTGCAGAGATTCCTGAAACAACCCAGGCCAAGGTAAAGAGTATATTAGGAGGCTTCCTACTCACTCTCCCATATCCCTTTTCAAACAAGTTTTGTAACCTAGCATTAAATGTGTTACATTGACCCATCAACTGTTATACCTGAAGCAAGCTCTGGGCACTTGGCCATAGTCTCAGCCTTCCTTGAAGGCCTCCTACACAGGTCCCATCACAGAAACTAGGCATGTGCTTTGGTTTCCTGCTTCACAATCCATTTTCCCACTGTGGCCAAATCTAGTTTTGGTGATCAATGGTGTTCACAGTGAGCCTCCTTTTCCAGGACAGACTCTGTTCTTTGCCTTACCCAGCTCCTGAATGGAATTTTGTTTTTTAGAGCTCATTTTTCCCACCCACTTGACTGTAATGTTACCTCTATTTGGAATTCCTGCTACTGGGTCAAGCCACTGGTTTTGTAATGGGCGCAGAGCAGGGGTCACCTGAAATATTCCCACAAACCTGGATTGGGGACAGGGGCAGTGGATGATACAGCATATAAGTTACTTTGTATAACAATGGAAAGTTAATAGCTGTGCTGCCCACCCTATCAGAGGTTGATATTACCAGTCTTGCCTGATGAAGAAGAAACTATAGCTTTCCATAGAAGAGAAAGGAGAATGCTAGAGGAATCAGGAGTTGCACTATGTTTCCTGATATCCCGCTGCTGCCAAGTTCATGCACATTTTTAAACCTTCAGTGCCTCTAATGTAAGGCCCTAAGAGTTGACCTATCAAGCTACTTTGGATCTCCATAGCCTTGTAGAATGTTTTGGAGCAATCAAATCAGACTACTATACTCTGTGTACTTACTGTCTTTCCTCAGAACACTGCCATTTATGCCCTTTCTAGAGGTGTTAAGTGATGACAATTCTCATGTAGAAAGAACAGTTTGGAAATTTCACATTGTATACAAAAATGGTACTCCTCAACCTAAAAAAAAACAGAACAAAAAACCGTGCACTTAAAGTCACTTTTCCAGGAATGCAAAGAATTCTGCTCTCAACTGCATGGATTATCTCTTCCAACAGTCTGGCAGTAGTGGGAAGAGCACACTGCTGTGAAGAGCTTTGGTTTAAGGCCCAGTTCTATTATAAGAGGGTGCAGCCAGGGGGCTCCCAAAAGAAGGATTTGTAATGGGGTCCAGAACTCAGGGTATCCAGGGAATATTAAAAATATGGGATGTCCTCACCCCCACAAGTCTGAGCTGGGGGGTGGGATACATGGAGCAAGGCCACTGAGTTGTTTTGCATAGCAACAGTTTTGCAGATAACCTCTAGAACGGTCATTTAACATATCTAGAACCTTTAACTGGTTTCATAGATATGTTAAATAGCTGTGGCCATGCTTTGAGCAAGAGAGAAGGGAGTTACTTCCACCCAAGACATAACTGGGAGACAACTCCCCCTGGTTACAGCACCTGCATGAGAGCTTGGAGATGATTGGCTCCAAGCCATGGGGCCACGCCTGCCCAGACTCACTATGGCAGCCCAGTAAAGTTGGAAGGATGTGGGAGAGCTGGCAAGTGTAGCCGATTGTGTGAAGAGTCGGAAATGGGGCTGTAGAGGAAAACTGGTGCAGGGATTTAAACCCAGACTTGGCAGCCATGAGACAGAGGACCACATGGCTTTGACCACAGTGGGGATTCCTGCAGCCATCTGAGGGAGAATCACCACGCGGCAGAGAGAATCATGTGCCTTTAGCAGAGATCTGCCACGCAGCTTTGCCGGGCGAGAGCTATGCAGTTATGCCAGAGTGGGAACCCCCACAGCTTTGGTGACAGTAAGGACCCCATGGCTTTGGGGTGCTCCCTTTGCCCACGTGATTTAGGAAGCAGGAGAGACTTTGCCTGGAAGAAAAAGGAGAAAGGACTTTTACCAATGGGCCATGAGAAGGTGCTACATGACTTTGGATTAACTGGAGATCCTGACAGCAACACAGCTGATGGTACTGGCTGCCTGAGCCATGGACTTCTATTTCTTTTCCTGAGATATGGTACCCCAGACTGGGCAAAGAGGGGAAGGGAGGACTGTGTGTGTTTGTGGGTGTTTTAAGGGACTTTGGGATTTTGATGAAGACATTAAGTCATTACTCTTAAGTCTGTATAACTTGAATAAATAATTCCTTTTCACCAATCTCTAACATGGAAAGCTATACTCTGGTGATGGGAAAGGCGAACCTAGTACAGGGGGGCCCCAGGAGAAGGGGGGTCAACCCAGTAACATTGTGGGACCTCCCTTCCCTGGCAGCCAATCAGGAAATCATGGGAGACCACATGTGCCGTAGCTTTAAAGTAATACAACTACTTGTACATGTGCAGTAAAAGCCTGCCAAAACTAGCCAGGAAGGATCTGCCCTATAAGAATAGAGTCCCTACAGCCCATGAGGTCAATCTCTGCTTGGAGTTGGCCTGCTCCCATGTTCTCTGCTATAAACTCTGGGTGTTCAGTTCAATTCTCTGTCCCTATCACCAAGAACCTGGTTACCTTTGCCCACGTGTGACACTATTACAAATCTTCCAGTCTCAATTTTCTCCATATCTTAGGGCTATTTGTTTATATTAAATGATGCAGTATATATTGAAGAACTTGAGCAAATATAAATTTGCTTACTATATTTTATTTATTTTATTGTTTACTTTTTTTAAAGGTAGAGACGGGAGGGAGAGAAACATCAATGTGCAAGAGATATATCGATCAGTTGCCCCTCTCATGCCTCCAACTAGGGACCTGGCCTGCAGCTCAGGCATGTGCCCTGACTGGGAATCGAGCCAGCAACCTTTCAGCTTGCAGGCTGGCACTCAATCCATTTAGCTACACCAGCCATGGCTGTTTGCTATATTTTAGATTTTTATAAGGTAAGAGCAATAAGATTAATAACATAGATATAGATATGGTAATGAAACAGAGTTTCTATTTTGTGCAAAGCTAGTTAGCTTATCTAGGCATTATAACTCCAACTTTGTAAGGAATAAAACTGTCTTAGTATGGGTTTTTTCCTAAGTGGTTCTGAAGACAAGGATTCAAGTGCAAATACTTTATTTGGAAGATGATTCCATGCATGACACACCAGCAGGAAAAAGAGGAAATGATAGAGGAAAGAGAAGGCAGTCAAAAGAAAGGGTGTATTATTAAACCAGCTAACAAAGTGGTCGATTGAAGTTTGAATCACTTCAGTCTGGGGAGAGTGTTAATTCCTGATACTTCCAGTCAGCTGTGTCTGTATGAGTGTGTGTGTGTGTGTGTGTGTGTGTGTGTGTGTGACAGTTGTGTGTGGTTATAGTGCAGGCTTCAGAAAAAAAACCTCTTAGCCCTAATAGTGTGATTTTTAAGAAATATATATTTGGTTTTCCTCCTATTTCTGACAATAAGATAATAACATCACTGGAATTTCCTAAGTGATAAAAGTGATAAAGGTGTCTTTTTGTTATGTTTGTGAGGTGACTTTTGGAAACTACCTAAGTATCCTAAGAATGGAAGCTGGAGGCTGGTTACCAGGGGAACCAATCATGTGATTAGAGGATTGGAACTTTTAGTCTCACCTCACTTCTGGAGAGGGGAAGTGGGTGAGGGGCTGGAGATCAAATCAGTCTCTAGTGGCCAGTGATTTAATCAGCCAGGCCTCCATTAAAACCCAAAAGTTATGGGATTCAGAGAGTTTTTGAGAGTTTTCAAGTTGGGAACATTTGGAAATTTAGGAAGTGTGGTGCTCTCAGAGCATGGAAGCTCTGTGCCCCCTTTTCACATTCCTTGATCTGTGCATCTCTTCAATCTTGCCATTCCTGAGTTAAATTCTTCATAATAAACTGATAATCTGGTAAATAAAATGTTTCTCTCAGTTCCATGAGCTGCTCTAGCAAATTAGTTGACTCAAGGAGGAACTCATTGGAACCTCCTATCTATAACTGGACTGTCAGAAGCACAGGTGACAATCTGAAATTATAAGTCCTGTCTGAAGTTGTGGGAGGGAAGCAATCTTGGACTGAGCCCTTAACCTATGGGATCTGATGTTATCTTCAGGTATATAGAGTCAGAATTGAGTTGAATTGTGGGATAACCAGTTGGTGTATGAGGACTGATTGGTAGTGTGTTACACTACCCTCCACCACCCCCACACACAAAAATTATAATTGGGAGCAGGATTCTTTTTGGCAATTGGAGGTTGTGGGGAGAAGTCTGCGCAGAACACTTACAAAATCAGTTATAAAACTTATTTGTGGTACTTGAACTCTATTCCAGGCATATAATTTAGTTTTTTGATATACAGCACTCTGAATTACTAGGGAGAAATCCATGGTTGAGAGGACTTATATCTAGTTCTGTAGTGACTTATAATCCTCTTGAAGTCAGGGATTGTGATTTGTATCTCTTATAGTCCCACTGCCAGGTATTGAACTCTGCACCTAACCAATGTTCCTTAAATGTCTGAGCTTAATGATTATAATTTACACAAAGTTAAGTGATTAATGACTGAATTAGGAATCATATTTTTATCTATGATTTAATTTAACTGAGTTTCATAATAACTTTGTGTAATTTGTGAGCAAGTATTGCTATTACAAGCCCAATTCCACAGATGAGAAGGATGGCACTAAGTTATGAGGCTGAAGTGCTTAAAAGGGAGAAGATAAATAATTCTTTTGATCTAGAATGTGTAACTCATAGAAAATTTACAGTAATGATAAAAGCCAGTAGGTAGACTTCTGGCCATGATAGAGGAGTAGGTAGATACATTTTGCCTCCTCACACAACCAAAAGAAGGACAACAAATTTAAAAACAAAAAATTACCAGAACTGCCAGAAAATTGAACTGTATGGAAATCCAACAACCAAGAAATTAAAGAAGAAATATTCATCCAGACTGGTAGGAGGGGCAGAGTGGGTAGCCAGGGCAAAGAGGACACACAGAAAGGTGGTGGCTGGAGATTCAGGCAGGTGAGATGGTTGGTGGGCTGGGCATTCCCACATTTGAGTGTGGATAAACCTGGAGGAATAATTGGGGAGTGAGACAAACCATGCAACCCAGGGTGCCAGCAAGAGGAAATAAAGCCTCAAAACCTCTGACTGTAAAAACCTTTGGGGGTTGTGGCAGTGTGAGAAACTCCCAGTCTCACAGGAGAGTTCACTGGAGAGACCCACAGGGTCCTAGAATGTACACAAATCCCCAAACCTGAGAATCAGTACCAGAAGGGCCCAATTTACTTGTGGGTAGCAGGTGAAGTGACTGAAAGCCAGCCAAGAGCAGAGCAAGTGGCACTGTTCTTTCTCAGACCCCTCCCCCACATATAGCACAACAACACAGTGACATGGGCTGCCCCGCCCTAGAGAACACCTAAGGCTCCACCCCTTACTATGTAACTGGTGCCCTAAAACAAACAAAAAAAAATTATGGTCAAAATGAAAGAACAGATCAAAGCTCCCAATATAGAACTAAGTGATGAAGAGTTAGCCAACCTATCAGATGCACAGTTCAAAACACTGGTAATTAGGATACTCACAGAAATGGTTGAGTATGGTAGCAAAATAGGGGGAGAGGTGAAGGCCATACAAAGTGAAATAAAGGAAAATGTAAAAGGAACCAACAGTGACAGGAAGCAAACCAGGACTCAAAGGAATGATTTGGAGCAGAAGGAAGAAATAAACACTCAACCAGAACAGAATGAAGAAACAAGAATTCCAAAAAATGGGGAGATGTTTTGGAACCTCCAGGACAACTTTAAACAGTCCAACATCCGAATCATAAGGGTGTCAGAACAAGAAGAGGAAGAACAAGAAATTGAAAACTTATTTGAAAAAGTAATGAAGGAGAGCTTCCCTAATCTGGCAAAGGAAATAGACTTCTAGGAAGTCCAGGAAGCTCAGAGAGTGCCAAAGAAGTTGGACCCAAGGAAGCACACACCAAGGCACATCATAATTACATTACCCAAGATCAAAGATAAGGAGAGAATCTTAAAAGCAGCAAGAGGAAAGGGGAGAGTTACCTGCAAAAGGAGTTCCCATTAGATTATGAGCTGGTTTCTCAAACCTTGCAGGCAAGAAGGGGCTGGAAAGAAGTATTCCAAGTCATGAACGGCAAGGACCTACACCCAAGATTACTCTATCCAGCAAAGCTATCATTTAGAATAGGAGGGCAGATAAAGTGCTGCCCAGATAAGGCCAAGTTAAAGGAGTTCATCATCACCAAGCCCTTATGATATGAAACATTAAAGGGACTTACCTAAGAAAAAGAAGATGATCAAAACTATGAACAACAAACTCACAGCTATCAATAGCTGAACTAAAACAAACAAGCAAACAAATAAACCAAACAACTAGAACAGGAACAGAATCAGAGAAATGGAAGTCACATGGAGGGTTATCAGAAGGAAGTAGGTGGAGGAAGGGGGAAAACATACAGAAAATAAGAAGCATAAGTTGTAGGTAGAGAATAGACAGGTGGAGGTTAAGAATAGTGTGGGAAATGGATAAGCCAAAGAACTTACATGTACAACCCATGGACATGAACTAAGGTAGGGGAATGCTGGTTGGAGTGTGGGTGCAGGGTGGAGGGGAATAAAAGGGAGAGAAAAATGGGACAATTATAATAGCATAATTAATAAAATATATTTAAAAAGTAACTGATATATTAAATATGGGGGCATTTTCATTTATGGACATCAGTTTGATATTTGAAATACCTGAAAGGTAAAGAAGGACTAAACACCTGCTTTCTGAAAAGAGAAAAGGAGCTTTATCATCAGAAGAGGCTGTGAGATATGTAATATCCAAGGTAGTATCAGTAGTGCTGTTTCTTCAACTGGCAAAAGATTCATTAAAATGTATAAAAATAAGGTGTTGCGCCCATCCTTTGAGAATACTAAAAACCTCAATAGTCTTTCCTCAAACTGTTTACAATCTACACTTATAAAGATTTGAAATTCATTTCAGTAAACCCTTCAGTGAATACATACTGAATTACTATAGGACATAGAAGAAGGGAATGGAACAAGTATTAGACTTAGAGCTAAAAGACCTGGGTTTGAATGCTAGCTCTGCCATTTACTTGCTGTATGCAGTAAAACAAGTTACTTGACCTCTCTGATCCTTGATTTACAATTTGTAAGATGGAGAAAATAACTACCTTACAGAATTAATAAGCTAATGTATGGAGCTCTTGTACAAAATCTTGTGATTCAATCATCTGATCATTCAATCATCCATTCAATAAACATATTAAGTACTTATTTAATGCTATGGAAGTTCCAAAGATACAAACAACCTTCAGGAACTGAAGGGAAATATTTTTGCTAAGGTACATAAATAACTGCATTATGAACCTGCATGTAATATTCCCACAGGATTAGGACAGGAACAAAAAAGATGTATGATTAAGGGCTGAAAGAGACAAGTTCTGACCAGGGGGATGAGGAAGGGTTCCCTAAAGAAGATGGCATTGGCCACTTTTTAAGGAATAGGTAAAATTCCTAAAGGATGAGGATGGTATTCCAGGTGGAATAATAAGCATGAATAAGAGTATGAAGGCAGATAAACACACCTTCTGACATCTGAATCTTTACTATTTGCCTCCTATATAGGCACCTGATTTTGCCTGATGTCACTTTATTCACTAGCGTTTTTCCTTGTAAGTCTACTCATGCCACATAGATCATGAGTCCTTTGGGAGCCAGGATCATGTCTCCACAGAGCCTAAGACAGTGCCAGGTCCACAATGGGGGTTCAGTAAATGAACGCCTAGTATATTTTTAAGAAAGACTCTGCATATGCTTTCAAGATGGGAGGGTGGAGAATAAAAAGTTACCTGCACAGGAAAGTGCTGTAAATTAATGAGACTATTCATACATGGAAAACAGTATGCTTTCCCACAAACTTTTCCATTTTCTCATAAACCCTGTGTTTTGTGTTTGCAAAGAAATATAGTTACTATTTTAATTTGTAAAGGAAATACACACACATATCCCAAGAAGGTGAGAGCAAGACTTGATCTCAAAAGCTGAAGTGTGACTTGTGTTCTTGGATGCCAGTAATGACAAAACAAAAAAAGCTGGGAAGGTTTTTTTCAGAATTTTAAAGATTCTTTCTCATAAAGAACATTTCACCTACTTTTTCCATGTAACACAAAACTTAGATAAACAAGTTACTTGCAAATGGCAATAATACAACTTGGTCAGGGGCCAAAAATGGGTGCCTGTGTCTTTTTATTCTCATATCTTTGAAAAACTACAAGAAAGTTGTTTTTAAAAATATAGTTAAAATGAAAATTTTCCTCTTTCGCTTCTGATTTTATTCATTTAGGTCCTCTCTTTTTTTCTTGATGAGTCTAATTAAAGGTTTGTTGATTTTGTTTTATCTTTTCAAAGAACTAGCTCCTGGGTTTACTGATCCTTTAGGCTGTTATTTGCTACGTCATTTAACTCTGCTCTGATCTTGCTTATTTCCTTTTCTCTACTCCCTCTAGGCTTTGTTGTTGTTCCTCCAGTTTTTTTGGGTGCAGGGTTAGGTTGTTTATTTGAAATGTTTCTGCCTTTTTTAGGTGGGCCTGTATTGCTATGAACTTCCCTCTCAAGACTGCCTTTACTGTGCACCATAGATTTGGGGCTATTGTATGTTCATTTTCACTTGTTTCCAGATACTTTTTGATTTCTTCCTTGATCTCATTGTTTACCAATTCATCGTTTAATAACACGTTTTTCAGTCTTCATGAATATAATTTTTTGAATTTTTTCCTTGAGGTTGGTTTCTAGATTCAAGTATTTGTGATCTGAGAAAATGCTTGATATGATTTCAACTTTCTTGAATTTGTTGAGACTTGTTTTGTGTGGTCTATCTTTAAAGTCTCCCATGTGCATTTGAAAAGAATGTATATTTTGCTTCTTTGCAGTGAAATGTTCTTTTTATATCAGTTAATTCTATTTGACCTACAGTGTCATTCAGTGCCCATCAGTAAATGAGTGGATCAAAAAACTGGTACATTTATACAATGGAATACTACACAGCTGAAAGAATGAAGGAGCTCCTACCCTTTGTGACAGCATGGATGGAACTAAACAGCATTATGCTAAGTAAAATAAGACAGGCGGTAAAAGACAAATACCATATGACCTCACCTATAAGTGGAACCTAATCAACCAAACAAATACATTGTCAAAATAGAACCAGAGGCATGAAAATAAAGAAAAGCTGGCAGTGACCAAAAGGGATTAGGGAGGGGAATAACAGGGGAAAGAGTGGGGTCAAGACAAACAACATGGACATGGACCCATGGACCCACTGACATGGACAATGGGGTGGGGATTGACTGAGGGAGTGGCGAAAGGGTGGGGAAGAGAAAACCAAAGGGAGAAAAATTGGGACAACTGTTATTGAACAGCAATTTTTAAAAAAGAGGTAAACAGGTAAAATTTTATATATACACAATGGTATATGACTGAACCATAAAATGAGTAAGTCTTGCCATTTGTGACAACGTGAATGGTCCTAGAGTATACTGTGCTAAGCGGAATAAGTCAGACAGATTCATATGTGGAATCTAAAAAGCAAAATGAGCAACCAAAAAACAATAACAAAACAGAAACAAACTCATAGATTCAGAAAATAAACTCATGGATGCCAGATGAATAGGTTGGGGGGATTAAAAGACGCAAGGTATTAAGTATAAACTACCAGTTATAGAATAAGTTACAGGAATGTAATGTATAGCACAGGAAATAGAGTTAATAATATGGTAATAACCATGTATGGTGACAGTTTCTGTACTTATCATGGTGATCACCTTATAAGTTATATAAGTCTAATCACTATGTTCTACATCTAAAGCTAATATAGTATTGTATGTCAACTATAATTTAAAATATAAATAGTTAGAACAAATACAATAAAAATGAACTATAAATAAAAAATAAATTTAAAAAAATGCATATGCCAACATCTTTTTTAAAAAAAGAACATTTAACCTGAATGTCTATCCAGACCAACCAGTCCACTGCCAGTTTCATAGAGATTGACATTTATGTCAACATATTTGTCTTGGTTTGATTCTTTTTTTCATAAATACTGTGTTATTATTAGAGAGGACTCTTATCTATTCCCTGTCCTTCAAGTCCAGGATACTTGGAGGTGAGTCCTAATGTTAAATCTAGAACACATGGATTGAATTAGGTGCTATAAGACTTACCCCCAATATAAAACCATTTATAGGAAAAATATTCCAAGGTACGCTGTGTGTACATTCCTAACAAATGCATTCCAAGTGAATCTGTTTTCTCACTCTTTTGGTTCTGTGAAACAGCAGGACAAAATATATTGCCAATAGAAATATTTTTATAACTTTATTTTTATTCACAAGTTTTTTAGAAATCCTCCAGCAAAAAAAATAAGCTATGTATATTATATATACTAACAATTATTTTGTGGCTTGATTTTGCACAAAAGAAGATAAAACCCACATATTAGGAGTTGGTATTGATATTTTTACAAAGAAAAATATGCCAAGCAATCATGCAATATTGCTCTAAGGAAATTTTCTGGCCTAAGGGTTTAAAAATATTTTTATTTATATAAAAGTAAAAAAGTAAGATCAATTTTGTTTCCTTTTCATTAAATAGCAGGAGGCAATTTGTCTGCATCTTATTTGAGAAATACTTGTCTTCTTGCTTTTGGCAACATGAAATTATCTTGAAAAAGACATCAATACACAAGAAAGAAGATATCTTTTCATACTTGTGTCATATATTGAATTCTAGAATGAGCTGCTCTTGAAAAGGTCCTCCAAAATAATTTTTGACTTTTTAAAAGGCAATCTTCAGCACCAAAGCAGAGTGGAGGACTGAAAAGGCATTCAGTTATTTAAACTCTAAGTAGTTTACTTGGATAATTCAAGGAAAAAACACTTCATTTACTCAATCCCACATCCATTCATCCAACAAATTTTCCCTGAGACTCTCTGGGGCCAGGCATGGCCCTGCTCTCTGGATGTTAGATGATCATCTTAGGATTCTGCTCTTTCCAGTCATAAGAAAATCATGTTCTGTTCAAGGATGGAGAGAAAGCAAGCAAGACAGCCAGACAAAACAATGATAATAGTAACAACAACAATTCTTTTAAGAAGCAAGTGTGCTTTACATCAATCCAATCACTTCCTTCATTACATTTGTCAAAAGATTTGCCTGAAAGTTTACTGCTTTTAAATCAGGATGTTTCAAAGCCAATAAAGATGATTATTAAATGATTGTACTATGTATAGTCACCGTTAGTGTAAGTACAAGTTTTCAAGGATAGCCTCATAGAAGATTTTCTCATAAAGAGAATGCTTCCAATTGGGGCAGCTGCCTGCAGGGCAAGGAATAGGATGTGGAACAGAGCATCTAACCTGCTTCTCCTTCTTTATAATATACATATAATTTAAGCAAGATTAAAATATAAAGCAACATTGAGGGAATCTATGTAATGTTTCTTTTATCACTAAACTTTATGATAAACTATAGTTGATTCAACTCAAACCTGTTCTTCTTTACTTCACTTCAAAGAGAAAACTTTGCTTCATGGAATCAAAAGGATCTGTTTGTTTTTTAGCTTCAAAGGTACTTTAATATAAGAATTATTTTCTTTTAGTCATTAAAGAATTAAAATCTAGTACTTATTACTATATATCATTTTTTTAAACATTTTTTTTGTTGTTGTTCAAGTATAGTTTTCTGCCTTTTCCCCTCCCCACCCCTCCCACCCTCCAGTCCTCCCCAGAGGGGAGAGGAGAGGGGATTATAGGGGAAAAGGATCTGTTTTATACCCACTCCTGAAGACTAGAACAAAAGAGCTGCCTAATGCTAAAAGCAAAAAACAAAACAAAACAAAACAAAACAAAAAAACTTAATAGTGAAACTGATTCTACAAAAGTCCCAGTCATTGTCTTCACCTTGACAGCTGGACCATGTCTTTCTGCTTCCACTGGCAGAAGTATAAAAAATAATATTTTATATGTCTTGAAACCCTCACTTAGAAAATGGGATTAATCCTGACTCCTACTGCACAATGCAGGGCTCACCTGGTCATAACAAGAACTGATAAATTAAGCCCTGGCTGGCATAGCTCAATGGATTGAGGGTGGGCTGTGGACCAAAGTGTTGCAGGTTCAATTGCCAGCCAGGGTACATGCCTGGGTTGCAGGCCATAACCCCCACAACCGCACATTGATGTTTCTCTCTCTCTCTCTCTCTCTCCCTCCCTTCCCTCTCTAAAAATAAATAAATAAAATCTTTATAATGAAAAAAAAAAAGAACTGATAAATTAGAGAACTCTTATGTATTTAGGATAACTGGCTAACATGAGGCTTCCACCTCACCAATAACTTTTCTTTCAAGGACATTTGCTGTTTAATGGCTAAACTTACTAAACTCTTATGACTATATTTTAAATGGTACTATCAACATTGGGTTTTCTAATTAGGGCATTAGAACTAATAAGATAACAAATGTAACTGTCGTAAGTGTTACATAGATTTAGGAGTGGGAAAAAAAAAACATTTAACGCGTTTCTTATATTGGTATCAGTGATATATTTCCTGTACCCACCTGTCCAAAAGTCAGATTTTGTTGTAGAGCATTGTTGGTTCAGTGTAAAAACAGGGTGATTTATTTGAGTCCAAGTTGAACAAATGTTTATGTAAAAGAAAACTTATAGACCCTAATTGTTGACTCCTTTGTTTTATATAATAATAGCAGGTATCCAGCCATTTAATATGAAAAATAGAGACATTTATGGAAGAAGAAACAAGATACAAGAAATATTGTACATAGGACAATGGTGCCTCAGTCTCCTTCAGAGTAGGCTCCTTAGGACCTCACACAGTTCTCCCAATCACCACCAGTTGCCCAATTGTATTTTCCTGAATCTCATCAATGCCCTGAAATCTCTTCCCTTTCAAAGGTGATTTTAGTTTTGGGAAAAACAAGAAGTCACAGGGTACCAAATCTGGGCTATAGAGGGTGCTCAGTCACCTGAGTGATTTGATGTTTCACCAAAAAACTGTGCATGAGACATGATGAATGACTGGGTGCATTATCATGACGAAGCTGCCAATTACTAGTAGGCCAAAGCTTCGGGCTTCTGAATCATCTAAATAGTTTCCACGGAGGAATGTTCAAGTTTAATGCAAAATTTGATGCAGATTCATTGCTCCGCTCACTCAGTCATTTTGAATTTCACAGCCACACAGTACACATGCTCACTCAATAGCATCTACCACCCCCACTGAGAAGTACAGTGAAGCCATCATTGTTCACACATGCACATTCTAGTCTACTCTCATTGGCTACCAGGTTATATCAATGCCATACAAAACATTCTTACTGTTAACAATGGTTGAAATTTTTCCAGACAGACCTCATATTTTTAAATGTATCTTATTGATTATGCTATTACAGTTGTCCCATTTTCCCCCTTCACTCCCCTCCACTCTGCATCCCCTCTCCCACCCACATTCCCCCCCTTTAGTTCATGTCCATGTGTCATACATGTAAGTTCTTTGGCTTCTACTTCTCCCATACTATTCTTACCCTCCCCCTGTCTATTTTCTACATACCATCTATACTACTTATTCCCTGTACCTTCCCTCCGCTTTCCCCCTCTCTCTCCCCTGTTGCTAAACCTCCATGTGATCTCCATTTCTGTGGTTCTGTTCCTGTTCTGGTTGTTTGCTTAGTTTTTTTTTTGTTTTTGTTTTAGCTGTGGTTGTTAATTGTGAGTTTGCTGTCATTTTACTATAGATGTTTTTTATCTTCTTTTTCTTAGATAAATTCCTTTAACATTTCATATAATAAGGGCTTGGTGATGATGAACTCCTTTAGCTTGACCTCATCTGAGAAGCACTTTATCTGCCCTTCCATTGTAAATGAAAGCTTTGCTGGATAGAGCAATCTTGGATGTAGGTCCTTGCCTTTCATGACTTGCAAAGAATACTTCTTTGCAGCCCCTTCATCCCTGCAAGGTCTCTTTTGAGAAATCAGCTGACAGTCTGATGGGAACTCCTTTGTAGGTCACTGCCTCCTTATCTCTTGCTGCTTCTAGGATTCTCTTTTTATCTTTAATCTTGGCTAATGTAATTATGATGTGCCTTGGTGTCTTCCTCCTTGGGTCCAACTTCTTTGGGACTCTCTGAGCTTCCTGGACTTCCTGGAAGTCTATTTCCTTTGCCAGATTAGGGAAATTCTCCTTTATTATTTGTTCAAACTTTTCCACTTGGTGCTCTTTCTCTTCTCCTTCTGGTACCCCTATAATTCGGATGTTAGAATGTTTAAAGATGTCCTGGAGGTTCCTAAGCCTCTCCTCATTTTTTTGAATTCTTATTTCTTCATTCTTTTCTGGTTGGATGTTTCTTTCTTCCTTCTGCTCCACGCCGTTGATTTGAGTCCCTGTTTCCTTCCCATCAGTATTGGTTCCCTGTACTTTTTCCTTTATTTCACTTAGCCTAGCCTTCATTTTTTCATCTAATTTACAACTAAATTCAAACAATTTTGTGAGCATCCTGATCACCAGTGTTTTGAACTGTGCATGTGATAGGTTGGCTATCTCTTCATCGCTCAGTTGTATTTTTTCTGGGGCTTTGATTTGTTCTTTTGTTTGGGCCATTTTTTTTTTTTTTTGTCTTGACACACCTGTTGCATAGTGAGGGGCAGAGTCTTAGGTGTTCACTGGAGCAGGGCAACCCATGTGGCTGTGTTGTGACACTGTATGTGGGAGAGGGGTCCAAGAGGGAACAATGGCACTGGCTCCACTCTCTGCCAGCTTTCAGTCACTTCTCCTGTTTCTCCCAAGCAAACTGGGCCCTCTTGGTGCTGATTCCCATGGGGATGGGTTTGTGTACTTTCTAGAACCCTGTGGGTCTCTCCAATGAACTATCTGTGAAGCTGGGGATTTCTCCCAACACCTCAACCCCCACAGGTGTTTTCAATTGGTGTTTTGAGGCTTTATTTCCCCAAGCTGGGTCCCTGGGTTGTGGAGTCTGTCTGGATCCCCAGTTTAGCCTGGTTTATCTGCATGCAAATGTGGTGCAGCCCAGTCCACCAGCCGCCTTGTGCACTGTTACCCTCCACAATCTGCCACCTTGCTGGGTCTACCAGCTGCCACCTGTGTGCCCAGGGTCCACCAGTAGTTGTCTTGCAAGCCTGGGATCCAGCAGCCCCTGCTTTGCTGTGGCCCCTCTCCACCTAGGCACTGGACTCCACCCCTCCTACCAGTCTAGGTGATTGTGTCTACTTTAACTCCTTGGTTGCTGGACATCCATACAGTTCAATCTTCTGTCAGTCTGGTTCTTTTTTGTTTCTAAATTGTTATTGTCCTTGTTTTTGGTTGTGTGAGGAGACATAGTACATCTACCTATGCCTCCATCTTGGCCCAGACCTCATATTATAGCAATAGCAGCTAACACTTGTAAGCAGAAAATGCAGAACTCACATTTTATGCAGGAGATTATTTGATCATCGCAGCAGCCCTCTGAGGAAAGTACTATTATTATCTTAATTTACATATAAGAAAACTGAGGAGCAGATAAAGTAATTTGTCCAAAGTTACACAGCTAATAAGTAATGGATTCAGGACTCAAACTCAGCCAGTCTACTTCCACTATGCAATATAAATAACACCCAGAAGAAAAAAAATGTGGTACTACTTTGACATGTAGTACAATCAAAAGAGTTGCCCTAAAATCTTAGAGTCCTTGAAAGTGGGGAAGACACTATAGCATCTCTCAAACAACACTTCTTTTAAAAAAATTATTAGATTAAATAATAAAATCATATCATTTATAATAGCAGGTAAGTAGATAATTCCCCCTGTATTTCAAAAGTTTGGGTTAGAATATACAATATTTTAAGAAATAAGAATCTCATTTTAGGTTGATAAATCATCTGTTTCTTACTAGAGCCATCATTCTCAATCTAGACTGCGTAACTAAACAACATTTCTTCATAGGAGATTCTTCACAGGAGAGACTCAAAACAGAGTTTCATGATTACGTAGGTTTATGAAATGCTGGATCAAGCTGAGTGAAAAGGCATTTCTTCCTGGAGTGTGTCTCGGGGTATTAACATGCACCATGAGTCTCTGAAGTGGAAAGATGGAAAGGTGCTGTTACCAAGAGCACTTTATTTTTATGCAGTATGTCTGGAGAGATGAACTGAAATTTTTGAACACAAGTTTGAGAAAAACTGACCTAATAGAAAATTAGGGAAGAAGAAACTGGGTGAGGGGAAGGGCAGCAGATACCACATAGAGAAGCATGCCTGGAGGTCAGTGGGCAAATGCCCTCACTGTCAATCTGCAGGTGAACTAGGTCCCCTTATATAATACAGATGGTACCCAACTTACAATTGTTTGGCCTAGAATTTTTTGACTTTACAAGGGTGAAAAAGCAATATGCATTCAGAAGAAAACATACTTCAGGTTTGAATTTTCACCTTTTCCTGAGCTAGCAATATGCTCTAGGATACTCTCTCATGATGCTGGGCAGAGGCAGTGAGATATTTCTGCTTAATGGTAGGGTAATTTAAATGTTCTGAGCATATTTAATAAGTTTACTAGGCTATGATATTTGGTAGGTCAGATGTATTAAATGCATTTTTTACATAATATATCCAACTTATGATGGGTTCATTGAGACACAACATATGTCCAGAAGCATCAACATAATATGATCTGATGTGATGTGATCAATGTGATGTGATACCATACATAACAATAAGTATACTTTCATCACTGATAGTTCTACAGAAATCTAGGAGGTCAAAAAATCACTCTCTTGGCAGTTTCTTCTCCAGGGGAAAGGAGTGAGGTTGTTAGCCCATTTGACCATGATGATGGCCTGAGCCCCCCAAATGACATCCTGACAGGCAGTAGGCTGGCACATACCATACTAGAGGGGGAAAAGCAAAAACAGCACAGGACTGCAGAGGTAACTGCCCAGTCAGGCTAATGTGGCTTGCTATTTGGGAGGATCCATGGAACCAACATTGGAGGAGGAGAGGTGGCCATGAAAGATACAAAATGGCCAATTCTGATGAATGTGGGAGGCATCAACTGGAGTGACAAAGGTCTCTCTATATAAGTACATACATAATTCCCCTAAGGTTATACCGAACTAGTTGAGACAAATCTGAGTGTAGCTGGAGTCTTTTCATTTGTTCAGGTGGAAGCTGAACCAGAAAAATAGTAACTATTGTAGTTATCATTCATTAAGCCCTTAACCTGGTGCTAGACAATATATATTAATGATTTTGTATTATTTAATCCTCAGACAGCCCTGTGATACAGATATTACTGGGGTTTTTTGTTTGTTTGTTTTGTTTTTACTTTAGAGTTAAAAACCAAGGCACAATTCAGTTTACTTGTACAAGGTCAAAGAACTAGGAAGCCAGGGACAAATAACAATTAAAGTAAGTTTTAAAATGTAACATAGCTCCTACAAGTCCTACTCTTCTTGCTTAAACCCTCTTCTGGTACCTATTCTATCTCAAACCAATTTTTATAAATAGGCTCAAGGTCAAAGGAACCTAACCCATCCTATCTTTCTGTTCTCAAAATCATTTGCTTAGAAACATACTACGTCCAAATTTAGTGGCTTAAAACAACCATTGAATTATTAATACATGCATCTCATAAGTTTTTTTATGTCAGGACTTTGAGCTAGGCTCAGTTAGATGGCTCTTCTGTTTCATGAGACATTTATAGCTGTCACTCAGTGGTATTCAGCAGCAGTTAAGGTGGGTCCAAGATGGTTGCACTCACTTGTCTGGCACATTGGCAGGGACAACAGCTGGAAGGTTGGGCTCAGCTCAGCCCCATCCTCTTTGTGTATTCTCAGGGCCTCTTCATGTGGTCTCTCCAGCCTGTGGTCAGCCTTCTTACATGTTGGTTTAGTGCCACAGAGACTAAGAAAGAAGTGCCAGTCATCTTAAAGGTTAGGCTCAGAACTGACACAGTGTTATTTCTGCCATACTCCAGTGGTAAAAAGTAAGAGTCCAGCCCAGACTCAAGGGGAGGGGAAACAGACCCACATCTCTATGGAAGGCACTCAACCTCGTCCAACCACGTGGGCTGCCTTTCAGTTTTTCACCGTTATTCCTCTTTCAGGACTTGGCGTGTGCCTATGCCATGAGTGTTGGTGTCCTCCTGGCTCTTTCTTGTCATTAATTTCTCAGCTTAAATGTCACTTCTTCATAGAACCCTTCTCTACACCATCTTGAGTACTCACCTGGTCACCCAATCTAGCTCTCTAGTACTTACTTTTGTGACATTATTGTCATCACTGTGATATAATCTGTTTCTGTTTTTGTTTTGTTTTCCTACTTCCTTCAATTAGAATGGAAGACTTTGTCTATCCTACTGGCTCCCGCATTCGGAGCACTTAAAACTACACCTGCATAAAGTCCTTAGTAAACATTTGTCAAGTGAAAATATGAAGTGGTGACTTGAGGTTCAAAAGTAGATCTGATTGACTTCAGAGACAAAACTAAACCGTCTTTGTAACGTTTCATATTCCAGGCAGATATGGTCAGTGTAGGCCCTAGGGCAAAGATAATACACAAAGAAGGCAGCTCATAGCCATAGGAAGGGGTTCACCAGCAAGGAAGATGCAGAAAGACCAAGTACATGCAAAATTTGTAGCAAATACTTCATTCCAGCAAAACCCAAACATTTCTTTGTATGACTTCATTTCAGCCATTTTGACTTCGACTCTTAATGATGAAACATCTCCAAGGTGCTATGTGGCCTTAAGGTCATTTGAAGCCCAGGCCTTTTTTCTAGCTTGGCCCTCTGACTCGGCTTTGCCAGGGCCATACCACCATGATTTTTCCCCTGTCCAGTCTGGAACTGGGCCACAGTCATGTTTGTACCGAGGCTTTAGGGAAACAGGGTTTATAAACACTTGTTTCCTCTGAGTCACTTCACAGACTTGTCCTTCAGCACAAACATTGCATTTGATTTTGTAACTGGGGAAAGAGAGGGTGGGAACCAAGGCTAACCGGGATCAGATTTGAAAAGAAAGGGGAAGTAAGAAAATTTAAGTAGATTTTACTACATTAGTGAGAGTCACAAAGAAACCTTATTTGGATTTCAGAGGTATTCACAAAGTTTCTTCTGTATGTATTTATTTGCCTTAGTAACAAAAAAAGCTCACAGAGAAATTTCTTCCCCCCAAGCTTCCATAAAAATGCTGGTAATGTGGCAAAAGTTTTGCAAAACAATTTGAGAAAAATTAAAACAGATATTACAGTTTTTAAAGTTTATATTAAATGTCTTTTACTAAATAAATTTTGCTTCTAATTTCCAAGCATTATTGACTATATTACCCTTCATTTTTTAAAATATATTTTATTGATTATGCTATTATAGTTGTCCCATTTTTTCTTCCCTTATTGCCCTCTGCCCTGCACCACCACTCCCACCATCACACTATCATTTCCCCACCTTAGTTCATGTCCATGGGTCGTACATATAAGTTCTTTGGCTTCTCCATTTCCTATGCTATTCTTAAGCTCCCCCTGTCTATATTTTTTAAAGATTTTATGTATTTATTTCTAGAGAGAGGGGAAAGGAGGGAGAAAGAGAGGGAGATAAGTATCAATGTGTGGTTGCCTCTCATGTGGCCACCACTGGGGACTTGGCCTACAACCCAGACATGTGCCCTGATTAGGAATTGAACCAACAACCCTTTGATTCACAGCCCACACTCTATCCACTGAGCTATGCCAACCAAGATTCCCCTGTCTATTGTATATCTACTATTTATGCTTCTTATTCCCTGTAACTTTTACCCCATTCTCCCCCCGCCCTTTCCCTACCGATTACCTTCCTACTGATTTTCCCTGCCACATTACCTTCCATTTCTGTGATTCTGTTCCTGCTCTAGTTGTTTGCCTAGTTTGTTTTGTTTTTGTTTTTAGGTTCAGTTGTTGATAGTTGTGAGTTTGTTGTCATTTTACTGTTCATAGTTTTGATCTTCTTTTTCTTAGATAAGTCCTTTTAACATTTCATATAAGGTCTTGGTGATGATGAACTCCTTTAATTTGACAATATCTGAGAAGCACTTTATTTGCCCTTCCATTCTAAATGATAGCTTTGCTGGATAGAGTAATCTTGGGTGTAGGTCCTTGCCGTTCATGACTTGGAATACTTCTTTCCAGCCCCTTCTTGCCTGCAAGGTTTGAGAAACCAGCTCATAATCTAATGGGAACTCCTTTTGCAGGTAACTCTCCCCTTTCCTCTTGCTGCTTTTAAGATTCTCTCCTTATCTTTGATCTTGGGTAATGTAATTATGATGTGCCTTGGTGTGTGCTTCCTTGGGTCCAACTTCTTTGGCACTCTCTGAGCTTCCTGGACTTCCTAGAAGTCTATTTCCTTTGCCAGATTAGGGAAGCTCTCCTTCATTACTTTTTCAAATAAGTTTTCAATTTCTTGTTCTTCCTCTTCTTGTTCTGACACCCTTATGATTCGGATGTTGGACTGTTTAAAGTTGTCCTGGAGGTTCCAAAACATCTCCCCATTTTTTGGAATTCTTGTTTCTTCATTCTGTTCTGGTTGAGTGTTTATTTCTTCCTTCTGCTCCAAATCATTCCTTTGAGTCCTGGTTTGCTTCCTGTCACTGTTGGTTCCTTTTACATTTTCCTTTATTTCACTTTGTATGGCCTTCACCTCTCCCCCTATTTTGCTACCATACTCAACCATTTCTGTGAGTATCCTAATTACCAGTGTTTTGAACTGTGCATCTGATAGGTTGGCTAACTCTTCATCACTTAGTTCTATATTGGGAGCTTTGATCTGTTCTTTCATTTTGACCATAATTTTTTTTTGTTTGTTTTAGGGCACCAGTTACATAGTAAGGGGTGGAGCCTTAGGTGTTCTCTAGGGCGGGGCAGCCCATGTCACTGTGTTGTTGTGCTATATGTGGGGGAGGGGTCTGAGAAAGAACAGTGCCACTTGCTCTGCTCTTGGCTGGCTTTCAGTCACTTCACCTGCTACCCACAAGTAAATTGGGCCCTTCTGGTACTGATTCTCAGGTTTGGGGATTTGTGTACATTCTAGGACCCTGTGGGTCTCTCCAGTGAACTCTCCTGTGAGACTGGGAGTTTCTCACACTGCCACAACCCCCAAAGGTTTTTACAGTCAGAGGTTTTGAGGCTTTATTTCCCCTTGCTGGCACCCTGGGTTGCATGGTTTGTCTCACCCCCCAATTGTTCCTCCAGTTTTATCCACATGCAAATGTGGGAATGCTCTGTCTGCCAGCTATCACCTCACCCACCCTGGTCCCAGTGCATCCTCTTTACCCTAGCTGCCCATCTCTGCCTCTCCTGCCAGTCTGGATGAATGTTTCTTCTTTAATTTCTTGATTGTTGGAATTCTATACAGTTAGATTTTCTGGCAGTTTTGGTTATTTTTGTTTGTTTGTTTTTAAATTTGTTGTCCTTCTCTTGGTTGTGTGAGGAGGCAAAGTTTATTTCTACCTATGCCTCCATCTTGGCCGGAAGGCCACATTAGTTAATTTTGTTATAAATAAGGTTCCATATTATAGCTCTTCTGTTGTATATCACAGTTCTCTAATATTCATCTGAACAGCAAGTACCATATTTTTCTGTGTGCAGTACATATACTTTGCCCAAATTTTTGAGGGAAAAATAAGGGTGCACATTATATAGTGGTTACAGACATAGGTGTTATAATCTCATGTATACTATGCATGAAAATGTGGGTGTGCATGTATACATCAAAATACAGTACTTGTTCATGTCTTCAAGCTCAAATTTTGAATTATTTTTAAGTCAACTGTCTACAAAATAATAATGTGTATACACTTAAAGGCTTGTGGTAGGGTGAAAAGAGCTTAATTTGGACTTAGGAGATATAAGTCAAGTATCCTTTCTTGATTTAGAGTAGTCATGTGATGCTGGGCAAATCTTTAATGTATATGGATCTTAGTTTGTCCATCTGTGAAATGAATAGATTGAAAAATCTTATCTCTAAGCTGCTTCCAGTTCTAACATTCTAGGATTCGTTCAGTCTTGTGTTCAACAAGAAAAACTTATGCTTCCTAATAGTTATAAGAGGGTTAATTTTATACAGTTAAGACATCTCTCCCTTGACTAGCTATGTGAAATTAAATATGTCATTTAAACTCTCCCCTGGTTTACTTCACTTCTAAAAATAGTTTTACCATATATCTATATCTATCTATATCTATAGATAGATATATCTATCTATATCAACAGTATATTGTTTAGTTTTGTTTCATTTTTGGTTTTATAAAAATGACATATGGTATGCAGTCTTTGAATACTTCCTGTTTTTCACCACCTAATATTTTAATTAATAAAATTGCAATTTTAATATTTAATAATATTCACTTACAATGAAATTATATATTAATTATATAGTTTACATATTAATACATAATTTGCATATAATCTGTGTAATTGTTACATAATTTATGTTATATTTACATATAACTACAGTAATGTATAAATTATATATACATTGTAACATATCATATATTCATTATACAGAGTGGGGCAAAAGTAGGTTTACAATTGTGAGTACATGAAACAATTTATTCTTATATTATTATTTATTAATTATTATATTATTTTCCTTCCAAACAACTGTACATCTACTTTTGCCCTACCCTATACTATTAATATTGTATCTTATAGATATAGATCACTCACTTTTGCTATTGCATTATATTCTGTTTTGTGAACATGCCACACATTATTTACCCATTTTCATAAAAATGAACATTTGGGTTGGACAGTGGTTTTACCATTAAAATCATAAAACCAAAGTAGTCATGAGTACTTTTGTATTCTCCTGGTACAAGTGAATAAGAAGTTGTTCTTAACTCCATGCTTAATGTCTCCTTAATATTTATCATGTGCACACACATACCATTTTTTTTAAAAAAATTTTATTTATTTATTTTTAGAGAGGGAAGGGAGGGAGATAGAGAGAGAGAGAGAGAAACATCAATGTGCGGTTGCTGGGGGTTATGGCCTGCAACCCAGGCATGTACCCTGGCTGGGAATCGAACCTGGGACACTTTGGTCTGCAGCCCATGCTCAATCCACTGAGCTATGCCAGCCAGGCTCACACACATACCTTGATCATTATATGGGTCCCCAAATGAATTATAAGATTCTGTTTTTTTCAATGCCATTTCCCCAGTACCTATAAAAGAACATAGAGTAAAGCTCAGAAAATATTTGTTGAATGAATGGATGAATAAATGAGTGAATAAGTTTTTGTTGCTCAATTTTTAAGTAAATTATCCTGTTTGGATTTCCTATTATGCATAAATCAGTATGGAATATTGGGAAGATACTGAACACACTATTCTGGGTTCTGATCCCAGATCTCCTACTAACTAGTGATGAAACTTTAGCAAGTTACTCATCCTTCCTGATTGTGAGTATCAACACTTATACAAAGGAATAATAATAATTTCTGGGTATTGTGAAGATTAGTATGTGATGGTCATACAAATGTTTTATAAACTATGAATTCATAAGTATGTGCTAACTATCATTCTTTATGATAAAAATCCCATCCATTTTCAGAGATTCAAAAATATGAGCACAACCTGGCTGGCATAGCTCAGTGGATTGAGTGCAAGCTGCGAACAAAAGCATCGCAGGTTCGATTCCCAGTTAGGGCACATGCCTGGGTCCCAGCAACCGCATATTGATGTTTCTCTCTCTCTCTCTTCCTCCCTTCCCTCTCTAAAAATAATAAATAAATAAAATCTTAAAAAAATGAGCACAAGATAAAACTATTTGTTTTGTACCAAGACTTTTTGAGGTAGGGTAGGGAGCTTAAAAGGAAATAACATCCCTGGCTGGTGTGGCTCAATGGATTAAGCGCTGGCCAGAGAACCAAAGGGTCACCAGTTCGATTCCCAGTTAGGGCACATGCCTAGGTTGTGGGCCAGGTCCCTAGCAGGGGTGCTCAAGAGGCAACCACATACTGATGTTTCTCTCCCTCTCTTTCTCCCTTCCTTTCCCTCTCTAAAAGTAAATAAATAAAACCTTAAAAATAAAAGAAAACAACAGACAGGAGGAGAGTCAGAGAGCCCAGTTCTAGGGCCTCCCCTGATATACCTCATGTGTTGGATGTATGGTATTAAGCTTTTACTGCAAAATCAAGCTATTTTTAACCTCAAGATAGCATAAGGAACCTCTTTTTAAGTAGGATAACCAAAATAGTGTGTTACCCTTTTCAATCAGCCTGCTTAAGTGAAATATTCAGCCTTTGTGTCAAAATAAGAAGTGATAAAGATAGCTGGGCACTGAGGGATGAGTATTTTGAGAATAAATTCTTAAAAAGTCTTGGATATGAAATAACTATAGCTGAAATATCCATTTACATTGAATTGAGATTCTATATTCCAGAACCATGAGATTTTCTGGTTTTCTTTTCCCTTGGTCTCACACGAACAGGTGAAGACTGAGGTGATGATGTCTGGGGAAGCTTTTCATCTGCTTCTGTCCAGAGCAACACAGTGGAAAGACCCTGGATTTAGAGTTGGCTTGTCCCTGTGTTGTTAAAAAGTGAGTTAATAATAATATTAACCCACTCTGATATAGTTGGAATTAACCATGATTATGTGTGAGACAGCCCTTTGTAAAAATGTAAACTATGGTGTTCATGTTACTGTACATTTTTTACAGAGTTGAGTTATAAGATACAGTGTCATGAGATGGAAAACTAAGGCAAAAATGTATATTTGTGTTATGAGAACTAGACTCAAGGCCAAAATTCGAAGTCTAGTTTAATTCTTCCTTCTTCTTGTCACTCTTACCTTTTATCAGGTCTTCCTTCTTTCTTCCAAACCCTGTCTTTCCCTCAAGTTCCCAGCACTCACACTCAGTTGCTGCTGAGGCTCTCCTACAGGGACCATATGTGTCTCTGCTCTACACATCCATCCTGTGCCCCCTTCCCTTCAGTTTTGGCTCTGCCCTCTCTTTCCTAAAATAATACCAAGGTATAGAAGAATGAGATACAAAAGGATTATTTGACTTCTGGTTCACTTGGATCATCAAAGCCTGAGTTTTCATATGATCTCTAGGTGAGGTTTAATGGTCACCAAGATCCATTGACAAAACTGAAGAAGAAAAGGTCCATGGGAAACTTTAACTTTTCTACCACTTGCCCAAAAGTGTTTTGACATTAAGATTTATCTTAACTACTACTTCATGAGCATCTAATAACAAGCCCATATTAACCATGTCACCCAGAACTTGTTAAAGGTTGAGGCCTGTTCATTTTCCAGAGGGTTCCTGCTATATGTGAAAATAGAGGACTCATGCACATGGACAATGGGGGATTGACTATGGAGAGGCTGAGGGTGAGCAACGGGGAAAGAGGTGGGACAACTGTAACAACAACAAAAAAATGATCTTAAAAATCAACAACAAAAAAATGATCTTAAAAAAGAAATTTAATGATGCAAAAAAATTGAACTAAAAATTAAAATGAAAATAGTCTTTGTACTTAAATCTATATTTTAATGTAATCATTTATTAAATTTTATAATTTCTTATTTTTACAATCAGTTCACATTATTTTTTAATTTTTCCACCACAGTCAACATTCAATATTATTTTATATTTGTTTTAGGTGTGCAGAATAGTGGTTAGACAATTATATAATTTACAACGTGATCCCCTCTATAATTCTAGTATCCACCTGGCACCATGTATAGTTATTACAAAATTATTGACTATATTCTCTATGCTATACTTTACATCCCTGTGACTACTTTGATGTTAGCTGTGAGTTTGTCATATATGGTATTTATTATGTTGAGGTGTGTTCTTTTTAATCCCACTTTGCAAAGTTTATATCATAAATGGGTACTGGATTTTGTTAAATGATTTTTATGCATATCTTCATATGATCATATGATTTTTTTCTTCCTTTATGTAGTATATCACATTAATTGATTTATGGATATTGAATGAAATTTGCACCCCAGAAATAAATTCTACTTAATCATGGGAGGAAAAGATTTTAATTTGTGCTTTATATACCTAATAAGAATTTAAATGATTTAGGAGAATAAACTTAGTGAGTCCATTAAGAGGGGAAAAAAAGAAGTGTTTTAAAATACAATATGGATTAGCATGCATGGATAGGAGCTGGAACAGAAAAGCCATTCTAGAATTCTTTTTACTTCCTTCTCTCTCTCTCATGACCTTATAACTCTTATTTGTCTCAGCTTCTCTCCACATTCTTTATTCCCTTCTCCATTCTTTCCAGGTCACATCCCAGAGGAACTTAGCTTGGCTGATTTAGCTCACCATTACGTACCCTCATTGTGTGAGACTTTTTGAATTAATCTACCTAGTGGGTATCTGGACCTCACCAACTCTTGATTCAACCAACAACCAGTACTCTGCAGACAGCAGCCTACCCCTGTCTCACTGGGCAGGGCTGAGGATCTTCAGGTTTCCAATAGAAAAAGATGACTGACAGATCTGGCATACTAAAGTGTAAGGGCCCTGTTAGAAAGAGGGAGGGAAATTGCTTTGAGTGGATCAATGTCTTAGCTTGAGAGGCCTCCTCAAGTCTCAGAGTTACACCTCCCCCTCATTCTCCCATCTGTACTATGAACAAGATTGTTTCTATAGATAAAATACAAGCCCCCCCACCCCCGCCCTTTCTCTCATATGTATTCAGTTCCTCAAAGACTCCAAAGTTGTGGGCAAAGAGTTTTGGTCTTGGGGTGGGTGGGAGGGCTCTTTCTTAAGGGTACAAAATCTCAAAGGATTTTACTTATGTTTGTTAGAATTTAAAGATAGGCCCTGTCCAGTGTGGCTCAGATGGCTGGAGCATTGCCATCTGGGTCATGGGTTTGATTCCTGGTCAGGGCATGTACTCAAGATGTGGGTTCAATTCCAGGTCAGGGTGTGTACAAGAAGGCAACTGATTGATATTTCTCCTCACATTGATGTTTCTCTCTCTCTAACAGCAATGAAAAAATGTCTTTGGGTGAGGCTAAAAAAATTTAAAACCAGTATTGAATTTCATTTCTCATCTCAAATCCCATATCTTACTCTGCTATATACCAACTGTGAGACCTTAAAAAAGTTGTTTCATCTTGTAAGCATAATGCTCTATCTACATGCTTTTGTGAGGATTAAATGAGGTAACAAATGTAAAGTGCTTAACTCAGTTCCTGGCACATAGCAAGTATTCAATATATTTTAGCTATTTTTAATTGCTATTCTTGATTATTTAATTAACTTTTCAAACATGCCATTTAATTAACTTATATTGAGAGCTTATTCTATGAGAGATATTTCCCTAAAGTATTTAAGGCATCTAAATCATTTAAAAATCATTTAAAATTTCTAAAAATAAAGTGATTTAAAAGTTTTAACAACCATCTGACTTATGTGCTGATATTTTTTTTTTGAGCAAAGTCTTCTCCCACCAATGTAGAGCCTTATAATATCAATGAGTTTTGGTATTGCTCTAAGCCACAGGCTTGAAAGAATTTTTTAAAGCTTCTGATAGTGAATCTATGTAATTCAAATGGAACTTTACCTAAAAATAAATTTCTAAATAATGATAAAAGTTCTTAGTATTTAAATAGACTGGTAAATTATGTCAAAGGAGACATTGTCAAGCTTCAGAGAACATAAACTGGTTAAAGTTTTGAATCTGTATAAATTTTATGTGACATTTCTTCTTAAAACAAACATTTTTTTCTTGAATGAAAAATTCTGTGCTAACTCATATCCTCTCCAAACACTCCTTGCCCTGTAATAACTTATCAGTGTGTGCACAGGATAGAAGGAAGTACTTTTCAGTTTCAAGCTTCCAAAAGATTGTTACAAATAACAACCAGTATGCTTAAACAATGGTGTTTTCTAGTTACTTTAATTTTTTGTGTACTGGGAATTAACATAGATATTCTTTTCATTTTGACTCATGTTAAAATTAAGTGTGGCATGATGAACATAAATGAATTTTTCTTGGATAATTTGGGGTGCTGAGTCATTAGCAAAAATATCAATTCTCATATAGGCATTCAAAAAAGATCTGTTGACTGTACTAAACTATAAATGTAAAGTGTACAGAAGAAAGGGAAGAAGATATCAGCTCCAGGATATTCTTTTGGGGTTTTCAAACACTTTTACAGTAACCTACAGTAAAAAATACATTTTATATTGCAACATACTTATTACCAATAAACACACACACACATGTATGTACATAATTGAAAGAAAAATTTTGTAAAACTATACCTACCAGCTGCAATGAATTCTGATTGTTTTTATCCTATCCTTTTTATAGAAAGAATGCTGTTTGTGACCCAGTAAATTGACTTTATGACCTCTCAGTGGACTATAATATATAGTTTGAAATCCTGCTGTAAAAAACAAATCTCTTATATCAGCATGTTTTGTTTTCATTTTCATAATGACTGTAAGTATAGAATTCAGGGAAAAAATTTTTCTGGTTAGATTCTTTTTTAAATGAATTTTTCAATTATAGTTGAGATACAATATTACATTAGTTTCAGGTATACAACCCAGCGATTAGACATTATATAACTCATTAAGTGACCATTCTGATAAATCTAGTACTCATCTGACATCATGCATAGTTATTATAATATTATTGATTATATTCCCTATACTGTCTTCTATACCCCCATGACTGTTCTGTAACTATCGATTTCTACTTCTTATTCTCCTTACCTTTTTCACCCATACCCCTAACCACCTCTCCCATATGGCAACCATCAAAATATCTGTATTTATGAGGCTGTTTCTGTTCTGCTTGTTCATTTTATTTTTCATATTCAACTTTTTAAAAGATTTTATTTATTTATTTTTAGAGAGGGGAAGGGAGGGAGAAAGAGAGGGAGAGAAATATCAATGTGTGGCTGTTTCTCACACACCCCCTACTGGGGACCTGGCCCCTGCAACCCACGCATGTGCCCTGACTGGGAATTGAACTTGCAACCCTTCGGTTCACAGCCTGTGCCCAATTCACTGAGCCACATCAGCCAGGCATATTCAATTGTTAATAGATATGTTTATTGTCACTTTATTGTTCATATTTTTTATCTTTTTTTTTCATTTTCTTCTTAGAGAAGACCCTATAACATTTTATATAGTACCGGTTTGGTGGTGATGAACACCTTTAGCTTTTTCTTGTCTGGGAAACTCTTTGTATGTCCTTCAATTCTAATGATAGTTATGGTGTATAGAATAAACTTGGTTGTATGTCTTTTTTCCCATCACTCTGAATATTTCATGGAAAGCCTTTCTGGCTTGCAAAGTTTCTGTTGAGAAACCAGCTTACAGACATATGGGAATTCCCTTGTGGGTAACTAACTGCTTTTAAGATTCTCTCTTTGTGTTTAAGCTATGGCATTTTAAAAATGATGTGTTTTGGTGTGGGTGTCTTTGGCTACATCTTGTTTAGGACTCTGTGCTTCCTGAACTTGTATGTCTATTTCTTTCACCAGGTTAGGGAAGTATTCTGTCATTATATTTTCAGGTAAGTTTTCAATTTCTTGCTCTCTTCTGTTTGACACCCCTATGATGCAAATGTTGATATGCCTGAAGTTGTCCTAGAAGCATATTTTTGGGTTCTTGTTTCTTTGTGCTGTCTGATTTGGTACTTTCTGCTTCCTTATCTTCCATATCTATATTTTGATCCTCTGCTTCATGTACTCCACTGTTAATTCCTAATGTATTCTTCATTTCTTTTTTTGTTAGTAAGATGCTTATTTTTATTTTTAAAAATGTTTAAAGTATACTTTATTGATTATGTTATTACAGTTGTCCCAATTTATTTCTCCCTTTTATCCCCCTCCTCCATGCAACCCCCACCCTCTAGCATTCCCCCTCTACCTCCTTAGTTCATGTCCATGGGGTGTACATATACTTTCTTTGGCTTTTCAATTTCCAAACTATTCTTAACTTCCCCCCATCTGTTTTGTGCCTACCTATTATTTTTCTTATTCCCTGTACCTTTTCCTCCAATCTCCCTGCCCCCACTGATAACCCTCCATATGATCTCCATTTCTGTGAATCTGTTCCTGTTCTAGTTGCTTGCTTAGTTTTTTTTTTTTTAGATTCAGTTGTTGATACTTTTGAGACTGCTGTCATTTTACTGTTCATAGTTTTTGATCTTCTATTTCTTAGAAAAGTCTCTTTAACATTTCATATAATAAGGAGGTGGTGATGATAAACTCCTTTATCTGAGAAGCACTTTATCTGCCCTTCCATTCTAAATGATAGCTTTGCTGGATAGAGTACTCTTGGATGTAGGTCCTTGCCTTTCATGACTTGGAATACTTCTTTCCAGCTCCTTCTTGCCTGTAAGGCATCTTTTCAGAAATCAGCTAACAGTCCTATGGGAACTCCTTTGTAGGTAACTCTCCCCTTTCCTCTTGCTGCTTTTAAGAGTCTCTCCTTATCTTTGATCTTGGGTAATGTAATTATGATGTGCCTTGGTGTGTGCTTCCTTGGGTCCAACTTCTTTGGCACTCTCTGAGCTTCCTGGACTTCCTGAAAGTCTATTTCCTTTGCCAGATTAGGGAAGTTCTCCTTCATTACTTTTTCAAATAAGTTTTCAATTTCTTGTTCTTCTTCTTCTCCTTCTGACACCCTTATGATTGAGATGTTGGACTGTTTAAAGTTGTCCTGGAGGTTCCTAAGCCCCTCCTTATTTTTTGGAATTCTTGTTTCTTCATTCTTTTCCAGTTGTATGCTTATTTCTTCATTTTGTTTCAAATTATTGATTTGAGTCCTGGTTTCCTTCCCTTCACTCTTGGTTCTCTGTATAGTTTTATTTCATTGTGTATAGCCTTCATTACTTCCTCCATTTTGTGACTGAATTCAATCATTTCTGTGAGCATTCTGATTACCAGTATTTTGAACTTTGCATCTCATAGGTTGGCTATTTCCTTGTTGCTTACTTCTTTTTCTGGAGTTTTGATCTCTTCTTTCATTTTGGCCATATTTTTTTGTCTCAAGGCACCTGTTGTGTAGTAAGGAGTGGAGCCTTAGGTATTCATCGGGGTGGGGCAATCCACGTGGCTGTGTTATGGTGCTGTGTGTGGGGGAGGTGTCAGAGAAGGAACAATACTGCTTGTTTGGCTCTTGTCCCAATTTCTGTCACTTCCTTTGCTTCCCATAAGTGGATTGTGCCCTTTCAAGTGCTGATTCAGGTGCTGGGTGGGTTTGTGTACATTTTAGTACTCTTTGGGCCTCTCCAACAGACTCTCATGTGAGACTGAGATATTCCCTCACCACTGCAACACTCACAGATTTTTTTACAGTCAGGGATTTTGAGTCTTCAGTTTACTGTGCTGAAACCCCTGTGTTTCAAGGTCTGCCTCACTCCCCTGTTGTTTCTCCCAGCTTGTCTGCACACAATTATGGGCTCACCCACTTGGTCTACTGCCTTGCCTTGTCGCGTACCCTCTCAACCCTGGTTGCCCATCTCCATCCCTCCTACAGGTCTAGATGAATGTTTCTTTAACTCCTTGTTTGTTGGACTTCCATGCAATGATGTTCTGGCCATTCCAAATTGTTCTTTGTTTTTAAAGTGGTTGTTGTCCTTCTTTTGGTTGTGCAAGGAGGTGAAGCATTTCTGGCTACAGGTCCATCTTGGCTGGAACCTGTATTCTTTATTTCTTACTGGTTCCTTTTTATGTTTTATAATTTCATTTTTATATTTCATATCTCTTTGTTGAGGTTCTCACTAAGTTCATTTATTCTTCCCCAAGGTTCATTGAATATCCTTACAATCAGTATTTTGAACTCTGCATCTAGTAGATTACTTATCTTCATTTTGTTTAGTTCTTTTTGTGGAGTCTTGTTTTGTTATTTCATTTGGGGTATGTTTCTGTATTTCTTCATCTTGGAAGCCTCTCTGTGTTTGTTTCTATGTATTAGGAAGAGCTTCTACATCTCCTGGGCTTGGTAGAGTGGCTTTATGCAGTAGGTGTTCCATACGGTTCAGTGTCACAGCTTCCCTTATTACCTAGTGTGGCCTAAAGCTGTCCACCAGGTGACCTTGTTTTGGGAACTCACAGGAGGTGCAGGCCAAGGCAGCCATTACCTGTATTCTTCCCAGGGCAACCCAGCATGAGCTACAAAGTAATCTGCTGATGGCTGCTACTTGTGTTGGGCTTGGACATTACCAAACTAGGCCAAGCTATAAATCGAGGCTGGATGGTGCTAGTGCTGGGCCTGGGGCCACTTTTAGCAAAAGGTATGGGGCATGCAGAGGACAGGTGCTACTTGTTTGAGAGATTTTAGGAAAGTCTGAAGCATGAGCCAAGATGAGTCATTTGTATGAAAAAGCCATTGAAAACAGCTTGTGTGGGTCCAAAATTTGGGTGGGGAGAGGTCTCAGGGAATCACCAGGGTGGGGAAAAAAGTATTAGCCAGGTTGACAAAGAGTCTTTTACTATGGCACCTGCCTGCTGGCTCTGTGAGGGGAGGGCTAAGAAAAATAACAATTGTCTCTGTTAGCACTTCTGTCTGGGAGAAAGCTGCCTCTCTACCTCTTGCCATATGTCATTGCAGCTGCCCCAGTGCTGGAGCTCAGAGTGAGTGAGTCCAAGTAAGTTTGTATATGGGCCCTTTAAAAGGAATGTCTGGAACTCCAGAAGCTCTCCATCTCACTCAGACACAATCCCCACTGATTTTCACAGCCAGAAGTTATGGAGACTTCTCCTCCCAGTATGAGAACTCTGAGCTGGGGAGCTTGGTGTGGGGCTGGACCCTTAGCTCTTCTGAGGGGACCTGCACAGCCAAGATATCCCTCCTGATCTTTATCTGCCACATACGGGTACAGAACCAGCCTGTCCCCATCTCTGCTCCTTCTACCAGTCTTGATGTGGCTTATTCTTTATATCCTTAGTAGTAGGGCTTCTGTTTAGATAGATTTCAGGTGGTTCTGAATGATGATTGTTCTGTAGTTTAGCTGTAATTTTAATGTGGTTTTGGGAGGATGCAAGTACCTATGCTGCCATCTTGACTGGGAAACCTAGTTATTTTCTTTAATTTTAGAAAAGAGAACCAAATTTCTTGGTTAAGATTACTTTTTCAATTTGAATTGACTTAAATTATTGTAGCTTTTTGTTCCTGTTACTTAAACCACAGTCTATTCCTGAAGATTTGAGCTAATAGAAATTGCTAAATTTGATTCACCAAAGTATCTATACATGATGGAATTACATGATTAATGAAAACATTTGAAAAATAAGAAATTTTAGCCAGCCTCATACTTCTAAAGATATTAAATATTAAGCTGTTTTGGTATCTATTTGAGGTTGCAAAACCTCAAATTTTGTTTCCTGTGGTTGACACATGGCTCTCTATATAGTCCAAGTGGAGGTGGTGTGCAACCAACTGCAAACACTCCAGACACGGCATGTTTCTTGTGCCAGAGGAAGTTGTAGGGCAGACCTGAGGACTCATAGAAAGCAACTATTCAGTCCAAATTTATTCCCAGGCCTTACTCAAAGGGTTGTGTGATTTGAGGAATTGCCCAGGTTGTGCTTCCCTATTCCCAGGGAGTAAAACCACAGAGCAGTTTAGGCTGCTGAGTTTGTTCCTGTCTAGTGTCTATAGCATTGTTACTGTCATCTTGACTCACGGGGCATGAATGACTACTATGTGGCCTGTAGTAGTGTATGGAGTGGTGAGTTGCTCTAAGGCTGGTGTGGGTTTATCAAGGTTTAGATTTCAATGTACTGGCTAACTCCATGATATTGGGCATGCTCCTTGAGTCCTCCAAGCATTAGTCTCCATATGAATAAAATGAGGACAATAAAACGTACCAAGTAAGGTTGTTGAGAAGAGTAAGGAAAATAAAAATAAGAGCTAACATGTATCAAATTCTTATTATGTGCCAGGCACCATTCTGAGTACTTTCTTATGTCACTCATGTGAACTCAATTGTCATGAAAATTCTTTTGAGTAGGTGTTACCATCATTTCTATTTTCTAGGAGTGACTGAGACTGATTTGTACAAAATGACACAAGTAGGAAATGGCAGAGCAGAGATTTGAATCCAAATAATCTGACTGCAGAACCTACACTCTTAACACAAAGTATTTATGAATTAATTTAAGAACATAGAACTGTTTAAAAATAGTTCTGTTGCATCCAAAATTCACTCAATGAATAGCTAACAAACTTTCCTCTAGGTCCATTGTCTGTGAAGCCTTATGCAAGGTGCTATGGGAAGGCAAGTAAATATAAGACATTGTTGTCATATAATAAGGGAAAATTATTCACTGGCTTCCCTATAATGAGGAGACTTATATGGTGATTGTGACAGGAATTTGGGGGTTTTGACATTGGCTATTGATTGGCTGAGGGTGAGATAGAATGAGGGATGAGGTCAAAATATTGCTGAAGTGTCAAGGTCAGGGAGACCAAGAGATTGGTTACCCTATCAATAGCATGGGGGATCCAGAAGAGCTGGGGTCGGGAGGAAGGTGGTACTTGTCACAGTGAACTTCCCTGTAGATACCCCAAATTGTATCATATGGGCAGTGTTAGTTGTGAAAAAGAACATGCAGTAAACATAGTTTGCTCCTCATTAATTCATTCCACAGATACTTAATGAGCATCTATTTTATGCCATAGGCTCTTATGCAGGCTCTGAGGTCCTTCCCATCTCAGAGTTCACATATTTATTGTGAACTCAGAAAGAAAAGGCTTTCAATATGGTAGTCTTTTATGTGTTTTCTTCTTATATCTTAATTTTATTTATTGACTTCTCTCTTTACTAACTCCTAACATTAGTAGTACCTGGGGAAAGACTATAAATGGAGGTCTAGTTACTACATGTCTTAACTATTAAGTTATAAGTCAGGATAACAAACTATTAAATGAAAGATGTTTTATCTTTCTAGTTTGACAGAAATATCCCACAAGCATCCCACTTAGAAGGTGATGTTAGAGTTTACAATTATTAGTTGGTTTGAAGTTCTTATTGGAATCCAGCAGTTTAGAGAGATGACACTGGTCTGTGGGACATCTTTCTCTGCCTGAGGCCTCTGAGTAAGGGACCATGGGTGCATATTTGGGGACATCCTGCCTCTATGTTTAAGCTTTGTTTACCTCCTGTACCCCAGTAGTAGCCACTTGGCCATTTTTGGGGCCTTGTCCAGTTTGCACTCAGAAGGACTGGCCCAAGGAAGAGGCTGCATTTGGTTCCAGAAATAGGATTGAGACCATTTATGTAGAAAATTACAGAATTTCAAAAACCTGAGGCATAGTCTGGAAGTGAGGACCAGGCTTTAGGTAGGTGCCCTCTTGCTCTGTGGACTTTTTGTCCACAGGGGAGGAACATATTGTGGAGGCCAGATTGCAGCCTCTAAAGTGTGGAGCTGAAGGCAGGACCTTACTTGCCTTGTGTCAAGGAGTACTACTAACTGACTGGAATTTTGTTACTGATGTTTTTGCATTTCTCAGTTGTATAGAACATATATGTTACTACAAGATCAGCATGGTCCCTTACCTACCTTTTGATACTTGTTATATATTGAAGTTTTCAAATACTTACTTTTGTATACCTTGCCAAAAAGGGAAAGAAGGAAGAAAAGGGAAGGGAAGGGAAGGGAAGAGAAGGGAAGGGAAGGGACGAAGTCATTCATGACTCTGGTCTTATTAAAGGCAGCTGCTAAAAATTCTCAGATATTTTACAATCAAACTAAGGCAAAGCAGATGCTGCTGGCTTTGCTGTAAATTCTTCAGACATTGTCTTTCCACATAAATCCAGGAAAACCCCTAGTTTGTATTGTCATTTTCAGTGTACTGAATTGATTTTTCTCATGATCCTTCCTAATAATTAATCTATATTTGTAATTAATTTTCAGCTCTTAGAGCTGCTTCACAGGACCCCAACATTTGCTGTGGATCTTAGTCTGAAAATCAGAAAATACCAGGATTTTGTTTTCTGTAAAATGTTTCTAAGATTTTGCTAATTCAATCGAAGACCCATGCATTGTACCCATTATGCCTGGCATTGTGCTTGCCTCTGGAAAGATCCAAATGAATTAAGACCTGGTTACTATGCTTAAAGATCTCATCGACTGGTGGTTGAGACACACATTTAAGCATATCAATTATAGTAAAACGATAAATGTTACTACAAGGGGTGAGGAGAGAGGACAGCAGAATTGGTACTCAGACATGGAGGGGTCTGAGAAGATTTCACTGAGAAGATGGCATTTTGGCTGGGTTTGAAAGATGAGTAGAAGTTTACCAGACAAGTGAGATATTCACTGTTGTCCATTTTCCTTTTGAATTATTTATTTTTTCCTACTTATATACAATTAATGAGATGTCTGGATATTTGTTGCTCATAAAAATCTAATTTTCTGTTTTCTTATTGTTCAGCCCAATGTCCCACATATAGGACACAGTTTTGTATATAAGCCTCAATGCTATTATCTATAAAATGGGAACTAACACCACATACTCAATAGAGTTGTTTTGAAGATTCAAAGTGATAATGTGTCTAAATGCTTAACACTGTTCCTGGGTGTGAGTTAGAATTGTGTTTGGCTGCACATCATAGAACTCCTATTGATGGCTTAATCAAGTTGGGGATTGTTTTCCTGGCATATCAGAAAGCAGTACAGGGTTGGTATAGAGACCCTAGGATGGTGCGGTGTCCTGGCTCCTGTGGACTTTCTCCTTTGCCTGGCTTAGCATATGGTTTTTGTTTCTAATGTTTGTTGAGTCATGATCACAAGATGCCCTCTCTACCTCCAGCCTCATATTCAGTTCAGGAAGAAGAAAGAAGGAAAAGGATAATGCCTTTATCTGAAAGCAAAAATTCACCTTGAAATCTCTATCAGACTTCTGTTTATGTGTCAGAGGACAGAGCTTTCCATGTGGCCTCCTCTGACTAAGGGAATCTGAGAGGGCAAATTTTAGTTGGGCATTTTGGCATTATAAACAAGGCTGGAGTTCTCATAGGAAAGAGGAGTATGGATATTATGTAAACAACCAGCAGCCTCTGCTATAGCTGGCAGACAGTAAACACTCAACAGTTGGTATTACCATGGAGAAGGCACTTAATAAATGTTCTCAGTTGGATAGAACCATCTCCACACTGCCATCCTGGCCCAAATTACCATCATCTCTCGCTGTATAGTAAGAGCCTCCTAACTGATCTCCCTACCTCCATTTTTGCCTCTCTACAATACATTTCTCACCTGGAGTCAAAGCGATCTTTTAAAAATGTCAGTTGACCTAAATGTAAGAGCTAAAACTATAAAACACTTAGAAGAGGGTAAAAGCCTCATGACATTAGACTTGGCACTGATTTCTTGGATATGACAACAAAAGCGTAGGCAACAAAAGAAAAACAGATAAATTGGACTATATAAAAATGAAAAACTGCATAAAAGGACATAATCGATGGAATGAAGTGGAAATTACAGAATAGGAGAAAATATTTGCAAGCCATATATGTCTGATAAAGGGTGAATGTGCAGAATATACAAACAATTCCTGCAATTCAACAAAAAAAACCCCAAATAACCCAATTAAAAGTAAGCAAAGGGTTTGAATAGACATTTCTCCAAAGATTATATGCAAAAGGCCAACAAGCACATTAAATACAGTCAATATTAATAATAATTAAGGAAATACAAATGAAACCCACAGTGAGATACCACTTTACATCCATTAGGATAGATGTGAAAACAACAACAACAACAAAAAAACAACCCAGAAGATAGCAAATGTTGGTGAGGATGTAGAGAAATGGAAACCATTATGCACTTTTGAAAGGAATGTAAAATGGTGCAGGTACTGCAGTTCTCTACATGCAAAACATTAAGAATAGAACTACCTGTGATCAAGCAATTCCACTTCTGAATAGATCTCCAAACAACTGAAAGCAGGGTCTTTTATTTTGTATTATCTTTTATTTTATACCAGTTTTTTCCACTGTATTTTTTATTATTTTTCTTTTTATTTATTTATTTATTTAAAGATTTTATTCATTTTTATTTTTAGAGAGGGAAGGGAGGGAGGTAGAGAGAGGGAGAGAGAGAGAGAGAAACATCAGTGTGTGGTTGCTGGGGGTTATGGCCTGCAACCCAGGCATGTACCCTGGCTGGGAATCGAACCTGCGACACTTTGGTTTGCAGCCCACACTCAATCCACTGAGCTATGCCAGCCAGGGCTTATTTTTTTTTTTATTGTTTTTCAAGTACAGTTTTCTGCCTTTCCCCCCACCCCTCCTCACCACCCCAGCTTTTCCTGCTTCCCTCCCCCGTTTCCACCCCCCTTATTGTTGTCCATATGTCCTTTATAATTGTTCCTGTAAACCCTTCACCCTTTTCCCCCTTTATCCCCTCCCCTGTGCCTTCTGATCACTCAGTCTGTTCTCTATTTCAATGTCTTTGACTACACTTTGCTTGCTTATTTGTTTTGTTGATTAGGTTCCTGTTAATGGTGAGATCATATGGTATTTGTCTTTCATTGCCTGGCTTATTTCACCTAGCATAATGCTCTCCATTTCCATCCATGCTATTGCAAAAGGTAGGAGCTCCTTCTTTCTTTCTGCTACATAGAATTCCATTGTGTAAATGTACCATAGTTTTTTGATCCATTCATTTACTGATGGGCACTTGGGTTGGAAAGCAGGGACTGGAAGAGATGTTTGTACATTATTCACAATAGCTAAAACGTGGAAGCAACTTCGTCATCCAAATGACCTCTCATGACTGATAGGCCTCACTGATTTAGCACCTGGCAACCTCCCTGGTCTCATGTGAGAGCACTCTCCTTGTTCATTATGTTCTAATGTCATCAGTCTTCTCATATATTAAACCTGATAATCTCATTCCTGCCACAGGGCTTTTGCTTTGCTTTTCCCTTTGCCTAGAACATCTTTTCTATTTTCACAAAGTTGGCTCTTTCCTATTATTCAGATCTATGGTCAAATATTTTCTCTTCAAAGAGATTTTTCTCTAACCCTGTCTAAGGTTACCTTCTGCTACACCTTAGTCACTATCTATTCTGTTGCCTTATTTAATTTATTCATAGTGCTTCTCACTATGTGAAAGTATCTAATATGTTTATTATCTATCTGCATTCAGCAGAATCTATACTGAATGAGAGCAGATTTTGTGTGGTTTACTACTGTAATCACAAAGCTGACATATAAATATCAAGGCACTCAATAAATATTGGCTAAACAAACAATTGAATTTGGCAAATATTTATTGGGTCTTCATTATGTGCCAGGCAATGTACTAGGCACCAAGCATAAACAAATGTTATGTGATCAATTTCCAAGACTGGAGTCTTATTGCAGACCTACCTTAGAAAGAGAGCAGAGCCGAGTAATGTAGTGAGGTCCTGATGATTCAATTGAGCCCCTGTATCAAACTTTACCTGAGATTAGTATACTCTTAGACTTTAAAATTTCATGAGCCCATAGGTTTCCTTGTTCATATAAGCCACTTTGAGTGGGTTTCTGCCCCTTCCTAACCAGATCCCTAACCCATATACAGAGTCATCGTGAGCTATAGACTCTCCATGCATTGTTAATGGACCATGTGTACACATGTAAGAAGATGGAGACAATGTTTCCCCCAGAGCTCCTCTTAGGAAGGAGGCAGCATTTATTTGAGAGGGAGAGAACTGAGACTGCCAGATATAAGTGGAATTTCCCTTCATGTGAAAGGGAAAAATCTCCACATTAATGTAGTGGGAGAGAAAAAAGGTGGAAAGAGGTGATTTTGGACACATGAGTTGCCAAATTAATTCAACCTTATTATCCACAAATCATTAGTAAAGTTAATAAACTTTCAAAATACTTGAGTTTAAGTGGATTTGTGTGTGTGTGTGTGTGTGTTGGGTGTGGTGCAGGGCAGGATGTGGTGCATGGGCTGGACTTTGTGCCTGGATTGATTGACATGGTATGGAATTGAGGCAGTATGAATAGAGAAGAAGAGAAAGACCTGATGGAAAATGTCCCAGAGGGCATAGAAAGTGTGTGTGTGTGTGTGTGTGTGTGTGTGTGTGTGTGTAGTGTGCTGGACTTTCCCCAGGCTGTGGATTTGGGCTCAGGTCATGTTGATTCAGATCTCCCAGGAACAACAAACCCAAGGTGTTATCTTGTCTATGTACATATATTTCCTGCTATCAAAATAAATATATTCTCAGTATACTACATTTCATTCATGTGTTACTATGAATAAATAATTATGTATAAACATATTATAGCCTCTTGGCTTTATATGTGATGTTTTATTATACACAAAACTGTTCTTCCAAAGCCTTTTGGTTATTTTAGAAATTTCAGTATACTTTATAAACTTCACCTATTTTAGAAGCGCCTTCCCTATGTACCATAATTATCATGGGGTTGTTATGATCATACCTATCTCAAATGCTTTCACAGGAAATTGTTTTCCTTCTAAAAACATGGCCCAGTGCCAGAACATGATATAGCTATCTGAGTCAATGATCAGTGTCAACTCCACACAGAAATGTTATGAATTTCCAACATGTTGTATAATCCAAACTTTTCTGAAATGACTGATACTGTTTTAAAAGTAAAAAGTAATCATAGTGCATGCTGTGCTCCTTGGCTTGTCACCATGGTGGATCAGATGAGAGACACTGGCTAGATCTCAGACATTGGACAAAGTCAAACAAGACCCGAGTGTAGATTTGCTGTCTTCTGCATGGAGGGGCTCATGGACCTTGGGCCAGAGTACAACACTTGAGGATGCTGGTTGTATTCATCTCACATCCTCATTATTAAGTTCATTGAACTTACTGTGCACTATACAGCATAAAAATGAAGGAAATATGATATTGGTGGAAGTGATAGCAAGCAATTGAAGACACAGGCTTTGGTTCAGTCCTAGTTTCCTCCACCTAAAACCTCTTTCCTCTTTGAGCCTCAGTTTCTTCTTCTGTAAAATGGTGATAATTAATACCTACTCTGTAGAGTTGATGTAAAGATTAAATACAGATAACACATACAAAGCGTTTTGCACAGTCTCAGTGCTTAGAAGTCTCTTAACAAGGGAATCTTTTATGTGTTATTACTATTCTCATCAGCATATCGGTGAACTTATTCACTGGTGTAAAAAGGCAAGTGTATAGAATAATGAGAGGTTACAGTGAAAACAAGCAAGATGTAGCAGAAACATTTATAGAAAAGCTACACATATCATATAGATGATTCTATTATAAATATATTGATTTTGATCGCACTGCAGTATCTATAGTGCAACTGTCTAGCAGGTACACTGAAAATTATTTGAAAAATCAAATGTCTATAATCAATTAAGCTTTAAGAAAGTATACTATTGATGTATTAAAGAGAATAACAAATTATGATTTTATACACTACCCCCTCCACTTCTCATCTGCTCTCTCCCCTGAGTCTATCCTCTGCACCTCATGGAGGCAGCATGAATGTTGTAATTGATAGTATGGACTTTCCAGTTTGAACTACCTAAGTTGAAACACAGGCAATTGCTAAACTTTGTGGATCTTTTCCCCATTAAAAATGAAATATTCTAATGTACAGTGTTGTAAGAATTTCATCAGAATATGCCTCAAGTCCTTAGTGAAGTGTCTACTCTGTACAAAGTAATTAATAAATGGGTTTTTTACTATTGAAAATTGCTGCTGCAATGCTAATAAATGACAATGTTTTAGCCTTTCAGTTGGTATATTAATGTGCTGAAATGTTTTAAAAGTGATGCAATTATCAAGATGCAGTTTATAAACAATGTAGGTATTCCCAAATTGGGCATTGGTCAGATCAACATTTCTTAAAACATAGTTCAGGGATCCCTGGGGGACCCTAGACTCTTTTAGGAGGGTCCTCAAGACACTTTCATGGAATCTGAAAGATGAAATCCTCTTCTTGAGAATACTATGACAATATTTGTCCTTCTCCTCTCAATCTCTTATGAATTTTCTAGAGGCCACTTGATGTGTTACATTACAAGAGATTGAATGAAGAAGCAGAGATGGGAAATCAGCTGTCTTCTTTTAAGCCAGACTTTAGAGACATTTGCAAGAACGTAAACAATGTTACTTTTCTCAGTACCTTTTTTTGTTTTGGAAATACAGTTATTTTTCATAATGTTATATTAACATGTAATTGGTTAATTATTGATATTTTAAAATAATAAAATATTTTTACATTTCTCAGTTTTAATTTACAATATGGTAAATGCTGACAGGTACAATTCACAAAATCAAAAGGTCTTTGGAGTCTTCAGTAATTTTTAAGAATGTAAGAAGTCCTAAGTCCAAAAGTGTGAAAAAAATCACTGAATTTGATACATTATCATCCATAAATATGAAATATTATGCAGTCATTAAAATGTCACAAAAATTTATTTGTTGATAAGGAAAAATATTCATGGTATATTGCAATAACAGGTTACAAAATGGTAAGCTATTTTACCTTGTTCTTGTTTAAAAATGCATATACATATGAGTAAAAGATGATTTTAAATGTTTATATTTTGTAGCTTCTCTACTTTTTTGGTCTTTCCTGCATAATTAGCATGGATTGCTTTAGTAATAAGAAAAAACCTTGATTTAAAAAAAGTTCATTTTTCTCAAGTATCCATGTTGCCTTATGACAAACAGACTCATGATTCTAAAGATGTATAGTTTTTCTATAGCTTATTACAGGAGAAAAAGTGATTTAAAAACAGTACACGCAAAATTCTAGTAAACTCTGCTACATATTTTTGGAATGGAAATATTTTGAGATAACAGATAAGCATGTTCACCTGAAATAACCTTGAAACCTCACACAGCATTTAAAAATGGACTGTATCAAATTTTAATGTTCTGAAAATACATGGTGCTATGAAGGTAGAACAAGCCTCATGTCCTGTTCTGGGGGGTTATGTATTTATCTTATACTTAATACTATAAAATGATAACATGTATTAATCTCTAACAGTATCATTCTTTATCAGCAGGATGAGATTGTGTGGTCCTTCAGAGCAGGGACAAAGTCTTAAAGTCTTAAAATTTTTTTGCAATAATTCCAGTACCTGACAGAGAATTCAATATGCAGAAGGCAATAAACACTTGAAAACTTTAAATGTTGCACCTTTCTTTCAGAAGTATTATATCATTCGTTCATTTTTATTCCATGTTAAAAGGTCTTGAGATAAGTCTAGAAGGAGCTGGAAAATTCTTAAGATAAAAATGTTTGGTTATTTTTGAAGTTAAAAAAACAAAAATAAGCTTCTATTCTACAATTATATATAGATGTTTATTACTTAAATACAAAGCAAAACTTTTTCACTGATTAAGTAGCTGACAGATTTTATACTCTATGGTGGTAATTGCTGTATTTAAGATAGTTAGTCAGTAGGCAGGCTGCTGGGGTACCTCCTATAGGTGAAGCCCCTGCTCCAGTAGGGCAGTGTAGAGAGATGGGAGGTGAGGCCATTTTCCAAATGTGGACTTATTTTTTTGTACCAACAGAATTTGGAGATAGCTGGGTATGAGGAAGAAGGAGAAGATGGGAGAAGCCAAGATTTCTAGCTCTGAGGACAGGAGATTGAAAGGCCATCAACAGGGTCAATGGCAGAAGGAACAGATTGAAGTGTGGCAAGGAAGTAGACATAATGTACTCCAGTAAGAGCGCGCTGAGAATGAGTTCAATCTAAGACTTCTGTGGTTTGTGAGTACCTAACTTCTTAGAGTTTTCTTACTATTAGTGGATATTATTCTCTTTCAGTCTTTCTTTCCTATTGCTCCCTGAGGGTGGAAGTTATTTCTGACCTGAACTTCCCTTGATTTTATTTACATATGTCTTGAGGGTCTACTTTCTCCATATTCCAAGGCCTATTAGAAAGGTTCCAAATTATCTCCCGCTTCCTCCTATGACAATTGTCTGGAAATCATATTAGATCATCTGTTGCCCAATTTAGTATGTGGTCTGGATGCCCTATATTTCCCTTTATATTCAAAAGTTTTACCTTGTGGTTAGATTATGAGCGCCTTGAAGGCAGGAAAACCATCTCTTTTTACAATTGGTATGAAAGTCTTGAAAGCAAACATTACCATTTCCAAATCAGGAGAGCACTACATTGATAGTCAGTACCTGGAGTTTTGGGAAATAAACTTTGTGTTGTAATGGGCAGAATCCCAAAGTGAGACCTGGACTAATCTCATTCATTGCAGTTTTTCTGCTTTTAATTAGCTATATAAATCACTTAATCCCTTTAGGCTTCAATTCACTTAATTATAAAATTAAGGGGCTAGATAATTATCTAAAGCAAGATGATGCTAATAATTATTATAGGTAATATACACTGATTACTTACTACATGGCAGTCACTGTGGTAAGCATGTACATGATTTCACTTAACAATCCTTTGAGTTGGGTACTGTTTTCACTCTCTCTTTACAGGAGAGGAGAATGAGGCTTAGAGTGTTTAAGCAACTTGCCCAGGTTGAAAAGCTAAAAAGTATTGCAACGGAGTTCAAATCTGCTTCTATTAAATTCCCAAGTCTTTGCCCTTATCCACTAAACTACTGCTCTTCAAAGTCTCTACTACTTCTTTTTGGAGTTTTTATATCTAAAACAATAGAAAATTACATTGAACAGAATCATGGTGATTTCTTCCTCTTTTGCCCAAATCAAGCAAGACTGCTGGAAAGCCAAAAATCTTTAAAAACTTGAACGGGCCCAATACTTGATTTTATTGATCCTCCAACATGTAGAGAATGCAGCCCTGTACCCGGATGACAGGCACTGCCTGCATCCCTGTGAGCACTGAAGGGCAGCCAGGAATTGCAGGGATATTTATCAGGCTTAGTACGGTGGTGAGAAGCCATCATTACCACGTCCAGCTAGAGCTCATGACCCGTACAAAGAAAGTGCTGTAGACTTTCCAAATAGTGCTCCGAAGCTTAGGTGAATGCATTCGTGACTGAGAGCTGTTGCTTTGGGAATGTTCCTAAAGTGAGTTTAAGATATTAGATGTAGTTGGATGTTGGTTAATAGTAACTAAATACTACTACGGAAGAGTTTAACCTCTGTGTCAAAGTAGTAGGTTTAAAAAATGAGAGTCCCCAACCCCCCAAATTAATTCAAGCCCCTGAGCACCTCCTAAGGGCTAGTCACTATGCTAGGTACTGGGGACAGGAAGCTGAACAAGACATCAAATGTGCCCTCAGGAGCTGCAGGAGAGGAGACAGACAAAATACAGTGCGATGAGCTGTCTGCTGAAGGAAGCACAGTATACTGAGAGCACAGAATAGGCTGAGATCTAAAAATAATTTCTAAGAGAAGTTAAGTTTATGGATGAAGTTCTCTAACTAGAGAAACTTTTAGTTACCCATCACTGAAGTGGATAGTGATCCAGCACAGCAAATTTTATGCTGCTGTCTAAAAGAGAGTCTGGTAGACAGATGCAGCAAAGTCCATCAAACCAGACTTTCCTGCAGAGGGATCCTCTGGGGTCTCATGAGTATCTATTGAAAGTTTTCTTTTAAGGACCATGTATTTTCAGAAATTAGGTCACAAACATTTGTGAGGAGATTTCTGACATTAGGAGATGTTAGAAATTTACCATTGTATTAGATTTGGCTAACTATTATAGCCAATAGAATTAACAAGTCCAAGGTAGTTCCAGGTAGGCCCGAGGGCTGCATATCAGGTAGGGACCCTGATTAATGGCAGTTCCACCATCTTTTATACATAGGTTCCAACACTGTCCTGGGCATGGACTTCTGGCCAGGATAAGGGGAAATAAGCAGGGAGGATTTTAGGTACCACTTCTGAACAAGCCTGACCAGAAGTGGTACAAATCACCTCTGGTCACATTTAGTCACATTTAGTTTCTGGGCTGCCACCAAGTGGCTTAAGATAGGTGGGAAAGGCAATCCAACTGTGAGCCCAGACAGAAGGAAGAGGAAGTGGTTTGGTGAACAGCTAACAATTTCTGCCACAACCATGGTGGAGGACTAAGCCAGAGAGGCTTTTTGGATGCCCAACTGTAAAGAGGAAAAAGAGGAAAAAATTGGAGGGAAGGGAATGTAACATCTACTGAAGAAGTTTAAATTCTCTTTTACCTCTTCTATGGAATAAGAATGAGTCACAAAACAGGAAATACCTTCAGATTTTGCAAGTGGATTTTGCAGACTGAAGTTTGCAGGAAATCTGTATCAATATGCAATCTATACCCTCAGTGTAAGCTATGAGTACTATACAGTATACCTGATTGTTATGTTTCTTATTATGACATCATATTCAAATATTATAATTTTAGATATTTCTATATGTATTGGACACCTGGGTTAATTCACCAAAATTTACATAGGTGAAAAATCTGCATTGCATTTAAAACCTTTTTTTTTAGAAAATGTTAGATTCACAGAAAAATTGAGAAGATAGCATAGAGTTCTCATATACCCAAGCCCAGTTACCCCTATTATTTAAATCTTATATTAGTATAGTGGATTTGCTAAGATTAATGAATCAATATTGATATATTGTTATTAATTGAAGTCTATATTTTATTTGGATTTCCTTAGTTTTAACTATTGTCTCTCTTTTTTTCAGCTCCCAGCCAGGATGCTGCAGCACATTTAGTCATCATATCTCCTTAGGGTTCCTCTGAGCTGCGATAGTTCCTTAGACTTTCTTGGTTTTTGATGACCTTCATAAATTTGAGGAGTACTAGACAGGTATTTTATAGAATGTCCCTTGATTTGGATTCATCTTATATTTTTCTCATGATTAGACTGAGGTATTATTTTGGGGGGAGGAAGACCACACTGGTAAAGGGCTACTGTCACCACATCATAGCAAGTGTACATGCTGTCAACATGATTTATCACTATTTATGTTAATCTTGGTCACCTCCCTAAGGTAGTGTATGAAAGTTTTTGCATTCTAAAGTTACTGTGTTCCCCCTCTTTTCATACTTTTCTCTTTGGAAGGAAATCATTATATATAGCTCACATTGAAGATACAAAGAGCTATGTTCCACCTCCTGGGAGGCAAGGTATCTACCTAAATTATTTGAAATTCTCCTGCCTGGGAGATTTACATTGCATTTATAAAAAGAGCCAAGTGAAAAAAGACTAAGGTAATTCTGTGCAATAGTAAAACTTTTAAATGCATGGAGATGTCTTGCATTTCTTTATATCTTCTGCTACACCTAATACTTAAAAAAATAATAGTAATAATAGCTAATATATATTGAGTTGTTGTCAGCCAAACTGAAACTTCTTAACAAAACTATCAAGTAGCTACTATTATTACAAGAATTTTGCAGATGAAGAAATTGAAGCTTAGAGAGAGGTTGGATTATGAGCAGTTGCTATAAATCAAATTTTAGAAATAAAAAATTTTGTAGGCTTCCACTGTGATTAGGATAATTCAACCTCTTAAACTTTGTCTAAAGATCCTCTATAATATGACCCTGTTTATTTCTCTTATTTCTTCCCCTCCTTCACTATGGTCCAGTGTCAAGGGCCTTTTTTGTTTTGAACCCCAAGTTAATCTTGCTTGAGAGCCTCTGGACTTTCTGTTCCCTTGGCCCCAGACCCTTGAATGTCCAGATCATTTTATGTCAGTCAGCTTGCTGATCAAATCTCATTTGTTAAAAGAAGTGTTCCCTGACCATCCTATTTAAATTAGTTCTCTCCTTTCCAGAATCATTCTCTATCACTTTTCCCTGTATCATTTTTCCCCATAGCAGTTGTCAGTCTCTGGAATTATTCTGATAATGTTTCTCATTTGCTGCCTCCCTCTTTAGGTTGTAAACCCCATGAGAATGAATCCATGTCTGTTTTGTTCAGTGCTCTGTTCCCAGAACCTAGATCACTACAAGAGGACACTTAGTAAGTATTGCTGAATGAGTAAAAGAGTAACTAGACCCAAGTTACAAGATTAGCAACTGGTGAAGCTACTATTCAAACTCAGTTCTTTCTGATATAAAAACTGAAAACCATTTGCTCTAAAGTCTTAAGCCATTCAGTAAGCACTGTTGATTGGTCCCAGCAGCAATGTTCTCAGAGACCAAAAACAAGGGACTCAAGAGTTCTCAATTCCCATTATTGACTTCTGATCAGGATGCCCCATTTATGGGCTCTGTCATTTGTGATAAGATACAAAATTCCCCAAATCTGAGTTTTTCTGTTGATAAAAATGGATAGAAATACCACTTTCCTTATATAGTTTTTGTGAGGATTAAATGTGATAAGTATGTTAAAACTGCACTGAAGTCTCTAAAACATGATATGAATATTTGTTTTTGTCAGAAAGAAAAAGAAAACCACATATTTTCTTCCTCAGTGTGTTCTCTGGAGTCTTTTCATGTGGTAGCCAAGGTAGGATGGTGAGATAGAGAGTAGTGGGTGGAAAGAAGACACTAAGTTCTGTTTGGATGGTCTTAGAAGACACCACACCAAGCCTGTGTACTGAGAATGGAGCCTGAATGCAGTCTTGTTACAGTGTTCACTTCAGCAGACATTGGGAGCAAAATAAACCATGTGCTTACATTTTTATTTTTCTCCCCCAGTTCCTGTGGATATATCTGCCCAAGTGAAAATTTGTTTCCCTAAGAAACAAATTTAGTGATTCACTCTGTAGTTGGAAGAAGCCCCATGTCTCATAGTGCAGACAAAATCCCCCCAGTAGGGATACAAAATGGGGTGTGAAGATAACTGTGTTTTGTGACTGCCAGTTTCCAGCTTATCATCACACAGCTTAAAATGAATTTGTAATAGCAGCCATAAAGTTAAGGATGGGTGTGTTTCTGTCATACTTCACTTGCGATTCTTTGAAGACTTCTATATACCGAATTGTCTTTGCTACTTTGATAGAAGTTCAAGGATACACAAGTCAGATGATTACTCCCTGTTTTTTGTTTTAATTACTTCATTGTTATTCTATTACAGTTGTCTGCAGTTTTCCTCACCACTGCCCCCCCACCCCAGCCAAACCCACCTCTCTCCCTTGCTTCCACCTTCCCCCTTGGTTTTGTCCATGTGTCCTTTATAGTAGTTCATGAAAACCCTTCTTCCCACTGTTCCCTCCCCCCTCCCCTCTGGCTATTGTTAGATTATTCTCTTTTTTTTGAGATTTTATTTATTTATTTTTAGGGAGGGAAGGGAGGGAGAGAGAGAGAGAGAAACATCAATGTGTGGTTGCTGGGGGCCATGGCCTGCAACCCAGGCATGTGACCTGACTGGGAATCAAAACTGCGACACTAGATTATTCTTAATTTCAGTATTTCTGGTTATGTTTTGTTTGCTTTTTTCTTTTGTTGATTATGTTCCAGTTAAAGGTGAGATCATATGGTATTTGTCCCTCACCCCCTGGCTTATTTCACTTAGCATAATGATCTCCAGTTCCATCCATGCTGTTGCAAAGGGTAGGAGCTCCTTCTTTCTCTCTGCTACACAGAATTCCATTATGTAAATGTACCATAATTTTTTGATCCACTCATTTACTGATCAGCATTTAGGTTGCTCTCAGCACTTGGCTATTGTAAATTGTGCTGCTGTGAACATTGGGTTGCATAGGTTCTTTTGAATTGGAGTTTCAGGGTTCTTAGGATATAATCCCAAGTGGAATTGTTGGGTGAAAATGTGAAGAAAAGGGAACCCTAGTGCACTGTTGGTAGGAATGCAGACTGGTGCAGCTACTGTGGAAAACAGTATGGAATTTCCTCAGAAAACTAATCTCTGCTTTGAGTAGATGCTTAATATTTTCCTGTGTGGTGAAGAGGAGTGGGCTAGGTTCTTGGTGATTTCATCCACTTGCTCACTTTACAAAGGATACAGTAGGGTGTTTATCCAAGCTCAAGAATCTCTTTTGTGATAGACAGGGACAAAAATTCAAGTTTTCTGATTCTTAGATCAGTGCCTTGGTCACAACATACATACAAAAAGTCACATTTTTATTTTTTGAGGTTTTGCACTTAGTTCCCTTATTTTTCTCATGTCACATGTTACTCTTCAGTTCAATACTAACTTTGACTGAAAAGTATATAGATCTCTCTCTTACAAGCCAATGTCTATTCCTCTGGACCAAAATCATTGCAAATATAGAAGTTTGCTTGCAGAACCATCCAGGAGTCTTTTTGTGGATGATGCTGGCCAGCAGTATCCATCTCTGCTGTGGAGACTCGTCAACCCCTGGAAATGCGGCAACACCCTGTAACGTACCTGGAAAGCATCCGGGGTTGCCGGGGCTATTACTTACCAGCCCGAAAAACACTCGAGATTCACTCCCTGAGTTGGTGTGCCATCCGCAGCCATGGCTCTTGGCCTCTGAGCCCCATGTCTGGGCGCCAGCAGAAGCATGCTCACCGGCTGGCAGTGAGCGCGGAACGCTGTGGATGGCTCCTCGAAACACGAGAAAGACATACACAGAGACAAGCAGTTTCTGTGGGGAAGTAAAAATGGAATGGCCACTCTCTCTGGTGGGGAGGGTGCCCTGTCTCCATTCCCAAGCAGATTTTTATTGAAAAGACAGATTTAGTTTGTGGATTCAAAGTCTGGCAGAAAAGATCAAAAGAACTAGGTGATTTACAAAGGTGCAGACAGAACTCCTGCTGTGATTCTGGGCAGAGATTGGGGTTTTATCTAACAGGACTCAAAGGGTAGTTTTGGTTTCCTGTCTGTGCCTTCAAATTCTAATCTAATAACATCCTCCAGCAACCAGATCTCACAGTATCTTGCATATTCTATGTCCCAGGCCTGATTACCCCGGGGGTCTGCCGTTTCTGGTCTGGACTACATCACCCCTGCTATTTCCCGCAGGCCTGAGTTAACAGAGAAGACAAAGGCAGCCAGGAGAATTGGATTTCTCACAAGGACTCAGGCTTTGACAAAGCCGAGGGGGCAGGGGTTGATGCCATCACCCCTTCTTATCCACAGCCCCGAGTCTCTTCCCTTAGGGCATTCTCACATGATCGAGTCTATCTTAGATTCATTCTCTTTCTTAGAGAATTGTTACAGTCACTGACTGCCAATCATGTAAAAGGGAAGCCAGACATTAGAACAGGCAGCGTTCATGCCAGGGAAATAAGTTTTGTCTCCTTAGTGGCTCCTGGTCTGGAGGTCTTTCACTCAGCCTAAGTCACAGAGGGTTACAGCTTGCTCAGACCAGGCAGGGCAGTCCCCAGCTGAAGTGCTAGTGAACTTGAAGTGTTAGTGGGTAATATTCTAAGTCTATTCCTAGAAGTGTTTCTCAGCTGAAAGAGGTCATGCCATTTTAAAGAATGTCTTCGTATCTCTTATAGACTTGACTTAATAGACTTTTTAAATTATTTGCTATGTAGACTATTTTCTCCCTAATGAATTAAGAGGCTAGTATATTCTTTTAATTAAAATTTTAAATTGTGGTAAAATGTACATAATTTAAAATTTACCATCTTAACCATTTTTAAGTAGACAGATCATTTAGGGTAAGTATATTCACATTGTGTACAGCCAGTTCTTGGAACTTCATCTTGCAATACTGAAAAGTCTATACAGATTAAACAGCTCTCTATTTCCTCCTCCTCCTAGACCCTGGCAAACACCATTCTCCCTTCCAGCCCCATGAATTTGACTACTCTAGGTACCTCTGGTAAGTGGAGTCACATGGTACATTTTTGTGACTGGCTTATTTCACTCAGTGTAATGTCCTCAAGTACTACAGTCTTCAAAGAATCACAAGTGAAATCTGACAAAAACCTATATACCCTTCAGTGACATTGCTGCTATTACATATTCATTTTCAGCTGTTTGATGGTAAACTAGAACCTTGGGAGGGGTCACAAAACTCAATTATTTACATACTCTTTTCATCCATGTTATACCATGTGTCAGAATTTTCCTCCTTTTTAAGGCTGAGTAATATTACATTGTATGTACATACCACATTTTGTTTATTCATTTATCTGTCAATGGATACTTAGATATTTAAACCTCTTGGCTATTAGGAATAATGCAGCTGTGAACATGCGTATACAAATATCTTTTAAGACCTTGTTTTCAACTTTTTCTAGTATATACCCCAAAGTTGAATTGCTGAATTATAAAATAATTCTATTTTTAATATTTTGAAGGATCAGCATACTGTTTTCCATAGTGGCTCTACCATTTTGCATTCCTACCAACAGTGAACAAGTATTCCAATTTTTCTATTTTCTCACCAACTTAAAGTGGGGATGGCAGGGGGTAGGGGGGAGTGGTGGGGGGAAAATGGAGACAACTGTACTTTAACAATAATCAAAATGTGAAAAATATTAAAAAAGAAAAGAATAAATATTGTGGGTTAAAAATAAAAAATCAATCACATTTTCTCACCCCTTTAAAATTATATTGTCAACTATATTTGTCATATGCAACTGTGTATTGATATTTTATATTTAATTGCTGAGCAGGGACTAGACTGTGACTACTGTAAATTTTAACTATCAGGAGTATAACATTTGTTGTGATGACACAAAAATTAAAAGTCTAGTAAATATGTTTATAAAACAAGAAAGCCAAGAAACCTTCTCAAGTTATTGGTTGGAATTTGTGCTTAATGTGGACAGGGAACTTGCCTACCTTTCTTTCCACTGGGTCCTTAATGTTTGGCCAAACACCGATCATATAGAATGCTATAAAATATTTATAGATAAAAATATGACTGTATTGAACATCAAGAATTATTATAAACAGTTAAGTTACAAAATTAGAAGAAAATTAATAATCATTATTAAAAGCATATATCTGTAATATGCAATAACAACAACAACAAAAAAGTAATCATTGCCGTGGCTGGTGTGACTTAGAGGATTGAGTGCTGGCCCATGATCAAAAGGGTAACCTGTTCAATTCCCAGTCAGGGTACCTGCCTGGGTTTCAGGCTGGGTTCCCAGTAGGGGGCGTGTTACAGGCAACCACACATTGATGTTTCTCTCCTTTTTCTCCCTCCTTTCCCTCTCTAAAAATAAATAAATAAACATTTTTTAAAAAGTAATCATGTTAATGAGTATGAGATGATTATCTCATGGTATTGATTGTATTTCTCTAACAATTAACAATGTTCAACAGTTTTCATATGCCTGTTGGCCATTTGTGTATCATATTTGGAGAAAAATCTACGCGAGTTCTTTGCAAAAGTTTTAATCTGGTCATTTTTTTTATCTTGAGTTATAGGAGCTTTTTTGCTTTCTGGGTATTAACCCATATCAGACATATAATTTCCAAATATTTTATTCCATTCTGAGGATGTGTTTTTACTCTGTTGATTATGTCTTTGATGCACAGAAGTTTTTTAACTTTGGTGTAGTCCAATTTATCTACTTTTTTCTTTTGTCACATGTGCTTTTAGTGTTATATTCAAGAAATCATTGCCAAATCCAATGCTGTGAAGATTTCCCCTATGTTTTCTAGTTTCTTTATAGTTTTAGCTCTTAGGTTTAGGTCTTTGATCAGCTTTTTATTCATTTTTGTATATGGTGTATGGTAAAAGTCCATTTTTTTTTTTTTTTTTGCATGTAGATACCTAGTTTTCCTAAAAACATTTATTGAAAAGGCTGATCATTTCCCATTGAATGGTCTTGCTATCCTTGAAGAAAATTATTTGGCTGTGTAAGTGAGGATTTATTTCTGGCTTTCTATTATATTTCATTGGTTTATATGTCCATCTTAAGCTAGTTTTGAAATCAGTAAGTATGAGACCTTTGGCTTTGGTCATCTCTTTTCAAGATTGTTTTGGTTATTCAGAGTTCCTTGAGATTTGGCATGAATTTTAGAGTGGATTTTTCTATTTCTACAAAAAATGCTGTTTGGAGTTTGATAAAGATTGAATTAAACCTATAGCTTGCTTTGGGTAACTTTAACATCTTAATAATATTAGATCTTCCAGTCCATGAACACAGGTTGTCTTTCCATTTACTTCTGTCTTCTTTAATTTTTTCAGCATTGTTTTATAACTTTCAGAGTACAAGTCTTGCCTGCATAATTAAGTTTATTCCTAGGTATTTTATTCTTTTTAGTGCAATTATAAATGGAATTGTTTCCTTTTTGCATTGTTCATTGTTAGTGTATAGAGCTAACAAAAATCAGTACAACTGAATTTTGTATGCTGATTTTATATCCTGAAAGTTTGCTGGATTTGTTTATTAGTTGTGACAGTTTTTATTTTTGTGAAATTGTTTGAGTTTTCTACATATAAGATTGTATAAGGTAATGTTGTCTGCAAACAGAGATTATTTTTCTTCTTCCTTTTCAATGTGGATGATGTCTTTTTTTTTTTTTTTTGCTTTATTTCTCTGGTTAGAACTTTGATTACAGCACTGAATAGAAGTTGTGAAAGTGTTCATCCTTGTTACTGATAAAAGAAATTATTACATGCCCTGGCTGGTGTGGCTCAGTTGGTAGGAGTGTTATTCTGTAAACTGAAAGGTCATGGGTTTGATTCTCTGTCAGGGCACATGCCTATGTTGTGGATTTGGTTCCTTGTTGGGGCATAGACAAGAAGCAATTGATTGATATTTCTCTTTCACACTGATATTTCTTGCCCTCTCTCTCTCCTTTCCTTCCTCTTTCTCTAAAATCAATAATCATGTCCTTGGGTGCAGATGAAAAAATTATCCTGTATAAAAGGGAATAGGAATGGATAGCAAACTGATTTCAAAGGAAAAGTTTGAAGGTGGTAAAAAGTTAGTAGAATTTTTGTAGGGATATTCTCAGGCTCTTGGGTTACTTTTCACTTTCAGTGTGCTCCAGCTACACATCACATTCTAGGACACAATCACATGTGATCTAGGCCACTATTGCATTCAACACATATTCATGGATGAATAAATATTAATATAGGCACTGAAGATTTAATGAATAAGATGCAGGGCCCTTGCTTTCATAGAGCCTGAAGTCTAGTTTGGATGTATGTGTATTTGTGTGGGGGAAGGATCCACAACAATACAATTAAATAAACAATAAGGAAAAATATGAAAGTGTTAAGTTCTATAAAGAACATACAAAATGACTGTTGGATAGACAGTGACTAGGGATGGTTAGGGACATCATATTTAAAGAGGTGACACTTAAGCTGTGGTGTAAATGAGGGGAAGGACCCAGCCATGTGCAGACCTGGGAGCAGTGTTCTAGAGAGACAAACCACCAGTGCACAAGTACATGGCAAAAACAAGTTTGTCTTGCTCACTATTTTTTTCACTGTTTGTGTCTCCAGCATTTAATTTGGTGTCTTACTCTTATAGGCACTCAAGAGATGTTTATTTAATAAGTGGGAATGGGTATATAAAAGCATCCTGAAATGAGATGAAATGTGCCTACTTTGTTACTTCATAGACTCTTGGAAAACCTGAGGTAACAGATAAGCTTCCTCAGTTCTCCTTCATTTTATTTTTCTGCATCCAAACTACAAAATTGCACTGGGTATTGGAAATAAGGTGTATGCTGGGACTATGACATTCACTTAATATTTTTTCTCACTTTATCTGAATTTAGCTTTTATTTAACCAATTAAACAAAAAAGAATTCAGCACCTGATGTCAAGAACTCTGAAATACAATCCTTTTCCTTTCAGAACATGAAGATTGTTGGGGATAGAGATATTGTGCAAATTATTATACAATTATTTTTAATTATAATCATTAAGTACTATTAAGTGAAAGAACAGTGTGTTGTGGAGCATGTAACAAGAGACTTGAGGTAGTCCAGAAATCTAGAAAATGTTTACTTGAAGAAGTGACATTTAAATTGAGACCTAGAAAATATAATGATTGAATTAAATAAATTGAATGCAACTACCTTCGTGGCTTTGAAATCCTGTGAACATATTCCTACTTTAAACACTATTTAAATTCTTATTGTGATATCAAGGCACAAGGGTGAGTTATAGTTTTATGGATTGAAAACAACTTCTACCACAGATGACTGTTGTTACACAAGAGGCCTACAAGGGACCAGCCCAGATGACCCAATACTGTTTTCTACAAGAATATAGATAAGGGGGACTTCCGGCGAAGATGGCGGTAGACACACTATGCCTCCTCACACAACCAAAATAAGGACAACAACAATTTAGAAACAAAATAACAACCAGAACTGACAGAAAATTGACAACCCCTGACAACCACGGAGTTAAAATAGACACATTCATCCAGAGTAGTAGAAGGGTCAGAGTAGGACCACCAGGGGAAGAGGGGTCGCAGCAAAAAAAGCAGTGGCACTGGGCACGCAAGGCAGCAGCTGACAGACCCTGGGCATGCAAGATGGCAATGGACAGACCCAGAGAGGCGGCAATTGTGAAGCAGGGCACAGCATGCAAGGCAGCTGGTTGACTGGGTAGTCCCACATTCATGTGAGCACATAAACCAGGCAAAACTGGGGAATGAGACAGACAGCACAATCCAGGGCTCCAGTGCAGGGAAATACAGCCTCAAAACACCAATTGAAAATACCTGTGGGGGTTGAGGTGCCAGAAGAGACTTCCCGCCTCATAGCAGAGTTCATTGAAGAGAGCCACAGGGTCCTAGAATGTACATAAGCCCACCCACATGGGAATCAGCACGAGAAAGGTCCAGTTTGCTTGGGGGAAGCAGCAGAAGGGACTGAAATATGACAGAGAACAGAGCAAGTGCCATTGTTCTCTCTCAGACCCTACCCCCACATACAGTGTCACAACCCAACAACTGGGTTGCCCCACCCTGGTGAACACCTAAGGCTCCACCCCTCATATGTAACAGGCATAACAAGACAAAAAAAAAAATGGCCCAAATGGAAGAACAGATCAAAGTTCCAGAGCAAATACAACTAAGTGATGAAGAGACAGGCAACCTATCAGATGCACAGTTCAAAGCACTGGTGATCAGAATGCTCACAGAATTGTTGAATATGGTTGCAAATTAGATGAAAACATGAAGAATACATTAAGTGAAATGAAGGAAAATGAACAGGGAACCAATAGTGATGGGAAGGAAATGGGGACTCAAATCAATGGAGAGGACTAGAAGGAAGAAAGAAATAAGCAGAAAAGAATGAAAAAACAAGAATTCAAAAAAATGAGGAGAGGCTAAGGAACATCCAGGACATCTTTAAATGCTCCAACATCCAAATTATAGGGGTACCAAAAGGGGAAGAGAAAGAGTAGCAAGTGGAAAAGTTATTTGAACAAGTAATAAAGGAGAACTTCCCCAATCTGGCAAAGGAAATAGACTTCCAGGAAGTCTAGCAAGCTCAGAGAGTCCCAAAGAAGTTGGACCCAAGGAAGCACACACCAAGGTACATCATAATTATATTACCCAAGATCAAAGATAAGGAGAGAATCTTAAAAGCAGCAAGAGATAAGGGGACAGTCACCTAAAAAGGAGTTCCCATCAGACTGTCAGCTGATTTCTCAAAAGAGATCTTGCAGACAAGAAGGGGCTGGAAAGAAGTATTCCAAGTCATGAAAGGCAAGGACCTACATCCAAGATTGCTCTATCCAGCAAAGCTATCATTTAGAATGGAAGAGCAGATAAAGTGCTTCACAGATAAGGTCAAGTTAAAGGACTTCATCATTATCAAGCCCTTATTATGTGAAATGTTAGAGGAATTTATTTAAGAAAAAGAAGATAAAAAACATATATAGTAAAATGATAGCAAACTCACAATTATTAACAACCACACCTAAAACAAAAACAAAGGCAAACTAAGAAAACAACTAGAACAGGAACAGAACCACAGAAAGGGAGATCACCTGGAGGGTTAGCAACAGGGGAATGGGAGGAGGAGAGAGGGGGAAAAGGTACAGAGAATAAGTAGCATAATTGGTAGGTAGAAAATAGACAGGGGAAGGCAAGAATAGTATGGGAAATGTAGAAGCTAAAGAACTTATGACACATGGACATGAACTAAAGAGGGGGAATGTGGGGGAGAGGTTGTGCAGGGTGGAGGGGAATAAAGGGGAGAAATGGGACAACTGTAATAGCATAATCAATAAAATATATTTTTTAAAAAAGAATGTGGATGCGGTGGCAATGTCTCTATAGGTCTTCCTATAGGTGTTCCACCCCTTTTTGTAACTTCTTGTGCACTCATTCTTGTCACCCTGCTTTGCCTCCTGGGTTAATCTGCTAACACATGTCCAGTCTGAATATTAAAGGGATGAGTGAGGACAAGTGCACAGTATTTGCGATGGAGACAAACCTGATTTTGAATTTAAAGAAATAGATTAAGATAATTCTAACATATAAGCTATTTCTAGGTATTTGGTGAAGATTCAAACAGCTGTAGAATATGCCATTTTTTTCTGGGTTATCTTCTTTCTTTGTGGCCCAGTCACACTTAAACTTCTCACCTTCACACTAAATGGAGACCATTAAATTTTTCATCCACAGAGATTACTCTTCAAGTTCTGTTCTCCTCTAAATCCCAGACAATGCAACTTTGAGGGCCTGTCCAGCAATTGTAGTGGATTATATATTCCTTGGAATTTTATTATAAAATCTTGGAAGAATAAACCATCTTAATACAGTTATTCACATTTTTTTTTTACCTTTCTTTCAATTTACTGACTAATCAGTGACTGAAAAAGCCCATACAGAAACCTCATTGCCTCTTTAGGGCAAGTGACTCATTTCATTTGTTGGCTATTCATACAGATGGCCAACATCTATCTCCCTATAATGACTTCTCAGTTGCTCTTATTTGTTTTCTGTACTCTGCTCAAACAGGTATAGAACTGGAATTTCAGCCTATTTCATGTATGGCCTTTAAACACTGAAAGCTTCCCTTCCTTGACATAGTGATGCATAAAACAAACAGCCCAACTACACAAGCTGTGCAAATAGTAACTGACTGGTAAGTTAGAAAAAAATCAATGAAAAGAAACAAAAGAAAAATATAAAAACAAAAATACCACAAAACCAAAATACTGAAATAGGGTATATGGCAGAACAGCTGCAATTGATAAAAGTGACAGAAACTGTCAAGAAGAAGGACAACCACCTCCACCAGGTTTATAACTAAAATTTGCAGAGAGCAGCCGATCCCACATGGTGCCTAATTTCACCTAACAGTAACCCTTGGTTTCAATATACACTCATTGTATACATTAGCATAGTAAACCACACACCTCGTGCCACCATGATCAGAAATGGAAAGCCCATATAAGGACACAGTGTGGCCCCTGGAGCTCCTCTGAGAGATCTCCACACCCTTCCCAGGGAAAATCCTTAACATTCCTCCCCTTAATGAAAACCCTATCCTCTGATTAAATGAATCTCAATAAAGGAAGCAAATTCCACTAAAGAGGGGATGCTCTGTTTATGGAGTAGCCAGCCCGTTCTCTGTCTCACTGCTACACTAATAAACTCCCTTTACTTTAAAGCTGGCTCTTGTTTGAATTCTTTCCTGTGTGAAGCCAAGAACCTACAGAATACCCAGACCCCAGGACCCTCAGAATGCCTACATCAATAACACCTTGAAATCACCACAAAAAAATGTGCTTATTCCACTGCAAATATTTCAGCAGGAACTATTTCCCACACAAGGAAAATGTTGAGGAACCCTGCATTTAATCTCCAGAGCAGACCAAAACCATGCATGGTGAGTGCCAAGCACAGTGATTAATGGAGAGAAAGAAAAGTCATATGTGGGTAGTAATTATGCTGAATTTGTTGTTTTTCTTGGACCAGTGGTACAAGAAGAAGGTGAGATGCACTTCATAGGAGAGACAACTGGGGCACGTGTCTTTTTGAAAGCAGAAAGATTCTCTCTTACATCAGTAGGAGTGAAAGCATATGCTTGGAGAGAAATAATGAGCTGTGCTAAATATAGAACATTCTATGCAAATGCTTGTACTTAAAATTGGCTGTTTACTGAATGTACATGAATTATAACCATTAAAACAAAAAAAGTATGGAAATACAGATAATGGATGCCTTTATAGTAAAGGTATTTCAAAAAGGTTATTTTTTTCCTTTCATTTTCTTTGAGCGATGTAGCTCCTTAGAACTAGAGGGGAAATATTTGCATTAAGTTGTCAGTTTTTAAAAGTAAACTCTAACCCATACAGTTGGTTTCAGGATGATGTAATAACTAGTTTTTACTAAAGCAACTTTAGGCTAATATTTTTGCATCATTCCATTTAACCCTCAGCTCCATGTGGTAATAGAATACTTTCCTCATTTTATAGATGTGGAAACTAAAGCTTTATGACACAGGTAGTAAACACAAGGCCCACTGGCCGAATCTAGCCCTCCACCTTATTTTATCTGGCCTGGCACCTTGTTTCTACTCAGTGGCAGCACCAAGCTCTTGCTTAACAGTTAATGAGTAGTTACATTTATACGGTCCTAAAATTACATTCAGCCCTTTGAAGGCAACCACGAGGCTGATGTGGCCCCTGGTGAAAATGAGTTTGACACCCCTGCTTTATGAGGTTAAACAAATTGCTCAAGTTTGCACAACCAGCATGGAACCAGACTTTGAACTAGGTTAAGTGACTCAGAATTTAGGCATGGGATATTCTTTCCCACATCCAGTTGTTGGATGAATAAGGGGAACCAGGAGGGAGGAAAGCAAGATGAAGTGATCGTCACTGTATCTCTCCTAAAAGTGATCTTGGATCTGAATAAATTGGCATTTAAGATGAGGCTTGAAGGACAGATAGAAGTTAGATTTAAAAATCAGTTAGTGTCAGGGCAGGGCACTTGCATGCAGGTGCTGCCAGGTGCTCCACCCTCCTGTTCTACCACCACTGCTATTAAGTGTTTTGCTGTGTGGAGGTGACTGGCCTGCACTCTCTTTCCTCCTTTCTCCATGTCTCCTACTGTCAGTAGGACCCATCTGCCACTGCCTCTGGGACCCTGTGCCCACACCACTTTGAGCACGATATCTCCCAAAAAGGGAGGTGATAGAATTAAACCACCTCCAATCATTGGAAGATTTGGAACCTCCTTTTATTGTTGGATTGCCAAATGTTGGGAAATATACCTTCTTCAATGTGTGAACCAACAGTCAGTCTTCAGCAGAAAACTTCCCATTCTGTACTATTGATCCTAATGACAGCAGAGTACCTGTGCCAGATGAAAGGTTTGATTTTCTTTGCCAGTACCATAAACCAGCAGGCATAACTCCTGTCTTTCTAAATGTAGTGGATATTGCTGGTCTTGTAAAAGGGGCTTGTAAAATGGCCAGGGCCTGGGAAATGCCTTTTTACTCACATTAGTGCCTGTGATGGAATCTTTCATCTAACATGCACTTTTGAAGATGATGTCATGCATGTTGAAGGATGTGTAGCTCCTATTTGAGATGTAGAAATAATACACGAAGGGCTTCAGCTTAAAGGTGAGGAAATGATTGGCCTATTATAGATAAATTAGAAAAAGTGGCTTTGAGAGGAAGAGATAAAAAAACTAAAACCTGAATTTGATATAACATGCAAAGTCAAATCCTGGGTTATAGATCAAAAGAACCTGTTTGCTTCTATCAAGATAGGAATGACAAAGAGGTTGAAGTGCTGAATAAACAAACACTTCTGACTTTAAAAAAAATAGTATACTTGATTAATCCTTCTGACAAAAGCTACATTAGAAGGAAAAACAGCCCTGGCTGGTGTAGGTCAGTGGATTGAGCACCGGCCTGTGAACCACAGAGCCACTGGTTCAATTCCCAGTCAGGACACATGCCTGGATTGCTGGGCAGGTCCCCAGCTTGGGACGCATGACAGGCAACCACACATTGATGTTTCTCTCCCTCTCTTTCTCCCTTCCTCTCTCTCTAAAAATAAATAAATAAAATCTTTTAAAAAAGAAGGGAAAAAAAAGTTGATAAAAATTAGTGAATGGGTGGACAGGTATGACCCAGGTGTCTTGGTTATTCCTTTCAGTGGGGTGTTGGAATGCTAGTTGCAAGAATTGAGTGCTGAGGAGAGACAGAAGTATCTGAAAAAGAACACAACACAAAGTACTTTGTCAAACATCATTAATGCTGGGTGTGCAACTCTCCAACCAGAATGCTTTTTTACTGCAGGCCCAGATGAAGTGTGTCCTGTACTCAGGAAAAGCATGGAGGCTTGTCAAGCTGCAGAAAAATTCACACAGATTTTGAAAAATGATTCATTATGGCTGAAGTAATGAAATATGAAGATTTTCAAGAAGTTTCTGAAAATATGGTCAAGGCTGCTTGAAAGTACAGGCAAGGCAGAAATAGATATTGCTGAAAATGAAGATATTATCTTCTTCAAATTTAATACATCCCAGCAATAGAAGAAAAAATAAATTTTAGTTATTACTCAAATAAATGTACAATTTCCAAAAGGCATATGATTTTTTAAAATTAAAACTTCTGAAAGGTAAAGGGACAAAGTTAGGAGTATAGGAGTCTTCTACAAACAGAATTTTTATATTTGTTTTAAAGTTAAAATACTGTGTACCTTCAGTAAAATTCAAAATCTCTAATATAAACACATTTGCTTTTTTCATGACTAAGACCTTATTCCAAATTGTAGAAGCTTTCAGGAACCATATTACTCTCATGATACTTCAGTAATCTCTGTCACATTTGACAGTGAGGCAGTATGGCTTTCTCATTTTTGAAACTACAGATAATCCATGTTTTATTGTACTTCAGATATCTACACTCAATAAAACATTGTAAAGCCAGTCAATCAGGTGGTGGTGGGGGCTAGCAGGCAGGAAAAGTCAGTCTAGTCAGAGGGAATGGTATGTGCAAAAGCATGGAGAAAAGGAGTATATGAAGCACTGCGATACATCATATAGGTGGAGCACCGTGAGGATCAGGGTAGAGAGGAGTGATGTGACAAACTGTGCTTTCTGAAGACAACTGCAACAATAGCTCCTGTCCTACATGATCTTTTAGAGGCTAGCCACCATCCCCTATCACCAGGTAGAGTCAAATCCTCTCTTTTTACATATCAGTGGGCTTGTGACTTGCTAGTCACAAATATAAAGTGATGGAAGTGACACTGAGTGCTTTCTGTGGCTAGGTCATAAAAGGCAGCATGGCTCTGTATTATTGGCTGGGATGTCCACCTTTGGAGCCCAGAGCTACCATTTGAGAAGTCCAACAACCCTGAAGTTGCCATTCTACGGGGAAGTCTAGGGCCCATGGAGAAGCCATTGTAGGTGTTCTGGTTGACAGTCCTAGATGAGGTCCCAGTCAACATGCATGTAATGTATCACAGACATCAACCATTAGGCATGTGAATGGAGAAATCTGCATGTGATTCCAGTTTCCATTTATTAAATCATTCCAGCTTTTAAGTCGTCTCAACTGAGGCCCCAGACATCATACAACAGAAACAACTGTCTTTGTTGTGTATTGAGTTTGTGACCCAACCAATGGTTCTTTTATGGCACTAATGTTTGGGATGACTTGCTATGCAGCTGTAGTAATTGGAACAGATGGTTGTATTGTGCAAGCAGTTGACTAAATATGTCTGGAGTTCAAGAGAGAGATGTGGGCTGGAAATTTAGCTCTCAGAGTAAATTTAGCTGAAGCCTTACGAAGACATGGGGTTATTCAGAGGGGTGTGTAGACTTGAAAGAAGGTTAATAATGTAACCCTGGAGCATATGAACAGAAAGAGGCAGGAAAAGGACAAGAATCAAGAAAGAGACCAAGAAAAAGGCATCTGAAGAAGGAGCAAAATGAGGAGAGAGCGTTATTAAGGAAAGCAAAGAATGAGAATGTTTTATGAAACACAGAGAGATCGATACTTTCAGATGCTGCAGAGAGAGCACTGGAAATGTGACTGTGAGTTTAATAATAAACAGGTGCCCTAGTCCAGACCAGTTTCAGGAAGAAGTGAGGATGAAGGGCAGACCGAGGTATGGTGAAGAGTGTGTGCCTTGCATAGTAGGTGCTTAATAAATATTTGTTGAATAAATGAATCTGAGGTGGTGAAATAGAGACAAATTGCTTAGAGATGGAAAAACAGAAAAATAGCTGGAAGAAATAGCCAGGGAGTCTTGGTGAGAATAGAGGGGAGAGGGAGAGAAGATATTTTAGCATTTGCAGGTAAAGCTACAGTATACTTCTTTCTCCACAGCTGTCCCTTGCTGCCATTGGCCCACACCAGCATCTGGCATGTGACTTCTGTGGAGCCCACTGCACATACCCCACAGTTGCTTAGCTGCTCTGAAGTTCCAGCCTTGGGATTTTTTTTTACCACATCACAGCACTGCCTAGATGACAGTGACATGGGTGAGTTGCCAACACTTCCCAGAACATGCAAGTGTTTTGTTTAATAAGAGGGCAGAGATTGGGGGAAGGAGAGAGCAGTCAGCCAACTATAAAACATGGTTGCAAACTGTGGACTAATAGACAAGTGTCATGGAAAAAGTTAAGAACAACATCTTCCATTCTGACAGGACTTCCCTTCTTCCAAAAGCCTGTAACACCCTATAACTCAAATTTGTTTCCTAAATTTACCCAGTACAGCACAAACATGCCACTTCCTTTGTGAGTATACTAGAGGACCAGGGGGAGGGTGGCAGGATACTTGCAGACAATTTAATGTCCTGATTTTTTTACTTACAACTAAATTTAGAACCAAGCACATTGCTGTTTTTAATTTTTATAGTTTCTATTTTACAGTAATAATTTAAGCTGGTTTTGAGGTACATTTGCTTGCCACAGAGTCTTGAAAGGTGACTTAAGGATGAATTATGCCAAAAATTTGCTGTCTAGTAAGTGGGGATAATTCTTGTCTGAATATACAGTATAATACAGTATTAAATGAATAATATTTTAATTCGGCTCCCACTCAGACTCACTGATTTTCTGTTGGACTGGTGTTTGTCCTGGGCTGGAGAAATTCTAAGTCAATAGAAAATTATGATTGCTTGAAGCAAGTTAGAAAAATCAGTGAGTTATGGATATTTTTCAAATCGCATGCCTAAAAGGCTAACTTAGACCAACCAGGACAGCAAAAGTTCTTTTTAAATGATCATTAAATGTTCCTGCCTTATATTTGCTTGCCAAATATTGCAAATGGATAGACTCCTCCAGGCTTTTTATATTCTAAGGCAGCTTCATATGAGAAACAGAGTCTTTATTAATAGCATAGAATCAACTTATTTTAAAGAAAAATCAGCCTTGGAATCTTTTCCATGCCCTGGGACCTTATTTCCAGATGAAAGCCTGAAACTGGTGTCCTCTTGTTATGCCTTCGAAGCTGAGTAAAGAAAATGCCAAGAGCATGCCATTTCTCTTGCCAAATCATCATGAGACAAAAATGTTTCCAAATTTTCTCTCCCCATCTCCCTGAATTTGCTATTAACCAAAAGAACATAAAATTGCTTCAGAACACTTTTTCATCCTTAATGGGTGTTAGTGTTCAAAAACCATATTTCTTCCTATAATGACAATGGCTTTTTCAAGAGGAATGCTAAAGTCAAGTCTAGGAGTCATCAGAGTGGCCTCATCCACAGAAATTTTGGATCTAAGAATGATCTCTGTAAGATGGACTCCCAGTGAGATAGATTCCAGTCTGTGTCTGTAGCAATAAACTTTCAGGGTACCTCTGGTGAGGACCTTATTCTATCCTCAAGCTGTGTGATGGTTACATATGTGTGTCAACTTTATTGGACTATGGGGTGCTTACATGCTTGGTGAAACATCATTTTGGGATGTATCTGTAAGAGTGTTTGTGGATGAGATTAGCATTTGAATCAATGCAAATAAAGTACATTGTCCTTCTCAGTGTAGATGGGCCTCATCCAATTCATTGAAGGCCCAAATGGAACAAATTGCTGAACAAGACAGGATTCATTCTTTCTGCCTGATGGTCAAGCTGGGACATTGTTCTTCTTCTGCCTTTGGACTCAGACTCAGACTGAAACTTGAACCATCCTCTCTTCCAGTTCTCAGTTCTTTGGACTGCAGATCTTGGGAATTCTCAATCTCTATCATTATGTTAGCCAGTTCCTTTGAATGAATGACTGAATAAAATAAATAAGTAAATATATATCTCCCATTTGTTTTGTTTTTCTAGAGAACTCTGACTGATACAGGCCTTTTGTCATGCTTTTCCCATTCCCAGGCTACAACAAAAGATGGGGATCATGGCAAAGCCAGCTTGACTCCATGTCTCACACACAGCACTGAGTGGGGACTTCACTCTCATCACTCAGATGGTTAAAATGGGGGAGGCTCTTATGTGGTAGCATTACTATCTTCACTCCCCACTCCGATCTTCCTTGGGTGTTTGATTTGAAAGCTCATTTATAGGGAGTTCCTTGTTTAGAGAACATAAAAATATATAGAAGATGGCCAAAAAATTGTTCTTCAGAGCATCATTTAGTTGACCATCTAGGTTCAATTGCCTAGTTTGCCAATTATTTAATCTCTTTATTACTAATATGTCCAGCTGCTCACTTGCTTACAGGTTATTTTAGTGCTAATTAGCAACTCAACTTGAAGAGGGTCATGGGACATGGCAAGGAATGAAAGTTGAAGCAGTTGATGCTACTGTTTTCCTTCTGCCTGGTTTCATGGAAGTAAGCTTGAGGTTTAGAAATTAGACTTGGGTTTCCAATGACTTGGGTTTTATTGAGGGGAAAAAAATGGAATATGCTACACCTCAAAAGATCAGTTCCAATTTCTATGCTCACAACTTAGGAGGCATTCATGTCAGCCAGTTTGTTAAATTGGCAACTGGTAATTTTGCATATCCAAGAAGAGCTTGGGAAGGATACATTTTAAACATAGGACTCAGGCATTTAAATATTTGCTTAAAATTTACTTGAGACAGAAGAAATATTTCCATAAGAAAATTTAAGTGAACTTAATAATAATGATTAGACTGACACAGAATGATACAGTAGAAGTAGGCAAAGATACACATTTACTGTATGATTTTGGATACATCACTTCACTGCTCTGGGCTGCAACTGCCCTGATGTCACATGGATAAAATGAGGAAATGCCTGTTTTTCAAACTATGTCATGGAACCCTGCTATCTGTGGAGATAAGGATAATCTCATTGGGGGGAGCTTCTAGTCCTTGCTTCAACTGGAGAATCTCTATTTTGATGTAGCCATATACACATGGAACTTTCATGCAATATTTCATTTGAAGAGACATTTTTCAGACAGATTGAAAATGGTGGCAGAGAAGGTGGGAGTTACATTCACCATCTACCAGGAATTCCAAACTGGAATTGCAGCTAAAATATAGAACAATCAACTTAAATAACCAACAGAAGACTACCTGAACAGAAGTTATATAACCAAGGATTTACAGAAGCCACATTGAGACTGCTAAGAAAGACGCAAAAAAGAAAAGGGCTGGCCCCGCACCCACAGGAGGTGGCTGAGATTCCAAAGGGCTATCTTAGCTGCACAGGTCCCCAGTGAGGAGCATGGAGTCTCAACCTTATGCCAGGTTCCCCACCCTACAGCACCAGAGCTGGGAAGAGGGGCCCACATAACATTTGGCTGTGAAAATCAGCGGGGATTCTGTCTATCAGGGAGAAACAGGAGTCTCCTAGAAACCCAGGTGCGATCTCAAAGAGCCAGTGAACAAAATCTTGTTTGCAGCTACTCACCCTGTACTTGGAGTAGATTAGAGTCATGTGAGGAGTGACTTGGTTGTGTGAATCCTGGGAGAGAGCTGAAGGGACAGCTGCCAAAGTCCCTATGCTGATACCCTCTCCCATACTACCCTCAGATGCCATCTTTCCTGAGTTGGGCACTCCCCTCCATACAGCACCAGCCTGGGGAAATGCAATAGCTCAACTCACCAACTGCCTGTCACCTTTCTTGCCAACTCATGCCCTGCAGATGAGTCAGCTGCCCAGGCTCATGGTGTAGAGGTCTAGACAGACTGAGGGGGTCTCCAAGACTAAGTTGTGTGGCTCAGGGTGAGGGTCATTCTCTCTCCCTTCCTCCAGCCTGCCTAGCCCCACCACCCCACAAGAGATTCACTAGCCCCACCCTCCCAATTCCTGGTGGCCACACCCTTTGGAGCCCAGGCTCTTGAGGAGTTCCAGGCAAAATATGAGAGAGACAGTTATGTGACTCTAGGACAGGAACCATTTTTCCTTCATACACACACCTGATCTCCACCCCTATCCCTATGCTACCTCTCCCTTCACATGGCCAATCTTAGTCTGTTTGATCCTGATGAACTCTGAAGGCATCACACTAACAATACCCTGATACTCCTACATGAAGGTCTGTGGGCACCCAGGGGGTATACCATGGGACTATTTCTGAGTGGCCTCAGACCCAGCACTGGCATCAAGTTTAAATCCGTGTCAGTCTGGTGAGTACCACTTAGCCCTACCTGGTGACTCATTGAGAACCTACCTCATGGAACTTAAGTACCCCTAGAGACTCTTTCAGTGACTAAGACTAATGGGAAGCCAGCAGTCAGAGGCAGGCAAAAGCAGATTTAGGAGTGCTTTGGACCTTTTGCTGACGTGCCCACAGGCTTAGTGCTGATGGATGCCAGTCTTGATGCACAGCTTGGTCCCTCTCATGCACACCAAAACTCAGAAGGGGCAGCCACAAGCTGAGGATCACTTTGTAGCTCAAAATAGTTGGCTGGAGCCAGTCATAGGCAACATCTGATATTGACCTGCACCAGAGTCTGTCCTAAGATGTCCTAGAACCAACATACCCAGTGGTGGGCTTCAGACAACATCAGAACAGGATCCAATTAGCTCTATAAGCAGAATATTCAAAAAGATCTCAGGAGGCACCAGACTCTGCTAAAGCAAATTCTTCTTCATGGGATCAGCACTTGTACAGTACACTGTGGTTGGGGTTGATCCTCACACACCAGCCAGCCTGAGGGTTGGCCTCACACACAGGCAGGCCAAAAATAATTAAGACTCAACTACAATAGGAAGGCTCACATAACTTACACAAAATAAAAGACAGAGAAGGATACTACATAATGATAAAGGGATCAATCCAACAAGGGGATATAACTGCTAAACATTTATACATGCAACATAGGAGCACTTAAATACAAATACAATTTTGATGGATTTTAACACTCTGTTGGCACAATGGATAGATCTTCTAGAAAACCAGTAAGGAAATAGTAGATATAAATGACACACTAGAAAAAATGAATTTAATTGACGTTTTGAGAGCATTTACACCAAAGCAGCAGAATACGCATTCTTTTCAAGTGCACATTGAACATTTCCTAGGATAGAACACATGTTAGGACACAAAACAAGTCTCAATAAATTTAAGAAGATTGAAATCATATCAAGCATCTTCTCTGACCATAATGGTGTGAAACTAGAAATCAATCTCAAGAAATAAACTCAAAATCACACAAACATATGGAAGCTAATAAACATGTTGCAAAACAATAAGTTAACAAAGAGATCAAGGAAGAAAACAAAAGATACCTTGAAACAATTGAAGATAAGAACACACCAACCCCAAATCTGTGAAACATTGCAAAAGCAGTTTTAAGAGGGAATTCATAGCACTATAGGCCTACCTCAAGAAATAAGGAAAACCTGAAATAAAGAATTTAACTTTACATTTAAAATAACTAGAAAAAGTGAAAAACAAGTAAAGCCAAAACTGAGTAGAAGAAAGGAAATAATAAAGATTATGGCAGAGATAAATGAAATAGATTATTTAAAAAAGCACAAAAAATCAAGGAAACCAATAGCTGGTTCTTCAAAAAGATAAACAAGATTGATAACTTTTAACAGACATCAAGAAAAAAGAGAGGACTCAAAAAAATAAAATCAGAAATTAAAGAAGTAACAAGGAGAAGTAACAACTGACAGCACAGAAATACAAAGGACTATGTGAAAATATGAAAAAGTATATGCCAACAAATTGGGCATTCTCAAAGAAATGGATAAATTCTTAGAAATATACAATCTCTCAATACTGAATTAAGAAGAAACAGAAAATCTGAACAGACTAATTACAGCCAATGAAAAAGAAACATTAATAGAAAACTTCCAACAAACAAACATTGTGTACTAGATAGCTTCGCAGGTGAACTTTGCTGAACATTCAAAGAAGAGTACCTATCCTTCTCAAATTATTTCAAAAAATTTAAGAGGATGGAAGATGCCCAAGCTCATTTTATGAGGCCAGCATTATCCTAATTCCAAAACCAGATAAAGACACTGCAGAGAAGGAAAACTATAGGCCAATATTCTTGATGAAAATAATGCAAAAATCTTCAACAAAATATTAGACAACTGAATTCAGCAACACATTAAAAAAATCACATATCATGATCAAGCAGGATTTATTCCTGGGATACAGGATTGGTATAATATTCACAAATCCAATAAATGTGATATATCACATAAACAAATGAAGGGTAAAAATCATGTGATCATATCAATAAATGCAGAAAAAAGCAATTGACAAAATCTAGCACCCACTTTTGATAAAAACTCTTAGCAAAGTGAGAATAAAGGGAACATACCTCTACATAATAAAGGTTATACATGATAGAACCACAGCTAACATATACTCAGTGGGAAATATCAGGAACACACTGGATGTCTACTTGTATTACTCTTATTCAATGTAGTACTGGAAGTCTGAGACACAACAATCAGGTATGAAGAAGAAATTTAAAAATCCAAACTGGAAAGGAAGAAGTAAAACTGTCATTATTTGCAGATGACATGATGCTGTATATAGAAAACCCCAAAGATTCCACCAAAAAATTATTAGAACTGACAAGTAAATTCAGTAAAATAGAAAGATACAAACTAATTATCCAGAAATGGTTGCATTTCTATACACCAATAATGAACTATTAGAAAGGGAAACTAAGAAAACAATCCCATTTACAATTGCATCAGAAAAAAATACTTAGGAATAACTTTTAACAAGGATGTAAAAGCCCTGTACTCAAAAAATTATAATACTAAAAAGGAACTGAAGAAGACACAAATAAATAGAAACATATACCATGGTGTACTTTATTAAAATATTTATAATATGTAAAGAAATCTATAGGTTTAACACAATTCTTATCAAAGAATTTCACAGTGGTGTATTTTACAGAACTGGAACAAATAATTCAAAAATTTATATGGAACCACAAAGCACTCTGAATAGATACTGGCATAAAAACAGATGTATAAGGAGCAAGATGGCAGCAAGGTAGGTGGGAGCAGAGCCCAGTTCTCCCTGTGCCCAGCTGGAACACACACCCAATCTTCTGAGGAATGAACAGCCGATGGAATACCAGCTTATATCAAGTTTGGAGGCCAAAACGTGTAAAGGACATCAAAAAACAGATGGTGAGGAGATTGTGCTGGGACAGTAAGGTCCATGGGATCTGCCCAGGTACCTAGGCCACTGTGACCCCCAGCCTGGCACCTGCTGCAGGATATGGGGAAGAGAGATCACCAGCTCCCTCCCCTACCAGAGCAGGGAGGGCAGTCCAGCACCAGGAGAGACCTGGGTGCTGGAAGTCGCTGGGGGGAATAGAGATGAAGTGGGAGACACACAGAGGTGGTATACATTTCCTGGGGTTGTAGATACCAGCTAGGTCACTACCAGAGAAATTGGGGTACCAGGCAACACCTAGAGAAGGGAGAAGAGTTGGTCCATGTTGGACCCTGACCCAGATACTCTCCAGACTGGTTAGAGAGTTGGGCTATGTGAAAAGCTGTGTGATTGTTAAGAACAGCAGGCAGCTGCTTTGTAAGGAATCAGGAGAAGCGGTTGGCTCACCCCAAGGGTGATTTGAGCTACGCACCTGTGCCTGACCTGAGCTGTGTGCCCCAGAGATAGAGTGGATGATTTGAGCCTAGCAGCTCACAGAGGACCTGGGCTGGAATATAGGCAACTGTGAATATTGCTGACCAGACCTGGTCCCAATCCTTGCAAAACTATATGAAGGGAGAAAAGTGAAGCCCAGCCCCCCTCTTCCTGTGACATCCAGGAAGAGCAGCAGAACTCACTCAATGGGTTTAAAGTCAGCAGGAGGCTTATTTTTATTTTTTCTGTCCACTGTCTTTTTTTTTTCCTCCAAGTGAGACAATAAGACATGGAGTTATGAAAAGTCCAGAGACAAATCCAAAGGGGGAACACAAGGCTAACCCCAAAAATTGAGAAACTGAGACAAATGTCACTTTGCTATCCATACAGCTGGCATTTTAGTGTTTATGTGTATTATTATTATTTTTCATTCCTTTCACTATTAGTATTCTTTTTAGTTTTCTTCCTTATGTTTAGTTTTCTTCGTTTTATTTCTCTGGTTATTTGCATTGTTTGATGGTTTTCCTTATTTTCTTTTTATTGTATCTTAATTTTCCTTCTTTCACTTCACTTGTGTTGTAATAACACACTACTCTTGATCATGTACTTTCTATTCTGGTTATTAAAAATCATATATTTCTTGTTATATTATTGCTGTTCCAGTACCATTTTAAATAATTGTTGTTCCACACAGTTGTATATACTAAACAGCAACCCTCCATGATCTTAGCCCATTTCACTTTATTCCTGAGCATTATTATTGTTGTGGTTAACTCTATTCTCTTACACACTACACCTACTTTCTATCCTTTACTCTCACTATATCTCATCACCTAAACTTCCACAAGTGCTCTGTTTTCTGGATTCAGCTCACAATCCTCCTCACCTCTAACAAGAGTCTTATCTCTCTTTTGTCTTTTCTAAAAAGTGGCTAGTTGGGTGAAATATCACAGTAAACACTATACTTATCCAAAGGATCTCCTATCTCTTCTCTACATGCTGGTACTTTAAATCCCATAAAATATTCTCCTGCTGTCTTAATCCATTTTGCCTACCCCATGCCACAGATCACATACAAGAATAGGTGAGAGCTGTGAACATCAGTATACCCACTGGAGGAGAGAAACCACCAACAAAGGAACCACCAAAAGGTAAAAACCCAAGTACAACAAGAAAGCCCACACAAACAGCAGAAAGGACAAACCTAGAGCATCCACACAAGGAGATCAAAGAGAGTACACCACTGAATCCCACAGAATTCCTACCATAGAAGTTCATGCTACAAAGACAGTTAGAAAAGTGAAACATCAGGAAATGCAGAAACAAACAAAAAGAGTCACCTAAAATGGGGAGACAAAAAAAAAAAAAGAACCTGTGATCAAAATGCATGGAAGACTCCTCTCTAAAAGAGCTAAATAAAATGGAGGTAAGCAAACTAACAGATACAGAATTCAAAATAATGGTTATAAAGATGCTCAAGGAACTCACAGATAGCTACAAGGAATTGAGTGAGAACTACAACAGAATGAAAAAGGACATAAAACTATAAACAAAACCAGGAAGAAATGAACAACAAAATCTTGGAAATAAAAAAAACACACTAGAGGGAATTACAAGCAGGCTGGATGAAGAGGAGGATCAAATCCAAGAGCTGGAAGACAAGATAGAAAAAAAAAAACACCCAGAAAGAGCAAGAAAAGGAAAGAAAACTGAGGAAGAACAAAGAGGTGGTAAGGAAACTGCAAGAAAACATGAAGCATAATAATATCTATATAATAAGGAAAACACAAGGAGAACATGAAGAGCAAGGGATAGAAAACGTGTTTGAAAAAGTAATGATGGAAAACTTCCTTAATTTGATGAGAGAAAAAGCCACACAAATCCAGAAAACACAGAGAGGCACAATCAAGAAGAAGCCAAAGAGGCCCACGTCAAAACACATCATAATTAAAATGGCAAAATTCCAAGACAAAGAAAGAATCTTAAATGCAGCAAGGGAGAAACAGGAAGTAACATACAAGGGAGCCCCAATAAGACTAGCAACTGACTCCTCAGTGGAAATGCTCCAAGCCAGAAGACAATGGCAAGAACTATTCCAAGTAATGAAAAGCAAGGGCCTACAAACAAGACTACTCTATCTAGCAAGGTTCTCAGTTACAATGGGAGGCCAAATAAGGAGCTTCCCAGACAAAAGAGGCCTCAAAAAGTACACTTTCTCCAAACCAGCACTGCAAGAGATGCTAAAGGGACTGCTTTAAGAAAAGGAAGAAAAAAAAAAGAGAGTGAGAGAGAGAGACAGGTAGGAAAAAATGGCAATGAATAAGTACTTACCAATAATAACCTTAAATGTAAATGGGTTAAATGTTCCAATCAAAAGACATAGGGTAGCTGAATGGTTAGGAAAACATGACCCACATATATGTGGCTTACAAGAGACCCACCTCAGAACAAAAGACCTACTCAGACTGAAAGTGAAGAGCTGGAGACAAATATTCCAAGCAAACAGACAGGGAAATGGACCCATCATAGGAGCACCTAAATACATAAGGAAAACTTTTGAAATTTTTCTAATGTATACATAAGGAAAATTACATGAGGACTTCAAGAAAGACATTGACAGCAACACACTTGTACTACAGGAATTTAACACCCAACTGTTGAAAATGAATAGATCTTCCAAAAAAATATCAATAAGGATATTGTGGCATTGAACAATGCCCCAAATCAAATGGACTTACTGATATATGTAGAACGGTTCATCTCAAAGAAGCAAAATGCACTTCTTTTCAAGTGCACATGGAACATTTTCAAAGATAGACCACATGATAAGACACAAAACAAGCCTCGACAAATTCAAGAATATTGAAATCATACCAAGCATTTTCTCTGACCACAACAGACTGAAACTAGAAACCAACCCCAAGGGAAAAAACCTATAACACTCAAAATCATGGAGATTAAATAGCATGCTATTAAACAATGAATGGGTCAAAAATGAAATTAGGGGAGAAATCAAAAAGTTTCTGGAAACAAATGAAAATGAACTCACAACAACCCAGAACTTATGGGACACAGCAAAGGCATTCCTCGGTGGGAAATTCATAGCAATACAGCCTACCTAAAAAATATAGGAACATTTCAAACAAACAACTGAACCCTACCTCTACAAGAACTGGAGGAACAACAACAAAGACAGTCCATAGCAAATAGAAGGAAGGAAGCAACCAAGATCACAGCAGAATTAAACAACATAGAGACTAAAGAAATAATTCTAAGAATCAATAAATCCAAAAGCTGATTGTTTGAAAAGATAAATAAATCAACAAGCCTTTAAGTAGGCTCATCAAGAAAAAAAGAGGAAGGATGCAAATAAACACAACCATAAATGAAAGAAGAGAAATTACAGCTGACACCACAGAAATACAAAGGATTGTAAGAAATTACTATGAAGAACTGTATGCCAAGAAACTGGAAAACTTAGGTGAAATGGACAAATTTCTAGAAAAATATAATCTTCCAAAACTCAATGAAGAAGAAGCAGAAAGCCTGAACAGACCAATAACAACTGATGAAATTGAAGCAATAATAATAATAATAATAATAATAACCTGCCAACACACAAAATCCCTGGACCAGATGGTTTCACAGGAGAATTCTACAAAGCATTTAAGGAAGAGCTAACCCCTATCCTTCACAGACTATTCCAAAAAATCCAAAATGATGGAAGGCTCCCAAACTCTTTTTATGAAGCCAGCATCATCCTAATCCCAAAATCAGATAAAGATACAACAAAGGAAGGAAAATACAGGACAATATCACTGATGAACATAGGCACTAAAATCTCCAACAAAGTATTGTCAAACTGTATCCAGCAATACATAAAAAAGGTCACACACCATAACCAAATGGGATTCATTCCAGAGATGCAAGGATGGTAGAACATTCACAAATTGATAAACATAATACATCATATAAACAAAAGAAAAGACAAAAATCACATGATCATATCAATAGATGCAGAAAAAGCTTTTGATAAGCTATGCATCCATTTATGATAAAAAGAGTCAGCAAAATGGGAACAGAGGGAGCATTCCTCAATCTTATTAAGGCCATATATGAGAGACCTACAGCCAACATCATATTCAATGGGCAAAATCTAAAAGCTTTCACACTAAGATCAGGAACAAGACAAGTTTGTCCACTTTCACTGCTTTATTCAACATAGTATTGGAGGTCCTAGCCATAGCAATCAGACAAGAAAAGGAAAAAAAAGGCATCCAAATTGGAAAAGAGGGAACAAAACTGTCATTGTTTGCAGATGACATGATATTGTACATAGAAATCCTATGAACTACACAAAAAAACTCCTCAAGCTAATAAATTAATTTGGCAAAACAGGGGGATACAAAGTCAATATTCAGAAATCAAAGGCATTTTTGTATACCAACAATGAAATATCAGAAACAGAAATCAGGAAAAAAATCCCATTTGATATAGCAACATGAAAAATAAAATACCTCGGAATAAACCTAGCCAAGGAGATAAAAGACTTGTACTCAGATAACTACATAACACTGAAGAAAAAAATTAAGAAAGACACAAATAAATGGAAGCATATACTGTGTTCATGAATTGGAAGAATTAACATGATCAAAATGTCCATACTACCCAAAGCAATTTACAGATTCAATGCAATACCTATTAAAGCGCCAATGGCACATTTCACAGGTATAGAACAAACACTTCAAAAATTTATATGGAACCATAAATGATGCCAAATAGATGCTGCATTTTGAGAAAGAAGAACAAAGTAGCAGGGATCACAATGCCTGATATCAAACTGTATTAAAAGTCCACTGCAATCAAAACAGCCTTGTACTGGCATAAGAACAGACATATGAACCAATAGAATAGAATAGAGAGCCCAGAGATAAACTCAAGTTTCTATAGCCAATTAATATTTGACAAAAGGGGAAGAAGCATAAAATGGAGTAAAAATAGCCTCTTCAACAAATGGTGTTGGGAGAGCAGGACAGCTACATGCAAAAAAATGAAACTCGACCAACAACTTACACCATACACAAAAATAAATTCAAGGTGGATAAAAGACTTAAATATAAGTCATGACACCATAAAAGTTTTAGAGGAGAACATAGGCAGGTAAATCTGATAGTCCTCACAGCAATATTTTCATTCCTGTATCCACTAGAGCAGGGGACATAAAGGAAAGAATACACAAATAAGATCTCATCAAAATAAAAAGCTTCTTCATGGCTGAAGAAAACAGCATTAAAATAGAAAGAGAACCAAACATATGGGAAAACATATTTGCCAATGATACCTCAGACAGAAGTTTGATCTCCAAAGTACATAAACAACTCACATGACCCCGCTCTAGGAAGATAAAAAACTCAATTAAAAAATCGGCAGAGGACTTGAACAGACATTTCTCCAAGGAGGACATATAGGGGGTACAGAGACATATGAAAATATGCTCAGCATCACTAGCCATCAGAGAGATGCAAATTAAAACCACAATAAGACACCACTTCACACCAGTCAGGATGGCCATCATAAACAAAACAACAAACAACATGAGTTGGAGAGGTTGTGGAGAAAAGGAAACCCTAGTGCATTGTTGGTAGGATTGTAGACTTCTGCAACCACTATGGAAAACAGTATGGAATTTCCTCAGAAAACTAAAAATGGAAATGCCTTTTGGCCTGGCAACTCCACTGCTAGGATTATATCCTAAGAACCCTGAAACACCAATCCAAACGAATTTATGCACCCCAATGTTCATAGCAGCACAATTTACAATAGCCAAGTGCTGGAAGCAACATAAGTGCCCATCAGTAAATGAATGGAACAAAAAACTATGGTACATTTACACAATGGAATTCTACACAGAGAAAGAACGAAGGAGTTCCTACCCTTTGCAACTGCATAGGATGGAACTGAAGAACATTATGCTAAATGAAGTAAGCCAGGTGGTGAAAGACAAATACTATATGATCTCACCTTTAATTGGAACCTAATCAAAAAGACAAGCAAGCAAAGAAAATATAATCAGAGACATAGAAATTAAGAACAAATGGACAGTAACCAGAGAGGAGATGGGAAGGGATAATGGGGGTGGGGGAGAGTGAAGAGTTTTCAGAAATGACTATAAAGGACACATGGCCAAAACCAAGGGTGGGTGGAATCAGGGGAAGGAGGCGGTGATGGCTGGAATTTGGGAGAGTGTTGCAGAAGGGAAAGGCAGAAAATTGTACTTGATGAAAAATAAAATTTAAAAGTATTTAAAAAAATAAATACATTCCAGATTCCTAAATAAATATATAAATAAATAAAATGTTCACTTTAAAAACAAACAAACAAACAAAGCCAGATGTATATATATCAGGATAGCTTCTGGCCCAGATGGAAGCGTAGGTGGATACACTTTGCTTCCTCACCCAACTAAAAGGACAACAAATTTAAAAACAAAAAACCATGAGAACTGCCAGAAAATTGAACTGTATGGAACTATAACAACAAAGGAGTTAAAGAAGAAATATGCACCCAGACCAGTAGGAGGGGCAGAGATGGGCAGCCAGGGCAGAAAGGATGTACAGCAAGGCAGCAGCTGCAGACTGGGAGGTCTTATATTTGTGTGAGGATAAACCAGGGCAGGGGAGAACAACTGGGGAGGAAGACAGACCATGCAACCCAGGGTTCGAGCCCTATCACAATAAAGCATTCAAAACCTCTGGCTGTAAAAACCTGTGGGGGGCTGTGGTGGCAGGAGAAATAGCCAGTCTCACAGGAGAATCCATTGGAGAGGCCCTGGAGGTCCTAGAATGCACACAAGCTTACCCACCCAGGAATCATCACCAGGAAAGCACCTGGGAGGGCGCAATTCACTTGTGGGAAGTGGGGTGACTGAAAGTGGGAGGAGAGTGAAGAAGCATCATTGTTTCCTCTCTGACCCCTCCCCCACACACAGAGCCACAATGCATCGAAGTGGGTTGACTTGCCCTGGTGAATACCTAAGGCTCCACCACTTACAATGTAGCAGATGTCTTGAGACAAAGAAATATAGCCCAAATGAAAGGACAGATCAGTAGAGAAGAAGATGGAAGAGGAATGAATGGAAGCTACACTGACCTCCTCCCATGACCAATTTGGAATTACAATTGTGAAGAAACCACCCAGAACAAAAAACTGAGCAATAACCAGAGAGAAGCATATAACTTCAGACATACAGAACCACGTTTGGCACAACTGGTCTGGTAACCAGTGCAGTGGAGACTCAAGAGGGCTGGCTGGGCACCGAGAGGCAGCTGTACCAATGGGATAATTAATTGGCCAGTTGGGTCCCCCTGAAAAAGACTGGGGTCTAAACCCTAAGCTAGGATTCCTAGCCTAGAACACCAGAGCCCAAAAAGTATACAGATAACTACCAGTGAAATAAGCAGAAGGGTGGCTCTCTGCCAGAGAGAGATGGTTGGAGATGCAAGGACTGTTTAAAGGGCCAAGAAATTTTCATTTGCAGCCACTTACCCAGGGTCCAGGCAAAGGCAGGGGCATAGTGGGCTGGAGATGCCTGAAGAAACACTGGTGATGGAAGCCTTGGAGAGAGAACTGAGAGACTAGCCACAGGGATCCTGGTGCTGAGTCATCCTGCAGACAGCAGCAGCCTTTGGGCTCAGACAGAAGACTCCCCTCTGAGTGGCAGTAGCCTGAAGGGAAACAATAGCCCCAACCCCAGGAAGGTTTCTGCCCTGGCCTTTTGGTGCTTAAGCATGACTGCTGAGTCCTAGTGACCAGATGAACAACCAAAGGAGACAGCCAGAGACAGTAGATCACTGACAAAGGTGGGGTAGAGTGGACTCAAGAGACTTGAAGAGAGACTGGAGATGGAGGCTTTGGGGAGAGACCTAAGAAAGTAGCCACTGGGATCTAGTACTGAGTCAACCCCCATATGCAGCAATCATCTTGCTTAGGCAGACCACTCCCCTCCAAGCAGCAGCTACCTGAGAGGATACAATAGCTCCTACCACAGGAGGGACTCAGTCCCACCCTATGATGCTTAAATCGAATTGCTGAGTACAGAAGGACAATATTAACACTTGAAGGAGATAGCCAGGTACAGGAGATTGCTGGAAGTATTGAACAGGCTGGCTAAGGTCAGAAGGGGTCAACATCTGACATCACCAGAGGCAGATCCAGAAAGAAAAAAAATCAGTGGTAAATAAAAGAGGCTACCAATATGAAAACCACTGTGGTCTTCCTCATGATTTGCAATATTTTCTTTCCTGTGTAGTTTTATAAAATTCATTTCTTGTCTAGCAAATTTGTATATAATAAGTCACTAGATTTTAGAAATACTATATATTTCAATTCACATATTTTGCCCTTCCCTTCTCTTAGTCCATCTTACCTTCCTCTTTCCTTGAAGTATTTTCATTTCAAATTTGTTTTTCTCTCTAGCTACAACTTGTTGCCATTCTACACTCTTACTATTTCTCCCCTGTCCAGACACTCAGAACGAATTATCTTGTCAAGGGTCATTTCATATCCTTTTGCCCAGCTGATAAAATACCTGTGTTCTCTCTACACCTGTAACAAACTTTACTAGTTGGTTGTGGATAGGGTAGTTGTTGTTTCATTGTTTTTTTCAAGGTTATCTCTAGAGTTCACTAATTCTCTATTTTGAATAACGAATTTTACTGGACACCTGTCCTACTCTTTTTTTTGTACTCAAACTTCAACTATACCATTTTAAACTGTTTTTTCTTTCTTCTATTTCTCTTTCATCCTACCCTTTTATTTATTTTTATTCCCCTTTTTTCTTTTCTTTTACATCCCAAATTTTAATTTTCCCTCATTTATTCTAGTTTTTATTCCTCATTCTTAGTATTCTTTCTCCTTCTATCATTACAAAACCACTTCCCATTCCTCTAAGCATCTCTTAGGCTTTTCTTTGTTTCTTTTTGCCCTCTTATTCCCATACCACCTGTATAAATTCTAGCAATTTTGAGAAAGAACAAAGTAGGTGGGATCACCATACCTGACATCAAATGATATTACAAGGCTACTGCAATCAAAACAGTTTGAAACTTGCATAAGAACAGATACATAGATCAATGGAACAAAATAGAGAGCTCAGAAATAAACCTAAGTCACTATGGTCAATTAATATTTGACAAAGGGGGAAGAAGCATAAAATGGAGTAAAAATAGTGTCTTCAACAAATGGTGTTAGGAGATCTGGACAGCTACATGCAAAAAAAAAAAAAAATGAAACTCGAGCACCAACTTACACCATACACAAAAATAAATTCAACGTGGGCAAAAGACTTAGTTAAATACAATTCATGATACCATAAAAGCCCTAGAGGATAGCAGAGTCAGGAAAATCTCATATTCCATGCAGCAATATTTTCACCCCTATATCCCTTAGAGCAAAGGATATAAAGGGGAGAATAAAGAAATGGAACTTTATAAAAATAAAAAGTTTCTGCATGGCTAAAGAAAACAGTAGTAAAATGAGAAGGGAACCAACTGTATGGGAAAATATATTTGCCAATGATATCTTGGACAAAGGTTTGTTCTCCAAAATATATAAAGAACTCAAACAACTCCACACCAAAAAGACAAACAATCCAGTTAACAAATGGGCAAAGAACCTGAACAGACACTTCAAGGAGGACCCAGAGACATATTACAGGATGCTCATCATCACTAGCCATTAGAGTGATGCAAATTACAACCACAAAGGGATATCACTTCACATCGGTCAGAATGACCAACTTAAGCAAATCAACAAACAATATGTCCTGGCAGGGTTGTAGAGAACAGGGTACCTTGGTGCACTGTTGTTGGAAATGCAAAGTGGTGCAGCCACTATGGAAAACAGTATGGAATTTCCTCAGAAAACTAAAAATGGAACTTCCTTTTGACCTAGCAATTCCACTGCTGGGATTATACCCTAAGAATCCTGAAACACTAATTCAAAGGAACCTATGCACCCCAATGTTCATAGCAGCACAATTTACAATAGCCAAGTGCTCAAAGCATCCTAGACACCCGTCGGTAAATGAGCAGATCAATAAACTATGGCAAGTTTACACAATGGAGTACTATGCAGTAGAAAGAAAGATGCAGCTCCTACCCTTGGTGACATCATGGATGGAACTGGAAAGTATTATGCTAAGTGAAGTAAGCCAGGTGATGAAAGACAAATACTATATGGTCTCACCTATAAGTGGAACCTAACTAACAAAAGAAACTGGCAAGCAAAATATAGCCAGAAACATTGAAATTGATAACAAACTGACAGTAATCAGTTTGTTAGGAGGGGAGAGGGAGATGACGTGGTAAAGAATGGAAAGGGACATACATGAACATGTATGAGGGACCTATGGACAGAGCATTGAAGGATGGGACTGAGGGTGGGAAGTGGTTGTGTGTATGGTGGGGAAAAGTGGTGGTGGGAAAATGGAGACAACTGTATTTGAACATCAATTAAAAAAAGGAAAAATAAAAAGAAAGAACAAATCAAAACTCAGAAAAAGAACTAAATGTTGAGGAGCTAACCAACCTGTAAGACTCAGAATTCAAAACACTGGTAATCAGGATGCTTAGAGAAATGACTGTGAATGGCTGCAAAATAAAGGAAGAAGTAAAAACTATACAAGGTGAAATAAAGAAAAATATGCAGTGAACCAACAGTGATGGGAAGAAAACCAGGACTCAAATCAACAATTTAGAACAAAAGGAAGAAATAAACATTCAACCGGAACAGAATGAAGAAACTAGAATTTTTAAAAAGTGAGGAGAGGCTTAGGAGCCTCTGGGACAACTTTAAGCATTCCAACATCTGAATCATTAGGGTGCCAGAAGGAGAAGAGGAAGAGCAAGAGTAAGAAACTGAAAACTTATTTGAAAAAAAAATAATGAAGGAAAACTTCCCCCATCTGGTGAAGGAACTAGACATACAAGTCCAGGAAGCTCAGAAAATCCCAAACAAGTTGGATCCAAGGAGGAACACACCAATACACATTATAGTTACATTATTCAAAATAAAGGAGAAAATCTTAAAAGCAGCAAGAGAGAAAGAGAGATAACTACAAAGGAGTTCCCATAAAACTATCAGCTGATTTCTGAAAAGAAACTTAAAGGGCAAGGAGGGGCTGAAAAGGTGTATTCAAAGTGATGAAAAGGAAGGACCTATATCCCAGATTACTCTATCCATCAAGCTCTCATTTAGAATGGCAGGCAGATAAAGTGCTTCCAATATAAAATTGAGTTAAAGGAGTTCATCACCACCAAGCCATTATTATATGAAATGTTAAAGGGACTTAACTAAGAAAAAGAATATAAAAATGTGAATAGTAAAATGACAACACCTAAGGAAAAAAACAAAAACAAAAATGAACTAAGCAATCAACTAGAACAGAACAAATTCACAGAAATAGAGATCACATGGAGAGTTAGTGAAGAGGGTAAGGGGAGGCAGGGGGAAATGTAAAGGGAATAAGCATAAATGGTAGGTAGAAAATAGACAGGGGGAGGTTAAGAATAGTATGGGAAATGGAGAAGCCAAATATCTTGTATGTATGACCCATGGACATGAACTAAGTTGGGGAAAGGATGGTGGGAGAGGGGTGCAGGGCAGAGAGAAATAAAGGGGAGAAAAAAATGGGACAACTGTAGTAGCATAATCAATAAAATATATTCAAAAAAGAAAAAAATAGATTGGAAGTGCAGACAAAGTGCAGATAAGGTCAAATCAAAGGAATTCATCACATCAAGCCCTTATATGAAATGTTAAAGGGACTTATCTATGAAAAAGAAGAATATCAAGACTGTGAACAGTAAAACAACAAACTTTCAACTATCACCAACTGAGCCTAAACAACAAACTAAGAAAACAACTAGAACAGGAACAGAATCATAGAAATGGAGACCACATGGAGGGTTATAAGTGGGGAGTGGGAGGAGGATTGAGGGGGGGAAAAGGTATAGAGAATAAGAAGTATACCTAGTAGGTACAAAATAGACAGGGGGAGGTTAAGAACAGTGTAGGAAATTGAGAAGCCAAACAAGTTATATGTACAATCCATGGACATGAACTAAGGGGTTGGAGGTGGGGTGCTGGGGTGGGGGTTGCACAGAGGAGGGGCTTAAAAGGGAGAAATAAATTGGGACAACTGTAATAGCATAATGAATCAAATATACTTGAAAAACCAGGTGTATAGATCAATGGAACAGAACAGAGAGCTCAGAAATAAACCCACTCCTATATGGTCAATTAATATAGAACAAAAAAGGTAAGAACATATTGTGGGGTAAAGACATTCTATTCAATATATGGTGCTGAAAAAAATTGGACAGGAACATGCAAAAAATGAAATTAGACCACGTTCTTGCACCATGTACAAGAATAAATTCAAATTTGATTAAAGACTTAAATGTAAGCCTCAAAACCATAAAAAATTTTGAAGAAAACATAGGCAGCAAAATCTAGGACATTTTTCTTAGCAATATTTTTTCTGATACATTTTTTCAAGCAATGGAAACAAAAGAAAAAAATAGATAAATGGGACTTTATCAGAATAAAAAGTTTTTGCACAGCTACAGAAACCATCAACAAAGTGAAAAGAGACCCTGCTGAAGGAGAGAAGATATTTGCCAATCACATGTCTGATAAAGGGTTAATATCCAACATTTAAAAAGCACTCATACAACTCAACACCAATAAACAAAACATTACAATTATAAAATAAGCAAAGGAGTTGAACAGACACTTTTCCAGAGAGGACATATGATGGCTAATAGACATATGAAAAGATGTTCAAAATCATTAATCAACAGAGACTAATCAACACTAATCAAAACCACAATGAGGTATCACCTCACAACTGTCAGAATGGCTCTCATCAATAAACCAACAAACAACAAGTTTATTGGCGAGGAAGTGGAGAAAAAGGAACCCTCATGCACTCTTGGTGGGAATGCAGATTAGTGCAACCACTATAGAAAATAATATGGAGTTTTCTGAAAAAAATTAAAGATTAAACTGCCTTACAACCTAGCAATTCCTCTCTGGGTATATATTCAAAGAAACCCAAAACACTAATGTAAAAGATTTTTATACACTCTTATGTTGTCTATGTTCATTGCAACATCATTTACAATAGCCAAGATATTAAGCAACCCAAGTGTCTCTCAATAGTGGACTAGATAAAAGCAGTGGTACACATATATAATGCAAAATTACCAACCATAAAAAGAGTGAAATCTTATCATTTGCGACAGTATGGATGGATTTAGTGGGTACAATGCTAAGTGATATAAGGCAGACAGAGGAAGACAAATACCATATGGTTTCACTTATGTGTGGGGTCTAAAGAACAAAATAAAGGAATAAACAAAATGGAAACAGACTCATAGATATAGAGAAGAGAGTGATGGTTGCCGGAAGCAAGGAGATGTGAGGTTGGAGGACTGGGTGAAAAAGGTGAAGGGATTGAGAAGTACATATTGGTAGTTCCAAAATAGTCATAGGGTATGTAAAATACAGCATGGAAAGTATAGTCAATAATATTTTAATAACTGTGTATGTTTCCAGTTGGGAACTGGAAGTATCAGGAGAAACACTTTGTGATTTTCTAACCACTATACTGTACTCCTGAAACTAATACAAAATAATGTTGAATATAAACTGTAATTGAGAAATAAAAAAACTAAACAAATTATATATTAAACTTTTAATATTTAAAATAAAAATTGAATAATAAAATAATCTCATAGCTAAACAAACCTATGCACCTTTGATGATCTCTTAGATTCTGCTAGTGATAATATGTCGCATAATTTTTTTTCAGTGTTCTTCACCAATAAGGTAATTCCTGATTTTTCCATGAATGAGGAGAGGAGGACACACACATAAGTGTTTACAAGTAGCTATATTTTTTTGTGTGCACTCATTCATCATCTTTTTTCACTTACTCCCAACTTTATTCCCTATCTAGAAACCACCATTGCAGTTTTAATAGTTTCTGTAAGAAACAAATGGTTAAATTTATTATAATTTTTCTTCATGGTTTTTTTCTTCCATTTTCTTCATTAAATGTTTTATTTTATTTTGGAATATCCCCAATTCCCAGAGTTAATATTCCATTTAGAGAAAACACCCCAATATCCCTATGTAAAAGATTAATGTTTTTATTTTTTCTTAGCATTTGCCACTTTCATTAGCAAAAATGAGAGAAAATTCACTGAAATTTCATCTGAAAACTAAAATCATATTTTGTACACAATTTCTCATTAGGGATAGCTCAGCATTCCCATAAGCCTTCTCTTCTCCAGGTGGAGTTAAAGTGCTAGGTCTTACTGAAGGGTAGAAATCTAAATCTTTTCTTGTCTGACTGATTTTTTTGCCATAAAAGTACCTTATGATGTTTTAACAAACACAAATTCTTTCATCCTTGGTGTTTCAACCAATCTTGGTGTTTTAATCTTTTAATGGGTTTCAAAAAGTGCCTTGAGATATCTACTGACAAATGACACTACTACCTAAAAAGCGAGACTTAATTTTTTTGTTATTGCTGTTGTTACTTTTTTAAAGCATCCCAGGAGAAACTCATAAGGAAAATCTCATAGGAAACTCTCTGGTCTTTTAAATAATTTTCATTTTTACTGCCAAGATTTAATAATACTGTTCTCACTAACCACAACACAAAGTAGGAAAGATCCTGTCCATAACAATGGAATCACCTTCTATTTGCATTCAGTAAAGTTTTTAGAACTCTGTGCCAAATTCCCATGAAAAAAAAAATTACATAGCAAGTTCTCAATCAAGTATGGCCACTAATAAACCCATTCATCTTAGTGAACCTCTCATTTTCCAATCTTACAATCATGTTCATTGGGTCTGAAGAAGTGGAAAGCAGTTTTATTTGTAAAGGCTACTCCTAAGCAAAATCAGTCTAAGGCAGTAGTTTTCATCTCATGGTACAGATAAACTAATTACTAAAATTCTGCAGCACTTCAAATATACCATTTTGCTGATATGACAAAAATAGGTATAATTTTGATTGCTTTATAAAGAAATAATCATAGTAATTGCCTACTCTTTTGCTCCAAAGTGACTTTTTAAAAAGTCAGGTGCCTATATTTTTTATAAGGAATTTCTTGGTACCAAGAATTAACCAATCAGATGCAACCTTATGCAATGTGACCAGAAAGATGCAACCCTATTATATGGCCTATATATTTATGGTTCAAGATAGGGCATTCACAGTGGATGGCTATTGTTGTGTTGGCTGTTGTCATTTTTATTTGACAATTTAAGGGAAAAGAGATCAGTGCCCCTAACTAAATAGTCAGGTATTGCATGTTTTAAAAGTTCTTGCAGCACACTGGTTGAAAATTGATGATCTAAGGGAAAGCATTTCTACTGTATGTCTACTTGTACATGCAGCTGTGTATGTATGTATGTATGTATGTATGTATCTGTCTATCATCTATCCATCTGCATGTATCTATCATCTTCTCAATCTGCTATAAACTCCAGGAGCACAGAGACTGTGTTTACTCATCTCTATGTGTCCCATAGCACTTACACAGGGAATCAGATAATTTTTGAATAACTGAATTATGTGATATAATTTTCCACAATGTCTAAAGATTGAAGTCCAAGGTGCAGAGATAGCTAGTGGATTTCTCAACCCAATTATCATCATTTCTGTCAGATAAATTGAAACAGATATATCCCCATGATATTATAGCAGTAACTACAAACTCCCATTTATATGGGTGCTACAATTTTTTAAGAAGCATAACAGACTTTTTCATTTGAACTTAATTTGGTGTGAGCATCATCCTGCTTATTTCACAGATGAGGAATCTGTGGCTCAGAAAGGTGAAGCAGCTGGTTTTAGAGTACACAGCTAGTGAGTACTCAAGTCAGGTTAGATGCAGATTCCATGTTCTTGTCAACATGATGCATTAAATAACCTAAAGGAAAAATAAATCAGTTTCTTGTATGGTCCTAAGTGGTATGTATTAGCTTTGTGTGTGTGTGTATGATGAATTACTGTCAAGGGGAAGCAAAAATTGAGTTATTTATATGTTCTATACCAAACAACCATAATTATCTAAAAAATGATAAATGAAATAAAAATGGGCTATAAGCTATTTCTATTTTCCACCTCACCTATATGAATGGATGCACCAATAAATTCCTTTGTGATTATATTTTCACAAATAATGTACTTGTTAATGACCATGTACAGTTTCTCAAGCCTGACAAGTTTTTCTAAATCACCAAACTACTCTGTAAGCATATACATTAATGTGGAATCTGTGGCTTTGCAATAATTCTTCACTCACGAGTATCTCTCTGACAACACTGTAGGACCTGATACATTGCAGCCTTTCTACCTTCTATCCCATTTCCTTCTGTTGCCAGTTCTCTAGAATTGCAGTAACTAAAACTAGACTGAGAGAGGTTTGTACCTGAGAAGTATCTGGTGAGCCTGGCTTCCTGAAATCTGGACTGCATAGCTGTATAAAAGTCACTAATTCCAAATTTCTACTAGGACAAAATAAACAATCTCTGAAGAGAGGATTTGTTCTCTTAGCCTTCGAGACATAAGTTGCTACCAAAAAATTAGACTTGTGGCTACCAAAAAAGAGAAGACAACAGACAAATAAATAAAACTTAATCCAAGAGAAAAGAAAGAAGGGAGGGGAGGGGGGGGGAGGGGGGGGGGGGGGGGGGGAGGGGAGGGGAGGGGAGGGGAAGCTAATTCTAGCCACTCTCCAACCCTTCATAGTAGTGAAACCAGACAGCTTTTGGGAGTTTTGACCGTGATATCATGATGTCTATTACTATGACTAGGTTCTTCGTTGAATTTACTGCTTTTTCAATGATGTCCCTTATATTTTGACACCAGTAGGCTAAATTAAATAACTAGTTGACTGAATTTTTAACTGAGACTAAACTTGATGTTTAAAAGTCTAGGTAAAAAAGGCAAAGGGAGAATGGATTCGGTGAAGATTTTTCTGGAATGATGTGTTGCCACCCTTCAAGGCCTGACAGGTTCATGATATTCATGCAGACAGAAAAATATTCATGGAGCCATTGGGATGTCTGGCATGCCTTTATTCATGGGTGGGCAAGCCATGCATGCTATAAGCTGTGTATCTATCTGCATGTCTCATATTGTGGCCCCTGCTCCCCAGCATGGCACCCATTGTGGCACCTGTCACCTTGAGTGTCTCCCATCATCATTGCCCACAGCAGGGAGTACTAGATGGGAACAAAGCTGGCAAGATGCCAGAAATTATATAACAGCATGATTCTGTGCATGCGAGCCCACTTCATGTTATAGGAACCATTTATCACACCCAGTCTCAAGGCTATGAGAACACTAGCTATCAGGACCCTCCAAGCCCATTGGAACACTGCTTCCCTTAGCTACCCAGACACCTGGGTGAGGAAGCCAGACTGCCTTCATTTACCCTAAAAATGACCTGGCTTGTCTTGGTTCAAGCAAAAGGACAGAGCCTTTCTTTAGCCTCTTCTTTCATAAAATAACACTCTTTTTCCTTCCTCCATATGATCTACACTCTCTGCTCTAGAGAGTAAATCTCTGTAAAGACTTCCTCTGACTGAACTGCCCCTGATGCGCTACTGCCCCTAGAAAAAAAGTCAAACTCCTTCACAGAGTATTTCAGGCTCCTCACTACTCAGGCTCAACCTACCTTCTAGCCTTATTCTTCCCTTCCTACATTCATATTCCAAAGAGACAATTAATTCTTCTCCACAAAGGCATTCCCCAACCCACACATACTATGTATCTGTGTGCTTTTGCAATGTTGTTCATTCTGTCTGAAAATACCTTCTTTTTAATCTCTATTTCTAGATCCTACCTTTTCTTCAAGATCCAGCTGGAGTAATTCTCAATGAATTAAGCCTTCCCTGATTCTCAGTCTGACACTAACCCACCTACCCACGTGTAAGCTGGAAGTTCTGTCTCTCCTCCGGAATCTGTTATGTATGTACATGTTTTATCTTTCTGGGCTGGATCTCTGTTTGCACCACCCAGCCTCCACCCAGATGCATTGTCTGCTTTCCTATACCCTGTTCCACGCTCATGGATGCTGATCCTTAAAGGCTTTGTCAATTCCCTTACATGTCAGTTTCCATTAGGTTTCAGCCCATGGGAGGCACCAACAAACAGATTAAGGTTGGGGATGATGGTCCTTCTCTCTCCCTCACTATTTTAGTACTGCATCTCTTCATGAGCTGCCTCCCTCCTAGATTACAACCTCTGGGAAATGGCCCTTCTTCCATTCCTCAGCTCTCATCAGGCTCCAGTTACACTCTTTTCTCCCACTGCTCTTTTAGCCACAGAGCTAGTAGTAGCTTACAATTGTTGCCACTATCTGGCTGCCTCAGTAGCCATTGTTTATTCCTGTAACATACTCATATCTACATATGTTGTCCTTTCTTAAAGTCTGTTCATATGTACCATCTAGAGTGACTTTTTTTTCTACTGAGACACTGACTAATAAAGTTACCAGATATTTATCTTGAAGGTATTGTTTACACAGCACAGGGAAAGGCTAGGGAGTGAGGCATTTTTCAGCTGAAATCCAGTTCTGTCTCTCACTTGCTATGGCACATTGGACACTTGCCCTTTGCTCCAGCTTCATGATATGTAAAATGTTTGCTTTGAGCTTCAAATGAGATCATACATGGGAAAGCACTTTGTATGTCTTTGTTCAAAATTCAGTGTTACTCTAATGCATCTTTTAATCTTCTCCAATTTAGTAAATGCTTAATAAATAAACTCTTTCATACAGATTTGTTGGATGAATGAATGAAGCAGATTGTCCTCCATTTTCTCAGAGTCAGCCATCCAGATGTGTAGGAAGCAGAGGAACCATGTATGTGGGATTCAGAGTTATAGAAGGCCAACTTGCAACACATACAGTCTTAGGGGCTCAAATATGGGACTTTCTAACTAAGATCTATTTTGTTCAAAAATTCCTCAGTAATACTAATTTTAACCTATTTGTTCCAGTGGTTACCAAGAAGTGTTGCAGAGTTACATTTTGAACTCAAAATAGTGGAGGAAGTGATAGGAAGGAAGAGGTGTCTGAATACTGACTTAGGACTTGGGATGAAGTAACATGGCTGTGGAGAAGACTTAGCCTTCACCCAAACCTTGAAAATTATGGATTCACTGGGGATACTCTGTTGCTTCCCATGGACACCTCTCAGTTACCTTATCCCAGTTTTTGAATCATTAACTTTTCTAGCTGCTTTTATATGAAGAAATTACATGCAACTTTCTCCATGAGTATACAGATAAAACTTTGGAAAATTGGTACTAGTCCCACATTGTGTTTTAAATGGAAATTTGAGAACCACTGTGAACATGTGAGCATATCAGTTGATTGTAGAAAATTTCTATCAGAATGTGGTGTGTAGTGAATTGAATGTTAGCCCCCAAGGTAATACGTTCATACCTTAATACCCAGACACTATGCATGTTACCTTATTTGGAAAAGTGATATTTGCAGATATAATTATGTTTAGGATCTTGAGATGAGTTCATCCTGGATTACCTGTTTGGGTCCTGAATTCAATTACATTGTCCTTATCAAAGACAGAAGGCAAGGACAAACACATGAAGAGCAAGAGGCACATAAAGAAAGGCTGGAAGACAAAGGATGCTAACAGTTACCAAAAGCTGGAAGAAGCAGGAAGGATTCTCTCCAGGGAAGTCAGAGGAAGGGAGGCCCTGCTGCTGATGCTTTGATTTTGGGCCTGTGTTCTCTACAACTGTGAGACAATATTTTGGTTGTTTTGAGCCACCAGGCTTGTGGTGACTGTAGGAAACTAATAAACAGGGTAAACTATACTCATATTTGCAAAAATTCCAGAAGAAAATTCACCAAAGATCAGTGTCTTAAGTGGGGCCTCGTGTATTGGAACAATTTAGACCCTGAAAAGTAACAATGTGACTTCCTCAAGACCTCCAGAAACTCAAGGGTTATTGACTCCCTCAAACGTGAAAGAGATGTTGATCCAATTCTCTCAGAGCAGAATATTATTTTAAAAATATTTTATTGTTGTTCAAGTACAGCTTTTTCCATTTTACTGCCACCACTTTCCCCAGGCCCACCCACCCCCACCCTCAAATCCTACCTGCCTTTGGCTTTGTCTGGGGGTCCTTTATACATGTTTCAGAGCAGAATATTAAAGTATGTGCAGGAAACAGAGAGTACACCAAACCACACTGCCAGGGGTGTTTAGAGAAATTACAATTCTGTTATTTGGCAAAGGTAGCTTTACAACCATCCATTTGAACATGGTTAGTTATAAAATAAATAGGTTTCTGACCTAAACAGCCCCACTAAAAGACCTGAAATGCTGAGGAATGCCTGAGGTAAGGGGTCAAAATAAAGTAGTCCTTAAGGCATCTATAGAGGAAAACCTCAGCAAACTCAGGGAAGCTCTGTTCAAGGACAGGAACTGTTAAAATAGTGCCTAGTAAGGGCTGGAGCCAAGTGGACTTGGCAATTTATCATTCATGTGAAAAAAAATCTTAAACCGATTTCATGTGAATGCCTTTATGAAGGTGCTTAATGGTTTGGAATCACTGCCATTTCTGTGCACTGTTTCTTACTTCCAATGGAAAGCTAGGAAACTGTCCATCATTTACACCTCCTCACTCTCCCTCTCACAATCCAAAGATAATGCCCAAGAGAATTTATCCCATTTCCCCCTGCAATAATTTATCAAATATTTCTTTGATTGCATAGCAATGATCTCTGACAAATCATCTGCATCAATCCTACCCTCTTCTATTAAGACTTCTTAATGAGTCTTACCAACTCATGAAGAGAAGACTTTACCCTCTTTCTTCCTTTACTTCTCTTCAAAATTCCTAGCCTTCTGAATTCATAATCACATTATTTTTGCTATATTCTTACTATTAAGCACACTGAACAAAAATGACAACTTCTAAGTTGTATTCAGAGTGAGGTCAGTAAATATGACTCCCACTTGTAGGAGACTGGATCAGGTGAGGTCCCAGAGACCAAGACTGGTTTTAAATATGTATAGTGGTCTCTCAGAAGTGGATTCAAGTGAAAGTTAGTGTGGAACTCTGCCTAAGAGGAGAATGGAGAATTGACAAGCAATTTTAGGCATTTGATCTGAAAGCTGAAAGCAGAGCAAAGGTTCATGGGCCAAGTGAGGGACAGGGAAGGCTAGGAGCTTGAAGCAAGCTGGGAATGAAGCATATAGGATTTATTTTTATCTGGTGCTAGGAATGTGGTAATAATGGTAGGTTAGCTTAACTTAAATGAGCAAAGTAATGGCAAACAGAAGCAGATTTAGGCTGTATTCTATCTTTTCCACGTCTGAGCCTCACCCAATGTGAAATGAGGCTCCTTTTTTAACTCACTAGAGCACTTGTTATAACAAAGATTGATTAAATAACATTAATTGACTTTTAAACAATAAATAATTCCTTGTCTGGACTCTAATATAATTAAGTTCATTTTAGTTCTTTGATAATTTATAAGCTGTATGATAAAATTCAGTTAAGGACAGAAGATTTGTTTCCAGGTTCATCAGATCTACCTATATTTCATCTTTACTTTCTGTGCCCATCTTTGTGCCTATTGCTTGTTACTATCAAAAAGTACCCTTTAAAATTTCTTTTCATTTCATCTTTTATATTGATCCCCTTTGAATTATTACATGTCTCAGTAATGCTCAGTGAATTTTAGCTGATTTTTAAAAAGAACAAAATCTCAGACTTCTAGACAACATGCTTTACTATTGATATTGTTGTCTTTGCCATATATTCTGACCATAAATTTGTGAGCACCTTTGAGACGTGATCACCGCTGACATATCTGAGAACTAAAAAAATCAAGGGCCATCTCATCTACCTAGCTTAATTCCCACAAGTTTTCCTGAGACACTAGGCATGCCTACATCCAGATGGGGACATATAATCTGAACTGCTGGTGAGGCCAGGAATTAATAGATCAAGCAGCAAACAGGAGGCAGCTAAACTAAATGATGCATGACATATAGTAGAGAGAAGGCCACAGCTGGAGTGTTATGAAGTGCTGTACTTTTACTGTTAGAAGCTATTGTGCAGGTGGCAGCTAATAACACAGAGCCAGAGCTGGATCAGATTTACTTCTACACCCTGAATTGTACCATAAGCACAAACAAAAGACAAAAACAAAACCTCATTGCAGGGTGTGGGTGGGTAGGTAACATTTTGAGTCACAGAACTACATTAGCAAAAGAAATTTAATGAAAAAGAAACATTCTGGAGTTTAGTTCTACTTGGGAGTATTTCACAAAGAGTTGCCTATAGCAAAAAGCTCCCAGACATTTCTCCAGGTTTTGTATTCCAGGGGTTCCAATGTCCTTCATTTGAGTTAGGTCCCAGGTCTCAAAAAATATGCTTAATAAGCAGACTCATCACTTGGGAGGAGAAGGCCTCTTAACACCTATTAAAATATTGGTAGAGATAGTGGCACCTCTGTCTATAGTGCAGACCATGTAGTATTCCAACATGCTTTTTTTAAAAAAAAAAGCAATAAGCTTCATTGAATGCCTGCTATGCGCCAGGCCCTGAGCTATGCATTGGGGGTATAACTATGATTAAGACATGGTCTCCACTTTTAGGAGTTTTCAGTCTGAAGCAGGAGACAAACAGAACAGGATAGTATGAGGAAATTTACCTATCTGCAAAGGAGGTATAGCATGGAGAGTAAGAAAGTAGACACCGAAGTTATATTCCAGGGTTTTCATCCTGGCTGTTACTTCTTAAGTAAGGAGAATTAATTAACTTCTGAGGATCTCTGTTTCGTCATCTGCAAAGTGAGTATAGTAATAATATCATATAAGCTGATGGAGACAATGAATGAGTTAATATATGTAAAGTATACAGAACATGGCCTGGCACATAGTGAGCATGTGTTAGTCTGATTAGACAAATGGGTGTTATATAAATACATAGATGGAGCAGAGCATTTGTTATGTGGGAGTCACAGAGAGCTTCCTCCCAGAAACTGACATCTCAGTTGAGAGCCAAGGGGAGTAGGGGTTGCTGAGTGGGTTGGCGGGGTATTTGAAACCTGGGAAAAGAGGGGGACAACATGTGCGTAGACTGAAGCAGGAGTGATATTGGCACACATCCCCTCAAATAATTTAATGTTCTCGTGTTGTCTGATTCATTTGGCAAGAAAAACAAGTTCACAAGTTTGTTGCCTTCACCAGAAGACATATTATTGTTTCTCCAACACTTTTTCTGTGAAATAATTCCTTATAAATTTGGTTAGCTGCTTTCTTTGCTGTGTTTCTATATTCCTTAATGATACTAGTCACATGATGCTGTAATTTGTTTACTTGTTTGTCTCCCCAACAAGGCTGTCAGATCCAACATAGCTAGAACTGTTTGTTTCTCTTTGTTTGTTTTTTATATACATCCTGGGATTCCCAATATCTAGACTAAGACCCAGTCTATAACAGGTACTCAGGGAAAATGTATTGGACAAATAATATAGTTTTGTGACAGAAGATGGGCTCACTTTGAGATTCCACTTTTTCTATTCTTATAGTCCTTCACCAGAAACCAATTGTAATTTATCCATTTCCAAATGTTCTAGTTCTATGTTTTTCATATAAGACATTTAATCTGTCCATTATTCCAGATGAAAAAGTATGGGCGTGATATTTCCCTCCTAAATTAATTATTACCTGTTAACATTATGAAAAAATAATTAACAAAATATATTTAATATCAACAAGTCTCAAAATGCTACAAAGTTTGGCATTCATCAAGAAACTTTCATTGTGTAGCAACAATGCAAAAATATACCTCTCCTTGAAGTCTCTCTCTAACTTTGACATCAAATTTGGAATCCTTCCCTCAGTATTCCTTAGGTTGTCTCAGTTAATGCCCACTAATGCATTTTCCAAGGGCCTGTGGAAGAAGTTCATGTACAACTCACTCATGGGCATTCTTTTTTGTACTTTTTCTTCCCTCCCTCTTCTTGAAGTTGGGAGTTTCAGCATGCATAGCACTGCTAGCCAACAAACACTTCTCTTCTCACTCAGAACTACCCAGTACCTTTAAACAGTTCTCGGAGACACCATCTGATGTCCAGGGACATCCCCAATGTATAATTTCAAAGTCCCTTCACATACCCTAAATACCAGATTTTGTGAAATGGGACTTACCGCACTGCAACCAGGATGGGGAAGGACCCTCTACAATCTTTGAATGGGAAGGTTGGAGTCAGGGAAGTTTGGCTGTCATTGCACATGTGCAGGAAGCCTCAGACCTGTGAAGGCATGGTCCTGAAGAATGCTTTGACCTCCATGGAGTATACAACAATTATTGATTCATTAATTGAGTGTACAGTCTGTCAGGCACTGAGGATATAAAATATGCAAGAGAGACAGAGTTTCTTCATGGGGTTTACATCATCATGGCTAGAGATAGACACTAAGCATGTATGGAGATAAACAAGATAATTGTAGATAATCACAACTGCTCTGAGGTCCTAATTCAGGGAAATAACATAGAGAGTGATGAGACTAGGAAGGCACTATAGCTGGGGTGGTTAGGGAAGGGCTGTCTGTGGAGGCAACTTCTCAGTTCAGATGGAATATTGAGAAGGATCCAGCCATATGAAGACCTGGGCAGGAAAAGAACATTCCAGGCAGAAGTTAGTGAGAGAATAGGAACCATCTCTATGGTTTCCTACTCTAGCAAGATTCACCAGTCACACCACAAAAAAAAAAAAAAGAAAGAAAAGAAGAAAAGAAAAGAAAAGAAAAGAAAAGAAGGGAAGGGAAGGGAAGGGAAGGGAAGGGAAGGGAAGGGAAGGGAAGGGAAGGGAAGGGAAGGGAAGGGAAGGGAAGGGAAGGGAAGGACCATTTCCAGATTCCTAGGGCCTCTGTGGGACAGTTCAGATGAGCGCATGCACATTGCATTGTAATGCCTCTTCTTTTAATGGAGGTGTTAGAGAAATGGTCTGAGACAGGAATGGCTGCTTTGTTGGGGAGCAGAAAAGAAAGCTTTTGTGGCTGGAACATAGCAAACAAGAGGGAGAGCAGTTTGGTTTGATTGTTATTGTTAGGGTATAACAACATTATAACAATAGCTAACGTTACTAATGCTGATTTCTTTCCATGTGTTATCTTATTTGGCACAACAGCTATATAAAGTAACTGTTACCAGGTCCTTTTGTAAGGTGGAGAAAATGAAGCTTAACAGAGTTAAGTAAATGGCCCACACAACTACCAAGTGGTGGACACTCTTAAGCATTATGTTGTATTCTGCTGTGAGAGAGACTGAATATGGGACCCAAAGCTCCATTTCTTAACATCTGAAGCCTGGATGCACAAGTGAAAATCATGAGGGATCTTGTTTTTATTTTTCCTATGGTTGTTTTTAGAAGAGGACAAATGAGCAAGCTCTGATATTTCCAGAGTGTCTTTTCCTTGCCAGTGGAGGGAAGGTAATGGTCTCCAGAGAGCTATAGTAACAAAGTAAGCAGTGGAGTTTAGGTGCCAGAAATGATAAGACCATGCAGAAGCTATTGAAAGAGTCACAGGAATAGTGAGAGTTCTGACTTGTCCTTTTCATTCCAAGCTTCATTTATAATTATATAAATTAACTCATTTATTTTTTATAGTTACTCTATGGTATGGGATGATTATTGAACCCATTTTGTGGTTGAGGACTCAGAGGCCCGGGGGGGATGACATACTTTGCTCAGAGTCTCACAGCTGATTAGTCACTACATTAAATGACTTCTTAATATTACTTCCTCTTTGCTCTACCACCAAAATACTTGAAATTGTGCCTTTTTCAGAATAGCCTGAGTGTATGCCACACTACCAAAATCCTCACTTTAATACATCTGTTGTTATAAATTGGCTTCTTCTGTATTTAAAAAAGTTTATACTAAAAAAAAATACACACTTTATCCAAAAATTCAAATAATGAAGAGGTGTTAAAAAGGAATACACCATGGTCTGATTTTTAAAGGATTCTAATTTTACAGGTGATTGATTTAATCATTTTTTATTTTATGTCTTGTTATTTATTCCCAGTGGTACTCTGATGACCTAATTCCAGTTAGCTGCTCCTTTCCACCCAGCCTCCATCACTATTTCCACTCCTTTTTACTGACTGACTGCTTGCTGCAGACCACCCAACTCCCTGCTGATGCAGTGGCTAGACATGGACTCGTTCTCATCCTTACCTTGAAGGTTCCTGAAAACTGAGGACTACATGGGTGTTCCATACACTGTGTGTATGTTTTCTCACCACATAAAAAAACAAACTGAGTGGCACTTATGATAAGACTTTATCCAAGGAGCATCAGATATATCTAAGCAGGGGCATTTGCTCAAGATTGAATTAGCTGGAAAGTTTTGATATTGTAGAACTGGGAGACATTTCATAGATAATCTAAGCCAAACCATTGTTTTACAGATGAGAAAACAGAGGCTCAAAGAAACAAAGAGGAAGAAAAACATACTTTGGTGTTAGAGAGATAAAACTTTGAATCTTGGCTCTGCATGCAACTAGCTGGCTGTTCAACCTTGTCAATTACCAAAATTTAGAGGAATATTACACTTTAATCCACTGCCACTGCCATCACTGTTTCCAATCTAAACCACCATAATACCTTGCCTGGTTTCTGAATAGCCTCCTGACTTTTGCTACTTATAATTTGTTTTTCATTGAGCACCCAAAGTAGACTTTCATAAAACATAAATCAGATCATGTCACACTTAAAGTCCTCCAAAGACTTTTCATTACTTTCAGAACAAAATCCTACAAAGTCTCACATGAGCTAACCCTGCCTCTCCTTGCTTCACATCTCTTCTTGGCTTCCTTCCAGCCATACGGACATTGATTTTCTTCCAGGAACATACAAGCTTGCTCTGGAGTGGGGACTTTTGCATTGGCTGTTCCTGTGTCTGCAGTGACGTCTGTCTGGTTCTTTCCTGGATAGCCCCATCTAATTCTTCAGGTCTCAAAAAACCCTTACTCATGGTCACTCTATATGGCAAGGCCCACAAGTTGGCTTTTACATATCACTTAACTCTTTAAACTTTTCTTCATAGCATTTATCATCTTCTGTAATTATCTTGCTTTTAAAAGAAAATGTGTTTAGTTGAAATTGTCTGTATCTCTTCTCAAACTACCAGATCCTGTGGAGAGAATCCTCAGTTTACCAGAATAGCATCTGACACACAGGATCACTTCTTAAATGATAGGTATTTTTATTTGTAACAATCAGGGGACACCTAATCATTTGAAGTGAAATCATGGAAGATAGCTACTTGTTCTCATGGGAGCTCATTTGGACTAGCAGTCAATTTTAGGCTTTTTAAAAACTCTCCCTGAGACTGGCAGGTCAGGACAGCAGTGGAGAAGAGCAAAGTTGGATGGGGGCCAGAAGATGGAAGAAACTGGGCTTCATGAAGTCTGGTGAGCATAGCCAGGGCCAAGGGCAGCCAGTATTAGCAATGGTAAGTGCTGCCAGAGTCTGTAGTCTGAAGTTTGCTTAAATCCCACCCCCAAAGTTAGAGATACAGAGAACACTCCAGGACAAGGAGTGCTCTTTTTTACTATCTGGGGCCTTTCAGTTATCAGGGGTTTGGCTAGAAGTAGGCCCAAGCACCCGCTTCAGTCCATGTTAAACCCTGACAGTCCATCACAAAACCATCCACATGGTGTTTCAGGAAAGTAAGAATTCAAAGGAATATATCCCAAAATGTCATGTTCACAGGATCCAAGAACTTTTGAATTCTGCTCTTTCCACTGCAGCCTCTAACCTCTAGTACTTTGATGACTTAATTGTAGTCTTTGCCCAAGCTTGAACTTTTCTCCTTAGATCAAGTCTGAAAAGGTAGTAAAATCAGGGAAGGACTGTTTGGTCCAGGACAAATGCCAGCATTGCCAGGGTCAGGAGGTAGGCAGTGGGGAGTTGCCCTATTAGCAAGAGGGCACCTTATTCTACACCTTTAGGTTTTACACTGACACTCAAGTGTTGGACACTTCTCCCTGCCCTACCCTCCCTGTTCATATACATACATACATACATACATACATATATATATATGTGTGTGTGTGTGTGTGTAAGGTGTACAATATAACAATTTGATATATGTATATAATGAGTTATGTCCAGAAAGCATCCAGCCATGTATATGGAAAATAGAGAAATTTTTCAAGAAGATACAAGATACAAGAAATATTATATGTAAGACAACAATGCCTCAGTCCCCTTCAAAGTTGGCACTTTGGGCCCTCACACAGTTCTCCCAATTGCAATCAGCTGCCTCATGGTATTTTCCTGAATCTCATCAACAGTCTGAAATCTCTTCCCTAAAAGGTAATTTTAGTTTGGGGAAAAATCAGAAGTTGCAGGACAACACATTTGGGCTATATAGGGGATGAGTCACTTGGGTGATTTGATGTTTTGCCAAAAAAACTTGCACAAGACAAGATGCATGAGTGGTTGGTTGCATTGTGATGAAGCTGCCAATCACCAGTTGCCCATAGCTGGGGTCATTTTTGTCATACTATCTTTCTCAACCAATAAGAACATTGAGGTAATACTCATCAATTGTTACGCCTGGAGGGGCTTACTCATGACAGACAATACCTTCGTTATCAAGAAGCATAGTTAACACGGTCCTGATCTTGCTGCAACTTTGCCACACCTTCTGGTGTGGAGAACCAGGTGACTTCCATTGGGACCTGGGCCTTTGTTTCCAGATCATAGCACAGACCCATGATTCATCTCCGGTTATGACCTTCTTCAGGAAATCTGGTTCACTGGTAGTTGTTTGAATTAAGTCACTAGCGACTGCAGCATAATGTTCCTTCTGCTCTGGTAGCAGAAGCTGTGGAACAAATTTTCCCACAATATGTTTTATGCCAAGATCAAAATGTCTGACATAGTAGTTTTTGGAATCCCCAAATCAGCTTCTAGCTCTCTCACTGTCAATCGCCAATCTTTATTGATTGCAGCCCATACACATTCAACATTCTCAAGGCTTGCTTGTTGAAGGCCTTCCAGAACATGGATTGCTTTCAATAGATTCTAGACCATCTTTGAAGTGTTTGTGCCACACTTTTATTTGCACTGCCCTCATTGCATCATCCCTGAAAGCCTTCTGAATCATTCAAAGAGTTTCTGTGAAGAAATGTTCAAGCTTAACACAAAATTTGATGCAGATTCTTTGCTCTACTCCCTCAGTCATTTTGAATGAGACAGCCACACAGTACACATGCTCATTCAACAGTGTCTACTGCTCCCACTGACTAGTACAGTGAAGTTGTCATTGTTCGTGCATGTGCGTTCCAGTCCACTCTTCTTGGCTGCCACGTTACATTGATGTCATGTAAATTGTTCTCATCATACTAACAATGGCTGGACTTTTTTCTAGACAGATTTCATATTTTACAGAATGATTACCACAAATCTAGATAATATCTGTCACCTCACAGTTACAAATGTTTCCCTTATGATGAGAACTTTTAAGATCTATTCTCTTAGCAACTTTGAAATATACAATACAGTATTATTAACTATAGTCATCAGGTTGTATGTTATACCCCAGAATTTATTTATCTTACACTTGGAAGTTTACACTTTTTCCTACCCCCACCCCTGCCTTTCATAACTACCATATGTTCTCTATATTTGTGAGTTTGGTGGAATTTTTAAAAAGACTTCATATGTAAGTGCATTCATACAGGATTTTTTTCTTTCTCTCTCTGAGATATTTCACTCAACATATTGTCCTCAAGATCCATCCATGTTGTAAATGGCATGATTTTCTTCCCTTCTGGTGACTGAATAGTATTCCACTGTGTGTGTATGTGTGACATTTTCTTTATCCATTCATCTATTAATGGACAATTAGGTTGTTTCCATGTCTTGACTACTGTAAATTATGAATATGGGGGTACACATATTTCTTTGGGACAGTGGTTTTATTTCCATTGAATATGTACCCAGAAGAGAAATTGCTGGATCATATGGTAGTTCCACTTTCAATTTTTTGAGGAACCTCCACACTGTTTTCAACAGTGCCTTTACCAATTTATATTCCCACCAACAGTGCACAAAGATTCTCTTTCCTACACATCCTTGCCAATATTAGTCATCTTTTGCAACAAATGTATATCACTAATCTTAATAACTAAACCTTTTCCCCATGATCTTTTTGATAACTCTCAGTAAAAAGTATGTAGACTTAACCTCAGAGTTTATTCTGGGTCCTATATTTATTATTTCTGATCAGCAGCTCAGAGGAAAAGGTTATTCTCTGACCTACAACACCACTTTGCTTTGTTCCCAGCTTAGTCAACCAGGTGCATTTAGGTAGGTTGTGGAACATATGTTACCATATTCTTTTTAAAATGTATTTTATTTATTATGCTATTACAGTTGTCCCATTTCCCCCTTTACTCCCCTCAGCCCTGCACACCCCCTCACATCCACATTCCCCCCCTTTAGTTCATGTCCATGGGTCATACATATAGGTTCCTTGGCTTCTATATTTCCTATACTGTTCTTAACCTCCCCCTGTCAATTTTCTACCTACCATCTATGCTACTTATTTCCTGTACCTTTTCCCCCTCTATCCCACTCCCAATCCCCCACTGATAACCCTCCTTGTGATCTTCATTTTTGTGATTCTGTTCCTGTTCTAGTTGTTTGCTTAGATTGTTTTTGTTTCTGGGTTTTTTTTTTTTGGATCAGTTGTTAATAGTTGTGAGTTTGTTGTCTTCTTACTGTTCATAGTTTTTGGTCTTCTATTTCTTAGAAAAGTCCTTTAACATTTCATATAATAATGGCTGGGTGATGATGAACTCCTTTAACTTGGGCTTATCTGGGAAGCACTTTATCTGTCCTCACATTCTAAATGATAGCTTTGCTAGATAGAGTAATCTTGGATTAGGTGCTTGCCTTTCATGACTTAGAATACATCTTTCCAGCCCCTTCTTGCCTATAAGGTTTCTTTTGAGAAATCAGCTGGTAGTCTAATGGGAACTCCTTTATAGGTAACTCTCCCCTTTCCTCTTGCTGATTTTAAGGTTTTCTACTTATCTTTAATCATGGGTAATGTATTTATGATGTGCCTTGGTGTCTGCTTCCTTGGGTTCAAATTCTTGGGTACTCTCTGAACTTCTTGGAAGTCTATTTCCTTTGCTAGGTTGGGAAAGTTCTCTTTCAATATTTTTTTAAATAAGTTTTCAATTACTTTCTCTTCCTCTTCTCCTTCTGGTACTCCTATGATTCAGATATTGGAACAATTAAAGTTGTCTTGGAGGTTCCTCAGCCTCTCCTCATTTTTTTGAATTTTTGTTTCTTCATTTGGTTCTGGCAGAATGTTTCTTCCTTCTCCTCCAAACCATTGATTTGAGTCCTGGTTTCCTTCCCATAACTGTTGGTTCCCTGTACATTTTCCTTTATTTAACTTTCATAGCCTTCATTTTTTCCTTTATTTTGTGACCATACTCAACCAATTCTGTGAGCTTCCTGATTACCAGTGTTTGAACTCTGCACCTGATAGGTTGGTTACTTCTTTGTTGCTTAGTTGTATTTTTTCTGGAGGTTTGATTTCTTCTTACATTTGGACTCTTTTTGTGTGTCTTGGTGTGCCTAATATGCAGTAAGGGGCAGAACCTTAGGTGTTCACCAGGGTGAAACAACCCAAGTCACTGTGTTGTGATGCTGTATATTGGGGAGGAGCCCAAGAGGGAACAGTACTGCTTGCTTAGCTCTCTGCCAGCTTTCAGTCACTTCTGGGGCTACCTGCAAGTAAATTGGGCTGATTCCCAGGTGGATGGGTTTGTGTACATTCTAGGACCCTGTGGGTATCTCCAACGAACTCTCCTGTGAGGCTGGGAGTTTCTCCTGGCACCACAACTCTCACAGGTTTTTTTTAATCAGAGGTTTTGAGGCTTTATTTTCCCATGCTGGGACCCTGGGTTGTGCAGTCTATCTAGGTTGTTCCTCCCCGTTTGTCTGCACACAAATGTGGGACCACCTGCTCTACCAGCCACTGCCTTGCCATGAGTGGTCTCCACCCTGGCTGCCTGTCTCCACCCCCTCTACCAGTTTGGATGAATGTTTCTTCTTTAACTCCTTGGTTGTCATACTTCCATACAGTTTCATTTTCTGGCAGTTCTGGTTGTTTTTTGTTTTTAAATTTGTTGTTGTCCTTTTTTTTTGGCTGTGCAAGGAGGCACAGTGTGTCTACATATGCCTCCATGTTGGCCAGAAGTCTCCACAAGTTACCATATTCTATTTGCAATTACAGATGAGGTCAATACTACAACAGTGCAGCTTCCAAGGACACTGCCTATGGATGACCCAGGCTTAGGGCATCCATTCCCATCATGATTAAGCAGAGCACTGAGAATCAAGACTTTGAGAGTTGGAGTGGTAATGGTGGGTGTAAACTATTGGGGTGCAGGAACTAGGTCAGCCTTTGATAATGAGAAGGTAAAAGAAAGCTCTGTGTACCCCCTTGTATTCCATTGTCTATCTCTCTGCTCCCTGATCTTTATTCTTCTGGGGGCAAGGTCCTTCCATGGCAGGGCTGTGGTACTTCTTCAGTTAGATCGAGAAAGTCATTTTAAAGCCTTATTTTCTTTAATCCCCTCAGGTTCTGCCAGAACATTTCCACCACCATCACTCAAGAGAATATCCTGCTAACATTGTGCCTTGCTTCCCAGGGCCCTTTGACCTTCCTTTCCCAAATTCTGCTGACATACTGTTGGCAGATCCATCTTGAGCTTTGTTTTGACATCTTGTGTAAAGCTTATTTGAATTCCCTTTTCCTGCTTTGACTTTCCCTGTGCCTTAAAAGGCTTTCTTTGAGATTTTTCCCCCTCCCTTGGCTGTTTGAAGATCAGCCACCATCATGAACAATACAGTAACTATCTGGACCAGGAAGTTCATGACCAGCAGCTACTTCAGTGGATAAAAATTGTTATTGACATCCTTCACCCTGAGAAGGCAATAGTCCCTAAGACAGAAATTCAGGAAAAACTAAACAAAATCTATAAGAGCACATCAGATGTCATATTTGTGTTTGGATTCAGAACTCATTTTGGTCATGCAGGACAACTGGCTTGGGCATGATTTATGATTCCTTGCATTACACAAATAAATTAACCTAAACATAGATTTGCAAAACATAGCATGCATGAGAAGAAGACCTCAAGAAAACAAAGAAATTAATGCAAGAACAGAATGAAGAAGTCTGGGGGACTGCAAAGGTCAATGTTGGTGCTGCCAAAAAGAAGGGGTAAAGATTTTTCAGTGGCTTTATCTGTGGTGATTGTGCATATTTTTCATGAGAAGATTAATAAACTAGAACTTTAAAATAAAGTCTTCCTGGGCTTCTGGTCAAGATGGAACTGTAGGTAAATGCAGTATTTGCATCCTCCCACAACAACATAAAAAATACAACTAAACTTCAGAACAATCATCATTCAGAACCATCTGAAATCCAGCTAAACAGCAATCCTCTAACTAAGGATATAAAAAAGTCACATTGAGACAGGTAGGAGGGTGCAGAGATGCAGAATGAGCAGGTCCACACTCACATGTGGCAAATAAAAATTGGGAGGAGTATCTTGGCTGCAGAGGTCTACTCTGAGGAGCAAGGGGTCCCAGCCCCACAAGAGGCCTCACAGCCCAAGGATCCAGTCCCAGGCAGAGAAATCCCCATAAATTCTGGCTGTAAATCTAGTGGGAACTGTAGCTAAGTGAGATGGAGGGCACTATGTACCAGAAAGTTCCTTTTTAAAGGTTCATACATAGGCTCACTTGGACTCCCTCACTTTGAGCTCCAGCACTTGGGCAGCAGCTTGAAAGGCACCAGGGACATATGAGAAGGAACTGAATTTTCTGGCATCAGGGTGAGAGGTAGAGGGGAGGTTTTTGTTTTGTTTTTCTTCAGAAAGAAGTGCTGGTAGAGACCATTGTTCCTTTTCTGAGCCCTCCCTCCAACCAACCTGGCAGGTGTGTGCTGTATCTGAGACTTCATCAACTTGTCTGACACTTTTTGCTTCACCCTTGTGATTCCATGTTGCCTCACCCCACACAAATTGTGATCCATCCAAGCTGTTTCCAGTGCCTTTTCCATACAAATGGCCCAATGTGTCTCATACTTCCAGACTTTCTTAAAATCTCTCAAACAAGGAGCATATAGCTTTGGTATGCCTCCATACTTCTCACTAAGTGGCCCCAGACCTAGAACTAGCAACAGCCCCCCTTGATTCTCAGCTTAGCCTCTCCTGAGCACCTCCAAGCCCAGCACAATTAGCAGCCATCTGCAGATTACTCTGTATCTTATGCCAGGTGGCCCTGGGCAGAACACAAGCAGTGGCTGACCTTGCCCTGAATCTCTTGGGAAGCCCCAGAGCCAGCTCACCTGGTAGACAGCCTAAGACCAAATTGAAACACCATCCAAACACCTCCACAAGGGGCACACTTAAGGAGTGGACTCAGTGCGTACCAGAGCCCTTCTGAATTAAGTACTGCTTCATGGGGTGAGCCACTGCACAACAGATCCTCCTCTGTGATCACAATCAGTCCTTGAAACCAATAGGTCTAGGGGTAAATCCCTCCCATTGACATGCCAAGAGTGATCAAGGTTCACCTACAGCACAAAGGTGTACATAGCCCACATTGTGGGTGCATCTGGATTGCCCAGCTTGAGTAATTGGAGACTCTGTGCCATTGGACTCTAAAGAACACCTACTACATAAGGCCACTCTACCAAGCCCGGGAGACATAACAGCTCTTCCTAATACATAGAAACAAGCACAGGGAGGCTGTTAAAATGAGGAGGCAAAGAAATATGTCCCAAATGAAAGAATATAACAAAATTCCAGAAAAAGAACTAAATAAAATAGAGATAAGCAATCTGCTAGATTCAGAGTTTAAAACAGTGGCTATAAGGATGCTCAATGAACTTAGGAGAGGATTTCATGAACAAAGAGATAGGAAACAAAAATGCAACTAGAAACATAAAAAAGAACCAGTCACAAATGAAGAATATATTAGATGAAATGAAGAATACAATAGTGAGAATCACCAGTGGAATACAGGAAGCAGAGAATCAAATCAGAGATTTGGAAGGTAAGGAAGCAGAAAACAACCAATCAGAATAACACAAAGGAAAAATAATCCCTCACAAAAGGAAGCTAGTAAAAAGGAGCCTCTGAGACAACCTCAAACATACCAACATTTGTATTATAGGGGTGCCAGGAAAAGAACAAGGAATTGAAAACCTATGTGAAAAAATAGTGACAGAAAATTTTCTAGCCTGGTGAATGAAATAGACATACAAAACCAGGAAGCACAAAGAGTCCCAAACAAGATGTAGCCAGAGAGGACTACTCCAAGACACATCATAATTAAAATGCCAAAGGCTAAAGACAAAGAGAATCTTAAAAGCAGCAAGAGAGAAACAATTTGTTAACTATAAGGTTGCTCCCATAAGACTGTCAGCTGATTTCTGAACAGAAACTTTGCAGGCCAGAAGGGATTGGCACAAACTATTCAAAGTAATGAAAAATGAGGACCTGAGCCCTGGCTGGCATAGCTCAGTGGATTGAGCGCAGGCTGCGAACCAAAGTGTCACAGGTTCAATTCCCAGTCAGGGTACATTCCTGGGTTGCAGGCCATGACCCCCAGCAACCGCACATTGATATTTCTCTCTCTCTATCTATCTCCCTCCCTTCACTCTCTAAAAATAAATGAAAAATAAAATCTTTTAAAAAAATGAGGACCTGCAACTGAGATGGCCCTACCCAGGAAAACTATCATTTAGAATCAAAGGACATGTAAAGGGCTTCCCAGACAATAAAAAACTAAAGAAGTTCATCACTACCAACTCAGTATTAAAGGAAATGTTAAAGGGTCTTTTTAAAGAAGAATTTCTTCAAATTTATTGTTCATATTACAGTTGTCCTGCCTTTTTTTGCCTTTGCTCACCCAAGCCCAAACCTGCCCACTCCCACAGTAAATACCCCCCCCCATTTTTCTATGCCCACGACTCCCCTATTCATGTGCTTTTGCTTACCACTTCCCCTTCTTTCCCCTGTTACTCCCTTCCCTCTGCTCCTCTGGTAACTGTCAGTTTGTTCTTTATTTCCAAATCTCTGGTCCTATTTTGCTCATTTGTTTGTTTTGTTGATTAGGTTCCACTTATGTATGACACCATATGGTATTTGTCTTTCACTGTCTAGCCTATTTCACTTAGCATAAGGCTCTCCAGTTCCGTCCATGCTGTTGTGAAGGGTAGAAGCTCCTTCTTTCTTTTGGCTACATAGTATTCCATTGTGCAAATGTGCCACAGTTTTTGATCCACTCATCTACTGATGGGACTTAAGCTGTTTCCAGCACTTGGCTATTGTAAATAATGCTGCTATGAACAATGGGGTACATAGGTTCCTTTGAATTGGCAATTCCAGATTCTTAGGATATAGTTGCAGCAGAAGTATTGCTGGATTGAAAGACAGTTTCATTTTTAATTTTTGAAGAAATTCTATATTGTTTTCCACAGTGGCTGCACCACCAACACTGTACTAGGGTTCCCTTTTCTCCACAACCTCTCCAACATTTGTTGTTTGTTGATTTATTAATGGTGGATGTTCTGACTGGTGTGAAGTGGTATCTCATTGTGGTTTTAATTTGCTTCTCTTTAATGTCTAGCAATGTTGAACATTTTTTCATGTGTCTATGGGCCCTCTGTATGTTCTTCTTAGAGAAGTATCTGTTCAGGTCCTTTGCCCATTTTTTAAAATTGGATTGTTTATCTTCCAGGTGTGGAGTCCTGTGTGTTCTTTATATATTTTGGAGATTAAACTCTTGTCCAAGATATCATTGGTAAATATATTTTCCCATACAGTTGGTTCCCTTTTCATTTTGTTGATTGTTTTTTTAGCCATGCAGAAGTTTTTTAGTTTGATGTAGTTCAATTTGTTTATTCTTTCCTTTATATCCCTGGCCCTAGGGAATATATTGGTGAAAATATTTCTGTGTGAGATATCTGAAATTTTTCTGCCTATGTTTTCCTCTAGGATTTTTATGGTGTCACATTTCATATTTAAGTCTTTTATCTATCTAGAGTTTATTTTTGTGTATGGTGTAAGTTGATGGTGTAGTTTCATACTTTTGCATGTATTTGTTCAGATCTTCCAACACTATTTATTGGAGAAAATATTTTTACTCCATTTTATGTTCCTACCCCCTTTGTCAAAAATTAACTGACCATACTGACATGGGTTTATTTCTGGGTTCTCTATTCTGTTCCATTGATCTGTGTGTCTGCTCTTATGCCAGTACTAGACTGTTTTGATTATAGTGGCCTTGTAGTATAGTTTGATATCATGTATGGTGACCCATCTACCTTGTTCTTCTTTCTCAAAATTTCTGAGGCTATTTTGGATCATTTATGATCCCATATAAATTTTTGAAATGTTTGCTGTACATCTGTGAAAAATGTTATTGGTACTTTAATAGGGATTACATTGAATCTATAGGTTGCTTTGGGTAGTATGTACATTTTGATGATGTTAATTCTTCCAATTCATGAACACGGTATATGCTTCCATTTATTTGTGTCTTCCTTAATTTCTTTCTTCAGTGTTGTATAGTTTTCTGAGTACAGGTCTTTTACCTCCTTGGTTAGGTTTATTCTGAGTTATTTTATTTTTCTTGTTGCTATAACAAATGGGATTTCCCCCTAATTTCTGTTTCTGATATTTATTTAAAAAATATGAACAATAAAGTGGCAATAAATACATATATATCAACCATTGAATTTAAAAAACAAAATAAACAAACAAGCAGAACAGAAACCACTTCATAGATACAGAAAACATTTTGATAGCTGCCAGATGGGAGGATGTTGTGAGAATAGGTGAAAAGGTTAAAAAGTACAAATTAGTAGTTACAAAACATTCACAGAGCTATAAATTACATCATAAGGAATATAGTCAATAATACTGTAATAACTATATGTGGTGTCAGAGTGGTACTAGATTTATCAGGATGATCACTTAGTAAGTTATATAATATCTAATCACTGGGTTGTACACCTAAAACTAATATAATATTGTATGTCAATTGTAGTTGAAAAATAAAAAAAATATATTTAAGGTTAAAAAAAAGACTTCTTTTAGAATTAAATCCCACAGATAACCCTTAAGCTAATGCAATCTAGTTCCTTCCTGTCTCTATCCTCAAGTATCCGATACATGTGCACATGGTATTTTCTCAGTGTGGAAGGCTCTTGCTCCTATTCTTCACATGGGAGGTCATTTTAAGGTCACCTCATAAAAGTCTTTACTGATTGCCAACCTTAAATGGTCTTCTGTGTTATTATTTTATTTCTTTTTTAGTACTTCTCTTACTGTATAATTTTAAATATGCATTATGTCTACTGGTTTCATGCCTGCTTCCTATTTAGACTATGTGTTCTAAGAGGGCAAGAATCATATGATCTGTGTCCTTCCATCTGTGGAGTGCCTGGCACAGGGCCCTGAAGCATGCTTTGTGCTCAATAAATATAGAGAAGCAACATTGCAGAAGAGTTAAGCATGTGAATTCTGCAATGAGATTTCTTGAGTTGGAATCCTGCTTTTATAATTCACTGTGCAGCCTAGGAAAGTTTATTAATCACTTTGTGTCTCAACTTCCCCATTTTTACTATGAGGACAATGACACAACTTTAAGTGCTGTTGTGAGCATACATACAATGTTTAGCAAAATACCTGGCAAATTGAGTCAATAAATGTTAATTACTGTTGGGGATATCTGGCTTCAGAGTCTTAGCAAAGGCTGTAAGAAACTGGCATAGGGCACATGGAGCAAAAATTGCTTAGATACTGAACTCTTCCAACCATACAGTATTTAAAATGATCTCTGAGATAATGTTACAGATTAGGGAACTAAGAATCAGAGAGAATAATATATTTGACTTTGGGCAAAGGGTTATTATGAGCTTTATATGTGTGCCAGGTACTGCGCTGGGTATTCTATGCTAGAAGTTATAAGAAGATATTGTTGGGGTTGGAGGAAGGCAGGACATTAGGTGACTCTAATCTTGGTAGTGAGGGAGTCTCACTTTGTGAAACACTGGTTTAAACCATGGGTTTTATTGTCTTCTCTGCTCCAACACAATAGTATTGTATGACACCGCCCATCCATAACAGAGGCTGACTGTGGCACTGATGTTCCTAGGGAGGCGATAGACAGCACTCAGAAGGGAGGAACATGTGTGTTTAAAATAGCTTTGTCTCCAGAGACTGGTATGGCTTCTGCAGGAGAGGGGACTAGTTTCTGTTGTTGAGGGACTTTGCAAGTAGGTAAAGCAAAACAGACACACAGAGTTACCTACAGTAATAAAACACGAGAAAAGTGAATGGACACACACAGGATTCAATGGCAACACTCAGATTGAGCATCCAGCAGTATCTGGGACCAGAGAGGGGAGGTGCTTAGGGAAGAATTCATCTTTGGCCTCCTTTTTAGAGGAATCCGGAGACCAGGCCAGATGGAGAAGGAAAGGCATGGAGGCAAGTCAGCCTGGCTGAAGGGGAGAGGACTGTCAGTCACATGACTTCTGTAAGCTTAGCTCTTCCACTTTCTGTCCTGGTTCCCATGGTTCATGAGGTAGCTTCAGTAACATCTCAATATTACAGAATGGACCCCTGGGGGGTCTCTCTATACTATGGATCTTTGCCCATTGCCCTTAGGAATTGTAGCTCTCAAACCAGTATTTGGTAAAAAGGAAAGGAACTGCTTATTCAAAAGTTATTCAGGTTTAGGTTAATGGCAGAATGTTGGCGTTAAAATCCCAAAGTACCTTAAAACACCCATAAACACATTCAGTCCTTCCTTTCCCCCTTTGCCCTGGCAGGCCAGTCTCAGAACATGTCAATTAGAAGTACCACATTCCAGAAGAAAAAGAACAGAGGTCTGCAGCTCACTTCTCCTGGTTCCTTCCAGAAATCTGTGCTTGGCTGGGCAGGTCTTCCGAAGTTCCCAGCACCATCAGCTGTGTCTCTGTGATCTCCATTTCTCAATTCAAAACCACATACTTCCTTCTCATGGCCCATCAGTGAGAGTCCTTTACCTCTTTCCTTCCTTGCAAGGTCTCATATTGTCCTCTCTCATTGTCCTGCATTGTCCCCCATCCCTAGTCCTGCATTGTCTCTCTGTCCCTTGTGGTAGCCTGCTTTTAGTTTAAATCCAAGCCTAGGACCTCCTCAGTAACCACATTTCCAACTCCTCCTACAACTGGCTACACCTGCCAGCACTTCCGCAGTTTTCAGTCTTTCTCAGCTGCCACAGTTAGTCTGGGCAGGTGTGATGCCATGGTGTGGAGTGAACCATCTTCAAACTCTCATGCAGGCCCTGTAACTGGGGGAGCTGCCTCCCAGTTGTGTCATGGTTCAAAGTTATGCATACCTTCTGGCTCTGTTCTGGCTGGAAAATTAGTTTGCTGTTATTGATATTCAAATAACCATTTTTCCATATCTGGTATGAAGCTAGCCTGTAAAATATCTCTCAATGGCCCTGCTCCATATGTCCCATCCCCCAAGGCAGCCCGCCTTGCAGAGGGTGATATTCTATTTTTCTTTTTTTTTTAAAGATTTTATTTATTTATTTTTAGGGAGGGAAGGAAGGGGAGAGAGAGAGAGAGAGAAACATCAATGTGTGGTTGCTGGGGGTTATGGCCTGCAACCCAGGAATGTTCCCTGGCTGGGAATCAAACCTGGGACACTTTGGTTCCCAGCCCGCGCTCAATCCACTGAGCTACGCCAGCCAGGGCATATTCTATTTTTCTATACTTCCTGGGCATGCTGAGTTCTGGATCCTGTTTCAAATCCTCCATTTGGGGGGCCCTGGCTGTACCCCATTACATCACAATGATATCCTGGGCTCTGAATTGTTTTTGACTCTCTCTTGTCTCCACTGAAATATAACTGCCTTGAATCTCATTCCCTCAAATCCTCATTGTTGTTCAGTGAAAAATGGTGCTTTAAATATTCTGGTACATATTTTCGGTATGTATGCTAATAGATTATCAAAATATCTAGCAAAACATGAAATAATTGAGACTGTTATTCCTCCCCCTTACATGTACACATAATGTGCAAGCCTTTGGAAGGTCCAAAGATGAGACAATAACGACTGGGATTTTGCTGATTATGTCATACTAGTAAGATGATATTTCTTAACAGGTAGTATTTTTTTTCTTGCTTCTCTATTGACAAAAGCAAGCTCTCCATAAGAGTTATAATAACAGCTAACACTTTTTTAACACTAAGTGCTAATACTCTAACAGTCAAATAGTCACAATAATTATTTTGAGGTAGGTCTTCTTATTCATATTTTATCCGTGACAAAACAGAGGCTCTGAGAAGTCAATTAAATTCATTCAACTAGTAAGTGGCCAGCTGGGGTTTTAATCCAGGTTGTTTGGCTCTAGAGTTACTAGACTGGCTCTTGTGGGGGAGGACACCAGTGACACATCCTCCCAGGTGGGAGCATAAATGCTTGAGTGCTTGTCGCTCTCGATTTAAGTGAACAATTTTGGTTGAGAGCACAACTAATTCTAGCAACATTTTCCATTTCTGGAGAAGTGATAAGAAGAATTGGGGGCTTCATCATAACTAAAATTCAAATGGGCTTAATGTTTCTAAGACCACATAAGAATATCTTGGGTGTCCTCTGAGTGCTTCCATCTAACTTAATGCCATCTTTTGGTTTCCAAACAAATTATTTTAACAACCTCAAATGAGAGTTTTCTTGCTTTTCTAGTAAGAACGCTTAACATGGTGTTAGGTCATCTTGGGATTATATCACTGCTCAATGACCTAAATGGAACACTCCAGTACAATTCTTTCAGTCCCATTTAATTTCTTTTCTCCTGAATAATGTTGACCTGACATTTTTCATCTCCAAGATAAAAATTAAGACAAGTAAAAATCACTCTGTAGTTCATTAGCTTTCCACCAAGCTTTACTGCTCAGCAAAATTCACATTCTGCAGATCTTATTTCCCTCACCACTTTTTCCCCCCATGTTGGACTTGTTTTGGGGAGGATTGGGTGGAAATGAGAGGTATTGTTAAAATTTGTGAAATATAGGGGACCTCTATATATTATATTTGCAATTTTCTTTGAATCTATAATCACTTTAATTTTTTTTAAATAATGACATGCATACAGAAAAGTAGTATATCAAAAGAATATGTAGCTCTGGCTGATGTGGCTCAGTTGGTTGGAGTGTTGTCCATAACTGAAAGGTTGCAGGTTCAATTCCCAGTCAGGACACATACTAGGTTGTGTGTTAGGTTCCTGGTATAGGTACAATCAATCCCTGTCTGGGTGCATGTAATCCCCAGTCTGGGTGGGTTCAGGAGGCAACCAATTGATGCTTCTCTCTTGCATGGATGTTTCTCTCCATTCCTCTCTCTGTAAAAAAAGCAATGAAAAACCCTCAGGTAAGGGATAAAAAAAAGAATATGTAAAGTAGAGCACAATGAATATAGTCAATAAAAGTGTAACAACCATATGTATGGTGTCAGATTGGTACTACACTTATCAGGGTGATCTTTTCATAAGGTATATTAATATCTAATCACTATGTTGTACACCTGAAACTAATATAATATGTCAACTATAATTGAAGATAAATTTTAAAAAGCTATATATGGTTTAAAGTGAGTGATCATGTGCCTGCAATCCTAGTTAAAAAAGTAAAACATCCTCAGTGCCTTGGAAGCCCATCTTCCATTGTGCTACATGCCCCAGAATTTCCAGGTGTGCTCTCTTTTCCCTAGAGGTAGCACCTTCCTGACTTTTATATTTATCATATTTTTTCTTTATTGACTTACCACAAATATTTGGATCTCTAAATAATTTTGTATATTTATTAGTTTATATCAATTACATTTTTCTGCATTTTGTGAATTTTCCTAGGCTTTTTTTAAACATATTTCTGAGATCCACTCAACTTACTGATATTTATTTTTAGTGTTGCATGGTATTCAATGTATGACTATACTACAGTTTCTTTAAAAATTTTTTAAAATTTATTTTCAGAGAGAGGGGAAAGGAGGGAGAAAGAGAGGGAGAAAGACATTAATGTGGGAGAGAAACATTGATTGGTTGCCTCTCAGCCCCCAACTAGGGACCTGGCCCACAGCCCAGGCATGTACCCTGACCAGAAATCAAACTGGTGACCTTTCGGTCTGTGGGACATTGCCCAACTGACTGAGTGACACCAATCTTGGGCATACTGCAGTTTCTTTTTCTAATCTATTGATGATTAACACCTGGGTTATTCCCAGTTCAGTGAACACTGGTGCTTTAAATATCTTGGTACATATTTTTGAATGCATACAAGCAAGGGTTTATTTATATAACTAGGAGTAGAGTTAGTGAGCATAACATAAGCATGTATTCAACTTTACCTTGTGATACCAAACAGAAATGCAAAGATTTTGTACCACTTTACTCTCCTGCTAATGTGTGAGGAAACCCCACTGCTCTACAGCCTCACTAGCACTTGATATTGTCAGACTTATTTTTTCCCCTATTTGATGCATGTGTAATGATGCCTTATTTTTGTACTAATGTACAGCCATCTGGTTACTAACAAAGTTGAGCATCTTTTTAATAGTTATTTGGATATTTGAATTTGTCTTCAATTAAGTCCCTCTTCAAGCCTTTTGTCTCTTATTGATTTGAAGGGTTTCTTCTTATATATCTTAAATATTAGTATATTGTCTATTATTATAAATGTGTTATAAATATCTTCTCTCAGTTTGTGGCTTACTTCTACTCTCTTTATGGTGTCTTTTCAAGAAATATGTTTCAATTTTAATGTTGCTAAATTTTCTATTTTTATCCTGTTTGTGCTTTTATATCTTACTAAGAAATTTGGCCAACCATGAAAACATTTCCCTATATTATCTTCTGAAATGTTTATGGTTTTGTTTTTTCATGGGTGTATTTTCAATCCATCTGGGATTGAATTTTGTGGATGATAAAAAGAATCAATTTTTACTTTTCCCCTGTGAGTAACCAATTATTTCAGTGCTATTCTTTGAAAAGTTGAAAAGTCCATCATCTCTTCATTGTCTTGCACTCTGTCCTAGGTTAAATGTATATCTACATGTGGGTCTGATTCTGAGCTATTTTTTAAAAAAAGATTTTATTTTATTTATTTTTAGAGAGAGGGGAAAAGAGGGAGAAAGAGAGGGAGTGATACACCAATGTGTGGTTGCCTCCTGTGTGCCCTCCACTGGGGACCTGGCCTGCAACCCAAGCATGTGCACTGATGGGGAATCAAACCAGTGACTCTTTGGTTCCCGTTCCCAGGTTGGCACTCAATTCACTGAGCCACACCAGCCAGGACTGATTCTGAGCTCTTGATTGTGTTTCATTAATTTTTGTCTATCTTTATACCAATTCAACACTGTCTTAACTACTGTAACTTTATAAAACATTTTGATGTTTAGAATAAGTTCCTCATTTTTTGTTTTTCTTTGAATGATTTGCCTTTTGTGGCCTTTTGAATTATTAGAACCAGATTATAAAGTTCTATATAAACTATTTGATGTGTTTTTGATTATTGAGTTTTATAATCCTTGAATTTAGTCTATTATCTCCATTTATTTGTGGATTCTTTAATGTCATCAATGGACAGGACAGGGCAGGGTATGCTTTGGTATGGACAGCTTCAAATGCTCAGTGGCTTGATACAGAGTTTATTTCTTTTCCATGCTATGTATCCATCTGTGTAATCCACACTCAGCAGCCAAGCTGATGGGGCCTCACCCTCTGGACCACTGCTGGCTGCAGGTGCAGTTGGAAAAAAGATCGCTGGATAGTACATTGGTTCTTCAAGCTTCTATCATCTTCCTTTGCTCAAAGCAAGTCACATAGGGCACACCAGGAGCAGGAAAGTGTCCTGAATGGGGGGAAATCAACCTAATCGTGAACACCAGAGTGTCTTTAAATCAACTTTCATTGCTCCTCTAATTGTCTTGTCAGATTTACTCTTGGTACTTCACATATTTGATAGCTTTGAAAATGGTATATAGAAGTGAATTCAGTTAGTATGTTGCCTTTTATGTTGCAATTTTGCTAAATTCTCTTATTAATTCTAATAACTTTTCTGTAGAGTATTTTGGAATTTCCATGTACCAGATCAAATAATCTATGAGTAATAACACTTTCATTTGTTTCTTTTTGTTTTCCTATCTGTTATTTTTTACTTCCCTAACTATTTAACTAGAATTTCTAATACTCTGTGAAATAAAAGTGCTAAATGCAGACATCTTTGTCTTGTTTTAAGACAAAGTTTTTAACTTTTCACCATGAAGCATTATGTTTCCTGAAGTTATTTGTTTTTCATAGAAACCCATTTAATAAACTTTCCTTTATTTTTAGTTTGTTAAGAGTTAAAAAATCATGAATGGGTGTTAGTTTTAGTAAATGCTTTTCTATAGCTATTGGGAATGATCATGATTTTCTTCTTTCATGTTTTAGTGAAATGAATTGCATTAGCTGATTTTCTAATATTAAATCAAACTTGCATTCTTGGGATAAACCTAACTTGGTATTGATGTGTTACTCTTTATAGGATTTTGTGCATTCTGTTTGTTAATATTTTGTTTAGGATTTTTATACCTATATTTATGAGACAGATCAGCCTGTAATTTTTCTTTATCATATATATCTTTTTTAAGTTTTGGCATTAAGGTCATACCACTACAGTATAACTAACTGATCAAATCATCTGGGCTTTGCAAACATTTTTAGGGGGATTTGTGTTCATTCATTTAAAATATTCTTGTTCTAGATCCAACAAAAACATCAGGAAGGGGCCACCAAAAGATATGGAGTATGGAAAAGGCAAAGGGTGGGGAAGATGGAGGGCTTGCATGCCTATACTAATTGCATTGTGTGGCTGTCCTGTTGTGTGGGGTTATTTGCCCAACCCTGGAGACCTGGTTCTGCCCAAACCTATGGGCTAATTGAAATCATCTCTGATCCAGGCTCTTTCCCAGCTAAGTTGGCTTTGAGTTAGCCACATATTCCCTGGGCCTCAGTGGTCACAAAAAAAAATAAATAAGCAAATAAATAAAAATATACTTGTTTTGAATGTATTTTAAATAAATTCTCTATATTCTTTCCTCATTTATTTTCCTCATTATTTTAGGCCTTTTTGATATTATTTTTATAATTATTATAATTTAAAACTTAGCAACATACTATGTAAGAAAAAAATTACACATGGAAAACTTATTTATTCAAAGGAGAGCATGCAAAAGAATGAAGCGATGGTTAAAAGGTATTAGGATTGATTTTAAATAAGTGGATTTTTAAAAGTCATATGATAATTATACTATATTTATTTAGAATACCTTTACTTACGGAGACCTCACCATGTGTCTGGAATAGTTCTAAGGGCATTGCAGATATTATCTCATTTGTCTATGTGGTAAACTAGCTTATGCCCAGTTTATAAATGAGGAGACAAAGGCTAAGTTACTTATCCAAGGCTATCCTACTACTAAGTGCCAAAACCAGGAATCAGCCCAAGCACGTTTGGCTCCCAAATCTGAAACAACCTCTGCATTATACTGTTTCTATCACAAATTAACTCACATAGCACAAACAATGGAGGATTCCATTCAATGGATGGCTCAATTTCAACTCCAAATCATATGAAGATTTGAACAGAATTTCCTAGTTTACTGGTAATCGCTTTTCATTTCTTTTGAAGCCTTAACTTTGGAGTCAGCTTTGACCAGAACTTAAAAATAGAGCAGCTAGAAGCAGGCAGGACTGGTTAGTATGAGAACCAATTAGGTCATGAACTATATCAGTCTCTCTGGCAGACTCCAAAGGATTAGCTATAGCAGTTAGCAAGTAGTCTGAATATTTCGGGTGTGTGTTCTAAATTAAAATCCTGTTGCTGAAGAGCATACTCTTTCATTCCTCACCTAATTTTACTCTCAGTACATTTTTTCTTTTCTCACTTATGGATGTTTGGGTGTGACAAGGAGTATGGGTGAGGGGGAGTATATGGAGAATGGTAGCTGTCCCATGTTTTAGTCTGAAAATTAGTTCAGTTATTAATTGACAACTCTGGATGTGAGGAGTTCTTTTCTTTATTTTTATTTTTTAATTGTATTTTTTCCATTGCCATCTAGCCTCCTTATATTTCCTTTACCCCCCCAACAATCACCACACTGTTGTCCATGTTGATAAGTGCTTTTACTTTTTGCTTGATCCCTCTACCTGCTAAATTCCCCACACCCTTAGCTGTCATCCTGCTCTCTACCTATGAGTCTGCCCCTATTTTGCTTGTGAGTTCAGTTTGTTCATTAGATTCCACATATAAGTAAAGTCATGTGGTATTTGTCTTTTTCTGACCAGCTTACTTCACTTAGCATCATCTTCTCCAGGTCCATGCATACTGTTGCAAAGGGTAAATTTTTTTCTGTTTTACATTCAAGTAGTATACCTTGTGTAAATGTCTGGTAGTTGTTTTATCCACTCATCTATTGATGTGCACTTGGGTTGCTTCCATATTTTAGCAATTGTAGATAAAGCTGCAGTGAACATAGGGGTGCTTATGTTCCTTCAAATTACTGTTATGGCTTCCATTGGCTATATTCCCAGAAGTAGAATCACTGGGTCAAAAGGCAGATCCATTTTTACATTTTTGAGGGAACTCCACACTGCTTTCCACAGTGGCTGCACCAGTCTGCATTCCCACCAACAGTGCAAAAAGGTTCTCCTTTCTCCACATCCTCACCAGCACTTGTAGTGTGTTGATTTATTGATGATAGCCATTCTGACTGGTATGAAACAGTATCTCATTGTGGTTTTAATTTGCGTTTCTCTGATAATTAATGATGTTGCTCAAAAGTCTGTTGGTCATCTGTACATCCTCTCTGGAGAAGTTTCTATTCAGGTCTTCTGCCCATTTTTTAAATTGCATTGCTACTGTTTTTGGTGTTGAGTTTTGTACATGTTTAATATATTTTGGATATTAGCCTTTTATCAGATGTATTGGCAATTATGTTCTACCATTCTGTGGATTGTTGCTTTATTCTGTTGATGGTTTCTTTCACTGTGCAAAAACTTTTTAGTTTGATGTAGTCCAATTTGTCTACTTTTTCCTTTATCTCCCTTGCTTAGGAAAATATATCAGATAAAGTATTACTACAAGCAAGGTCCGAGATTTTACTGCCCATGTTTTCTTCAAGAATTTTTATGGTTTCAAGTCTAATATTTAAGTCTTTAATCCATTTTAAATTTGTTCTTGTGTGTGGTATAAGAAAATGGTCTAGTTTCATTTTTCTGCACGTATCTGTCCAATTTTCCTAGCACCATTTGTTGAATAAACTATATCTTTAGCTTATTGTATGTGCTTGCTTCCTTTGTCAAATATTAATTGACTGTAAAGGTGTGAGTTTATTTCTGGACTCTCTATTCTGTTCCATTGATGTATCTGTCTTTTTATGCCAATCTCATGCTGATTTGATTACTATGACCTTATAGTGTAGTTTGATATTAGGTACTGTGATTCCTACAACTTTGTTATTCTTTCTTAGGATTGCAGTTGCTATGCAAGGCCTTTTGTGGTTCCATATAAATTTTTGAAGTATTTATTCTAGTTCTGTGAAATACACCACTGGAATCTTGATATGAATTCAATTGCATTGAATTTATAGATTGCCTTGGGTAGCATGGTCATTTTAATGATGTTAATTCTTCCTATCCATGAATAAGGTATGTGCTTCTAATTATTTGTATATTCCTCAATTTCTTTCTTCAGTGTCTTATAATTTTCTGAATACAGGTCTTTTATATCTTTGGTGAGATTTATTCCTAGGTATTTTATTTTTTTGGAAGTGATTGTGAATGGGTTTTTTTCAATTTTCCTTTCTGCAGCTGATTTCTGAATGTTAATTTGGTATCCCACTACTCTGTGAAATTCATTATTAGTTCTAGTAATTTCTTGGTGGGGTTTTGGGGGTTCCTTATGTACAGTATCAAGTCATCTGCAAATAAAGACAGTTTTATTACTTCCTTTCCAATTTGGATGCCTTTTATTTCTTCATCTTGTCTGATTGCTATGGTTAGTACTTCTAGTACTATGTGGAATAAGAGAGATGGAAGTGGACATCCCTGTCTTGTTCCTGATCTTAAGGGGAGTGCTTGTAGTTTCAGCCCATTGAGTATGATCATAGCAATGGGTTTGCCACACGTGGCCTTTATTATATAGCTATGTTCCATCTAATCCCACTTTGAGAGTTTTTATCTTAAATGGGTGCTGGTTTCATCGAATGCTTTTTCTGCATCTATTGATATGATCATTTTGTTTTTATCCTTCATTTTTTTCCTGTGGTGAATAACATTTATCGATTTGTGAATGTTGTACCAACCTTGCATTGTCAGAATAAATCCCACTTGATTGTGATGTATGATCTTTTTGATGCATTGCTATATTCAGTTTGCTAATATTTTGTTGAGGATTTTAGCATCTATGTTCATCAGGGATATTGGCCTATAATTTTCTTTTTTTGTAGTGTCTTTATCTGGTTTTGGAATTAGGATAATGCTGGCCTCTTAAAATGAGCTTGGGGACCTTCTCTCCTCTTGAATTTTTAAAAATACTTTGAGAAGGAGAGCTGTTGGTTCATCTTGGAATGTTTGGTAAAATTTACCTGTGAAGCCATCTGGTCCAGGGCTTTTGTTTTGGGGGGAGTTCTTGATTACTGCTTAAATCTCACTCAGTATAATCTTTCTATTTAGATTCTCTGATTCTGACATAATCATATACCCTTAGCCCATAGTACATTTATGATTGTGGATTTGGTGTTCTCTACATCCCCCATGTTTGCTATGTAGGCTTTATCTACTGAATCTGGACATCAGAGAGGGAACTACTGATTCTGAAAATTGCCCCCTTATGCCAAGAAGTTGGAGTGCCTTGGCCCTACAAGGAGATGATTTATTAGCTCCACCCTCAAAAGTGGCCTCTGAAGACATCCCTCCCATCCCTATCCAAGGCTGAACTCTTCTAATCTCTGGTGAGAGTCACATATGGAGACTCAGTCATTTTATCTCTTCTGATATCCTGAGCTGCTTTCCTTGAGAAGTGATTGCTGTGTTGTTGTAGAGGTTATGAGGTAGGGCAATGGCAGGGCTAAATTTGGAGGGTCTGTAGAAAGAAAACAGGGATATAATTCTTACGTACCTGGGCCAGAATAATATTGCATTTTGTGTTTTCTTAATGTTGATGGCGATCATGAGATCAGTAAAGTTCCTGAAGATTCTTTTTGCCATATTGGTCTCTATATTATCTATATTATTTCATAATTCTAAGTCATAACCATCACAACTTGTGAGTGTATGCACAAGGGATAGAGAGAGAACATAAAGTCCTATGATATTAAATGAATAATTTGCAGCAAACAAGTGCTGATTAGGCTGTGGAGAAAAGAGAATCCTAGTACACTGTTGGTGGGAATGCAGACTGGTGGAGCCACTGTGGAAAACAGTATGGAATTTCCTCAAAAAACTAAAAATGGAACTGTCTTTTGATCTACTGATTCCACTGCTGGGACTGTACCCTAGGAATCCTGATATACCAATTGAAAAGAACCTATGCACCTCAATGTTCATAGCAGCATTATTTACAATAGCCACGTACTGGAAATAGCCTAAGTGCCCATCAGTAAATGAGTGAATCAAAAAATGTAGTACATTTACACAATGGAATACTCTGCAGCAGAAAGAAAGAAGGGATTCCTATCCTTCATGACAGCAGGGATGGAACTGGAGACCATTATGCTAAGTGAAATAAACCAGGAGGTGAAAGAAAAATACCATATGTTGTCATCCATAAGTGGACCCTAATCAACAAAACAAACAAATGAGCAATGTAGAACCAGAAACATGGAAATAAAAAACAAACTGACAGGGACCGAAAGTAAAGAGAAAGGGGGATAACCGGGGAAGAAGGGGAACAATCAAGTTAAGAAACATGTATAAAAGACCCATGGACAAATACAACAGGGTAGGGATTGACTGTGGGAGTGGTGGGGGCATGGGCAGGTCATGGGAGAACAACAAGGGAAAAACTGGGACAATTGTAATTAAACAGCAATAACAAAATAGAAAGTACAAAAAAATTAATCAAATAATAAAAAATATTCTTCAAATTTACTGACCAAATAAAAGTACAGAAAGTTGCTCGCTTCTTAAAAAACAAGAACAACAACAAAAGATGTAGAAACATATTTCAAAAAATGAACGGATTTGAAGATAATTTCAACCAATTAAGTATCTTAATTTACCTTTGTAGTACATTGGTTTTTATACAAATGTTAGTGAGAGATGATCTAAGAACAAAGGTCAAGACTAGTGATGACTCTGAAATGAATGTTTCCAAATCCTGCTCCTCAGAAGTGTCATTGGGCATTTGGGGAACCTGCATTGGTAAAAGAAGAGCTGTGTCCTGTGGGTGACAGCATGGATTTCAGTAGTTCTGGGTTCACAAACATCTGAAAGGATTTCAGGGTCATTTTATAACTTCAAGGTAGAAGTTGTCCCTGAAGATGTACACTTTCAAGGCAGGTCAAATAAGCACAGTACTAACAATGGGGTCATCCTCCTCATCTCTCTGTGCTGAGCCTATGTTAACACACAGTTTATACTTAGCATTAGAGGTAATGCCCTCAGATTACCCTTTTGAAACCCTTTTACCTGTTCAAACTAATTCAGTTATGCATCCCCTTGATTGATGAGTGAGACCTTGTGAAAGGTAAAGCTAAAAAGCTAAACTGGACTTGAATTTTAGGTCTTCAACAGCCTCCTCGGTCATTGCAGTTTCTGAAGAAAAGAGCCAAATCATCATACCGCACCTTTGGAAGCTTGATCTGACATAAATTCAAGAGAAAATTTGAGATAGAGAGTCCAGTTAGAATGCTATTATAGTAATCTAGAAAAATATACATAGGGCTTAAACTGGAGCAATGGTGACAAAAGAATGAGCATAGGAAAATTAGGAAATAGAATAGGCAGAACTCAGAGATGTGGGATGAGCTCAGCAAACCTAGTGTTTACTTTCTCTTTCTTTCTTCTCAATGAATTTCCAGTTTTGTTCAGGAATGCACTTCTCTACATAGTTCTGAACTTCAGAGGGAAAGAAGCTGACTCCTTTCCAAACACCAGTGGATGGATCCTGGTTAGATTATAACCCAATTACATTCATACCACACACTTTCCCAGGGATTGGTTTGGAGGTGGACATGTGTCCAATTCTAGCCAGAGATTTTAATGTGGGGTAAACTTTCCCAGGGCTTAAGAAAATGTTTTATTTACTACTCTTAAGAAGGAAAAGCAGGTGTGTCTCCTTCCTTTCTCTGGATGTTGTATCTGGATGTGATGTCTGAATCTGTGAGTGTCCTCTCTTTATGAGGCACAACATAGAGCAGGGGTGTCAAACTCATTTTCACCAGGGGCCACATCAGCCTTGTGGTTGCCTTCAAAGGGCCAAATATAGAGGTCCTTGCTCCTAGCTAAGGACTAGTTACATTTATACAGTCCTAAAATTACACTTGGCTCTTTGAAGGCAACTTTGAGGCTGATGTGACCCTTGGTGAAAATGAGTTTGATGCTCTGGGCATAGAGGATGGCAAAACCAAGGGAATTTAAAGAAGAGAAAGGGATCCACCTGATTTCTGAGCTTTTTGTCATGTGAGATAATACATTTCCTTGTTGTTTAAACTAACTAGAGTCAGGATTTCCTGTGGCTGGCAGCTGAAGCCATCTTGATGTAGTAAGAGAGATGTAGTAAGAGAGATGAGTCATCTTGAAGATGACTCTAAGATTTCAGCCTGGGAGATCTAGGAAAATGGTGATTCTCTCATCTTGTGGTAGAACATCCTTGGATTTAGAATCTGACAGACCTGGGCACAAATTCCAGTTACACCAATTACTATGACTTTGGGAAAGGTGCTTAACTTCTCTTAGCATGTTTTTTCATTTCCAGAGATTTAATACACATATATCCATAGAATATTGTGAAGACTTTTGAAATGCTTTTCACCAGTTGGCAGTCTAAATTTTGGTTTCCTACTTCCTTAATTCCATATCCATCATGCAGTTATTTCCAGAAAGAAAATAACTTAGGAAAGAAGGGTTATTTCCTAAACCTAACCTTGTAGCCTGTTGATGTGGACCCCAGCCCTCAGCATGATGCTTACATAAAAATAAGTGATCAATAATGAATGAACTACAATGAACTATAATTTAGGGAGCAGAGAAAAATAAAGGTCATGGTTATATGGGGTGTGGGGATTTGTGTCCCAGACTAGCAGTAGGACTGAGCCCAGTTTTGTAAATGCTTAGTTTAACACCATAGTAGGATATCAGATGGAATAATCCACAAGTAGTTTAAAATGCAAAAACTTTAAATCAACCACCTATTATTTTTGTGCTAACACAGCACCATATTTGAGCAAATTTAATATTAATTTTAATTTAATTGTGGGGCATGAAGGAAGGAGACATAAGACTATTAAATTTCACATTTTTTAGTTGGTACAGTAAGGGATTACTAGACTTAGGATTCCAGTTCTATCTAATAATTTCTAAACTGGTCAACTTAATGAGAAGCAAACTCTTTTAATTGCTTAACATCTTGCAAGAAAAGCAATGTGATGTCCTTTCTTCAATTAGATGGGTGGCTTTGGCATCACAAAGAACCAACTTTAATCACCCTTGTTAGCAGTGTTTGTATAATACGTGGCAGGCAGATATCTGGGTACAGGAGGGAGGCTCACTATATCGAGTAATCAGGGATCTGTGGGAAGCCTCAAATTTGTTTGTGCTTAAAGTTGTCTTGTTCAGGCTTTTCATGGGACATGTCAATGCCCAGAGAAGCCACAGTACATACATCCAGTACAAATACAATAAATATAAACTGACCTCATTTGCTTATCACTTGGGTGTAGAATTTCTGGATGTAGGACAGATTTAATACTAAAACAAATTAAATGACAATTTTGAGTGCTGTAATCGTATTTCCTGATTATAAGGGCTTGGGTGATTTTCATGCCAACTGAATAATTCCCTTTTGAAAAACACAGATGCATGTTGGCCTGTGCATACTGTTAGAAACTCAAATGTAGTTATTTAAATTACCAGATGAAAGCACAAGGCCTCACCCAGCTCAGCTGTTGCAAATGCTTACAAGATCAAAGTGCTAGGCCCAGTGCTTGGATCACAATTTTTTGGGTGCAGGTGAGAGGATATTGCAGGAGTGAAGATTTGGGAAGCTAGGCAGACATGCTCTCACTTCTTCACATCTCCTCTCTCTTTCTAATTTCTGTAATAATAAGAGAGGCACTGGCTAACTTGCTTCTATCATGGGATGGGGCCTAGGAGTCTTCACAAAGCATGGCAAGTACCCAAAACAATTCTTTCTTTGTAGAGACCAAGAAACTCCCATGTCCAATATCAACTGGAGCTACCCCTTTATAAAGTGTTTGCTAAATGCCAATCACTGTATTTAAATGGATTATCTCATTTAATTTTGGGTGAAAAAAATGTGGAAGGACATACTGTGGTTATCACCATGTAATAGATGAGGGAAAAAATAGAAAGAGACATTAAGTACCTGGCCCAGCATGACATGGCTAGTTAAGTGGCAGAACCGAGACTTGAACCTGAATTCAGATTTCTTAGATTCCAAAGCTGACATTCTTAACCCTAGATTAAATTGTCCTAAACCTACTGCCCGGAGAGTGTGGAGTACTGTAAAACAAAGGATGGCCAATAACTCCAGGGCTTTGGGGAATTTTGCAGTACTGGTAGACAGATATTTGGAATGGGGCCATGTGGCTTCCTGAATGAGAGAGCTGTAGTCACGGGGTTAGCTTAATAAAAAGATTGCCTTTCATCCTTCACACAGGGATAATGAAATAATATGGACTATGAAAACTCATCACCTGCTTGGCAAAAATTCCCTACAGAGTTAGCCAGAGGAAACCTTAGATGATTTTAAGTTCCAGAAGGTTCACAAAACAATTTGGACCCTGTATCCAGCTCTGGCTAGCTCTCCCTACAGCTCTACTCAAGCTCGGGCCCTAATGCATTTTCCTTCCCAATGCTTTCTTTTCCTGTTGTCAGGCACAGTGTTAGATTCTATTCCTGCCTAAAACACAATACAGAGTATTTGGTTATCTCTTTCTGGCAATTAATAGTTTCCTTTTGCTCATTCTAAAAAATAAGAGATCTTGCTGGAACCCTTTAATCATCTTAGAATGGGGTTCTTTTGGTTTTTACTCTTCAGAAAAGGAGATTCTATCATTTTCTTTGGTCTTCTGTTCTGTGGTCAACAGAAGTTCTTCCTTTGTTTCAACATGAGTTTGCTTTTCTAAGGTTTAAGGTATTTCATGTCCTTCTGGAATTATAATTTCCAGAAGGACACAGGCTACATGGAAACAGGCTACATGGAAGAGGGGGTAGCTGGAAGAGATGAAGGTGCTGTGTGGATAAACTGAGTCCTGACTTGAGCTTAGCTTTGAAGAATTTGATAGTTGCTCTGCTTATTAAAGAGACTATATTTCTTGTATGTCTATTTTTGTATTGTCAGAGCACTAGGAAACCTTTGTTGGAAGAGAGGTGGTATCTCTTAAGAGACTAAGCAACTTGAAAAATAATAGGAGCTTTCATGCATTTCAGGTGCTTAGGAATTGCTGTCTTTTAGAACAATCCTTTTGCTTTTGAAACAGTTAATTGAATAGCGTTTACATTCATAACACTACAAGAAACCATCCAACCCCATGTGCAGTTGTGACAGCTGGAAAGTATTTTTCAGTCATCTTCATGCACCGGACCCTGTGGAACCTTTGCTGCCCCCTCCCTCTCTGCCTATAAACCTATAAAATACATTTTCTTCTGCTGACATTGCAGCATGAACTTTCCATAGCAACTTATTCCCACACCACCTGTTAATAATGCCAAGAGTAATGTATTTAACTCCCTGCATACTGTGCCAAAATGTTTACACAATTCAGCTTTTTTCAGACTTTAAAGACCAGACATAAATCCTAAACTAGCTGCGTCCCTTTTAAATGCTCAGGGAGTCACTTGCAACATTTTTGTGGGTAGAGCTGGGCAGATTTTTCCCAACTATTTTTAATAAAAATTAGGGTACTCCTTTGGGACTACTTTGCTAACTGTTTTGGGGTCCTCAAAAATGAACTGTTTTCCAAAACATTGTCAAGTATAAGAGTGCATCTCTTCCGTTAAATACCAGCTTTATTGACAATGCACTTAAAACAAGAACTAAAACTTCTGAGTGGGGTGTGTCCAACCTTTTGGGGTCTCTGGACCACACTGGAAGAAGAAGAGTTGTCTTGGGCCACATGTTAAATATATTATGACATGTAATTACAAAACAATCTCATATTGCTGACAATCTCTGATTGCTGACAAACCTGAGGCTTACACTAGGAAGTAAGGTCCCCCAGCTGGTAGATAATGGAGCTTGGATTCATAGTCTGATGTGCTGGTCTCTAGAGCCAGGCATCTTTCCACTGTACTAAAAGTTTCTAAAATGGTTTCCTAGAAACACCACATAAGGAGATATTAATAGACAAATCTTGGTAGGACTGTTCTGTGGTTGTCACCTTTGGAAACTTGATACTACATTCTTCTGGAAATTCACGATACACAAACGTGGTAAAGGCTCTGAGACATCCTGCAATGAAAAAAATCTTAGTTCTGTGCAAGCCAGCAGTTTCCAAACTTAGGAGGGCATGATGCACTTTTCTCCTTAGCACATCTATTAACACTTAGGGCAACATGTTCTTTGAAACACACTGTGAGAGATACTGCATCTGCCAGGCTACCTCCCAGCCAGAGGTGAATGCCCTGAGGGCCAGTGCCCCTTTCTTCTAGGTGTCATTTCCAACTGCCTTTGAAGTGCCTTTTAAAGAAGACATATATAAAGCTATTCTACATCCCCTTGGCCATTCCTTACCATTCACTCAGGACTTCTCCCTCCTGGTAATAATTTATCTGGCTTCCTAAAAGGGACTGTTCCTCTTCCCTTCTGTGTATTTTGAAACAAATAACAAAATAAGCTATGAATTACTCAAAGCTCAACTAGTTTATTCAGATCCCCGAAGTGTCAAACATCATATTTTCATCTGAAAACCTCTATTAGTCCAGCAGAACTCTCTGCTTGAACAAACATTTTTATGAAACCCCACATAGTGACAAAGCCTAATGAATTGGACAATTCCTTCAGAAAACATTTGATATCATGTACACATGGTCTAAATCTAAAATGATGTCACTCCTGGGTAAATGGTCCAATGACTAAAGAATTAGTAATTCCCAAGATTCTAAATAGAAACTTTTTCACAAAAGAGTATTGTCTACTAAATATCTAACACTCAAAACTGAATGAAAAAGCATTGCTTATAATTAATCTAAATATTTGAAAACCCATTAAGTTCTAATTGGAATTCTCTGTTTTCTTCCAGATGCTTGCTAGCATCATGTAGATATAGCCAGAAATTTTGAATTGTTGGCCAATTTATTCTTTTCTGTTCTACAACTCCTCCAGTTCATATTGTACAAATCTGGTGCTTTATGTTATGTCAACAATTGCATTATTGTTAGTTGTCTCTGTGCCAGGACCTTTAGCCACAAATGTAAATTTACTTTTTATTGGCAAATGAATAAAATGAAAACTAGGCAAAACCAAGGAATAGCCATGTTTCCCCTAAAAGAATTCTGAAGCTAAAATTTACTGAAGGATGCAAATTTGTTTTAGTATCCTTGGTCTTTTCACTGTTATTCATCTAAAGCCACAATGTTTCTTTTTCAAGATATCCTACAAAAAGATTCAAAACTGTAGTATGCAGGATAGAAAAATCAACAGAAACTATAAACCCTACACGACATGAGAAATTTTAAAATATCCAAGGGATAAATGCCCTGGCAAAGAGTCACAGATGAAAATCATTAAAATCTTGCAGCTAAGGATAAAATAAGGAATTAAATAAAAACTTGTTCTTTGGATTGGATTTATTCTAGGTCAACAACTACTGAGTCATTAAGAAAAACAAGAGCCCAAGAGTTCCTGATTGCCTGCGACAGGCCTCCATTCCCCAGCTGGAGTGGGTGCCCTGCCCTTGCCAAGAGCACTGACTCAGCCACCTCTGCAGGGTGTGGACACAAGCTCTAAAAGCAGAAGCAGAATCTGGCTGCATCTGGTTGTGTTCCAGGTCAGCTGGCATTTTCAACCTCAGAATCAGGGTTACGATTTAAATGTGGACATTTCTTACAGCTCAGTTAATCCAGAGTATTTGTAAGAGGCCAAATGCTGCAGAGCAATGATGGCTTTCTTATACCAAGAACAAAATTAAATGTTGTCTATCAGCTGGACTAGGGAAAAAAGTGATCCAAGCCACATACTATGCTATTAGCATAACTACATGCTATGTAATCACAATGATCATCTCACCATCAGGGTTGTAATGATCCTGGAGTAATGATGAGGTGGTACCACACTGGCAATACTCAGGGCTGATCAGAGTGATCATCTTTGTGATTAAGGACATTGTTGAGTTGGCTTTTATTGGCTAGACCTGCAATTGCCCTTTCTTTGGAGAGAGCAGTAACTGTGAATGCAATTTTTTTACATAGGAATTTGCCTTACTTTTTGATGTACAACTTACAGAAGTCTGTTGTCATAGAATCCCAGAGTCAGTAAGGTCCCTGGGGGTCATTGAGGCTGCATGTACATGCTACACACAAACAGGGTCAGGACGGTCACATCTGGCCATTGCAGCTCATTTATGCAGCTGGGATTCAGAAACATCAGTTTCACTGTGCATGCTGTGTCAAGCACCCCACAGAGCCCAGGGCTCAATGAGATGTGAAGGGTTCTATCCATGGCACTGGACTCTACCCACCCAGGCTGCTCTTGGGTGGATCAGGTGATACTGTGTGTTATGATTTTGGAGGAACCAGCACTGGTGCCCCCAGAATCTCCCCATCTGCTGACATTTTGCCTGAATTTCCAGTCATTAGAGTCACTCATCTGGGTTAAGGAAGTGTTTCCCCACCTTTTTTTCCCCTTTAGTACAAAGAATCCTTTTAAATATCAGAACATTTTATAGATCTCCTATATAATGTTTCTATTTTTAGATTCTGATGACTGGAAAAAGATGCAAAATAGGAAAAAACTACTAAAATCTCAGTGGTGCTTGTACATGGATTCATATTTAATAAACCAGTAATACCTTAATATATTTGAAAAATAATTGCCAATATATTTATAAGTTGTATTATTTATTAACTTTAGAGATAATGCTTTGGAAACATATGGATTCATGGAACTTTAAAGTCTGTATTCTTACTCCCTATTTCCCATTCCACATACCCCATGCTCTGTCACACAAGATTTTTGGTCCATTGAAGAGGGCCACTGAATTAACTAGCATTTCATAAGCTTGTGTTCTCTTGAACATGTTTCATAGGGTTCAAAATAAGTGTGCAAAGAAAAAAAAAACATTGAGAAAAAGCTGGGTTATACAATGTCAAATACTTCTGTCTATTGCAGGACTTCCCAGAGCCTTAACTGTTGGAAGGCATTTTGAATAGCTACGAAGGAGGTACGGACTTCAGAATTCACTAAACTTCTTAGATCATGGATCTTTTTCCAGACATTATTGACATCTCTGGGAACAGTGTTTTGAAGAACACTACTTTTGATTAAAACATTTTTTCCAGAAGATCTCTGTTGAATATAAATACATAACTTTGGAGAGAGAAGCTAGTAAGCCTCTTACCTCCAGTAGAATATTACCAAGATTAACTCCTGAGACAAGTTATTGAGTTGCCAGGAGGAAGGTCTTGAAGGAATAGTTTCTTGGACAGATCTTCTCTAAGGAGACTGTAATATGTGAACAGCATAGCTTCTTGTCTCAAGTGATATTTATGGCTTTGCTTATTATCTCATTAAATCCACTCCCCCTCTTATAAAAAATCTCAGAGTCTAGGAGAGCAAATGACTCAGAGTCCAGTAGAAATCAGGTAGCACAATGAATGGAACGTTCTGGTACTATAGGGATTATAGGGATAAATATTCTCTAGATGTTAGATAAGAAAATAGTGCATAGAATTTCTGTCTTTAGGCTGGATATTGGTTTTGCTTGTTTGCTTTGTATTGCATTCAAGCACACCTCAGTGACAGAGTGGAGAGTTCATGCTTCATTATACCATGCGTGTCATGGGTAGATGTAGGCTGACTAAAGGCTGCCTGATGATGACTTCAAGTGTTCCCAAGCCTGAACTCACCCCTAATTATCCACTGCCTCTCATACCCCAACATAACCTGAGCCCCCAATATACCTATTAGAGATTCATGGTCTTTACACTTAAGATTTGAATTCCTGTTGAAATTCTGACCTCCCTCAAAAAAGACACAAATTTAAATTTACTAGTTTTTAACAATCTTAATGTGACACTAAAAATGGGATCGGTGAGGTTGGAGGTGTAGAAAGGTGAAGAGCATACAGGTACTGACTACAGGCTCACTGAAGCCACCTAAGAGTGTGTCTCTTGACTCTCAAGAGAGGTTATTTTGCCCCAGTTAAGTGGCAAGTTGAACAGCAAATTACTTGAGGTAAAACAAAGGGCAGACAATCTGTGCTTGCAGACACAGTTAAACTAATGTGAGGGGAAAATACAGGAGAAATTGTTTAGAAATTTTAAAGCCTCAAGCAATTCTTCCTCAATCAAGTGAATATATCAGATCAGAGTGATTTTTGGACTTGAGGTTACTAGCAGAATTGTTTCAATTTGTCATTCTTCATTCATCTGTAGACACTGATAATGAGCACATCTTTGCCACTCACTCAACTCGGTGGAGACATAATTTTGTTTTATAGCCCTCTCACAAGACATCATGTTAATCAGTTAATAATTTATCAAGAACCTCAAACCAAATATTAAAACAAATGTGCACTATAATGCATTACTATATCTTTTTTCTGAACCAGTCAAAGGGACAGGCAGAAAGTCAAATTACAAAACAGCTGTGCTTCTTCATGGTGCTACTATAATGTGATTTTAACTTTTTATGCAGTTAAAACAAAACCCATTCCAATTAAAATGTTTGAACCAAATGTGGTGCAGCTATTAAGGTGTTAACATGTTCATTCTGTCAAATAGGAAAAAAAATGTTTCCCTTTGAGATTTTCTCCATTAAACTAGTTTCCTAATTACTATACACTATTTAAATAGCTTTGACTGCATTTTTCATCTCAAATGATGCAGTTCAATTAGCCTGTAAAAAATTCTAGGTCTCTAGTGACAAAGAAATCTCACAACAAATCTAATCTATATCAGAGGACACACACCTTTTAAAATATCTTGGTAGCTACAATCTTCTCTTTTTTTCTTATTATGATCCCAAACTCAATTTCATTTTATTCTCTGAATACGAACTATTATAATGAATATCAATAACAGTGTCAACTATAATTTATTAAGCATCTAGCAGAAGTAATTACAAAGCTCTTTATTTACTTAATCAGTGTCCAAAGTGAGAATTAAAGCCTGTTCTTTATCACCCAAGTTCAACCTCTTTTACTAAAAAATTGTATTTTATTGATTATGCTATTATAGTTGTCCCAATTTTTCCCCATTTTCCCCCCTCCACCCAGTAACCCACACTCCCTAGGGCAATCCCCACCCCTTTGCTCAAGTTCATGGGTCATGCATATAAGCTTTTTTGGTTACTGCATTTCCTGCACTGTACTTTACAAACCATGACTATTCTGTAACTACCAATTTGTACCTCTTAATCCCCTCACATCTTTACCCATTCCCCCCAAATCCCCTCCCATCTGTCAACCATCAAAATGCTCTCTGTATCCATGATTCTGTCTCTGTTTTTCTTGCTTACTTTGTTTTTTAGATTCAATTGTTGATAGATATGTATTTATTGCTCCTTTATTGAACATAGTATTGATCTTATTCTTTTTCTTAAATAAATCCCTTTAACATTTCACATAATAGTGGTTTGGTGATATTGAACTCCTTTAGTTCTTTCTTGTCTGGGAGCTCTTTATCTGCATTTTGATTCTAAATGATATCTTTCCTGGGCAGAGCAATCTTGGCTCAAAGCCCCACTTTTCATGACTTTGAATATTTCTCACCAATCCCTTCCAGCCTGCAAAGTTTCTTTTGAGAAATCAGCTGACAGTCTAATGGAAACTCCCCTGTACACAATGGACTGCTTTTCTCTTGCTGAGTTTTAAGATGCTCTCTTTATGTTTAAACTTTGTAATTTTAGTTACGATGTATCTGGAGTGGCCCTCTTTGCATCCATCTTGTTTAGGAATCTCTGTGATTCCTGGGATTGTACATCTATCTCCTTCACCAAATTAGGAAATTTTTCTTTCATTACTTTTTTTCAAATACATTTCCAATTTCTTGCTCTTTTTCTTCTCCTTCTGCCACCCATATGATACAGATGTTGGACCTCTTGAATTTGCCCCAACTACTTCTTATACTTCCCTCATTTTTTAGGATTCTTTGTTCTTCTTGTTCTTCAGATTGGTTGTATTTCTACTTCTTTATGTTCCAAGTCATTGATTTGATCCTCAGCTTCATTCGTTCTAGTCTTGTTTCCCTGTAAATTGTCCTTTGTTTCAATTAGTGTATCCTTTATTTCTGACTATTATTCCTTTATTTATGCTGTTGAGGGTCTCACTAAGTTCCTTGAGCATTCTTATAACCAGTGTTTTGAACTCTGCATCTCATAGATTGCTTATCTCTATTTTGTTTAGTTCTTTTTTTATCTGTTATATACTTATTTTTAAAATCATGCTTAGAGCTTTCAAATCATACTGATAATGTTCTCATATGCAAAAGCTCTTCTTTTAAAAACTTTAATATATTTAATTGATTATGCTATTACAGTTTTTTTCTCCCCTTTATTCCCCTCCACCCTGCACCCTCACTCTCACCAGCATTCCCCTATCTTAGTTCATGTTCCTGGGTCATACATATAAGTTCTTTGGCTTCTTCATTTCCCCTATTATTCTTAACCTTCCCCTGTACCAACCGTTTATGCTTCTTATTCCCTGTACCTTTTCCTCCATTCTCTTCCCTTATACTCCTTGCTGATAACCCTCTATATGATCTCTATTTCTGTGAACCTGTTCCTGTTCTAGTTGTTTCCTTAGTTCATTTTTTTAATGTTCAGTTGTTGATAGTTATGAGTTTGTTTTCATTTTACTGTTCATATTTTTGATCTTCTTCTTTCTCTTAGAGAAGTCCCTTTTACATTTCATATAATAAGGGCTTGGTGATGATGAGCTCCTTTAACTTGACCTTATCTGGGAAGCACTTCATCTGCCCTTCCATTCTAAATGATAGCTTTGCTGGATAAAGTAATTTTGGATATAGGCCCTTGCCTTTCATGACTTCAAATACATCTTTCCAGCCCCTTCTTGCCTGCAAGTTTTCTTTTGAGAAATTAGCTGAAAGTCTAATGGGAACTCCTTTGTTGGTAACTGTCTCCTTTTCTTTTGCTGAATTTAAGATTCTCTCTTTGTCTTTAATCTTGGCTAATGTAATTATGATGTGCCTTATGTGCTTCCTTGGGTCCAACTTCTTTGGGACTCTCTGAGCTTCCCAGACTTCCTAGAAGTCTATTTCCTTTGCCACATTGGGGAAGTTCTACTTTACTTGTTTTTTTCAAATAAGTTTTCAATTTCTTGCTCTTTCTCCTCTCCTCTTGGTACCCCTATGATTTGAATGTTGGAATCTTTAAAGCTGTCTCAGAGGTGTCTAAGGCTCTCCTCGTTTTTTGGAATTCTTGTTTGTCTGTTCTGGTTGAATGTTTATTTCTTCCTTCTGCTCCAAACTGTTGATTTGAGTTCCAATTTCCTTCCCGTCACTGTTGGTTCCCTTTATGTTTTATTTTATTTCACTTTGCCTAGGCTTCACTTTTTCCTCTATTTTGTGACCATATGCAACCATTTCTGTGAACATCCTGATTACCAGTGTTTTGAACTCTGCATCTAATAAGTTGGCTATCTCTTCATCACTTAGTTGTATTTTTTTCTGCAGTTTTCATCTGTACTTTCATTTGGGCCATTTTTTTTTTTTTTTTTGTCTTGGTGTACCTGTTACATAGTAAGGGGCAGAGCCTTAGGTATTCGCCAGGGCCGGGCAACTCACTTGGCTGTCTTGTGGCATTGTGTGGGGGAGGAGGGGTCCAAGAGGGAACAATGCCACTTTCTTAGCCCTCAGCCAGCTTTCAGTCACTTCCTTCACTACTCACAAGCAAATTGGGCTCTTCTGGTGCTGATTCCTGGGTGGGTGGTTTTGTGTACATTCTAGGATCCTGTGGGTCTCTCCAACAAACTCTCCTGTAAGGCTGGCAGTTTCTTCTGCTGCCTCAACCCCCACAGGTTTTTTTCAGTCAGTGGTTTTGAGGCTTTATTTCCCCCAGCTTGATCCCTGGGTTGTGTGATCTGTCTTACTCACCGGTTGTTCCCCCAGGTTTATCCACATGCAAATGTGGGACTGCCTGCTCTACTAACCACTGCCTTGCCCACCCCAGTCCTCCAGCCACCACCTTGCCAAAAGTCCTCTCTACCCTGGCTGCCCATCTGCAAGTCTCCTACTGGTGTGGATGAAGCTTTCATCTTTAACTTCTTGGTTGTTGGACTTCCATACAGTTCAGTTTTCTGACATTTCTGGTTATTTTTTTTGTTTTTAAATTTGTTCTTGTCCTTTTTTTGTTGCTGCACGAGGAGGCAAAGTGTATCTACATACACCTCCATCTTCTATTTTGTTTAGTTCTTTTTCTGGGGTTTTTATCTGTTCTTTCATTTGACCCACGTTTCTTTGTCTCCTCATATTGGCATCCTCCCTGTGTTTGTTTTTATGTATTAGGTAGAACTGCTGTGACTCTTTGCCTTGGTAACGTGGCCCAGGGTAGTGGGTGTCTGGTAGAGTGCAGTGGCACAGCCTACCCTAGCTGGGTATTCAAGGTGCACCCTTCATGTGGGCTGAGTACACCCTCCTGTTTTAGTTTAGACTTGATTAGTGTTGACAGGTCAATGGGAAGGATTTACCCAGTACAGTCAGCTGCAAGGACTGGCTGTGACCACTGGCCACCAACCTCTGCCCTCTGTGAAGGATCAGCTGTGCAGGGGCAGGGTGGTGATGCTCTGACATGGTCTGTAGCTGTCCAGTAGCTGGTCAGTAGCTGCCCACAGGCTCTGGGGTTTCCTGGGTGGTAAAGACCAAGGTCTGCCTCCACCTGTGTTCTGCCTGGGGACACCCTGCTTGGGCTATAACGCAATCTGAATGGATGCTAGTCATGCTGGGCTTGGAGATTGCCAGGTGAAGCCAAATTTTGATCTAAGCTGGCTGCTGCTAGTGTTAGGCCTGGGGCCACTTAGCAAGAGGTATGGGGCCTGGGCACTTCCTGAGGCCAGTTGTTGCTTATTTGATAGGATTTAGGAAGTTGTGAAGCATGAGCCAAGACCAGCCACTTATATGGAAAAAAGTCATATTAACAGTTTGGGTAGGCCCATAAGTTGGGTCAGACAGAGCCTCAGGGGATCTCTAGGCCTGGGCAAATAATGTCAGCCAGGTTGATGGAATTTCGCATATGGCATTTGCCTGCTGGCTCTGTGGCTCTCTGTGGGGAGGCCTCAGAAAAGGGACAATGGCCTCTGCCTGTCTCTGTGTGGAAGAAAGCTGCCCACTCCCCCTTGGCTACCTCCTTGAAGCCAGACACTTTAGTTCCTCCTTGTATGTCACTGGTGTATTTTAAGCTGCTACCCCAGTGCTGGAGCTCAGAGAAAGTGAGTGTGAGTTAGTCTGTGAGTGGGTTCTTTAAGGGAAACTGTTTGGGACTCCAGAAGTTTCTTCTACCAACTCAGTACCTGCTGGGTTTTGTAGCCAGAAGTCATGGGGACTTACCTTCCTATTCTTTAACCCTGAGCTGGGAGGCCTGGTGTGGGACTGGGACTCCTCATTCTCGAGATATCCCTCCTGAATTTTTATCCACCACACAAGAGTGTAGGACCAGCCATTCCACATCTCTGTATCTCTATCCCTCCTACCAGTCTGAAAAAATGTGATTTCTTTAATTCCATACTTGTTGGACTTCCATTAAACTCAATTTCTGATGTTGTGAGTGGTAGTTGTTCTATAGTTTAGTTTTAATTTTGATGTGATTGTGCAAGGAGGCAAGCCATGTTTACTATGCCTCCATTTTGGGAAGCAAAGTTCATGCCCTTAACCGCAGGGTCCATCCTAATCTTTGTTGGTCCTTTAAACAAAATTCATTTGATATAATTGTCTTTTCTATAGTTAACTAAATACCTAATGTAGGGATAAAGTACTATTGTTCTTTCTTTGTATTATTATTTTTTAAAAAATACAAAAATATACAGAAAACTAAAGAAAATAGCATTCTGGATCCTCACATATACACAATGATGTATGATCGATATACATACATATATTCATATATGCACATATATCCCTCTTGTTTATCTCTCTACTTTTTAAGTTTTCATTTTATTATTGTTTATTCTATTAGAGTTATCCCAATTTCCCCTCTTTCTCTCCTCCATCCCACCCCATCCCCCACTCCCACAGTCTACCCCTGCTCCCTTGTCCATGTGCATGGTTCATTCACTCCTGTTCTTTGATTACTCCTTCCCCTTTCCCCCCTTTCCCCCAACCCCTATCCTGTGGCAGCTGTCAGTCTGTTGCCTGTTTCCATGACTCTGCTCTGTTTTGCTCATTAGTTTATTTTGTTCATTAGATGCCTCTTAAAAGTGATATCATATGATGTTTGTCTTTCACCAACTGGATTACTTCGCTTAGTATAATAGTCTCCAGTTCCATCCATGCTCTCACAAAAGGTAGGAATTCTTTCTTCTGCATAGTATTCTCTTGAATAGATCCCATTCATCTATTAATGGGCAGTTTGGCTGTTTCCAACACTTGGCTTTTGTAAATAGTGCTGTTATAACCATTGGGGTGCATAAGTTCTTCTGAATTGATGTTTCAGGATTCTTAGAGTATATTCCCAGAAGCAGAATCACTGGATCAAAAGGCAGTTCCATTTTTAGTTTTTTGAGGAAATTCCATACTGTTTTTCACAGTGGCTGCACCAGTCTGCATTCCCACACCAACAGTGCTAGGGTTCCCTTTTCTCCACATCATCACCAGCACTTGTTATTTATTAATTTATTAATTTATTAATTCTTACAGGTGTGAGGTGATATCTAATTGTAAGTTTAATTTGCATCTCTGATGGCTGATGACGTTGAGCATTTTTTCATGCCTATGGGCCATCTGTGTGTCCTTTTTTGACAGGTGTCTATTCAGGTCCTCTGCCCATTTTTTGATTGGATTGTTTGTCTTCCTAGGGTTGAGTCATGTGAGTTCTTTAATATTTTGGAGATTAAACCCTTGTCTGAGGTGTCATTGGCAAATATATTTTCCCATACAGTTTGTTCCCTTTTAATTTGATGATGGTTTCTTTAGCTGTGCAGAAGCTTTTTAATTTGATGTTGTCCCATTTTTTTCCCCTTTATTTCCCTTGCTGTAGGAGGTATAGCATCACAAATGCTATGTAGGATATCTGAAATTTATTGCCTATCTTTCCCTAGGACTTTTATGACTTCTATCCTAAGTATTTTATCCATTTTGAGGCTATTCTGGTGTATGGTTTAAGTTGGTGGGCTGGTATCATTTTTTCTTTGCATGCAGCATTCCATTTCTCTCATCACCATTTATTGAGGAGACTATTTTTACTCCATTGTATGTTCATGACCCCTCTGTCAACTATTAATTGACCAGAGAGACACGGGATTATTTCGGGACTTTCTAGTCTGTTCCACTGATCTATGTGTCTGTTTTTATGCCATTATCAGACTGTTTTAATTACAGTGGACTTGTGGTATAATTTCATATCAGGTATTGTGAGCCCTACAATTTTGTTCTTCTTAAGATTGCTGTGACTATTCATGATCTTTTTTGGTTTCATTAAATTTCTGAAGTATTTGTTCTAGATCAGTGAAATATGCCATTGATATTTTAATAGGAATTGCATTGAATCTATAGATTGCTTTGGGTAGTATGGATATATTAATGATGTTAATTCTTCCAATCCATTAACAGGGTATATGCTTCCAACTACTTGTATCTTCCTCAATTTCTTTCTTCAGTTTCCTTAGTTTTCCAAGTACAGGTTTTACCTCCTTGGTTAAGTTTATTCCTAAGTACTTTATTTTTCTTGTTGCTATAGTAAATGGTATTTTTTTCCTAGTTTCTCTTTCTGATAGTTCATCGTTCTTCTATACAAGTGCTATTGACTTCTGAATATTAACTTCATATGCTACTACTTTACCAAATTAACTTATTAGGTTGGGTAATTTTTTTTGTGGAGACTATAGGGTTTTTCATGTACACTATCATGTCATCTGTAAACAATGACGATTTTACTTTCTCATTTCCAACTTGGGTGCCTTTTATTTCTTCTTCTTGTCTGACTGCTGTGGCTAGGATTCTTAATACTATGTTGAATAAGAGTGGTGCAAGTGGAAAGCCATATCTTGTTCCTAATGTTAAGGGAAACACTGTTAGTTTTGGACCATTGAGTATGATGCTGGCAGTTGGCTTTTCATATATGGCCTTTATTATGTTGAGGTATGCTCCCACTATTGCCACTTTCCTGAGTGTTTTTATCATAAATTGGTGCTGGATTTTATCAAATGGTTTTTCTGCATCTATTGATATGATCATGTGGTTTTTGTCTTTCATTTTGTTTCTATGATGTATCACATTTATTGATTTTCAAATATTGTACCATTCTTACATCCCTGGAATAAATCCCACTTGATCATGGTGTATGGTGTGTTTAATGTATTGCTGGATCTGGTTTGCTAGTATTTTGTTGAGGATTATTGCATCTGTGCTCATGAGGGATATTGGCCTGTAATTTTCTTTCTTTGTTGTGTCTTTACCTGGTTTGGAGATCAGGATAACACTGGCCTTGTAAAATGAGTTGGGCAATCTTCCCTCTTGAATTTTTTGAAATAGTTTGTGAAGGATCAGTGTTAGTTCTTCTTTGAATGCTTGGTAAAATTCACCTGTGAAGCCATCTGGTCCAGTGCTTTTGTGTGTCAGCAGTTTTTTTTACTCCTTCAATTTCTCTAGATGTTATTGGTCTATTCAGGTTTTCTGCTTCTTCCTGATTCTGTGTTGGAAGATTGTAAGTTTCAAAAAAATTATCCATTTCTCCTAGGTTATCAAATTTCTTGGCATGTAGTTGTTCACAGTAATTTTTTTTAATCCTTTGTATTTCTGTTGTATCAGTTGTTACCTCTCCTCTTTTATTTGTGATTTTATTTATTTGGATCTTCTCTCTTTTTTCCTTGATGAGTCTGGCTAATGGTTTTTTGATTTTGTTTATCTCTTCTAAGAACCAGCTGCTGGGTTCACTGATGCTTTGAATTGTTTGTTTGTTTTTTTGTTTGTTTCTATATCATTTAATTCTGCTCTGATCTTGATTATTTCCTTTTGCTTTCTTTGGGCTTTGTTTGTTATCATTCCTCTAGTTCATTTAGATGTAGTACTTTTAGGTTGTTTATTTGAGACTTTTCCATTTTCTTTAGGTAGGCCTGTATTGCTACGACCTTCCCTCTCAGTATGGCCTTTGCTGTGCCCCATAGGTTTTGCTTTTTTGTGTGTTCATTTTTATTTATTTCCAGATACTATTTCATTTCTCCCTTGATCTCATCGTTAACCCTTTCATTAAATAATAACTTGTTATTTGGCCTCCATGTATTTGCATGTTTTTGAGTTTTTTTCTCTCTATGTTGGTTTCTAGTTTCAAGTTGTTGTGATATGAGAAGGTGCTTAATATAATTTCAATTGTCTTGAATTTGTTAAGGCTTGTTTTGTGTCCTACCATATAGTCTGTCTTTGAGAATGATCCATATGTGTTTTAGAAGAAAGTGTATTTTACTTCTTTAGAGTGAAATGTTCTACAAATATCAACTTAGTCCATTTGGTGTAGAATGTCATTCAATTCTGCAATATTTTTGTTGATTTTTTGTTTGGGAGATCTATTCATTGTTGACAGTGGGGTGTTAAAATCTCCTACAATGACTGTATTGCTGTCTGTCTCTTTCTTAAAGCTCTCTAATAGTTTATGTGTTTAGGTACACCTACATTGGGTACATACATGTTTACAAAGTTAAATATTCTTGTTGAATTATTCCCTTAAACATTATGAAGTGATTTTCTTTATCTCTTGTTATTGCCTTTGCTCTGAAGTTATTTTGTCTGATACATATATTACTATCCCAGCTTTTTTTTCATGTCCACTTGCATAGAATATTTTTTTCTGCCTTGTCACTTTCAGTATGTGTATATGTTTTGTTCTGAGGTGGGTCTCTTATAGATAGTACATATATGGGTTGTGTTTTCATATCCATTCTGCTACTCTGTGTCTTTTGATTGGAGCATTTAATCCATTTACATTTAAGGTTATTATTGATAGGTACTTATTCATTGTCATTTTTTCTCTTTGTACCTGTGTTCCTCTGTCTCTCTTTCTCTTTATTTCTTCTTAAAGCAGTCCCTTTAGCATCTTTGCAGTGTGGCTTGGTGGATACATACTCTTTTAGCCTTATTTTTTCTGGACAGCTCTTTATTTTGACTTCCATATTAAATGATAGCCTTGCTGGATAGAGTAGTCTTGGTTGCTGGTCCTTGATTTTCATTACTTGGAATATTTTTTTGCCAGTGCATGCTGGCTTGTAGTGTTTCTATTGAGAAATCAGCTGACAGCCTTATTGGACCTCCCTTGTATGTTACTAGCTGTTTATTCCTCATTGTCCTTAAGATTCTCTCTTTGTTTTAAAATTTCACCATTTTTATTGTAATGTGTCTTGAAGTGGGCCTCTTTATGTTGGTCTTGATGGAGACCCTCTGTGCTTCTTGGACTTGTGTAACTTTTTTCCTCATCAAGTTAGGGAAGTTTCCCATCATTAATTTTTCAAACAGGTTTTCTATACTTGCTCCTTTCTTCTCCTTCTGGTATCCCTATGGTGCAATTATTATTACATGTCATGTTGTCCCAATGCTTCCTTAGATTGTCCAAATTTTTTTAGTCTTTTTTCATTTTCTGGCTTTGTGGATTTTTTCCACCTTGTCTTCCAACTCACTGATTTGCTCCTCTGCTTCATCTAGTCTGCTCTTAATTCCTTTTAGTATGTTCTTCATTTCAGATATTGCATTCTTCATTTCCATCTGGTTCTTGTTCAAGGTTTCTATGTCCTTTTCATGCTGGTGTAGGTTCCACCAAGTTCCTTGTAGTTTTCACTAAGTCCTTGAGCATCTTTACAAACATTATACTGAACTCTATGTCTGATAAGTTGCTTGTCTCAAGTTCACTTTTTCTGGATATCCCTCCTTTTGTTTCATTTGTTCATTGTTTCTATGTCTCCCCATTTTAGTTGTGTCTTTGCATTTGTTTCTATGTATTAGGTTGATTCTGTTTGACTCTCTGTCTTGTAGAGTGGCCTTGTGTGTTAGGAGTCCTGAGTAACTCAGGGGTGCAGACTCTTTGATCTCCTGATCTGGATGCTCTAGGATTGACTCTGTGTGGGTTATGTAGACTCTCCTCTTGTATTTGGGTCCTGATTATTACTGGACTGTTCAGTGGTGGAAACACCCCTCCATCTCTTGGCTAAGAGGCTCAACTCCCACCACATGCTGTATGCTATTGTAACAGTGCATGCAGAACAAAGCAAAACAACGCAAAAGAACACCAAAGCAAGCAAACTACCCTTCCCACTACAGCAATATCACCAACAAGAGAGCAAAGAATAATGAAAGTGAAGAAAAAATGGAATAGTAGGGAAAGGGGAAAGGAAAAAAGAATATGAGAAGGCCAGAGAAAAAAGTGATTATGAGAGGAGAAAGGGGAAGAGAGCTACTATTTCTAATGAATTAAAAGAGGAAAACAGAAAAAAGAAACACTGTAAAAGTAACAAAAATAATAAATGGAGAGAAGGAATAGTAGAGTACTGTAAGAGAAAAGTAGGAGGTGTGAAAGAAAAATTAAAGCACTAAAAATAAAAGAAAAAGAAAAAGTAGATTAAAAATCATAAATAAAATGGCTATGTAAAAGAAAAAATATTCAAGATAATGAAAAAAGAAACAAGTGGATTTGTCTCAGCACAGTTCAGATATTGCATTCTGGTCTGTCCCTTTGGATACCACTCTGATGTCTGGGTCTGGAATAAGCCAATGTCTGTTGCTGCCCAAGTCTGGCCCTTTGCTGCCTTTTCAAAGCTACAAGCAATCTGCTGTTTGTGGCTGATTCCTCCAGGCTTGGCTGAGCTCAAGTTGGGCCAACCTGCTCTGCAAAGTTGGATTTTATCAGCATTGGGTCCAGGTGTGTGCCAGCAATTGTTCCAGGTTGCCACAGGATCTACCTCTCCCAGTCTCTGCCTGCTGGCCTCCTTTCAATCTTAGCCTAGTTTCAGACCAGACTATCTCTCGGAGGGCTTCTGGTAGAAACGAGGAGTTGTGATTCCTGGATCTCCCATAGCAGGAGTCTTTCAGATTTAAGGAAATATGGTGGATTTGTTCCCCGTTCCCTGAGCCACTAGTCTGAGTCTGTCTAGGATTATCTCCCAATATTCACCAGACCTGGGCCCATTTCAGGGTTCCTGAGCCCAGATTGTGGGTCTGTTGAACACTGAAAGGGAGTTTCTGTGGCTCTCCCATGAAGGGGGAGGACCAGTCTGTTTCCCAGGATGTATGGATTGGCTGCACCTTACCACCAGTGTCTGATGACCCATGAGTCTGTTTGTGTTGCTGTCTCTTCAGCATGGGCTAAGATGCAGGATGGGAAAGAAGGCAGGGGAAAAAAGAAGAAAAACAGAACACCAAGACAAAGCAAAACTGACAACGGAGGAGAAAAAAAAACAGGAAAAAAAAAGATGTGCTGAGGGGAGTCAACAGATTTACAGAGGTTGTGTGAAAGGAATTTTCAGAGGGTAGGGGGAGTGGTATCCCACAGGGTAAAGTGATTGATTTTCCCCTGGGAGGGGCTAGCTCTTCTCAAGGAAGATGGTTGTTGTGCAGCCCAGGTATATCAGGGCCCCGAAAATCCCACAGCTGCTCCCCCAAGATTCTCTCCAGTGCCTCCCACTCCAGACTCTCCTCACATGACTCCAAATTGCTCCACCCTCCCTTGACTGGGGCCCAAGGTGGTAGCTGCACACACAAAATCTGTACTTTGATCCTTTAAAAAAGAAAAACATGGTGAATTTTTCTCCAGCAGTTTTTGACTCTCACTAAGGTAGAGAGCACATTTCTTGGTGGGAGTTTTCCCCTGTGTGGCTAAGGGGCTCAGCCCTTACCATGACCTCCTCTGCTTTGAGAAGGCTTCTAGGTGTTGGTCGAATCCCCAGTTGTGGCACATATAGGAGGCCACCCATCCACATTTCTCTCTCACACCTCTTCCCCCTCTCCCAAATTAATAGATTTTATCTTGTGTATATTGTCTTCTTTCAGGTCTCATATCATCCTGATGGGGTGGGGGAAGAAAGGGAAGAGTCCAGCAGCTATATTATAACACAGAGCTATGTCTGGGGGTGATTGCACCACTTCCCTCCAATGAATCAGCCTGGGGCTCCTGCTGCTGAGCTGGGCTCCTGTTGCCGAGCTGCTGCAGCTGTGCCACTCCATTCCTGGGGTGGTCTCTGCTGCCAGCATCATTAGACTCTGGCCTGTTCGTGGTTCCCATGGCACTCTGTGTTGGGGAGGTGACAGCTCCCTCTCCAGTAAGTTCTGCTGTCTCCAGATCCTGGCTCCTGGCAGCAGCAGGGTGCATGGTCCTGCCCCAGGTGGAGGGACTAAGACAAGTCTGGGCATCCAGGTGTGGATTCTCCAGAGGCTTCTTTCCAGTGAAGGGTATTTTTAAAATGGCTCCCACCCCAGATCTGCACTGCCAGAGACATCGGTCTTGGCAGTGGCCATGGCAGCTGCTCCACCAGGGGGGCCTGGCCACACTTTCACACACACCCACGCAGATGCCTGTGTACAGGCTCACTCACTCACACATGCTTTCACTCACACTCCACCGGATTTTCAAGTTGATTGCTCTGTGATTTAGCTGCAAGACTGGTACAGGGCTGGGAGCAAATGGATGGAGCTTCCTTGGAACACCCCTCTCTACTTCTTTTTTGGGAGTATTTAAGGACAAACTACAGCCTTCATGATCATATAATCCATGTACAGGGTCTGGCACAAATAATGCTCCCTTTTATTATAAAATCTTTTATTGCAAAATCATAAGCCTGTAATTCTGCAACTTAACAATATCACTCTCAAGCACACCATAAGGCATTTTAGGTGAAATGTTGAAATTAAAACTATAAATTATTACACCCATATCATTACCCTACCAACCACACTCAAGCAGGCCTTACTTCTGCCAAACCCTGTGTATTTGTATCTATGTCTATCTGGAGACATTTCCAGCATAGCCACCATGCCATTATAATACCAAAGTTATCATCTAACCCATAGTCTGTATGAGTCAGGGTCCTGAAAACAGAATATTCAAAAGAGGTAATTAAAGAGATTTTAATAAAGGAACAATTTACAAAGGTGTGTCCAGGGTTAAAGAAAATCAGGAAGGGATGGTGGAACACCTAAAGGCTAGCATTAATGAAAAGCTATTACCACTTGTAGACCCGAAGAAGCAAGGAGAGGAAATATACTGGGACTTGGAGAGAATAGCCTGATAGAAGGGAGGGAGAAAGGGGGATAAATACTTTAAACACCCTCAGAGCTCCTTTTGGTGCCTCCCATTGACCAGATCCAAATGGAATTCAGAAGAGGAGGATCCCAGGTAATTAATACAGGGATATACAACATTTTTTTTTTTCTGGTAGAGAGCAAGACAGTTAATATACTTAACTGTGAGGCTCACATACAGTCTTTGTTCCATTACTTCTTTGTTTTTGGTTTTTGGTTTTATTTTTCTCCTTTCCCCCAGCTTTACTGAGGTATAATTGACAAATAAAATTTTAAGCTAACTAGTGTGTACAAATAATGATTTGATATACATATCCATTGTGAAAGATTCTCTAATTAAGTTACTTAATGTATCCATCACCTAACCCTATCACATCTACCTGTTTTTTGGTTTGTTTTGGTGAGAACATTTAAGTTTCCTTAGCAAATTTCAATTATACAATTCCAAGTTATCAACTATGGTCACCATATTATACATTAATTAGATCCTCAGGTCTTATTCATCTTATAACTGAAAGTGTACACCCTTTTATCAATGCCTTCGTATTTCCCCCAACTACAACCACTTTTCTACTTTATTTCTATGTTTGACTTTATTTTTTGTTAAGATTATTACTTATTGTTTTTTTATAGTCACATTTTTATTTGTTTGATTTCTTCATATTCTCCTTCCCACTAATTCTCTTAATGTCCTCTCTGCTGTCTACCGTCTCATATTTCTCTTAGTTTAGCCTTCATTCTGAAGTGCTTTTTTTTAATTTTCACAATTTTTTCCTGAACCTTAACAGAACTGTTTTTCATCGTGCTGGTTTTCAACCGTCTCATTTCTCAGATTTGCTACTTCTAAGTTATACTGAGCTCTCAAGCCGCCATACTATTCTTATTTTTATGTTAGCTCTTTTGTAATATTAAGCTACAGTTTCCATTAGTTTTGTGATTATATTTTTCTGTTGTGCCCTCATTAATGGTTCATTTTCCTTTTTTTTGTATAATGTCTTTATATGGGGTTTGATTGCAATCATTTTCATTTACTCTGTCTGAGATAATATTTTGTCCTTATTATTTGAAAAGAAGATTCCTATGGAGACAGGTCAGGGTGGTTTTCCTAGAGAAATGGTTCTAAGGCTTCCTCCTCTATTGTTACCTTGTTGTGAAAAAAAATGCAGCCATCAGTTCTACAGTCCTACTTCCTCTGGACTCTATTTTCATCTCAGGAGTTGAAACTTCTCTTCATGTCTTCTCTTCATGCAGAACCATTGGTTCTGCACTGCTCTTTTTTTTCCCTTCTCAGAACAAGTCTTTGTCTTACCAGAGGGGAAGATCTTGGGCATATCTAAAGACTCTTGAAGGTGAGAGTCTTCCTAAGACCTTCTGATTTTCTCCTGAATACTTAGTATGTCTCATTTGCACTCATCTGCTCACTGGAGTCTGTGGAGTTTTCATCCAGTTTTACCAACTGATTGTTTTCAGGTTCACTTGCCTAGGATTCCACTTCCAGTGAGTTCATCTGTCTTTGGGAACGAGCATTGAATGCAATGTTTGTGTTTCAAGTCTCTAAGACTATTGGAACTCTCTTTTCTATTCTTTCCACAGCTTCCACAAGTGATGCCCTCACACATGTCTTAAATAGATTCTGCTGTTCTAGTGCCATCATCCATTTCTACTCCCTAGAGTTCAGGAGAACTTGTTATCATCTCATTTTGCTAAAGATGCTGTTATTTTTTTATTTTTAAATCTTGCTATTCTAGTTTATCTTCCCCTTTTGCTTTGTTTTATGAGAAGACCTAGGAATATTTATATAGTATGCTGTAATAATGATTTTATTCTGGCTGGAAATTTGAGGTCATTTTTAAAAAACTGACCTGACATAGTTAATTTTGGAAGCATAAAAAATAAGACAGGACCTCATAGAATTCAACCCTTTGCCACATGGGGGAAAATTTCAACCTGAATCTGGAATTAGATTTTCCATAGTAGGCATTATCCTCAGTTGCCACCAAAGCTTCAGGCAAACTAGCACGAAGGGCAAGTTTGTCTCTGGCTATCTTCATTCTACTTTACTCAGCACTGTGTCAGGGCCGATGGGCATAGGTGCTTGGTTTTATGAGCCTTGCTGTTTGGGGTCATTATTGGAAGGCTCTACAGAGTATAAGGTATGCTTTCAAAGTCAGGCTAAATTGGACAAAATCAGAAAGCTAGAATTGGATGAAGGCAGGGGGATACCACCTGTGAGCCAAAGTGTGGGCCATAACGTGCACACAGAGAGCCAACAATTGCTTTTGAAGGGCTGAGGAAGCAGGTAGCCAGAGTCAGAGAAACAGGTGGGTCTCTGACAGGCAGAGCCTGAAAGCCTAAGGACTGACTCCCATAAGAACACAGAACTGACCATCCAACCAGGAAGTGCTAACTTTGTCACAATTAGAAAGCTGCTCTGTGATTTGTTGCCTTTAAGATCTTTATAACAATTGTTCCAGGACCAGGAAGCTGCAGCTGCAACTGTTGGCTCCAGGAATACCTGCCTGGGTGGTAACCCACAGACCAGTGCCAGCTGCCAAATGCATACCACCAAAATGGATGCCTTAGGTATTGTCTACCTTCTCACTAAACTCAGTTCCAAATTCAGGTCTTACCAGAGTGACGTAACTGGCAAAACCTAAATTACATGAGAAACCTTTGCTAAAGGAGAGTCACAGAAATGCATTTTGGACATTCTAGCCTCACAGTAATACAGATAAATGCACTAAGAAGTCTATCAGTCCTATTCACTGATTGAAAAATGGAGTAAAGCTTTGACTGGAAGAACTAGTCATATGACCACAACTGAAAGAGGCAGGATTTAATCCAGATCTAAATTCATGTCCTCAACCACTTCACTGTTCTGCCTGTCCAGAAAGGATTCTGTGGTCAAATATGAGTGAGACAGGCTTGTTTATAAGCATAATCAAGTTTCCCTTATCTACAAACATCTTTCCTGATTGTGTCACCTAATTTTTATAATTTATTGGTTTTATCCCCATATTTTAATATCCCATTAAAATTCCAAAAGGTAGGGGCTCTTCTTGTATTTGATAACTGATGAAAACTACTGCCCCAGCTTTTCAGTCTGCTGTACACAGGCAGGTTTATACTTTGACTAAATCTACTAGACTATTTCCAAAGGTGGCAAATTATATTGCTTAAATTGCCATGGAAAATTGTTCTTCCCATTAGTAAAAACTAAGTTTGACTTCAGACAGGGAATAAAATTGAAGCCCTGGTTCCTTCTGTAAATGGGCCTCAGAAAGTTCTAATACATATCAAAATTCTCCAAGCCACTTAGGAATTTATTCACTTCTTAACATGTTCGTTCATTGGGCAATTCTTTATTGAGTGTCTATTATGTGCCAGAAATACAGTTGTATATAAACACACATTGTGTCTGCTCTCACAGTGCTTATAGTTAAGAGGTGAGGACCAACATTAAATCACTGTGCAAAAGGGTTAACACAGGAGAAGAACTGGGAGTGACAGCAGAAGGTGAGCACATATTTCCCTGGAGGAGTTTCATTTAAGCAGATACCTGAAGGATATGTAGAGATTAAGTGAAGCAAAGAAGAAAAGGATGAGTGTTGTAGTCATAAGGGAGCTTCAATGCCAAAATTTCCACACTTCTGGAAATGAGAGAGCAGAGTGCATCTGAGATAGTGAATGGGGAAGCAGAGTGGTTGGAGTGTGGGGTAGAGATGAGAGTGGATCAACATGAGCTGTAAATGCAGATGAAGGCAGGTCATTTGCAGTCTTGGAGGTTAATTTAACAAAACAAAATGTTCCATACCATTCAGTGTGGTCATTTGAAATTGTGGCTAACTAAGCCAGATAGAAACGTGCTGAAATAATGAGTAATGGTCAACAGGTTAGCAGGTTCATCATAGTAAAGAGAAGCAGATACTACTGAAACATACATTCAATTGAAAGATCTCTTTTTATTATGTATATTATACCTCTGTAATATAGAGTCCAGATTTACCAAAAGTGTATTTCCATTTATTTATTTATTTATTTTATTCCATTACAGTTGTCCCAATTTTTTCTTCTTTGCCTCTCTTCACTCAATCCACCTCTCCCTCCCTCAGTCATTCCCCATTCCATTGTCAATGTCCTTAGGTCATTTATACATATTCTTTTACTAATCCCTTCCCCTTCTTTCTGCCGTTTCCCCTTTCCTTTCTCCCCTCTTACAGTTGTCCATATGTTCCATGTTTCCACTTTTGGGGTCTTATTTTGCTTGTTAGTTTATTTTACTCATTAAATTCCAATTATAAGTGAGATCATATGGTATTTGTATTTTACCGACTAGCCTTTTTCACTTAGTATAATAGTCTCCAGTTCCATCCATGCTGTCCCCAAAAGTAGGACTGCCTTCTTTCTTTCTGCTGCACAGTATTCCATTGTGTAAATGTACTATAGTTTTTTAATCCATTCATCTACTGATGGGCACTTAGGCTGTTTCCAGCACTTGGCTATTGTAAATAGTGCTGCTATGAACATAGGGGCACATAAATTCTTTTGAATTGGTGTTCCAGGATTCTTAGGGTATATTCCTAGCAGTGGAATCGCTGGGTCATAAAGCAGTTCTATTTTTAATTTTTTGAGGAAACTCCATACTGTTTTCCACAGTGGCTGTACCAGTCTGCATTTTCCCACCAACAATGCACTAGGGTTCCATTTTCTCCACATCCTTGCCAACACTTGGTGTTTGTTGATTTATTAATGGTAGCCATTCTGACTGGTGTGAGGTGATAATGTCATTGTGGTTCTAATTTGCAACTCTCTGATGGCTAGTGATGTTGAGCATTCTTTTATATGTCTATGGGCCATCTGTATGTCCTCCTTGAAGAAGTGTCTATTCATATCCTTTTCCCATTTTTAACTGGGTTTTTTTGTCTTCCTTGTGTTGAGTCATATGGGCTCTTTATATATTTTGGAGATCAAACTCTTGCCTGATCTAAATATGTTTTCCCATATAGTTGGTTCCCTTTTCATTTTGATAATGGTTTGTTTGCCATGCAGAAGCTTTTTAATTTGTTAAAGTGTAGTCATATTTGTTTATTTTTCCTTTATTTCCCTTGCTCAAGGAGATGTATCAGCAAAATATTGAGGTTTGAGTTTTAGGATATTCTAGTGGTGAAGAAGGTGTTGATGACTGAGAATGTGGTAGGAGTTGTCCTAGTTGTAAGTTCTTAGATAGCAGAATGTGGACTATGTAGACAGGAACCATGAGGTATTAGGAGAGTGTGGTAGCCTACACCAGGCAGTAGCTAGGTGGCCACTGACATCTACAAAGCCTGTGTTATCTATGGGCCATGGGAGACAGCCCTGATCTTTAACTGATGAAATTATGTGATTACTTCTTTGATTATCTGGCTCCCAACAGTATTTGCTTAACATCAGAGCAGGTTAGGAGACTTTCAGGTTCACAATAAATTCACTTTTATGTATGTAACAATAAAATCAGTGACAGTTGAGTGGCAGGCAGGCTGGCATACAACAAAGCTGTGCTGCATGACAAGTTTGCTTTTGTTGTCTGTTTCTGCCTTCCAGGGATTGGGCAAACTTTCACTGCTCTCTTTTCTGTCCCAGTTTACTTATTCTCTGAAAAAGTATCTAGGTTCCTGGAACTCTGCCAGGTATTGGACCAACAACAGTTTATTAAATCATTTGACAATTATTTAGTGGATATCAATTATGTGCCAGGCAATGTTCTGATCACTAGTAAACAAGACAGACAAGCATTTACAGAGTTTACATTCTAATGGGGGAAACTGAAAATAAGCATACACAATGGATATTTGAGAGTAATATAGAAAACTGCTAAATAGAGAATTTAAAATTAGGTGATATGATAATAACATGGTAGCTACCTTAGCCTAGGTGATAGGGAAGGCTTTCTGGACAGATGACTTATGTGCTGAGATATGAATGACAAGAAGAATAAATCCTATGAACATCAGGAAGAAGAGAATTCCACACAGAGGGACAGCCTGTATAAAGACTCTATCAGGAATGATTTCGGTATGTTCGAGGAAAATGCACATTCTTGTAACTGTAGTGAGGGGGAGAGGAGTGCAAGAAAGTTTGGAGATGTGGAAAGATATTTGGGGCTTCATAGGCAAAGGTAACATGCTTAATTTTTGTATATGCTTTGGAAAACCACTGGGGCTCGTTCTTTCTTCCTCTTTCTTTCTTTCTTTCTTTCTTTCTTTCTTTCTTTCTTTCTTTCTTTCTTCTTTCTTTCTCTATTTTGCTTGATCATATGGTAGTCTTATTTTTTAATTTTGTGAGAAACCTCCATACTGTCTTCCACAGTGGCTGTATCATTTTACATTCTCACTAACAGTACACCAGGGTTCCCTTTTTTCCACATCCCCATCAGCATTTGTTATTTCTTCCCTTTTCTTTTTGGTCTATTTTTATTATTTTTTAATTAAAAAAATTTTAATTACAATTGACATACCATATTATATTAGTTTTATGTGTATATCCCAGTGATTAGACATTATGTAACTTACTATGTGATCACCCTGATAAGCCTAGTACCCATATGACACCATACATAGTTATTATAATATTATTGACTGTATTCCCTATGCTATATATTACATTCCCATGATTATTCTGTAGCTATTAATTTGTACTTCTTAATCCCATTTATCTTTTCTCTCTTTATCTATCTATCATATCCATAGAAAATGAATTGCTTTGTTTGCTATCGCATAAATGATATTTTATTCTCACCATTCTGTACCTTGCTTTTTTCACTTAACAGCATACCTTTGAAATCTAAGACACTGGGGATTTTTAAGCAGGGACATTACATGATATGATTTAATTTTTAAAAACATATGACTCTGGCAGCTATGGGGGAATACATGATATGAACTTTAGATGCTATAACAAGACACAATAGACAGCATGGCTTAAACAACAAAATTTTATTTCTAACAATTCTGAAGAGTGGGAAGTCCCAAGGTTAAGGTATCAGCAAACTTGATATCACAGGTCTGCTTCCTGCTTTTTCTTGCTTTATTCTCATATGGGAGGAGTGGCAAAGGAACTCTTTGAGGTCTTTCTTTTAAGGGCACTAACCCCGTTTTTGAGGGCCTTGCCTCATTACCTAATCTATAGACCTTTTCTCCAAACACTTTTATATTGAAAATTAGGTTTTGATGTTTCAATTTTGGGGGACATAAGTATTTAGTCCAGTGTAATATGAGAATAGGATTATGTGGAATATGGAGAATGGGTAAGGTTGGACCCTGCCTTTATAAGGAGCTTACAGTCTGTCACCTCTCAGCATTTTCTTTTTGGTGTCATTCTAGTTCCCTGTATACTTGTCCTTGGTCTCCCACATTGAACTGTGAGGTCCCTGGGCACCAAGCCCTGTCTGGTTTTTTTTTTCTGTGTCTCAAACATTGGAGCCTGACGCTATAGTAAGTAGTCAATAAACATTTTTTGGATGGATGAATTAATGATGCTAGGTAGCTTTATTAATGAATCACCCTACCCTGAATAGCATGACTTTCTTCCCATGGTAAGTCAGTATTTGTCATGAAATATTCATTGTGAGATGTCTTAGACATATTTTTGTGAATGACAACAAAATAAAGATCATTGATTAGAGAGTTTGGATCATCTCTTTAAGATGATGGACAGCAATCAGGATGGTGGAAGGCCCAGAAACTGATTCATATAAAATGACTAAGAATACTAGAGATGTTGATGCTGGAGTAGAGAGGACTTGCAGGAACATGACAGCTGCCTTAAAATATGTAAGGAATTGCCATATGGAAGAGAGAGTATGTTTACTTTATATTTCTCCATAGAAAGCAGCAGGTGCATGAGATGTTCATTTCAAATAAATAAAAACAATTTTCTACAGCTACCCAGTAATAGAATAGGTTCCCTTGTGAGATAATGAGCACACTGTCTCCAGAGATATTCAAACAGAAATGAGATAATAATTTGTCCAGTCACTCCTGGAATCTATGTAATGATAACAATAGCTACCATTTATTTAGTATTTACCCTGTGCCAGACACTCTGCCAAGGGCTCTATAAAGGTCATCTCATTTAACTTTCCTAGCAACTCTATATGGTAGGGAACTTCTTTTATAGGTAAAGAACCTCAGCTTCAGAGAAGTTAAGTGATTTTTTATAAGGGCATGTAAGTAGTAAGTGGAAGAGCCAGGACTAGATCCAGTCTCTGACTCCAAATCCTTTGTCCTTCACCATATTGGGCTCAGGCACGTCCAGGAGATTCCTAAACCATGGTCTCTTTCTCAGTCCTCCTCAGGGTTAAGTCAAGCATTTCATCCTACTCCATAGCCAAGGAGAAGTTGTACTCAAAGGCAGGGACATTTACTGGCCACTGTTGGTGGATGTTCAAGGCTAGATGCAATGGAAAGAGACATTTCTGTTTCTTCCGTCTATGAAGCTGAATGAAGAAAGTCCTGGGGCAGCTCTTCCAAAAAGAAGCTCCTGTGATTTATCTGTCTTTTTAGCTTCCTTTAGTCATTTTTAATTCTTGCTTCTACAAGACACTGAGAGTGACATTTATGGACTGAATATTTGTGTCTTCCCCTCAAATAAATATGTTGAAGCCCTAGCTTCCAATATGATGGCCTTTGGGAGATAATTAAGTTTAAATGAGGTCATGAGGGTGGATTCTCCATGATGGGATTTGTGTCCTTATAAGAAGAAAATAGCTTTCTCTCTCTACCTTGTGAGAACACAGAAAGAAGGATCTTACCAGACACTGAATCTGCCAGCAACTTGACCTTGAACAAGTTTTCAGAACTAGAATTCCTAGTTTTCAGAATTGTGAGAAATAAATATTTATTGTTTAAGCTATCCAATCTATGCTATGTTGTGATAGCAACCTGAACTAAGACAGACAGGAAGTAGTTTTTGTTTGTTTTGCTTGCATTTATGAAAGGGAATTACTGAATGAGAAGACTGTTCTTGTTTTGTTTGTTTGTTTGTTTGTTTGTTTCTGGTCTTTGTGGAAGAGAATGTAATATTCATGATCTCCACAAAGCCAAGGAAATACCATATTTGGATTTCTGATGAAGCAGCAATCTGAAATGCCTGTCTAATATTCATGCATGATTGACCACTTGGTGATGAAATCAGCATGGTTTCCCTTTCTTTTCTCTGCTGTCCAGAGCCCCAGGTGGCCAGTACTGTTCCCAAGGCAGCTCTGGGGGAGAGTGCTTCACTCATCAATACCACAATGGATAATTCTGTAGCCAGAGAAAACCAAAGAATTAGTTTCCCTCAGTCTAGACACAACCCTGGCCAGTATATAACATTGAAAATGCCACTCAGTCATGTACTTAAGGAGTAAGATGAATTTTCCTCCACAGAAGTGAACATTTGGAAGGTAGGGAATGCATGGGTTGCTCTGTGGAAGAGATCAGGGAAAAGAGAATGTAACCAGTTTTACTGAGTGGTTATTCAGTGTCAAGCATTTTTCATATTCAGACAACATAATCCAACCCACTCCTCCTCTCCCTGGCCAACACCCTGTGAGGATATGTTGTTCTTTACCCATCAAAAGGTTAATGAGCACCAACTATGTGTTAGGCTTCCACTGAGGACACAGTTGTGAACAAAACCTACAAGGTCCCTGCTCACCAAAAGTTATCTTCTTGAGGATATAATAATGGTAATTTTTATTGAAGAAACACGTGCAGTATTTTATTTTATGTGTCTTGTACACAGTATTTCATTAATTATTTCAAAACCTTATGAGGGAGGAAATATTATCAGTCCCTAGTGTGCATCTGAGGAAACTAAGGCACAGACAGGAGAAATAATTTGCCCCAGTTACAGCTAGTCAGTGGCAGAACTGGTATTCTTACTTCAGCCCAGGGACTTTGTGTCGGGGCTCATGCTTCTAACCTCATCCTTTACTGTGTCTATGCTACAAACATGGTCCAGATGAAGAGAATGGAGCTCACATGGACAGTGATTGGCCAAAGTGGGGCTTGAAACCAGGGCTGATTTTAAAGCCCACCCTTTCTTGTCAGGCTCCTGACAGTGGTAGAAATGTCAAGTCACGGAAACCGGATCAGACTGAGCTAGAATGATTTCCTACCCCATCACTAGAGCTCTTCTCTAAAGTTAACAAGGAAAAACACACAATTTAAGGAAGCTCTATTCTATTGTAAAGTGTTTCAAACCTATATAACATAATAATAATATGCCCTTATTCATTGATTTGTCCTTGCCTACCTCCCTCCTTCACCCCGTCCCTCCTTTCCTCCCTTCTTTTCTTCCTTCCAACAAATATGTGTTGAGCACATTCCAGTTATCATGGACAGTGCTAATTGCTACATTCATAATGCAAATTAAAAGTTTCTTTGGATACTTTGTTTTTGGCTATCAAGGGCTGAGTAAGCAGAAGATAAGAAACTTTTCACTAGTGATTTGGTCAATATGTATTCAGTAAATTGGAAACTTTCTATTACATTCAGAAAGAATGATTGTTTTCTCCAAAGCAGTTATTTTTTAATAGACAAATGTTTACTTCTTTCTTTTTCTCTCTCTTGGATATTTTAGAATGTGCACAAATCAGCAAAACTTGGATTGCTTTACTTTTCTATTATCAGAGAGGTTTTATTCTAGAGGGCAGGGCCTGGCATTCCGGGGCGGGGATCTCTGAGTTAGTGTGTTTCTTCAGCTGGTCCTGTCATTGTTGAGCACAGGCAGCAGAGTGCCCAAACTGAACAAAGTGTCAGCTGTGTTTCAGCTCTTATCATGTGTCCTAAGCTCACATGGACTAATACATGGAGTCTTTCATCTAGCATGGTGGGTGAATTCTGAAAACAAGGAAATGTGAGAGGAATAAAGTTAGGGTGTATCTACTCTGTATTTACTGAGAGTCAAGGCCTCATAGATGAGGAAAGAACTCTGCTGTGGAATTAACAGTCCTGTAAAGGGGAAAAGCTATGAACACATCATGTCAGGTAAGAATGGTAGGAGGGCTTGGCTAACATGTTCCCCACTTACTTGCTCTCTTACCACTTCTGGGGAGATGTGGAAAAAGATAGGGGTTCTTTTCATAGACTTTCATTAGAAAGTATAATAAACACAAAACAAAAACAATCTGACAGCTGTTACATGTGACTTCCCTGTCCTGTGAGAATTTATCAGCTTTCTCAGGATGCTGGAAGATCTAGAAAGTCCTACTGAAGTATGCCTGTCTGAGATCTTTTATGATTTACCCTTCTCTCAAAACCCATGAGCTATTCAGAGTTGGCTCTCTATTGTAACCACTTGTTACAGGTCACACCTTCTGCTTACAAATTCCACAGATCATACACAGAATGTCATCCATAAGCTAGGGGTGTGCAAAAACGGAGTCTTGTTTATAGCTACAAGTACTTTTCTTGTACTTCCTTTGATTCTGAGCCCTTATGTCTTTCTAGTGCAAGAATTTGTTTTAAAATATTTGTGTATGTTCACTCAAGTCAAGTGCACTTATCCAGTCTAATTAGGCTGCTATTCTCTCAGCCACAGTTGAGGTTCTCAAAAATGATTTAGTCATAGTCATTCATAGTCATAGTTAGGTAAAAGCTCTGTCTAAACTGTCAGACACTCTTTCCCTCAGTTTTGGGTTTCATCAAAGTCAATTCATAGCTGCAGTAAAGGTAGGCAAAGGCACATCACATCCTAGGGCTGCTTGGGGCTTGCTGACAGTTTGAATGTAAAACCTAAAGGGAGAGGGGAGTCAGAAGTGACACCCAAATGGCATTGGGAGTGATATTTCCATTAATAAACAAAGGGCAGACATAGCAGACACATGTAAGAGGGAGAAGAGCTGGTTTATGAAATGGAAAACTATGATGCATTAAGTTTGGGACATGGTACTTTGGAATATGGGTCGGGCATTCTGGTAAGACTGCAGGTCTCAGTTTAGAAAAAGATCATAAACACAGATCTGGGGTTCATCTGCACAAAGGTGATGGTGGATGCTCTTGAGTTTGGACGTCTTTTGAGAGGAGATCACTGAGGAGAGAAGAGAGTCAAGTAAAGCCTGGAATAGCACCCTATGCGGGAATAAAGGAAAGATTGGAGAGACTGGGGGTTAGCCAGGGTTGTACCAGGTCACCAAAAACAAAGGAGAGGAGAATCTCAGAATGTCCAGATTGACTATAAATGTGGACATTGTGTTGTAAATTAAGGAGAAGAACAAAAAAGTACTAAAAAGTCCATATAAAAGAAAACAGAAAGAAAAAGTGTGGAACAACACTTGTGGCATTAAATATCTCTACATAAACCCAGTATAGATCACAGAGTAAACCTGAAGTATAACCATGCAGAAGGTAACAAAGTGACATAAACTCAAAGACATGTCAATAAGGCATGATGTGACAGTCCACATGCATGGGACACAACAGTGAACAATGCTTTGTTCGAAAGAGGCACAGTTCACAGACAAGAGAAGGGAGATGATCACATAGCAAGTTTACTTACTATCTATCTATCATCTATTTATCAATCATCTATCTATCTGAATCCCAAGGGAGAAGCTTCATAGAGAGTATTTACACAGAGTAAAAACAAGCATGCTGTAACAAAGAGGTAGGACTACAGAGGGAGTGTTCAGTAGAAGGCCTGGTTAGAAGTAACAAAAAGATGATGATTTTCTAAGACAAGACACATGTCTGGCATACAAGTAGATATTATGGCAGGCATGGAGGAGGGTTTCAGTTCTGTGGAATTTTGCTCCTAGCTTTAGTTTATAGAAAATTAGGGCCTAAAATTTTTACTTTTTAGAAGACAAAGAAATAAGTTGAGTCTACTATTAGTTTGGGTTCAGCTCCTACCAACAAAGCATTCCCTGGCTGGCCAAGCTCCCTTAGGCAATTACTCCTCACTCCATCTCAGCCCACACTGTTTACACATCCTGGCCTCTCTTCTTTTATTTGGGCTGAGCCAGCTACTGCTGATCTTGGGATGTTTGCTGTCATGACTTGTAAGGAGCATTTGCTTTCTGTTGGACTTAGACCTCTGTGGATCACTTCCTGGAAGGACTTTGCCTTGTTTAAACCCCTCTCCAGGTTTCTCAGTAGCTACTGAACAAAGCCCAGACTTCCTCAGGTATTACATAAAATCTGTTATGATCTGGTCTCAGACAAATCAACTCTTGCCACTTTTATCTCTCTTAAATTCTAATTTAAATTACTAAACTTTTTCATTTTTAAAAGCTCTATTTGGTTCTTTTCTAAACTCATTGTTTTATCATACTATTATAATTTTCATGTTAATAGTTTGTATTAACTTCTAGTTTGTGACTGTGTATTGTGAGCTCATCTTCAGCAGGACTTTTTTCTTTGTGGGAGTCCAGTGTATGTTAGGCTATAGATGTTTCCTTCAGAATGTCTCTATTTTAGCTTCTTCCAGGGTCTTGTGGGATTCCTCAGCCTAGGACCAAATTTTACATTAACCTCTTTGCTTAGAGTCCTTGCACAATGAGGATAATTGTAAGTTTGGATTGTATCCATTCACGAAGCACAGAATTGCTTTTTTTATTCTCAGGGATTATTCTTTTTTACATATGTACTGATCTGTATGTATAGAAATTTTCCTTTTTGCTTTTCTAGGATGGTTGGTGGGGTTTTATTAGCTTCCTTTTCACATTCAGGACAAAGTTTTGAGGATCTGGTTTTAGCAGGGATTTCTGTTCGAGTGTCCTTCTACTGTGGGGTGTCCCCGACCATGTTTCCTGTTCCTTCATAGGCATTAAAGCCCTAAATCCTAGCACAAGTTATTCTTGTCTATTACCCCCAGAGCTACAGCAATATCAAAACTTCTCTTTTTTTAACATGCAAGTCTGATTTTTTAAATTTATTTTTTAGAGAGGGAAGGGAGGGAGAAAGAGAGAGAAAGAGAAACATCAATGTGAGGTTGCTGGGGATCATGACTTGCAACCCAGGCATGTACCCTGACTGGAAATCGAACCTGAGACACTTTGGTTCACAGCCCGTGCACTCAATCCACTGAGCTACACCAGCCAGGGCAAAACTTCTTAATTCTCTAGTACTGAACAACTTCTTTATTTCTGGTATATGAAATTGCCTTCTATTTTTTATGTGACTATTTGCTTGAATTCTTTCTTTCTGGAGTTTGTATATTTCAATTTATTTATAGCTGAAGAATAGTTCTCTCATATAAACATTTTTTTACCATATTCTACATTTTTAGTCAGGTCATATTGCTCCCCATTTTTTCTACTGTGCCATCTGCACAGTCCATTCATTCATTTCATAAATATTTTTTTGAGTACATACTTTGTGCCAAGCATTGCTCTCGGTGTTTGGGATACAGTAATGAAGAAAATTAGAAAAAGATTCCTGAGCTCATGATGTTTCCTTGAGGCAGGAGGAAACAGGTATGATGAACTAGGGCCATAGGAGTAATATGAACAAAACTCAAAAACACACAATTTGTATAAAGAGTAAGTTTCAAAATAGTATATATAGTACAGTGTCCATTTTCTAATGTCAAATATATGTAACCCAGTATTAATTATGGATACATCATAAACAGTAAACTAAAAATATGCAGAAGTTACCTCTAGAAGGAAAGGAGGGAGAAGACCAGGCCCAGTAAGGACTATGCAGGAACCATTATCTACTTCCCTAATGTAGTTTTGGATTTAAATATGTGTGGGTGGGTGTGTTTGATGCAAAAATAGCAAAATATTAGGATTTAACAAAATTATGTTGAGGTTACACATATGGTAATTATAATACACTCTGCATTTTCCATATTATCAAAATAATTCATAATAAAATGAAAATAGTAAATGCTTTTAAAATAAGACTTAAAATGAAATAAATAATAAATAAATAAATAACATAGTATGTTGAAAGATGGTAAGTTATATGGAAAAAAGAGGAGAAAATACAGAGCAGGGTTAGGGTATTAGGAGGGTTGAGGCTGGGGGACAGATGAGGTCAGTGGAGTGTCCCTTGAGAAAGCATTTTTGAGGTAATTGTGAGAATATTGTAGTGAAGACTTCAAGGCGATGACCTTCTGCCTATCTTAGATATCACTCACTGTGTTGGACCCAAAGTGGCAGCCCTAGGAGAATCTGAGTGACTTATGGCAGCAGAACTGCAGGATTTATTGATGAAGAAGTAGGGACAATGTAAGGTGCATGGCAGGTAAGTGGCAGGTGTTGCTGCCTTTCAGTAAGACAGGAGCTGTGGAAAGATGATTAGTTCCTAGGGGAAAGATGTCTTCAGTTCTTTAGGGGAAACAAAGTTTATCCTGGAAGTTGGGTCAAAAGGCCATTGCTCTAGGTGTTCTTTATGTAGGGAACAAAAAGTTGTGTATGAGACATATATTTAATCATGTTTTTTTCAATCAATGCATTGGTTTTTTTTTTTAAACAAATTGCCCATCATGTAACCTGTGAATATAATAATAAAAATGAGTATATGTGAAAGAAATTCTATAGAAGCCCAAAACCATGCCATTTGAGTAATAGTCATTTAGTACCTCTCTTGATCTAGGGTTAAATTTGAGACTATTTAGACTTTAGGTCAATATGTGTGCAATGGTTTTAGTTATGCCAGTTAGTATTCCTTTGATTTCTTGCCATTCCTTCTCCACCATTACTCCATACCCCACTTCATTGTCTCTCTGGAGCATTGTAGACTGAGGACAATCTATCTTCACTTAGACTGAGTACAAACTATCTTGAAGACAGTTTCCATTCCCCCAAGTCTCTTCTTCTCCTATATAAAATGACACTAGTTCTTTCAACTGTTCTTCATGTGAGCCATGACATGTTTTTCAGAACCACTCCCAGTCCCACCACACTGGCTACCTTCTTGCAAAGATATTCCATTGTATTGATGTCTGTCTTAAATCTCCAGACATGGTCTATCAGCACAAAATACAGTGACCCTGTTGCTATTAATGCAGCCCAAGATTATATTAATGTTTTAATTAACATCAGCATATAATTTTCACATGGCCAATTACCATGCCTGGTTTCTACCATTCTATTAACAGTGAAGAAGTTACAACTGAGGACAGACCCTTTTACCCACTGCTAGACACATCCAAGTGTTCTTTGGATATAGTTGTTCAGTAAGCAATGTATATTTCAAACCTCATAATTATCCAGTATTTATATCTTGTTTGAAAAAATATATAAAAGAATTTATCAAATGCTTCAGGCAAATATAGAAGCAGTAACATCTATGTTATCCACTATTCTACTGGAATCTTTTTGGTAGAGGCAAATTAATAGTTTTGTGAGACTCTCTCTTGATAATCCATGTTGACTTCATATAGCAATCCTTGCTTTTCTAAAGGCTTGCATACCACATATTTTAAAATCTACTCTAGAATTAGATTCAAAGCGATGTCTTATTGAATGATCTATAACTTCCGGAATTTATTTATCTTGTCTTTTTAATTCAGAAATATTTTTGTTCAAGTTTCACTACTGTCCATTGCCATCGGTGTAGGAGGAAGGGCAATGCTCTGGTAATTAGGGAACCATGGTTTTAGACCAGACTTGCTCCCACTTGCACTGGTAACCCTGAGCAAGTTTTCTGACTCATTTCTAAAAATTGAGGGTTTGAACTATAATCATTAAGAATGCTTCTTGTTTAGTTTCTTCAACAATAAACCATCTTTTGATAATAAACTCTTTATATTCTTCTGACTTTAATGTATAGCCCTTGAGCGATTTGCTTACCTGTGTTAATAATACATATGCTACCCTGAAAAATAGTTTAATATCCAGATTGGTTTCCTTCTCTTTTTTAAAAAACATCTTTATTGAACTATAATCCATATACCACAAAATTCACCCACAAAAAGTGTACTATTCAGTGGTTTGGGGCATATTAACAGAGTCACCACAATCCAAGTCTAGGACATATTCACTCCTCATTCCTTAGTGGTCTTGAGCAGCAACTCACTCAGGAGTCTGGACATGCTGAAGGACTAAGATCAGGGACTGAAATCTTCTTCTGATTGTTTCTCCCACTCTTAAACTGTGCTTCTTCATTCAGAAGCACAGTTGGTAAATATTTAGAACAGCAATGGCTTGCTTAGTAGGAATAAAAGCTGTTGGAAATACCCATAGACCATTTTCATCAGTTTCACTAAAAGCTTATTCACTGTATTTTCCCAGAATGGTAGAAATTACACGACTGCTGCAGTGGCCTAAAAAATGGACTCTTGGTCTCACAGGTACTTTTCCCAATTCTTCAGTCAAAATACACTTAAGTCTCTCAATTCATGAACAACTATTTCTCAAAGCTACTATGAACCAGGTTCTGGACATTCAAGGCTCTAGAGATTCTGGAGTAAATAAGACTAAGTTTAGCTATTATGGCACTAACAATCTATGGCACTGACAGTCTAGTTGGAGGAGAGAAGCAAGAAACAATCATTAAAACTATGTAATTTTAGGTAGAGGTAAGCACTATGAAGCACATTAAAATGGGTGATGTGATACAGTTACCAAGGGGTATATACAGTCATGGATTTCAGAAACATTTTTTTACCTAGTACCTCAGTCAGTCTTCATGACTTTTCTGTGACATGGAAAGGGCCTGTGTTATTAGAATTCCCTTTTGACAGCTGTGAAGCTGAGATGCAGAAAGGTTGAGTGAATAAAAAAAATGTCTTACAGCTAGTGACTGAGAAAGCTAGGATTTGGGTCTGGTTGTCTGATTGCAACCCAGCATGTTTTTTACCATGTCATTCAGGAAATAGAAATGGTTCTGCAAATTATGGTGTTTCTGTTCCATGGAATATCATGTCATCATTACAAATGCTAATTATAGAGATGTGATTATGACATAACAACAGGGAAAGATACAAAATACAAAATTATATATATATATACCATGTAAAAATAAAAATGCATGTGTGTCTAAGGACTGGAAAGTGACACACGGAAGTGAACATAGTTTTGCTGTGGGGGTTTCTTTTTCTGGTTTCCAAATTTAAGCTAAGTTTGTACTTAAAATGAAATTAAGACATGAATGAAAATTATTTTGGTTGTAACAAAAATTAGTAAATTATAGTTTCTATAAAGATCAAGTTATATTCTACATCTATATCTATACCTATTTCTACATTTAGTCACCAAAACAATTGCAGGAATAACAAAAACATATGTTGAAAATGAAGTTGTAGGAGACAAAGGGCCAATTACTTGATCCTCAAAAATGGGTTTGTGAATGGCCAGCCTCCTAATGGAGAAAGGGCCTGGATCTGAGAGGAAACTTCAAGAACTGTACTCCCTCTTGCAAACAAAGAAATAGGAATGGGAGAGCCTTTCTGTTCACAGAACATGCCTGTTTCTTGAGTGGAGTCTTTTCAATCACACTAGGACTACAGAACAAAAGACTTGCCAGCTAAAGTCTCTCACTGGCCTCACTGGGAAACTGTGAATGCAATATGCAAATCAAAATTCTAATGGGACACAAACAGATGGCACACACCTGGATCATATGAGGAGCCTTGAATATAGGGACAATTTTCAAAGGTGGTCAATACTTAAGGAACCTCCAGAGATATTGGATAGTGCTATGGCCTGGAGCTAGTCACAGAGGGGTGCTGTTATCAGCCCCAGGCTAAAAGGCCAGGAGCCTGGAGGAGAGGGCTACCCTTTGGGAGAGATGGCCTTGGCCCTCCCCGGCAGGGTTTTGGGGACTAAAAAACTTCCCTTCACACCCCTACCAGTTTGTACTCTCTTACCATTGTTCTCTGATGGCTGAACTCAGCAGGAAGCAAGAGGGGCAAGAGTGCTCTGGTGTGATCCTTACAGGTTAGTCTTCCACTGGCAGAGAGAAAGCAGGTGGGAAAGGGTAGAGAGTGGCTTTGGAGGAAAAAAGAGAAGACATCCAGGGCATAGAGGAAGTAGGGGAAGATTCATCCTGGCCCCTCCCTTCTTCATACCTTCCCCTCCCTCCTCTGCCCCCCCCCTTCCTAAACTACTAAGTACTTGGTGGGAGTGTAGAAGGAAAAGTAAGACAGCAAGGGGCTGGAGTTCAATACCCAAAGATGTTAGAGACTCATCTCTGAATCTGTGGGCTTTGTGTGCTAGTAAAGAGCATGGGCTCTGAAGCCAGACTGAGTTCAGATCTTGCCTCTGAAATTTACTGTGTGATTCTGTCTCTCTTTTTTTTTTTCTTCACTTGTCATTTAATTCCATTTAAGAACAAAATGCTTGAAGAATACTCAATAAGTGTTACCAATTTCTGTCTGTAAATGGACATTATGGTTCCTATTTGGGCGGGGGGTGGCTGCTATGAGAATTAAACAGGATAACCCCTGGCTGGCATAGCCTCAGTGGATTGAGCGTGGGCTGCGAACCAAAGTGCCGCAGGTTCGATTCCCAATCAGGGCACATGCCTGGGTTACAGGCCACAGCCCCCAGCAACCGCACATTGATGTTTCGCTCTCTCTCTCTCTCCCTCCCTCCCTTCTTTTTTTTAAAAAAAGAATTAAACAGGATAAAACATGTGAAAAAACTTCAAAGATTATACAGCAACAAATAACACCAATGCCAGGCTTCCACTTTCCCTTTTCTCTCTCTCCTTCTATCCCCTTTTCTTTTATATTTATTGGTCAAATAATTATTGAGCCAGGCAATGTCCTAGGCACTAAATATTATTGGACAGGGTGCCTGCCCTGGGCAGGTCTGCCTAGAGCCAACTGGTAGTGTGTGGGCTCTTAACTTCATGTAGGAAAGATTTCACAATACAAGTCAGGTGGCTATGAGGGTATACGTATTAACCCATTTCCCATTTACCCCGAGAATACTTGCCAGTAGCACTTGCAGCTGCAGTGTTTACCCCTAGGTAACTAATTTTACCCCCAAAGTTTGCTATGAAATATCTCGCTTTTATTACTATTTTCACTCTAGTATATTTATAGTCTTTGGAAACAAATGGCATCATTCTATTTATAACATTCTATTTTTAGTAGTAGCATTTCCCTTTTTTTTTTTTTTTTTTTTTGCTAAATGGGAAGTGGGTTAAAATTGAGGCAATAAAACAAGGAAAGGTCTAGGCTGGGCTGCCTTAGCTCACTGGAAAGTCAGAGAAAAGGGGGCCTTGGGGATAAGTTCAAGGAATTAGCCAGGGACAAGCTGCAGCTACCCATTTCTCCCCTGGTTGCAAGTCTCTTAGGGACCTTAGAGTTTAGGAGATATATGTGCCCATGGAGGAAGAAGACAAGAGAAGGAAACTTTGTCTTGAGGCTTTTATCTCTCTCTTGCAGTCAGGGAATTTTAGAAGTGGTCTCAGGGGAGGGTTTCAGTAGAATATTCATCAGTTTTCTAAGTATGCCCTTTCAGGGTCCTGGTCTCCATTGATTGGTTGGTGTCAGGGCAGGGAATTGTTAGTCATTGTAGCTGGTTCTGACATCACCCACCTGGTTTTTCTCCTTTTCTGGACCTAGAGCTGAAACACAACTGATGCCTAGATGTTATCTCTAGGAAGGTGACCTTCTGTATCTGGCTGTAAATTGCTGGATCAGTTTGTTCAGCATCTGTCTGTTACCCTATTCCACTTGGCACAGAATTTTCCTAGTTTCATACTATTCTGTTTCATTAATGAGCCAGTGGGGATCAAGTAAATAAGGTCCCTGTGATTCTGGAGCTCACATTCAATGGGGCATGAGGATGAGAAGCAAACAATCAAATCAATGGACCAGGTAATGTCAAGGTGGCAAGTGCCTTGCAGAAATGAGAACAGGCAACTGGATTGAAGAGTGATACTGAGTCCTGGCTGGTTTGGCTCAGTGGATTGAGCACTGGCCTGCAAACCAAAGGGTTGCTGGTTCTATTCCCAGTCAGGGCACATGCCTGGGTTGTGGGCCAGGTTCCCCAGTGCAGTAGACATGAGAGGCAACCACACATTGATGTTTCTCTCCCTGGCTTTCTTCCTCCCTTCCACTCTGTCTAAAAATTAAAAAAAATAAAATCTTTAAAAAATAAATAAAATGTTTAAAAAATGAGTGATACTGAGCATTTGAGTAGGAGATTTACTTAGTGTGGTCAGGAAGACCTGCCTGGAGGATAAATTTGAGCTGAGACACATGAACAGTAAGAAAGATTCAGACATGAGAAGACTGGGGACAGAGGGTTAGTGGAAGGATTTAAGTTGAGGGAACAGAAGTACAAAGTCTGTAACACAGGGATAAGCTTTGTATATTCAGAGCACTGGGAGAAAGCTTGAGTGTTTGAAGCCTGGGAGGGGATGAGGCTAGAGAGGTGGACAGGAGTTGTAATTGTAAGGCACTGTGTAAAGGCACATCATGTTCTGAATCTGATTCTTTTTTTTAATTGTTGTTCAAGTACAGTTGATTCCATTTCCCCTCCACCAGTCTCCCCCATTGCACCTACCCCCCCACCCCCCACCCTCCACCCTCAATCCTACTCCTTTGGCTTTGTCCATGTGTCCCTTCTACATGTTCCTTGACAACCTTTCCCCTTCTGTCTCACCTTATCCTCCTCTCCCTGCCTAGTTACTGTCAGTTTGTTCTTTATTTCAATGTCTCTGGTTATATTTTGCTTGCTGGTTTGTTTGGTTGATTAGGTTCCTGTTATAGGTGAGATCATATGGTATTTGTCTTTCACTGCCTGGCTTATTTCACTTAGCATAATGCTCTCCAGTTCCATCCATGCTGTCACAAAGGGTAGGAGCTTATTCTTTCTTTCTGCTGCATAGTATTCCATTGTCTAAATGTACCACAGTTTTTTGATCCACTCATTTACTGATGGACACCCAGGTTGCTTCCAGCATTAACTTTGTAAATCATGCTACTGTGGACATTGGGGTACATAGAATATTTTGGATTGGTGTTTCAGGATTCTTAGGGTATAATCCCAGCAGTGGAAATACTGGGTCAAAAGGCAGTTCCACTTTTAGTTTTTTGAGGATATTCCATAACATTTTCTACAGTGACTGCACAAGTCTGCATTCCCACCTTGTATTGGGGTTCCCTCTTCTCCACAAGCTCTCCAGTACTTGTTGTTTGTTGATTTGTTTATGATGGCCATTCTGACCTGTGTGAAGTGGTGTCTCATTGTGGTTTTAATTTGCATCACTCTGATGGCTAGTGATGCTGAGCATCCTTTCGTATGCCTCTGGGTCCTCTGTATGTCCTCCTTGGAGGAGTGTCTGTCAGGTCCTTTGCCCATTTTTAAAAAAAAAATATGTTTTATTGATTATGCTATTACAGTTGTCCAATTTTTTTTCTCCCCTTTATTCCCCTCTGCTCTACACCCCCCTCCCACCAGCATTCTACCACCTTAGTTCATTTCCATGGGTTCTACATATAAGTTTTTTGGTTTCTACATTTCCTATACTATTCTTAACACCCATTTGTCTTTCTGTACCTACCATTTATGCCTCTTATTCCCTGTAACTTTTACGCCATTCTTCCCCCTCCCCCTCACCACTGGTAGCTCTCCATGTGATTTCCATTTCTGTGATTTTAGTATTTTTGTAGTTGTTTGCTTAGTTTGTTTTCGTTCTTTTTAGGTTCAGTTGTTGATAGTTTTGAATTTGTTATCATTTTACTGTTCACAGTTTTGATTATCTTTTTCTTAGATAAGCCCCTTTAATATTTCATATAATAAGAGCTTTGGTGATGATGAACTCCTTTAACTTGACCTTATCTGGGAAGCACTTTATCTGCCCTTCCATTCTAAATGAAAGCTTTGCTGGATAGAGTAATCTTGAATGGAGGTTCTTGCCTTTTATGACTTCGAATATGTCTTTCCAGCCCCTTCTTGCCTGAAAGGTTTCTTTGGAGAAATCAGCTGATTGTCTTATGGGAACTCCTTTGTAGGTAACTCTCTGTTTTCCCTTTGCTGCTTTTAAGATTCTCTGCTTATCTTTAATATCAGATAACTTAATGATGCTGTGTCTTGGTATGTTCCTCCTTGGGTCCAATTTCTTTGGGACTCTCTGATTCCTGGTCTTCCTGAACATCTATTTCCTTTACCAAGTTGAGGAAGTTTTCCTTCATTATTTTTTCAAGTAAGTTTTCAACTTCATGCTTTTCCTCTTCTCCTTCTGGCACCTCTATGATTCAGATGGTGGAGCATTTAAAGTTGTCCCAGAGGTTCTTAAGCCTCTCCTTACTTTTTTTGAATTCTTGTTTTTTTTTTATTCTGTTCTTGTTGGACGTTTATTTCTTCCTTTTGTTCCAAATTGTTGATTTGAATCCTGGTTTCCTTTCCTTCACTTTTGGTTCCCCATATATTTTCTTTTATTTCACTTTGTGTGGCCTTCATTTCTCCCTTCATTTTGCTACTGAGCTCAATCAACTCTGTGAGCATCCTGATTACCAGTGTTTTGAACTCTGCATCTGATAGGTTGCCTATCTCTTTATTACTTAATTGTTTTTCTGGAGTTTTGATCTGTTCTTTTATGTGGGCCATATTTCTTTGTCTCTTCACACCTGTTAGGTTGTAAAGGGTGGAACTTTAGGTATTCACCATGGTGGGGCAACCCCATGGCTGTGTTATGGTGCTATATGTGGAGGAGGGGTCAGAGAAGGAACAATGCCCTTTGCCCATTTTTTAATTGGATTGTTTGTCTTCTTGGAGTGGAGTTATATAAGTTCTTTACGTATTTTGGAGATCAGACCCTTGTCCAAGGTATCATTAGCAAATATATTTTCCCATACATTTAGTTCCCTTTTTATTTTGCTGATGTTTTCTTTAGCTGTGCAGAAGCTTTTTATTTTGATGAATTCCCATTTGTTTATTCTTTCCTTTATGTCCCTTGCTCTAGGGGACATATCAGTGAAAATATTGCTATGTGGAATATCTGAGATTCCCTGCCTATGTTCTCCTCTAGGACTTTTATGGTATCATGAATTTTATGTAAGCCTTTTGTTCATCTGAGCTTATTTCTCTGTGTGGTGTAAGTTGGTGGTTTCATTTATTTATTTATTTATTTTTTGCATGTAGCCCTCCAGATCTCTCAATACCATTGTTGAGGAGGCTATTTTCACTCCATTTTATGCTCTTGCCCCCTTTGTCAAATATTGATTGACCACAGAGACATGGCTTTTTTTCTGGACTCTCTATTCTGTTCCATTGATCTATGTGTCTGTTCTTATTCCAGCACCAGACTGTTTTGATTGCAGTGGCCTTGTAATATAGTTTGATGTCAGGTAATGTGATCCCTTCTACTATGTTCTTCTTTCTCACAATTGTTATGGCTATATGGGTTGTGTGTAGTTCCATATAAATTTTTGAAATGTTTGTTCTGTATCTGTGAAATATGTCATTGGCAATCTGTTTCTTAATCTTGCTTAGCCAGCGTCAAGGTCTGTGTGAGGATTAAGGTGGTATGGAGTAGTCATCTACTACTGTTCTGAGAAAAGAGCTATCAGCGAAGTCTAAGATAATAGGGGAAATCCTTTCCAAGAAGAGGAAACTGGAACTTAGCCTTGAAAAGGGGGAAATGGCACATGCAGAAACCTGGAAGCAAGGCATTCTCAACAAGAGAGGAAGGGCACTTGGACACAGAGGAGAGAACACACAGAAAGTATTTGCAAAACATAATGAAATGATCTGGTTATTAGCACTGAGGGTAGAGGTTTGGAGTTGGTTCTTAGATCCAGGGAGCTGATTTTCAGGGTTGAGTCTGCATGCCACACCCTCACCCCATCTTCCAGTACATGGGTCAGTGGGTATAGTGGCACCAGGTTTGGCTGTAATCTTAGGCTCTGGGACAGAGTCCAGTTATGTTTCTCTTGAATTATTTCACACCCTCAGTTGACCTCAAGAACATACCAGTCACCATTTAGAAAAGGTCAAATCATTTTACTTTTAAATAGTAAATGAAGATTTTAGTGTCACATGGTAAAAAGAGCCTTGGAATTTGAACCTAGTTCTACCCCCTTTATTTAGTTTTTTGACCTCTTGAAAACCATTGAATTCCTCTAAGTCACTGTTTCCCCATTTGTAAAATGGAGACATTACCTATTCTCCAAGACTGTTGGAAGAATCCAATGACATAACATATAAAAAGCTGTATTTCCATTCCCCACTCTCCACCCTTCTGTGGCCATTTACTGTCCATATATAGAATCTGAAGCTTTTTGAATATTCTGTGTCAGTCAAAGAGGCAATGCCAGAGAAGAACAGGTCTCCTCAGCATTAAACCTAGCCAGATGTCCAATGCAACATGCTTGTTCTCCAAGGAAATAGCAGGTGCTTATATCAAGAGAAAGGCAGAGGGTCAGACATTTTAAAATAGAACATAAGGCCAAGAAGCTCAATTTGACCAGTGAGTGTGACCTCTCACAAATATTCTTTTTTTTTTTTAATTGTAATAATATATTTTATTTAATCCAATGTATCCAGAACTGTATCATTTCAAGATGTGGTCAAAATAAGAAATATTGATGACACATTTTAGATTCTTTTTTACTACATCTTCACAATGTACAACACATCATAACTCAGATCGGTCACATTTCAAGTGCTCAGTAGCTACATGTGGCTACTGGCTACTATACTGGAATAGTGAAGGCTTAAACCCTTATCACTCAAAGCATGGTCCTTGGACCAGCAGCATCACAACAGGAAGTTTGCTAGAAATGTAGAGTCTCAGGCCCCACCCAGTTTTACTGAAAATCAAAACCTACCCTTTAAAGAGCTCCTGGGGTTATTTGTTTGCACATCAAAGTTTGAGAAGCCAACCTAGTGATCAACAGCATTGAGAGGGTATTTTCTTTTTTTTTTTTTTCTGTATATTGTAAAATTATCTTTCTTTTTTTTAATATATTTTATTGATTATGCTATTACATTTGTCCCATTTCCCCCCTTCTCTCCCCTCCACCCTGTACCCCCTCTCCCACCCACATTTCCCCCTTTAGTTCATGTCCATGTGTCATACTTATGAGTTCTTTAGTTTCTACATTTCCCGTACTATTCTTGCCCTCCCCCTATCTATTTTAAACCTACATTCTATGCTACTTATTCTCTATACCTTTTCCCCCTCTCTCCTCCTCCCACCCCCCTGCTGCTAACCCTCCACGTGCTCTCCATTTCTGTGGTTCTGTTCCTGTTCTAATTGTTTACTTAGTTTCTTTTGGTTTTGCTTTAGGTGTGGTTGTTAATATTTGTGAGTTTGCTGTCCTTTTACTATACATGTCTTTTCTTTATCTTCTTTTCTTAGATAAGTCCCTTTAGCATTTCATAAAATAAGGGCTTGGTGATGATGAACTCCTTTAACTTGACCTTATCTGAGAAGCACTTTATCTGCCCTTCCATTCTAAATGAGAGCTTTGCTGGATAGAGCAATCTGGGATGTAGGTCCTTGTCTTTCATGACTTGGAATATTCCTTTCCAGCCCCTTCTTGCCTGTAAGGTCTCTTTGGAGAAATCAGCTGACAGTCTGATGGGAACTCCTTTGTAGGTGACTGTCCCCTTACCTCTTGCTGCTTCTAGGATTCTCTCCTTCGTTTTTACCTTGGCTAATGTAATTATGATGTGCCTTGGTGTGTTTCTTCTTGGGTCCAACTTCTTTGGGGCTCTCTGAGCTTCTTGGATTTCTTGGAAGACTGTTCCCTTTGCCAGATTGGGGAAGTTCTCCTTTATTATTTGTTCAAATACGTGCTCAATCTGTTGCTTTTCCCCTTCCGATTCTGGTACCCCTATAATTCGGATATTGGAACGTTTAAAGGTGTCTTGGATGCTCTTAATCTTTTCCTCAATTTTTTGAATTCTTATTGCATCGTGCTTTCCTGCTTGGTTGATTCTATCTTCCTTCTGGTCCACTGTATTGTTTTGAGACTCATATTCCTTCCTTTCACTATTGGCTCTCCTCCGCGTGTCTTCCTGCATCTGTTTTATGGTAATCTGCATTCTTTCATCTAAATTTCGACCAAAATCAACCAGTTCCGTGAGCTTTCTGATCACCAGTGTTTTGAACTGCGCATCTGATAGACTGGCTAATTCTTGGTCGCTCAAAAGGATGAGTCCTGGGGGACTGATCTGCTCTGTTGAAAACATGGGTTTTTTTCCCCCTTGTCTCTCCTTTTTTTTTCCCGTCTGGTTGCTCTAGTTACGGTGGGGGGCGGAGCCTTAGGTGCTCACCGGGGCTGGGCACCCCAGTCGCTAGATTGTGACGGTATATGTGGGGGCGGGGCGGGGCGGGGCGGGAGAAAACAATGGCGGTAGTTCCGTTCCTCTGGGCTCAGACCCTTGTCTGGGCTTCTGGGCCACGAGCTCTGCCCTGGTCCACAATCGCTACCCCTCTGGGTCTGCCAGCCGCAGCTTGCGTACTCAGGGATCACCGCTGCCTTCTTGCGCGCCGGATGGCTTTTGCGCCGATTTCGCGCCAAACCTTCCCCCGACCTCCGCGCGCCGCCGACCCAAGCCAGCCCCGCGCCTGCCAGGCTCGTCTTTTCCTACCAGTCCGGATGAACGCGTCTACTTCAACTTCTTGGCTGCCTGACTTCCATTCAGATAAATCCTCTGCCGGATCTGGGTGTTATTCTGATAGTAAATTATTGTTGTAAATTATTGGTTTTCTAATCTTGGTTGTGCGAGGAGGTACGGTGCATCCACCTATTCCTCCATCTTGCCGGAAGTCTCTCACAAATATTCTTAAATCCCAAGTGTAGAATTAACTCATTGGTTCATAAACTCTGATTCACATACAGTTTCTGCTGTCTGGGCAGCCAGAATGAATGCCCCAAGCACTTATATAATAATAGGATCTGTGATCTTCATGTAGGAAATATTCTATGCATTGACATGAAATGGTTTTAGCCTGTTATTCTCTTTTGGAATATTTAGTGATTCTTGCTGCATGAAATGTTTCATTCCAGCTCCAGCAAAGTGGGATGATAAGGTGAAAGTGTTCATGATTAATTCTCTTCATATATACAAGGGAGAAAAGAAAAGAAAAACAGCCTTGGTGTATCAGTATTTTGAAGGCTATAACTTCAATTCAGTATAATTATTTTCTTCCTGTGGCTTTAAATTGAAGGGCTTCAAAATCAGGAGTTGCTTCTCATAAACTTAATTGCTTTCCCCCAGTATAGGAGAGTGGGTTCAGAAATAAAGGGCTCCAAAGTGCAGACAATGTGAGGAGAGAGTGAAGAACTCTGGGCTGGGCACCTAGATCCCTGGGTTTAGGTCTGGTCCTGTGACTACCAATATGCTAAGCTCTTTCTCAATACCTCTGTCTCTTTATTATTAAATATAGGACAGATAATCTCAAAGCTTTTCTAAAACTAAAAGGTTCTATTATACAATTATGGTGACAATATTCAGGGATTGTCACTCTTGCAGAGTTCTGGAGCACTAAGGGGAAGGTGATTTGATGTGTCCAACAGCTATCGACTGTGACTTTGGGGAACAGAATAAATATCTCTGAGCTGTGTTTCCCACCTGTGTAGCAGAAATCATTGTCTATTTCCTTGGTCACTTCTCAGAACTATTGCAAAGATTGAAAATCAAAGTAGGTCAATGAATGCAAAACAGCTAAGCTAAGAACTCTCCAAAGAGGATGGGATGTTGAGGGTCTCCAAATGGGAGTATGAAGTTGGGACTGGGGTGGAGATGGAGAGGGTAACTAGTGAGTCTACAAGGATGTGAGGCAAAATGGCAAATGCTGCTCTTTCTGCTGGAGGCTGTGTGGCCAAATTGCCTTTGTTATCTTGACAGCCACAAAGAATGGAAGATTCAAAGTAGCTTACACATTAGAATGTGAGTTGTCCATGTGCTTTAAAGCATATGGAACTTCTGCAGTCTGTCCTCAGGGGGCAGGCATACTATCTGATAGATTTCTACCTCTACTCATAACCTTGTCCCCAGGTATATCTATGTGAGAGCAGGTTATTTAATAATACAAGTATTGTAGTCTAAAAATCTCAAGAGATCAAGGAGTACTACAAAAGATGTTTTCAAGGAAGAATAGGTTCCTCCAGCCATTCCCTATTCCCTGTTTTCTTCTCCTTAAGAGGAATACTTTGTTATGTGTTAGTCCTTTGTGGTTTAATATGGGAGTACTATATTTTTGGAAGAGCTATAAGACTAGAGATATTCTTGTGAGCAGGAGTAGAGTGTCTCCTGGTGGGGTGACCAACCTTATTTTCTTGGGTCTGGGCCACTAGAATTGTAAGCTAGCTTGAGAGCATTCCCCAGGGCAGCACTGAGACCTAACTATCCTCCCTCACAGGAAACCCCTCCTTCTTTGCTAACTTTAGAGATCAGGGTATTGTTTACTATGGGAGGTGATGAGTCTCTTATCCCCTCTGAGATACCTCTCTACCCTTCTATTGACCACCTTCCTGAATCACAGTCCCATCTGATATCAGGGTGGAGACTGGGTGACAAGAACAAAAAATCAGGTATTGTCCATTCTCTATTCACTGTACAGAGTGATCATCATTGGAGCAGACACTATTGGGAAAGTTAGGGTTCTCTTTCATTTGATGTCAAAGGAACTGGACCTATACACAAATTGGCACCAAGAAAGTTTCTACAAAATGACATGGGGGAACCTGGCATCAGTTACCTGCTCTGTTTAAGGCCACAGGCAGTATACTAGTTGTATTAGGTAGTGGGACTTGAATAAATAATGACAGAGCATGGGAAAAAAGTTCATTATATTATCAACTATGGTCATCTGAAATGGAGTGCTAATTCATGACAAGGCTTGGCAGGACCAGGTGGCAGCTACCATACAATCTGACCAAAAACAAATAAACCTACTTGATAAAATCCTGTTCTACAGGCCAAGATGATTGCTTCTGTTCAAACTTGACACCTTTAAGTGGGTAAATGTCAAGCTCAAATTTCTAATGCAGGTTCAAGCTGAAAATCAGCAATTACCAAAGTATAATTTATCTAAGGCTGGAAGACTAAAACCAAATGTCAAGTTTAATCCTATAGATTCCTGAGTTATAAAATCATCTCTATCACTACTTTACCAGGTTTCTTACGTGAAAGTGAGTGCCTGCATCAGAAAGAGGTAAGCTCTCAGCAAATGGAGACCTATAGGAAGACTTGGATGGTGTATTAGTCTGGGTTCTTTAGAGAGAGATTTATTATAAAAAATTGGCTCAAGCTATTATGGTGGCTGAGAAGTGTTAAGATCTGAAGTTGGCAAGATGGAAACCCAGGAAATAGTTCAAGTTGGTGTCTGAAGGACTGAGGCCCAGTAGAGCCCAGTAGAGTAGTGCAAGTTCCAGTCTAAGTTGGAGGCAGGAGAAGACCAATATCCAGCTTGAAGACTGTCAGAGAGAGTGAATTCTCCATTACTCAGTGTTTTTGTCCTATTTAGTCCTTCAACATAGTGGATGAGGCCTACCCACATTAGGGAGGGGAATCTGCTTTACTCAATATACTGACTCAAATGTACTGTTATCCAAAAATACTCTCACAGACACAGAGCAATGTTTAACCAGATATCTGGGCACGTCATGGCCCAGTCAAATTGACACATAAAATTAACCATCATAGATGGCTTAGAGTCCTCTAAGCCATCAATTTCCCCTGAGTCTTTCTTGCTCTGTAAAGCACTCTCTCCCTGTCTAGTGAAGCTATTTTTCCCCCACTAAAAGATCTGTAATGACCTAGGGAGGAGCCAATTCTCCTGTTTCCCAACTGCACCAACATCCCCCAACCCTGCCAGGTATCTGGCGTCATATCCCAGAATGTATCAGTGCACCAATTATAAAATTAAACCCAGGAGGAAATTATTTTCACACAAAATAAGATTATAAGAATTTGGTAATTGTTTCAGCAAAATCTAGTAAAGATCAATGGGAAGAAAGAGGAACATAATTCTAAATAAAACTGAAGCTGTTAATATGCGTGAACCAACAGACATTCTGAACTCATTATGTTGGCTCAATATATTCTACCTGTTTGCTTGGTTCCATAAAATCTAGATGCAACAGTGGGCCATGCTAAATGAAAATAAGTTGCTAGAAGATCCTTTCTATAATGGAGAAGAAGGAATTCAACAACATAAGGAGATAGCAATGTTAGAATGGATGTATTCAGTAAGATTCACAAACCCACACCATAACTGTGTGTTCCCAGAGAGGACCCAGAAGATGGTCCCTTCATCGAGGTATTAAGAAACCCATTGCTTATGGGAACTCTTGCATGTTTTAAAAGCAGTCTAGTGACTGTTCTCTCTAGGTCAGGAATGCTGGCTCTTATTTTCCCTGTGATATTTGACATGAAGTTATATACTGAGACTTCAATAAGAAGATATATAAAAAACAGTTTAGAGAAATTAGAGACTTGACATAGTCACTGTGGGCAGAAAGGAAGGGAGCTGATTAGAAATATGTAGGAGTACTGCCCAGCAACATTGGGGGTCTGCTTGTTGGGATACAGGAAATGTTGGCGGCACCAATCCACTTAGTTTTGTGTGTCTGTGTCTGTCTGTGTGCATGCTTTCCTAGTAGCACCCAGCAACCTAGTTATGGGAGCTGGGAATTAGAGTGGTTAGATTGATCTTTGGTTATATTTTTCTAAATATGTATAAGAAAATGACAAGTGCATAAGAGAGTTAATGGCATTGAAAGAGTTCAAGTATCAAGTCATAAAGAATGGGAGGGGACAAGCCAGGAGAGGACTGTCAGAAGGAAGTAGAATGATTAAAGTATTGGCTATCTTGATGAGTCTGAAAATTGAAGATTAGATGGGATAAAAGAATGGCAGAAGCTGACTAGGTATTTATGAAACCAATTTATTCTTCCTTCTAGGCAGGAGATAATTTCCCTGTTTTTCTTGTGAATCTATGTCTGAGTTCTGGCCAGCAGGCTATGGTTGGAAGTGTTGTGTGGCTGATTCTGGGCCTGATCCATAACAATTCCCACATGTGATCATCTCTGCCCTTTCCCTTGTCAACCTTGGAAGCCATATGTTGAAGATAGTGGAGTCACAAGATGGGATAGTAAGAAATATTTGAGCTGCTTTCTTATATAAAGGTAAAACTTGTACAAGAACTCCCTTCTTTTCCTATAGTTGTACTTGAAAATCTGCTTATATGTCTACTTAAACCACCTTTGTTCCCATTCCTTCCCATTACAATAGAGGAGACATCCCCTCTTCCTGTCAAAATCCAGCCCCTTCACCTATATTTGGGTTTTCATTTCTCTCAGCTTCTCAGAAAATGTATATTATAACTTGTGTATGAAGGCTATTGTTTTTTTTTTAACCTTCTAACAGTGTCAGATGGTTCTAATTAAGAAAAGCAAAATAAAACTGTTTCTATCCCCATGATCTCAATCTACTTTCACTTGCCAAAAAAAGAGTCCCCAGTGATTGGTGTTCTCACTGCCATCTCTAACCTTAACATTATCTAGCTTCCAACTCCATCATACCAACAAACAGCTCCCATAAGAGTCACCAATGACCTCTCTGTAATTAACCCCAAGGATGTTTTCAATTCTTACCTCTCTAACTCTTAGCATCATTCAGCACTGCTGACAGCTCTTCCCTTTTCCTCTTGACTTTTGTGACTTTACTTTCCCTTGATTTTCCCTAAATCACCTAGCCATTCCTTCTTTGTCTCCTTTGTAACTTCCTCCTCTTCCACCAGGATCCGAACTCACAACTCCTCATCCTAGACCCCTCCTCCTTTCCTGCCCTGTACTTACAACCTAAGCTGGTGGTACACAAATTTGACTGCACTTGGAAAATCACATGAGGAATATCAAGAATCATATTGATTCTGGGGACATCCCTCTCCAAGAGATTTTTATGTAATTGATTTTGAGAGAAATTCAGCCATTGGGATTTTTAAAAGCCTCCCAGATGATTCTAAAGTGCAGCTCAAGTTTAGAATCACATCTATTGGTTATGTCATCCCTACCAATGGCTTTTGGGGCTACCTTGACTCATATGACTGAACAGTTTCTTTCTTCATCCCAGAAATCTCCTTTGAGTTCCTGGCCTGCAAAGAATTCACTATTTATTTGGCATTTTCACGTGGGTGCTTCCAAGGAAATCTCCTTACCTTCCCAGGCTAACCTCACACTCTCCCTTGCCCCTTGACCTCCCTCACATTGCTTTCTATTCTTCACTGTTCTAGGCCCTTTGTATGTGCAGTTACCTCCACCTGGACTAATCATCCTCTTCTCCTTTATTTAATTAATTCTTACTATTCCTGTAGTTCTTAGTTCTCAGGCCACCACCCCTTCCTCCAGAAACCATCCTCAAAGCTCTATGTACCATAAATTTGAAGCACTAATCACAGTTATAATTTTAACTTTATTTGCATGATTATTCAGTTAATTTTGTCTTCCTTATTGGGTTGAAGGCACACATGTTTTTTGTTTCTTTATTACCTTACCTATTTTGTGAAACCTAAGATATTGACTATGCATCATTATTTTATATATTATTAAGAAAAAAAATACTGACAAGTATAACATGGCCATTTATTTTAAGATAAATATGTTTTTTAGGTTTTTACAAAGCAAAATAAATATGAATGAAGCATATTATTACTAGGGCATCAGAAAATTATTAATTTTTAATAGTCACTTAACTATTTAAAAAGAGGAAGAAGAAATCTTGGGGTGAAGCTTCTAGTATATTTCAAAGACTCATAGAGATAATGGGGAAGAATATTTGAAAGTTGGGGGACCTAGTTCTTGGATGCAAAGATTGCCCAAAAAGAGCTCATAAAGATGGAACTTTTAAAATGGACTTTAGCTCTGTCTGGTGTGACTCAGTGGATTGAGCGCTGGCCTGCAAACCAAATGATTGCAGGTTTGATTACCAGTCAGGGCACATGCCTGGGTTGTGGGCCAGGTCCCCAGTAGGGGGTGTGCGAGAAGCAACCACACGTTGTTTCTCTCCCTCTCTTTTCCTCTCTAAAAGTAAATAAATAAAACCTTTAAAAAATAAACAAAAATGGACTTTACTTTTTTGAGCAGTTTTATAGTGACAACAAAAATGAGTGGAAAGTACAGGGTTCCCATATGCTCCCTCCCCCTCCCCACATGCATAGCCATCCCTATTATCATCTTCTATTAGAGGGGTACAGTTGACACATCAGAATCACCCCAAGTCCATAGTTTACGTTACAGTTCACTGAGAGAAACTGTGTCCATCATTCTAATATCACACAGAATAGTTTTACTATCCTGACAACCCCCTGCACTCTGTCTATTTAATTCTCTCTCCTCCCTAATCCCTGGCAACCACTGATCTATTTGCTGTCTCCATAGTGACATAGTGATAGTACAGTGGTTCAGGAACTCAAATCAATAAAGTTTCACACCTCCCAAAAGTGGCACATTTCCAAATTGGCCAGGACTGACTGATGTCCTAAGACAAACCATCTCTGAGCTATGATTTCTTCAGCTTTTTCACCCCAGGCCCTTCCAGTTCAGTTTTCCTAGTATAAGTATTCCTGTTTAATGTTATTATCATTTATTTCCTTTTAATTTGAATCTATAACTCAGAAAGAATTGGAAGGAAAGGAGACTTGATGTTTCCTCTGTTTTAAAACGATTGAAATCTGATTTGCGACAAGGTGCAAGCCAAGTAGAAGACATTTTTTTTTTCACAAGAGGAAATGCAATTCTACCCTTTCAGGGACTTGGAGAAAAAAAATCTGTGAGTTAATATTGTTCATCTGGAGTGAAGCAGGGAGGAACTAAGCAGGGTATAGAATGGGGAAATTAGATACTTCTGGGAGAAGTCTCCTGTGTGATTTCATTAGTCTGATAGAGGTGAATTCCAGAGTTTGGGGCATTCACTATTGCAATGTAAACATAAATGTGAAATACTAGGCCAACTGTGTTTTGGGGGTTATACATATTTTTTATTTTTCTTTTAATGATTCATGCTAACACTTTCTACATTAAGGACAACAAAATGGAAATCATTCCATTTTTTTTCTAGGATCCTTGGTGAATTTACTACATGGATAAAAAATGCCCATATTACTCTCTTTACACAATAAATAATGCATATTGTGAGCTCTGTGAGCAACAATGAGTCCTTTTAAATAATCAATTTTGTATTTTCTTCCTTTTTTCTCCATCTTCCCTTCCTTCCTCCTTCTTCCTTCCTCCTTCCTGTTTCCTTCCTTCCTTCCTTCCTTCCTTCCTTCCTTCCTTCCTTCCTTCCTTCCTTCCTTTTTTTTCTTTTGCCCAGAACACTGTGACTTCATGTGCATATTTGATGGATTTCCTTTCAAACATAGAGAAGGATGACTTTTTGCCCTTTTAGACATTTGAAACTTGCAGAAAAAGCAAAATGAAAGTTAGAGACTTGTGATAGCAGGTAGGAGGGAAGCCTGATTTAAACAGCTCCCAATATGCTTCATTTTACGTCAGTTGTGAATAATTTTGCTTTGTATCTACTTCTTTCCTGCCTACTTGGAGATAAAGTTTGGCTGGTTGTTTTTTCTTTCCTCCACTAACATTTAGTTATTAATCACATTTAATTTGGGCAGTGGGAGTAGAAAATAAGTCATGGAAATTAAAGTTTCTTTTTTTCCTAAAGTGTTGTCCTATAATTGTGGCACTGTGTATTTGCCAAGTTCTTTGTCAAAAGCTCCATGATGCAGATGTTTGACTGCCATCTGCATCAATCCTGTTGAGCTAGGTTGTACTGTGGAAACCAGGGACCCTAATTCTCAGTGTCTTAAAGCAGCAAAGCTAGTTCATTGCTTATGGTACATGCCCATCTTAGAACATGAAGATAAACTTTTTATCATTGACATTCAGGACCAGGCAAAGAGCAACTCCACTCCAACACATGCTTTCATGATAACAGAGGTGGGACAAGGCCCAAGAGCATGGCCATCCTGTCCACTGATTTTTTATTGGTCAAAGAAAGTCATAGGGACAAGTTTGATGTTATTGGGGTGGAGAATTATAAACATCCCCCAAAGAAGTGGGTATATTTGTGAATAACCATACTATGCTCCCTGATACCATACAGTTAAGGAACCTAAAACTCAGAGACTAAGATGCTGGCACAGGGTCACCAGGGTAATTTGAAGGAAGGCTATGTCTTCTGACCTCACTGTTGGGTATCACCAACTACGAATACCTGACCTATATTGCTTCCTCCTCTCTTCTGGAAGATGCAGGGAATATAATCTGGTTCTTGAATATCACTTACATTTTGTGACTTATAAAACCCTTTCTTTTTAATGTTAAAATTTTATCTTGAATTAAGCTCTCCAAGGCACATAGGTGTCATGTAGTTATTTGGCTTAATGGTGACTACATGTGTGACTCTAGAGCTGTATAACTGAGCAAACAACTGTCTACTCTAATTCCAGAGATCCAAAAAGACTGTATGAACACTCTCCCAACCCTGCTCCTCGATGCCTGAAGCTCTTATAATAGCTATTATTATTACTAGCTCTCGTTAACTAAGGTGTTTATGTATTAGGAATTGTGCTAAATGCTTTAATTTTACAAACCCCTACAAAATGAGGAACACTATTGCCCCATTTAACAGATAAGAAGTTCATAGTTCTTTACCAAAGTTGTACAGGGAGTGAGGGATTAAATTCTGTTCTACCTGATTGCCAAATCTATGTTTTGACTCGCATGTTTTATTGCTATCCAAAACAAGGGACAAAGATTTACATTTCAAAATAACATATAAAATTTCTGGGAGAGGAGCAAAACCTTACTATAGTACAAATGAAGCTCTTTGAGGACATCCCAGTTTTAAAAGGGAAGGTTGGACAAAGGCTAGGAGAAATTCTACCCTTTGGGATAGAAGTGCTGTAGGATAGAAGCAGGAAATGGGAAGTTCCCTATATTAATTTCCTAACAAAGTAACTAAGTACCACAAACCAGGTGGCTTACACAGCAGGTATTCATTATCTTACTGTTCTGGAGGCTAGAAGTCTAAGATCAAAGGTGTCTCAGCGGGTTTGGTTCATTTAGAGGGCTGTGAGGAAGAGTCTGTTTCATGCTTCTCTCCTAGCTTCCACCAGGCTCAGGCACCTATTTTTTAGCTTCTGGGTGTTCTTTTCACTTATCTTCTCATATTGTCTCTATGCATGTCTGTGTCCACACTTCACCTTTTTATGAAGATACCAGTCATATTGGATTAGGGCCCCACCCTACTCCAGTATGGTGTCATCTGAACTAATCACATCCATAACAATCTTGTTTTCCAACAAGGTTAGGTTCTCAAGTACTGTGGGTTAGGACTTCAACATTTGAAAGAGAGGCACAATTCAACCCATAACAGTCCTTAGTGACTGATCCTCATACTTTTTTATCACTGGAGCAGGTCACTTCTCCTAGAGCTTCCTGGAAAGGAAGGTAACCCAACACAGGAGAAACAAGATGCTGCTGATGCCCAGTGGGGCAGACTCTGATATGTGACAGACATGGAATTGGAAGCAACACAAATCATTACATACATAGTCCAGGCAACTGTGTGCATCTGGAAAATAAAACAGAATTACACAAGCTTTTTCAAACTCCCCTATCCTACCTGGAGTTCTGCCTCCCTTCCCTGCTTCCCTTCCTTTATTGCCCTCCTGCTTAAAGACACAGCTCATACACTTTTTGCCTCAGGCTCTGCTTTCTACAGGAACTCAGGACCAGTAGTCTGCACTGCAGGGGAAAAGGCACTTTTAATCTAGAACATTTTCCTGTTTCTTAGTCATTTGTTTTTTTTTTAAAGTCCCCACTCCACCCTTCTTGGATATGGTATCTCATTCCCAAAATAATCCCTTCTACATTTGATTTTGGATAATTCACTGGTTGGAAAATCAGAGACACAATATTTAAGTAACACATTAGTACTTAAGAAAGAGCTTTTTTATGTTCTCATTGTATATTTTCTGATGAAATACTCCTATTGTACTCCTTCACAGTGGCATTATTTTGAAGCTACAGTGAGTAGAAATAAATAACTGAAAAAATCTTTTTTAGCTGCTTTGTGTACTTCCATTTCCTCCTCTCAAATGCCTACCAAATATATAAGAGACTTAAAGACAAATCAGTTAAAGAGAAATGTGGCTGATCTCTTTGGACTCAAAGGATTGCATAGAAAACTGGTATATGCCTAAACAATTGCAGTTATTCTCTCTGACAGTTTAACTTTGTAAAAGTGTGATGTTCGTATCACTTCCATGCCCAGGCACTAGGGACAGGACTCAGCCATTTTGAGAGGAGTTTATAACTGATAAGCAGGACCGTGGAAGGGACTTAAAGATCACACCTGAAGGGGTTTTAGGCTCTTACTTCACTATAATATGATATGATCATGGCCAACCACTTCAATCTCTGGGTCTCAGGTTCTTTATTCTATAAGGCAGAGAGGAAGGGTGTACATGGCCTTGAAGTCACTTTGCAGTACTAACATTCTGAAATTTTGATTCACATCACTTATGAATACAGTCAAGTCACTGATCTAGTGACTGAGGAAGAGCAATCGTTTCAGTCTTATGTATAAAAAGATCTCCTGCTCACAACTTTTCTGAGAGTAGATTTGTTAAGATCAGCAGGGAAAGTCTTCTTGTCTGATTTGGTATAGTCAGCCAGTTTAGCCAGAGAAGGTCCTCTTTCTGGAGATGAGGTGTCTCTTATTCAACAAAGACTGCAGAACTGGCTGCTTGGACAAGTAACAAATGAGAATCACAGCCAGACCTCAGAAGAGTTGTAACAAGAGAAGAAGGCCATTATGCCAGAAGCATGCTGGAGTTAAAAGTGTAAACCCCAAGTTGCTTTAGCATTGGAGAACATCTGGGTGCTGGGTACCTCAGCCACCAGGGATTATGGCACTGGATGTGGACAGGAAAGTCATACACCCTCCCCTGACACACCCGGAGGTCCTCTGAGGATGGAAAGAGGAGCCAAGGCAGCTTTCTGAACCACCTCACCTTTTTTAAAACAAACACTAAATTGTTTAGATTGAACTAAACTTAAACCCTTCTAGACACTTATTTAACTCTCCTCTGCTTGCCATCAGATGAGGCCTGTTAATGGAGACTCAATTAAATATAGACCAAATAAAGAAATTGCATTGTCCTTGTGAGTTACACTGTACATTTTATGAGCTCTAAACCTTAGGAACCCCACAATATATAAAAAAGATACGGGTAGTGGATGCTATGCAAAAAGCAGGTGAATAGCCCTGACCTTGTTCCTGTTTGACCTGTCAGTGTCCCAAGGCACCTTTGAAGGACAAATTTTAAAACTACAGGTATCAAAGGTTTGTAGCCTGCCATTCAGCCTCTGGTGTCATCCAAGCTCCCTTACTGCCTGTGACCACAGGCATGTCACCTTACCCCTCTGGCAGGATTACTGTGAGGCTCCTATGAGAAAATGAATGTATTAAAGGACAAGCAGAGGGCTGTACACACCCTACACACAGGAGTGCTGTATAGATAAGGTGGATGACAGCATCACTTTGGGAATTAGGGACGTGCCATGGTTGGCAGTTTTTACAAATAACTGTAGTTTTGGACTATAAGATGCAGCTCCCCCCCCCCCCCCCGCAATTTGGGAGGAAATGGAGGTGTGTCTTATAGTCCAAATGCAGCTTAAGTGGCTCACTGTGTGGGGGATGGGGGGGGGGGCAAGGCCGGTGGCCTATGTTATTTATGTTATTAAATATTTTACCACATTTTTTGCTTCAAATTTTTTTTTTCTATTTTCCTCCTCTAAAACCTAGGTGCATCTTATGGTCCAGTGTGTCTTACAGTCTGAAAAATTTGGTACATTTTATTTATTTTGGGACCTTCCCAGTTCCTAATTGATTTACCCAAGTAGCTAGACTTATGGAGAAAATCAACTTACTCTCAGTCAAAAATCTCAGCATTTTGTCCTCAAACAGAAGTTTTTATTTCAAAAGAAAAATTATAACCAAAGACACTGAAATCAAGAACAATCTAACAATAGCCAGAGGGGAGGGTGGAGGGGACTGTGGGGAGAAGGGTTTTCAGGAACTACTATAAAGGACACATGGACAAAACCAAGGGGGGAGGGTGGAAGCAAGGGAGGGATGTGGGATTGGCTGGGGTGGGGAAGAATCATGGGGGGAAAATACAGACAACTGTAATTGAACAATAAAATAATTTTAAAAAGAAAAATTAATCCCACTATGTTAAATTTATACTTGGCAAATATTCCTATAGCCCAGACAAATGGCGAGGTTTGAAAATAATGACCCTGTCACTTTGTTTCATGCTTTCTCACTTCTCAGGAAAGAATGAGATGGTAATCTTGAACATCACCATTGAAATCTAATTTCTACCTCAGCAGAATTGTTCTCACACCTTCATTCACAAAATTTCTCGAGGTATTCAGTCTACCAGTAAGAAATTCTCACTGTTCAGACACTATGGGAAACTTAAGTAAAGCAAATAGTTGTATTTCATAGTAATTTACTAATATTCAAGGGAGTAGCATTCCATAGTGGAAAAAACCTGAGGGTATGATAGAAGTCTTGGCCTGGCACTTCCATTAACAAGTGGCCAATTAGAAAAAGCTTTATTGTTCTCATTGTAAAATAGATTGTGATTCAACTTCCCAGACATTTGTGACTTCTTACTATCACAGGTAACATTATAAATTATAAAGCTTTGTTAGTTTTTATCGTATGGGCCACGGTGCATGATTCCTCAACACTATTGCTGGTTTATATCTATAATGAGTTTCTCGGTGATTGCATATAACCCAGGGATTTTCCACCCTCTACAGTTCAAGCATGATTATTTAAGACAGGGCTCAACCTGGCTGCCAGTCCCTCCCCTTTACTATCACTGCATTTTCCTGGACCTGTCTACCTTAAGGTCAGTACAAGCACAGGAGGACCCAGAATGCAGAAGGTGGAATGAGGGTGTCATTTTAGAGGGAGACAGGGTTCTGCTCTGCCTGCTCTCCTCAGCACTGCTCTTTGCAGATGGCTGGTGACACATCTTCTTATGCTGTAACCAAGCAGAAGATGCCTTCGTTAAACTTAGTTTGTATATTGAAAGCTAAGGGGGACAGAGCTTCCTTTGTTCATCAATCTACTTGCCAGCATAGTCCCTAGCAAAGAATAGATACTAAAAATGTATGTCAAGTGAATAATTTAAGTCTAAGTTAATAAAATAAAAGAAATCCCAAAAGTTTATGGTATATCAGATTGCTATTAATCCCTATACCAGCCCAGCTTCATACTTTCTTTCTTAATTAAGCTATTTTTGTAACTTCATCCTCAATAGCCCAAATATAAACTGGCTTTGTTGACTAACCCTCAGAGGAGATAAGACCTGCTGCTTCAGGTACATCTCTGGCAGAGCACCTTGAGCTCTATCTTGAAACTCCATGTTTAATTTTGTTACCAGTTCCTAGTTGCTCACTTGAAAACACCTGTTTTCTTTTTCATAATAGCATCTTGATAAATACTTTGCTATTTTTTCCTGAGGAACAATTCTCACAATAACCAAAAAAAAACAAACCCTACCTTTGGGTCCACAATATCACATTTCACCTGGCCACATCACCTAGGAAGGGGAGGCTATGAGAGTGTCTAATGTTGGGCCACAGCCTGGACCAGCCTTCTGCTGACAGGCCATTAGTGCACTTACAATCAGTCTTCCCTCTATTAGGTAGCACGTAGTGAAGAATAAGCATGCAGAAGGCACACTTATGAAATTTGATTTAAAATTATTTTAAAACATAGTTGGTGTCACAGTTAATAAACTGAGCATTTATTCAAAAATCACAGAGAGAGTACAAGAGACAGAATATGACATAGAGACCAAACCATCTCTTTTACTTATTAGATAAAACATGCTTTAAGGATTTTTTAGTAGGTTTTTTGAAGAATTCCTTTTAAACTTTCCTTCCCCCTCCCAACTTTTTTTTTAAGTGAAATGGGAGGTGGAGTTAGGAACTAGTGTGCTGGGACCTCCTGTCCCACTGACCTTCTAGGGAAAATCAGAGAGGATGGTGACCGGGCTAATCTGCAGACCATGAGGAATCTTTATTGATCTCAAGATACACATAGACTTGGGGAGGCAATGAAAGGTCTCTGGCTCAGCTGGAAGGGCTCAGCTTTGACTAATTCTTAAACAAGTACATAAACTCTCATGCCTCTTTCACAATGCATCCTTCCCCATTCTCTCCCAGAAAAGAAGAGGAGGAATTATAGGCAGAATTTGCTGGCTAGGGGCAAGGGTAGCTTTATTTGGAGAGGTGCAAAGAGCAGATCTGCAAGTGTGGCCCTGATCTTGAGGTGTTTGGATTCAAATGTCTTATCAGGACATTTTATCTTTGCTTTTATGGGTTTATAGCATCTTGGAATAAGTAGCGTCAACCTGTTAGACCTGGAAAAGTCTCTAGAGGGATGAGGGCTCCCTGGGCATCTTCATGTCAAGACTTTGTTTGGTTCCCTATATTTCTATGTAATACTCAACAGCAAAATGTAGAAATAGTAAGAATTTTTACTTTGACTATACAATTATATGCAAATCACAGAAAGAGGCTATAAATGCCTATATAATCAATGTCACTGCATGACAAGTAGATAGTCCAAAAACCAACAGAGAGAGAATTATAAGCCAATGTGAATACAAAATGGCTCTTGACCACAGACTCCTGGCTTTCTGGCTCCTTCCATTTCCAGCTGGTGTTTCCTATTCTGATATGTATTCACTTTCCCCATTAGGCTACCAGTTTCTAGAGGATAAGGGCCATGACCAAAATTGTATCAGTGACATGCCTGTATACTCTTATAGCTGGACTCTCTCATTAGAATGAATCTCAGCTCTAAAGGGATTTTCTCTTATTCACGACTGTAGGTCCAGGTCCATAGCTATGCTCAGTAAATATTCTTAAATGAATAAATTGATACATTTATGTCCTCGAGTATAGCAGAGTGCCTGAAATATAGTAGACCCTCAATAAAGATTAAACTGAGCTTGAACTTGGAGGCAATTCTTACTCCTTGGCACGACCTGTTCCTAGTTTGTGAACCAGAGAATGAGGCTAATTGATGACAGGACAATGGCTAAGATGCTAGTCACTGTGTTGAGCAGATCAGAATGAAGTTTTTCCTAGGCCTTCATGCTGGCAACTTTTTAAAAATGTGCTTTGACATAGTCAGAGCCCTTTTTTCATTTTACTCATCAAATTTATGTTAGATACGGCCACCAACTGCCTTGAAAATCAATTTTCCTCACAGACAGCTTTCTGTGTCATGTAATCAGGAATCAGGAAGCCACAATCCATACAAATTACCTCTCTGCTCTTCAAAAAGAGACGATATGTATCACTATAAAATGACTACTAGATCAGTTCTGTGTCTCTCTCTTGTCTTTGAAATATATAAGATGGAGCAATGTCAGTACAGGTACTTTAAGGAGGCAGGTGGATTTCCCACTAAATCTTCAACTGTGATGAAGTAGTATGTGAATTCTAGTTCCAATGACTCCTTATTTTACCTCAGGTACTTTTTAAAAATCTGGCTGAATATATGATAAGAAGGAGCTTAAGCTATATGATATCTCTAAGTAGTCTTCATCACTTTATATCCAATTTCTTCATTTCATCTCCAATTTGAAAGGACAGGTTGAAAAACTGCAGTTATCAGAAAGAATTTGAGCATAAATATGCTTGAGAAATTCCTAAACTAATATTTATCTAAAGCCTAAAGCCAGACTTATTGAAAAGGCTTTTATTAGTAGATAGAAATATGCATCTGTTGAGACTTTGATTAGGAAAGAATAAGTGAGAAGTCCTTAATATCAATATATAATGTTGTCCATATTTATTTTTCTGGAAAGAAAAAATATATAAGAATTTATTGATCAAAAAGTCAGCTGTCTGCTTATTAATTTATTTTTTCAGAGAAAGAAACATATATAGAATTGGAATGTAAGATAACGATAAAAGGGAACTTTTATCCTTAAATGACACAAATGTTTTATACCTCAAAATTAAAAATCTATAAAACATTTGTTCATAAGATTATCAACATCTCCTTTATTTTGTCTTTCAAGGGGCTACTCAGAACAATGCTTGCCCATTGGAGGTTGGCTCAGTGCAGACCAAGCTCATTCACACATCCCCCAAGGTCTCCAGCTCTAGGGGTAGGAACTGAGTGTGTCTTACCCATCATTATATCCCTACCACCAGGTAGGATGATTAGCACAAAGTTGTGCAAATGGCCAAATAAACAATTTTACAGATCTTTGTTCATGTTCGTTGAACTGACTCAAATAATTTCTTTTAGCTTCCTACCAGCCAGAATTGACCATTTCCTAACTTAATGCATATGTCTTCTGCAAATTCTGGGTGAAATTCTATCTCCATTTATTGTATTCTTATAATTAAATCATAGAGAACTTACTCTCTCCAAGTAGTTTAGACCTTGTTCTATTTACGCTCAAACATTGTTTTCTAATAACTCTTCCTTCAATCAATTGCAAGTTCTCTGAAGACTGAAAACGTTTATTATTTTTCACCCCCTGCAGGGCCTAGCATGATGCCAGATGCTTAGGCATATCAGAAACTTGGAATGTTAATGACAGCAAGTCTTCAGACAAATGTACCATCAGTGAAATCTGGTAATAAATGTGGTTATAATTTCTTCAACAAAACCCTCTCCCTCATTCTTGCCCACAAACCACTACTTCCTCCCTGTTCAGTCTTCTAAACCATCAGAAACTGTTGTGTTAGCAATGAAATAGAACAATAAAACACCATTGCCTTATTCAGTAGGTTAGTGAGCCAATTCATGTCCTAGATGCTTGTCAGGCAAGCTATAGATTCTAGTAGAAGTTTGTGCTAAAATTACAGAACAATAAGAACTCAATTTCAAGTGCTTAATAAAATAGTCAATCTCTGAAAACATAAAGTGCCACTCATAGGAACGTGATATTATTCTATGTGTGAATGCGAATATGAGAAAACAGAATGATTCAAATCTTTCCTTAAATTTTAAGTATGAGAGAAAATCAGATCATTTTTAGGTACCTAAGCAAGATGGGTAGGCTTATTTCAGATGACAATTTTGGAAGGTTGTCTTAGTCCGGGTGCTCCCCAAAGCAGAACATGAGAGAGGCTTGTACTCAAATAGCTGACTTAGAAAGTGATCCCAGGGAAAAGGAGGGAGGAACAAGGGAGCAAAACAGGGAAGGATGGAAGTCAACAGAAGGACAGATACTGAATCTATCACCATTATACTCATTCCCTGGGACATACTGAGGAGCCTACAATCATTCAGGGAATGGAAGGAAGCATGGTAATTGTCCATGAGCTTCTGCCCCTGTGTTGCACCCTTCCAGAGAAGTTCTAGGATAGGTAGCAAGGATGGGATGGCCCAAGATAGATGGAGCTTGCACAAAGGTCGTTGAAGCTTTCCTGGAAGCAGTTTCCACAACAGGGCTAGAGGAGGAAGAGGGGCTCAGTAGCTCTGCTCAATAGCTATACACAAGGATGGCTGTACCCAAGGAACGTGCCCTTGGTACTAATACTGCCAGTGGGTGGGAAGGTGGGTGGCAAGGACCTTGATAATACAGAGGCCCCTGGCCTCTGACATACTGACTGTCCTGTGTTATGTAGCTCAGACACAGAGCCTGCTCAATTTTGTATAAATTCAGTCTCTTATAATAAGTCTTTCTTTCTCCAGAGTGAGGCATCAGCTCAGCTTATAGAGGAAGTAATTCAGCATCGCTTACTAAGAAGTCTGACTCCCATGCAACTTTGATAAAATCTATCACATCTTGGAACCCATTTCAGTGTCAGTATGAGAACACCCAGGCACCCTCAGAGACAGGTGCTAACAAGACTAATGATGGACAGAAATCAAAGGGTACCTTTCAAGTAGCTTTATACATACTCAGCCCGCTAGAAGTTTCAGTATTTATTGATTCCCTCCCCACCCAAATTCATCCAGTTACTGATGTTATTATGTCCTTTATCTACTCAAAATTAATCTTTAAAAAATCCATCAGTTCTTTCACCCTAGACAATCTCATGAAAAGTTTATAATCAATAATATTTAAAGTAAAATAAATCCATCTTCCCAGCCAGTAACTAGGAAAAATGATCATTGCCAAATAGCATCTAGAGTTCATTATTCTTCATCGTTCACTAGTAGCCAAATGAGCCCCAAGTGCATATTATCAAAATTTTATGGACAGGCATTTCCTCTATTGGTCTCCATCCCCAAATTTTAGGAAAATTATACTTTACAGCAAAAAAGTGAGGACAATTACTCAAAGCCATTCCCTGCCAGGAGATCACTTCCTTGAAATATATAAGCTTTTCAGACAGGGAGCCACATGCTTTCCCTCAATGACAAGTAGTTCCTGCTCCCCACAGGTGTGCTTTTGGTTTTTGTTGAGATCTGTTTCTCCAGCTTTTCCTTTGCTTTGCTGAGTTAGCCTTACCACCACCAGCCACCACCAAAACCATGGTTTGCCAAGACATTTTGTCTTTAGACATTTGGCTTCTATTTTTTGCTTCCTATGAACAAACAAATCTATGTTTACTGATCACTGATATTTCCTAAAGCAAACCCCAATAAAAAATATTGAGAATTTCATGTGTAGAAGGTAAGCAGGGGTAAGAAAGTTACTAAGAAAACTCTTGTGCTCCTAGAACACTGTCATATCTAAAATTTAGTATATGTTTGAGCCAAACTGTTGTTTTGTTTGTTGTTCAACAACAGCAAGAATGCTTCTTAGGGAAAATACTGTAACACCAAGTGGCTACTATTTACAGAAAGTGCTAACATTAACTAGTTTAATTTTCACAATAACCCTGACAGATAAAGCTTATCATTATCTTTTTCTTAAAACTGTATCACTTTAGAGCAATTTAAAGTTCACAACAAAATTAAGAGGCATGTACAGAGATTTTTCCATATACTCTTTGCCCTCAGCCATTCACAGCACGTCCCTCCCCACCATTATTGATATCTTCCCCTAGAGTGGTACATTTTTACACCATGAACCTACGTTGACTAACTCCATAATTTACATTACTATTTACTCTCAGTGTTGTACATGGTATGTGTTTTGACAAATGTGTAATGGCATGTATCCATCATCATGTTGCTCTGTCCTGCACCTAGTCATCCCTCCCCCATATATTCCAACAACCCCTGGCAACCACTGATCTTTACTGTCTCCATAGCTTTGCATTTTCCAGAATGTTACATGGTTGTAATCTTAACAATGTCTAATCTTTTCAGATTGGTTTCTTTCACATAGTGATATGCATTTAAATTTCCTACATGTCTTTTTGTGGTGTAATACTTCATTTCTTCCTAGTGTGGAGTTATATTTTATTGTCTGGATGTACCACAGTTTACCCATTCACCTGTTAAAGAACATTTTGGTTGCTTTAAAGCTTTAGCAATTATGAATAAAGTAGCTATAAACATTTAGGTGGACATAAGTTTTCAACTCCTTTGGTTAAATGCCAAGGAGTACAATTGTTGCATCATATAGTAAGAGTATGTTTTGTAAGAAATTGCCAAACTGTCTTCCATAATAGCTGTTGCATTTTGTATCCCAACCAGCAGTGAATGAGAATTCCCATTCTCTTCACCTTTGTCAGCATTTAATGTTTTCAGTGTTTTGAATTTTGGCCATTCTAAAAGATGTGTGGTTATAGCCTGTTGTTTTATTTTGTATTTTCCTAGTGACATATGATATTGAGCATCTTTTAATATGCTTGTTTGCCATCTGTATATATTTTTTGGCAAGTTATCTGTCCATGTCTTTGGTTCATCACTGTTGAAATATTTTGAAAGAAGCACACTCAGCTTTACAGTAGTTAAATAACATGATAGATAGCTTATTTCTTGCAGATCATTTGAATCTAAGATCTTTTAAAAGATTTTATTTATTTATTTTTAGAGAGGGAAGGGAGGGAGAAAGAGAGAGAGAGAGAGAAACATCAATGTGCCGTTGCTGGGGGTCATGGCCTGCAACACAGGCATGTATCCTGACTGGGAATCGAACCTGTGACACTTTGGTTCGCAGCCCACGCTCAATCCGCTGAGCTATGCCAGCCAGGGCTTGAATCTAAGATTTTGTTGTTCCAAATTTCATAGTATTTCCACAAAACTTTAAAAGTCAGAAGAGTTAAAATGAGGACAGGAGGAAAAGGCAACTGCTTTCAGAATAACTGTTTTTAGTCCTCTTTGCACAGTTTGGTTCAACCAAGTGCAAAACACATTTTTCCCCAAGAACTTTCTTTTTAATTTCAAAATCCACATAACTCATGGGGTCTACTATCCACAGATCTATAATCTATGACCTTAAAATCTTCAAAATCTTATAGGCCAGAAACAATTTGAGGTCTAAGGAACTTTTGCATTTCTAATACTGACTGAAAGTTTTCGCCTAGTCCCAAACAACTTGCCAATGAGGAGTGACGTCCAAGTCCAAAAGATATGAGCTTGATTTAAGATTGCTACCTACTTAAAAACAGATTGTAAAATTTGTAGGTTAGTTGCTATTCTTCACATCTGCACTATGACACACAAAAAACAGGTTGTTCCCTCTCCTTATCCTTCTTCCCAATTATTCTTTCTTACTGATAATATATGTGTTCATGGACTCAAATCCTGTATCTTGAAAGAAACATAAAAGAGCTTTGCATCTGTTCTCATAGTGAACAATCCTGACCTGTGTCAATGAGCAGTTGGATAAGCTGGGGACTGAGCAAGTGCTGAGAACTACATGGGAACAAGATGCAGACTCATGGGCTAGTGGGCTAAGTGACACATAAGCATGCAGTTACTGTACATCTTGGTGAGCACCCTGATGGGAAGCTCAGTGTGTTTTGGACCCAGAGAAAGATCACTTAACCCTGACTTGCTTTGAGGGGATGGAGAGGAAACCCTTCCTAAAGGATGTGATATCTAATCTAAGACTCAAAGGACAAATGCAATTTTATTAAAGAGATGTGGAAGAGAGATTTTGGGGGAAAGTATTTTAGGAAGAGGGTAGAACATGTGTAAAGGCCCAGAAATGAGGGAGAACAAAATAAATTCTGGAAATAAGACAAAGATATTTAATATAGAGCACAAAGACCCACCATCTAGGGCATTCATGAAATCAAGAAAGAGCTCAGCTTACAGAAGTATCCACCATGGGCTGTGTCTGGCTGGCCAAAACTTACTCAGGGGGACTTGCAGATTCAGTCAGAAGACTGGTGATGAAGCACAAAGACTCCCTCTGGACATGTCAGATCTCTGCCAACCAATAAAGTCATCACAGTCCTGACCAGGGTCAGCTACATGTAATTACGATTGTTCTGAGGCTTGCTAATTGGCTATAGACCATTTTACTAGTCCACAGCTGACAGAGGTGCTTGAAAGTATCTTACCTGGTCAAAATGAGCTCAAAGTATATTATTTTGCCCAGTGCCACATAACACAAAATAAACATACAAACAACTAACTCCAAGAACTATCTTCAAGCACTTAATCTATGCTACTCACTAAGCATTTTTACCTTCATTATATCATGTAATCCTCATAATAACCCCATGGAGTAGATATTATTTCCCCATTTTATAGAACAGGAAACTGAGTAACAGAGGTCAAATGGTTTCTCCTAGATCACACCTGGAGAGAGCCATAGGTAGGCAGGTCCCAGAGCCCATCTGATTCCAAAGCCCATGTCCTCTTTATTATATCACCCTGCTTCCAGAAGGGGCCAAGGAGATTTTGGGGTCACATGAAACATAATGCTTTTGAAGTGGTCCCTTTGGGAAGATTTAACATTGGCATCTATTGGGAAACTAGTAAAGAACATAAAGGAAATTAGTCAGAATTTAAGTTTAAAAAGAAAAAAGTAAAAAAAAAAGTATTATCCTAATGAGTGAAAATCCTGTTCCAACAACACAGTCCTTCCTTTAAAAAATGCATTGCATCCTGGAAATAGTTGCTACCAATAACCCACTTACTTCAAGGAATTTTTAATCTAACAACACTTCAATGTAACAGAAATTGACAGCCATCGGAGTTTGAAGTAGTAGTGCTTCATCTGTGTCAGGAAGGAGGTGTCTGAACCTTCCACCTGAGCCAGGGAACAGGGTTTCAGGAAAGCTGTCAGGGGCTGTCAGGGAAGAAGGTTTTCTGCTGGCACATGATTCCAAGGCCCCTGTGCAGTGTGGTTTAAGGCTTCAGAGGCTGGGCTAAAATATCTGGGAGTTTGGTCAACTCAAGGACAAAAAGTCACCCACACTTTTTATTTGAACACACCAATAAGTCAATTCAGCTAACATTGCTGATCCCAGAAAGTTGTACTTAAAAGCAATGTCCAAGAAAGAATGGGAACTGGGAGTATACACTAGACCCAGTGGCTTTAGTGCAGCTCTTCCCACTCATCCAGCATATGCCAGTAAACCTGGTCCTGCTTTTCTCTCCAACTTTCAGCCCTCCTCCTGCCCTCTGAACTCAACTCTTTCTGTTTTGGGCAGTCCCCAGCTTAGACATCAGAACACCACACAGGCTTAGTTAACTTGTATCCCTGCCAAATAGCTGGGACAGCAGTGAGCTGTGATCGTACTTGTGTTTTACCTCTATATCCACACTCCTTTATATGGTTTCTTTACATTTAAACATAACAAAAGGTAGCTCAAAATATTATCCTCTTCAAAGAACTGTCACATACTTTTGAAAAATAGTAATTGTCTCATTTAACATGCATGGGACATAAACCACAAGTGCGATAGTACTCATAGATTGTCCTTGTCTCTTTGATTTTTATCTGCTGGCCTTCTCCCCTCATCTCCACCCCCAAAATAGTTCTTTTCCATCACCACCTGCTAAGAGGTGTGTATTTGTGCCATTGTTTTGTGTAGCGCCTTTATCATTTTATTAGGCTGTCATACATATGAGTTCATTCTGAACATTTTGATTTATTTTCTCAGTCTATTTGTTTGTATTTTCACCAGTACTGTTCCTTTTTTGTTCTAGAGCTTGTAGCATGATCATAGCTGACAAGGCAAGCTCTTTCATCTTTTGGCCCTTTTTTAAAAAAATCTAAGTTGACTTAGCTCTTTATGAAAATACATCTCCCCTATCTTTACTGAGGTATAATTGACAAGTAAAAAAAGTGCAGGTATCTCTTTGGGATACTGATTTTATTTCCTTTAGATATATATCCAGAAGTGGAATAGCTGGGTCCTATGATAGTTCTAGTTTTAATTTCTTGAGGAAACTTCATATTCTTTCCCATAAAAGCTATTCCAATTTACTTTCCCACCAATAGTGTAGAAATGTTCCCTTTTCTCCACATCTTTTTCAGTATCTCTTGTCTTTATAATAATAGCTGTTTTAATAAGTATGAGATGATATAGCTCGCTGAAGTTTTGACTTGCATTTCTCTGATGATGAATGATGTTGAGTACCTTTTTTATGCCTGTTGGCCATTTGTATGTCTTATTTTGAGAAATATCTACTCAGGTCTTTTGCCCATTTATAAATTGGGATTACAGTCATGCACTACATACCAACATTTCCTTCAACAATGATCTACATATACAACAGTGGTCTCATAAGATATAATGGAACTGAATTTCCTGTAGGAAATGGAAGGCTATGTGGGTCAGGAGGATTTTTTTCCTCATGGGAGCAATCTCCATGGGGCTTAGCAAGTGATTTACTCTCACTCACAGCATCTCAATTTTGGGTGCACTGATTACATCCCAATCATTCAGCCACTGACCTGTTTCAGCACAGAGGAGCTGGTCCCCCTAGAGCTACATATTCACGGGGTGCTACAGCCTTCCCAGATCTAGCCTGATGGTCTTCACAGTACATTGTGTAAATTCTTTGTTGAGGACCTAAGATCCTGTGCAAGCACACAGGTCCACAGGAGCTACCTTAACAAGCATTGAGTGCCACTGCCACTTTAGGAAAAGCTTTCTGTGATAGTGTGGAGCCAGCCTGGCCCTGTATTTTGGGAATATTTTCAGGCAGCAATGATGTAAAGCATGTATAAGTTTTATTTCTTCCATCAATTCAATGCTAGAGAGGGCCCTTTGTGCCAGATAGAGACAGTAGAATGGGAAACATTTCTAAAGTCAAAATACTGAGTCCCCCATTCTATACCCTCTCTGTGTTAAATACCATCCCTAACATTTTTAAGTGACTACCACAAAGTTTCTTCATCTGACCACTGCTCCAACATGCAATAAACAAACCACATTGCCATGACAACCCCCTATGCTTCTGCATCTTTCCATCTTGATTCTTATTTTTACTGATCCTCAGGCTACCTTTCACTGCCTTCTGACAGTCACTTTTGTGCTGATCTATGCCCTATCCAGCCAGTTTCTCCTGGATATTTTCAATCAGTCCAGTCAACATCTCTGTTCATAAAGAAGCACTGATGGCCTTGATATTCTATTTTTGACCCAGTCAGAAGGAAGTGGGGTGGGACTTGTGTTACAGTGTTTATAAAGTCTACAATAGTGTACAGTAATGTCCTAAGTCTCAACATGTACTCAGCACTCACTCATTGACTTACCCAGAGCAACTTCCAGTCCTGCAAGCCTTATTCATGGTAAGTACCCTATACAAGTATACTATTTTAAAATCTTTTATGCCATATTTTTACTGTACCTTTTCCACATTGAGATACACAAATACTTCCTTTTGTGTTACAATAGCTTTTAGTAATCAGTACTGTAACACCCTGTACAGATTTGCAGCCTAGGAGCAATAGGCTGTACCATGTAGCCTCATTGTGTAGTTTGACTATAACACCTGGGTTTGTGGTAAATGTACTCTGTGATGTTTGCACAACAATGACATTGCCTATGACACACTTCTCAGTTATTAAGCAATGCATGTACTGTATTTGTTTTTTGCTATTGAGTTGTAGGGATTCCTTATATATTTTGGATATTAACTCCTAATCAGGTATACGTCTTTCAAATATTTTCTCTCATTCTACAGGTAGCCTATTTATTTTGTTGATTGCTTCCTAAAAAGCTATGCTATGCTTTTTAATTTGAAACAATCCCACTTGTTTATTTTTGTTTCTGTTGCCTCTTTTTTCAGTTTCACTTAAAAATCATTTCACAGACCAATATCAAGAAGCTGTTTTCTTCTAGTTTAATGGTTATAGGTCTTACATTTACCTCTTTAATCAATTTTAAGGAGATTTTTGTATATAGTGTGAGATAAGGTTCCAACTTTACTCTGCATGTAGATATCCATCTTGTCCAGCAACATTTATTGAAGATACTATTCTTTCCCTATTGTGTGTTCTTGGCATCCGTGTCAAAAATAAGTTCAGTGTAGATGTGTGAATTTATATCTGGGGGCTCTTTTGGTCTATATGCCTGTTTTTATGCCAGTACCATACTGCTTTTTTTACTGTAGCTTGGTAATATATTTTAAAATCAGAACATGTGATGCCTCCAGCTTTGTTCTTCTTGATCAAATTGCTTTGTTTATTTGGGGTCTTTGTGGTTCCTTTAATTTTAGGATATTTATTACTGTGAAAAATGCCATTGAAAATTTGATAGAGATTGTATTGTATCCTCAGATCACTATGGTTAATAAGGAGATTTTCACAATATTAACTTTTCCAGGCCATGCACACAAAATGATTTTCCATTTATCGGTATCTTCTTTAATTTCCTTTATTAATGTTGTAATTTTCTGTGTACAAGCCTTTCACCTCTTTGGTTAAATTTATTTCTAAATACTTTAATTCTTTTTGTTGCTATTGTGAATGTAATAATATCCTTAATTTCATTTTTGTATAGTTCATTGTTTATGTATAGAAATGCACATGATTTTTATATGTTGACTTTTACTGAATTATTTTATTAATTCTAATAGTTTTTTGGAGGAGTCTTTAGGTATTCTATAGATAATATCATGGTAAGTGCAAACATAATTTTATCTCTTTTTCTTCTATTTGGACATTTTTTATTTCTTTTTCTTATCTAATTACTCTGACAGGACTTGCAGTACTGTGTTGAATAGAAGTGTAGGGGTAGGCATCCTTGCCACATGTGTGATGGTGGTGGTGGGAAGAGGGCATGCTTCTATTTCAGAGGGTGCAGCAGCATAGACTTTGAACATCAGCAAAGACTACAGACATCTTTACTGGCAAAAGTTACAAGTATTGCTGGTGGTGGCAAGGGCTATTGAGGTTCTCCTGCTCTCCTTTTCCCTTGAGGTGATAGGTCAGAGCCGAGGGGATTTCTCTTGGTGATGAGCTATCAGGTTGGGCAATGGAGCAATCCTGATAAAATGCTTTCTGTGCTTTTCTATGTGGCCATCCTCAGTTTTGTGCTCTGTTGAGTTGCAGCAGTTCTTCTTTGTCCTCTGGAACTCTCCCATGGTGACTTTCAATTCTGGGTAGTTGTTAAATTGTTTTTGTTGGGGTCGGGGAGGGAGGATAAAGGCTGGGACCTCATAAGCTATCTTCTGATGTTATTCTACATGCATTTTAAAATAACTTTATCACTTCCTTAAAAAATCAGATGGAATTTTTATTGGTATTGCATTACATTTATATTTAATTTCTAGATTAATTTTGGCAAGAATCAAACATTTTTTTTAGCAAACTAAGTTGTCCTATCCAAGAGACTGAATTATCTCTCCAGTTAATGAGAATTCTTTTCTATCCTTTAACAGAATATAGAAGTGTTAGACACTTCTATTGTTAAGTACTATATACTTCATAACTTTTGTTACTATGGTGAATGCTATCTAATTTCTGATTGTATTTCATAGTTGGATTTTGCTGCCATAAAGAAATACAATTTATTTTTGGGTGTTAACCTTATATATGACAAACTTGTTGATAGCTCTAATCAGTTAGAGATTAGTCATTAGATATAGAATTTCATTTCTATTGGCTTCAATTATGTTTGGTTCTCTTTGCCTTCTTGGTAGAACCATCTTACAATCCAGACATTTCAATGTTATTTTTCTCCTAAAGCATATATTTTTGCAACTACTTTTCTCTGAAAATGTAAAAGTCCGCAAGGGAGACTGGAGGATAGCTGGGCAAATGGATAATAGTTCCTTTATGGCCAAGTAATATACAAATACCTGAGTATAAAAATGAAAGTTACCCTCTGGTTTAAACTAATACTCAGAGATTCATTAATAACAATACCTACAAACCACCTAATTTCCTTACTTATCTTCCTTGTTTCCTCATTTCTAAAACTTTCAAGGCCACAATCTGAAATAAAAGAAGCCAAGCCCACAATGGGCCCAAATTAGTGGTAAATACCCTGAAAATCAAGATGGAAACCCTCCCTTTCCGATGTCAAAGAAAGAAGCTCTGGAGCAGGGCTTCCAAACCCTGAGAGGAGGAAGGGGCTTTTCTCTCTAGAAAATTTACCAAGCACTCTTTGGACCCTGGAGCTATAATTGGTGTCTATGTAGGAAGAGTGAAGGGAAGAGTTATGGAGGACACAGAAGAGCTAAGTGATTTTCAGTTATTTGCCCAGTTAGACAGGGTAGGGGAAATCTGAGCCATCACCTTAGAATTTGTTCTATACTGAGAGCCAGTGTAGTGGAAGCTATGGCATTTCTTTTCTACTTCCACAGCAGATTTTTCGAGTTATGCAGGTAATTCTTTCCAGTTCTTTGCTTTATTTTGCTTGTACGAGTAGTCCTCAAGTTGATTTAAAAAGAAAAAAAATCCAATAGATGAATAAAGCTGTTGTTCTCCTACAGTGCTTTAAAGGGCCACCATTAGTAAGCACATTCCCAACAGTGGATGCAAGCCCTGAACTCACTGCTTCCAGTAATAATTTGTTTCAGATAATTTTGCTAGTGGAGTAGCCTTTGTGATAGGTGCTCTGACACCTCAGAAGGCAAATTCCAAAGTCTTCTGGAAACTATTTTGTAAAAGTGAAACAGTCATGAGGAAGGATTACCAAGGGGAATTTTGGAAGCTGTCCACCCAATTAGGCAACTTTTCTTCTCCAAGGACCTATAACTTACACTCACAGTTTCAGCATTTATATGGACACAGACCTTGAACTCTAACATTTTTAAAAGAAATTAACCTGTACCAGAAATCTGGGATCAGTGACAACCACACTGGTCTCATTGGAAAGCAAAAGTACTCTCATAAAAAGACAAGGGACTTACCCCTTAACTATACTGCCAGTCACTTCTGATAAGTAAGGTTTACAAATGGATAAGAAAACATAAAAAAATGTTTTAAATTTAGGAGATAAAGGAGGACAAGGGAGTGGAGAAGGAAAAAGGATTGGGGGAGCATGGAGAAAAGAGAAGGAGACGTGAAGAAGGAGAAAAGTTTTTCTGGTTTCATTGCTGTTCAGTTATAGTTGTCCCCATTGCTCTCCCTTTCCCTACCCATTACCCACCTCCCACATTCAATCCCCCCTCTGTTGTCTTTGTCCATGGGATCTTTATACATGTTCCTTGATGGCTTCTGACTATAACAATTTACATCTGAGAGAGAGAGATGTATATAATCATCCCCCATTATCCACTGGGGATACATTTCAAGAACCCCCAGTGGAAGCCTGAAACTGTAGATAGTACTGAACCCTAAATAGACTATGTGTATCCTATACATACATATCTATAGTGAAGTTCAATTTACAAATTAGGCATAGTAAGAGATTAACAACAACTAATAATAAACTAGAACAGTTGTAACAATATACTGTAATGAAAGTTATGTGAAAGTGGTCCTTTTTCTCTCTCTCTCACTGTTTCATAACCAGTCTGAAAACCAAGATGTCCACTAAGGACTGACAGGAGGGTGGCATATATAGTGTGCAGATGCTGGACAAAGGGATGCTTCACACCCAGAATGGGACAGAGCAGGATGTTGGGAGATTTCATCACACTACTCAGAATGATTCACAATTTAAACCTTATAAATTGTTTATTTCTAGAATTTTTAAATTAATATTTTTATATTTTGATCATAGAAAGCAAAATCATGGATAAAAGGCACTACTGTATTGTTAAAGGTTAGAAGTGTTAATGTGGAATCCACAGCAAAAAGGACTTAGACAGTGGAGTATTTGGTAACCAGTAGTGAGAAACAAAACAATGGCTATTATAAATCACATCTGGCATTGCCCTTAGTCATGTAAAAAGAACAGAGGTTTTAAAAGCTGAAAGAGTTGATTTAAATTTTGGCTTCATTGCTTTCCAGCTTGAATATGTTTGGGCTTAGTTATTTAACCTATTTGGAACTCAGTTTCTTCATCTGTAAAATGAGGTTAACAGCACCTACCTTGCAGTACTGTCAGCAGGATTCAAAATCAAGTATAGTAAGGTCCTTGCACATTACAGGTCCTATAATATATTATCCTGCCCAAGGACAAACCCTTGGTCTTTCTTATGACTGATTAACCTGGAATGTACTAAGGCTGATACCCATGTTCTTATATGATTTAATGGTCTTGATGGAAGTCAGAGGGTAAGATCACACCATCGAGATTGGGGGTGGAGCTATCCCTGAGGGAACTGAGCATTACAACCGAAATCTTTTCTTGGATAAGGTCAAAGTCAGTCCTGGGACAGGAAACCAAGACAGTGGAGGTGGGCAGTGATTGTAGGGGGGCACTTTTTCCTCCATAGAGTGGATGATGGTTAGTCTTGGGCTTTTCTTAGGGAGACATGCTGTAGTACATTCTTCCTGAAGAGAAGAAAGATGCTCCTTTCTAGAGGGTGGCCATCTGGGAGCAAGTCAGGAAGACCTTCCAGGATCTTCTAGCCTTAGCAGTTCTGAACATCATCACACCAGTTAGTCTGTTTTATATTTTCTTTATGCCATCTCTGACTTTAAGTAGGGCTTTTCAAAGAGCTATAGCCTACCCTCCACCATCCTTGAAAGGAATGAACCTAAGGGAAGAATACAGGGGTACAGGGAAGAATAACTAAAGACAAAGAGAAGCCTATCTCCAGGTACAGAAGGGAAGCAGAGAAATGTGCATAGAAGGACTGGGGAAGCGTTCTAGGGCCTGAGCTGCAAATGACAAGGAGAGAGGACTGTAGAAAACATGTTTGCCTGCTCCATGCAGCCTTTAAAAGTAGGCAGTACATTCTGATAAAGGTTTAACTTTGTGTAGCCAAGTGGGTCATTTAAAAGGAAATACACACTTTTTAAAATACATGTAGTTCCCAATCATTGTTTGCTCCAGTTTAGAATCAAGATTTAGCTAATTATCTTTCAGCAAAAAATAATTATTTAAATTTTACCATTACTGGCTTTTAATGTAAGAAACTTCCTGCCATGGTGGTCAGCTTCTCATAAGGATCATAAAAGAGCACACAAGGATTCCCACTTGTTTCAGAGAATGACTGACCACAGAAAACCCTTTGCCCAACACTGAACACCATTTCATTTTTTCAAATGTCTCAGACTGCTCACTTGCCTCTTTGCAGCTAACAAAGTACTGCTGAATATACCCAAAGACCAATTTAAAAATCTTCCCAGCTTCCACATCCCACCTTCACAAAATACCTGGCAATCAGAATCTTGCCTCAGTATTTATTTTTACTCTACAAAACTTACTTTTTTTTCCTAACACCTTGGAACCCTGTTTAAATGAAAGTGATGGCAGAAAGGTTCATTTGCTGTCTCTGAATAAATGGCCAGTGTTAACTTTGTCTCAGATTTAGTTTATCTTTGCAAATGGGAAGTCATACCCCCCCAAATTTATTTATGCCCAAAATATGGCATTTACCAAATAAGAAGTTTGAAGGAGAGACCCTAGAAAAATAAAGGGTTTCCATTTTTTTGTAGTTTTCTGTTTAGAAAGGAGCCCAGAAGAAGAAGAGAAGGGAGAGGGAATAGAGGCACTTATGAAAATGAGGCCTGGCTCCCAAAGGAAGTTGCATGCCTTTTACCTCTTCTTCCTGCTACATTTATATGTGCCTTTAAGGGAGAGTCATGGGAACCTCCCTGCAGGTCACCAGACAAGAGGTTCCTATAATAGTTCTACAGCAGCAAAGGTAAAAAGAAAAATGTATAGGGAGAGAGGATGTCTCTGGTTCTCATGGGTATAGTGAAAACGAACTTCATGGCTGAATATAATTTTTTAAAAATAAAATGTGTGCACTAGATTAAGAATTAAATCAAACCAAATTAATAAGTATTAAACATCTACCATACTCATGGTCCAATATATAACTGATATTAAACACTATGTGATGGAACTTTAATTCAATTCAAGTGACTCTGGCTTACCAGGAAGTTCTTACCAATGCATCCAAACTCTGAGTTTGAGCTTTTTACAGAACCCAGTGAACAGCATGTCAGGACAGTATATGGGATTCTAAGATACCCTCTGAGCTGGGGCTGTAAGACTTCCTCTAATATGACTGGGTGTCCTAATTTATAAAGATGTTTGAGTTCTATTTTCTCCAAATGCAATAAGCACTTGTTGACTTTATTCAACTTTAGGCAGTTTATAATATACCATTCTTCATGTAACTAAATCATTTTCAGGCCTCAGAAATGTGTGGGTACAAATGAATTTACATTGACACTAATGTCCAAATCCTGATGGCTTCTAGCTCCCACTGCAGGATGTAGGAACTCCACACTCTCTCTCCTTCAGTCTTTCCATTATTCCTGAGTTCTCAGGGGTATAGTCAGCTCTGTCACTGATACCCTTCATAAGGACACACTCACACTTCCTTGGGTGCTCACTGGTCTGGACTGTTGGAGCAGCAAGCAGCCCTCAGGTGAATGACTCAGTGGTAATGGTGGCCAGGGAGGAGAGCTGGACTTCTCACCCCTGAAGTGCTCATCTCAACATGAAACCTTCCTGCTTTAGTCCAGGTACCCATAGCTTTCAAAAAAGCAGATCTTCTGTCTTTAATCTGGAATACCTCACTCCTCAAGACCAATCCTTCAAAACCCCAGAGGTCCAAAGGGAACAGAACCAAACACCCATCCCTTACTTCTTATTCTTTGACTCATCCTCCTGTAGACAACTTCCTCCCTTTCTTCAGAAAAAAATCTATCTATTACAGTTCCAGCGAGGTCACTGGCTAGTGTTTTCTTAAACAGCCATACTGATTCCCAGCTTAATCTATCTGGGAACACACAAGATGCTCATAATTCAGACAGAACCTCCAAACTTCAGCATGCACAAGATGAGTGGATTTTAATCAACATACTTGACTTGGTCAGATACACAGTGCATGAATCTGTCAGGGCAGCAGGTGGATCTATGAAAGTTATGAATGTCATTCATGGATTGGTGTAGTCTTCCAAACTGCTGCCTGAATTCTCTGGGAAAGGTTGTGGGGTGACATAACACTTCCTTTTGGACTGAGATATCCCTCTAACTTCCTGTTCTCTGTCCAGAAAGCCTTCCCTGATCCTACAACCTGGATGTAACCCCTTTCTATTTCAACTCATAATAAGTCACACCTTTTGTTACAGAACAGAGTGTATCCACCTGGAGCCAGCATTAGACATTAATAGGCAAGCATTAGACATTGAGAATTGCAGTGGAGGATTAGCTCGTTCATTATGAATAGTACCACCCAGGAGAATGGGAAGCTAATACTTAAAAACCTGAACTTGCTGATCCAAGGTTCAGATGGGTTTTTAAGGGGCTGGGGGAACAGGTAGGCAAGGCTCTGGTGGAGCAAGTTTTATTTGGAGGAGCTTGAAGCTTGACCATTTATGGTAAGGGACATCAGCACTGAATCTTCCTGGATAATGGACTTTTTGCTTCTGAAAGGGTTCTGGTGTTCAAGTTCTAGTTATGCCCTGGTCCTTTGGTTCTGTGTGCAGTTGGAGATCAAAGTTCTCTCTTCTGCACATGCTTTGGCTGTATGACTTGCAGATTTGGTATGTTTTCTCTGAAAAGCAACTCACTATCTCCTTAAACAGATTGGACCATTTTGAGCTGGTTTTGCAGTTACAAATACTCTACTTCAGGATTTTTATTAATAACCTGTATGTGTATTCCATGTGATTATATAGTTTTTAGAGCAGAAATTTGTTCCTTGGCTCAGGGCTTTGCATATGGCAAATATTGAATAGTACTTATTTGTTTGAATTGAACTCTGTCCCATTGTATTATGCCCATTTGTAGCCAGCTCTTCTGGGAATGTGACTGGAGAAATGGAGCTCATCTTATAGAGCAGCATCCATCCCTCCCACTCTACACCCCCATGTCACCTGGCCAGCCCCTGCAGCAAAAGCCAGTGTGAACTTGCCCTCACCCACTACACTGGCTCTTAGTTCTTCTGGGTAAAGACCAGTGCTCATTCTTCTGTTCCACTGTGTTCTGGAAATGCCTTTAACCTCCCACTACAACTTTGGCTGTACCTACAAGCCCTTCTTGCTGGAGGCCCTTCCCTCCACCCACCCTTGTCCCACAGGGATAGAGCTATTCACAGGACCTTTCTGAAGGAAAAGAAAAGTTAAAAAAGACAACTGGCTTTCTGAAGGAAAGATGAGAAATATCCAAGTAAATCAACAGAGGCTCTCAAGTTGGCAAATACCTTATTTTATTTCTAGAATTACAATACCTAGTTAGGCAAAATAGGAAAGGGTAAGTTGTTCCATCACTGTTGGAGGGCAGCTTGGCTAAGCATCAAGCACCTTTCAAATGCTCACATTCTTTAATTTGGCAATTTTAATTAGAGCATGTTTCCTGCAATTCACAGAAAAAAAGGAAGAAAGAGAGATGAAAAAATCTTAAAGACCATTCACTTTACTAGTAATAAAGAAAATGGAAATCAAAACATCAAGATATTTTTTACCACCAGACTGATAAAAATGTAAGTTTGATCAAGTGGTAATATATGGGGATATGGCAACTTTAACATATTGTTTGGTTGAATGTGAATTGGCTCAACATTTTAGGAAAATTCCTGGTACTATATATTAAAAGTTAAAATATACATCCTTTTTGAGCCAGTAATTCTAATTATGGAAACTACCCTAAAGAAATTAAATCATCAACATATAAAGGTACATGTGGATATTTAATATACCATCAGTAGTAACTCCCAAAATCTATAAACATGCATATCAACTTATGGGAAATTAATAAATTGTTATATGTCCATATTATAGAACATTACATAGTTATTTAAAAAACTATTAGATATATATTTTTTGCCCTGGAAAGTTGCTTGAGATTTATTAAGTAAAAAAGAATAATTTCAGAGATATATTAAGTGGTAAGAATAATTTCAGAGCTCTTTGTAGTTAAGACTTCATTTTTATTAAAATAAATGTATTCACTTACTTATTTATTCTTTTAACAAATATTTATAAGTCCTATCTAGCTGTGTGCCAGGCATTGGAAATATGGTGGCGAAGAACACATGATTCATGCCTTCATGTGTGCTATTTTGACACAGAAAATGCATAGAATGGAAATATACCTCGATCATAGAAGGGAGGGAAAAGAACATTTTCTTTGCATGATCCTGTCCAATTTAACTAACACCATTTATTGAACAGATTGTTTTTACTCCATTATATGTTCTTGCCTCCATTGTCAAATAACAATTGACACTGAAGGCCTGGATTGATTTCTGGGCTCCCTGTTCTGTTCCATTGATCTACATGCTTGTTTTTGTGCCAGTACCAGGCTGTTTTGATTACAATGGCTTTATAGTATAGTTTGATATCCAGTATTGTGATCCCTCCAAATTTCTTCTTCTTTCTCAAGACAAAGAACATATATGCATAGCCATGGACAAAGACAATGGTGTGGTAAAGGCCAGGGGAGGAAGAGGCCGGGGCTGGATGAAGTGTAGATTTTTCTTTTATATACGTGCATTGCTCAAATTGTTTCTATGAATTTATGCAACTTTTGTAATTAAATTTAAAAAATTACATACACAAACAAAAAATTTATCCTAATGAAATAAACAGAGAAGCCCCAGGGGGTTTATGTACAAAGAGATGTTGTCATGCAGTAGTTTTGAGTTTGGCTTTAGAGTCACACAGACTTTGGTGTAGTTCCACCTCTGACTAGCTGTGTAATCCTGAGTAAGTCATTTGATTTCTCTGTGTCTGTGTCCTTCTCTTTAAAATAGATGTCATAATAATACTCAACTTGAAAGGTGATTATGAGGATTAAATGAAATGATGTATATAAAGCAGTTGGCCTACTATATGACATAAATAACAAATAGTAGCTTATAAAAGTTATGTTTATCCTAGTATTGTTTAAAATTGCAAACAACTGCTTAACTGCACAATTGCTGTGTAAATAATGGACATTCATATGAAAGAATATTATAGTGTCATTAAAATTACAATTTCAAAGAATTTGTCATGAAATGAGAAAACAATTTTGTAGGAAGCACAGACTTATATATTTATTTTAACTCCCATATTGATAAAACTGGAAGGAAATGTCTAGAACTTCCCCTTACCTGGTTTTCAAATGATTAGCAATAAAGTATCTTTATCAAAAAGGGCCCATGTGCTTGCCTCTAAACTTAGAAGATGGGAAAGGAATGATTGCTTCATTTCCATTCTTCTTCATTTTGTTGAGGTGGAGAATCCTAGGTGATCATGGAAATTGTGGCACTGCTTAATCGTGAAGGAAGGCAGACTGAAACTCTGAAGAGAAAGGCCAACCTAGGGTGGGGGTAGAGGCGACTGGGAAAGAGGAGGAGGGCAGAAACTCAGAAGGTTTTACCTAAGAAGATGGAGATCCTGGTTTAGGAATTAGAATTTTAGAGTTGGAATGGGATTCGGAGATCATCTAATTCCTTGCTTCTCTAGGTGTAGTTTGTGGATCACTCAGGAGCTTTTGATAGCTTTGGGGGTGGGAGAAGTGGCATTAGGGAGGAGAATGAGTAGAGAATGTTTTTTTTATATAGCTCTGAATAATTTAACATATAAACTCTTACCCCAGATCTGCTAAATCAGAATCTGCATTTTAACAAGATTCCCAAGTGATTCTGTTGCAAATTATACTTGAGAAACAAATGAAATTCCCATTATTTTTAAAATGAGGAATCTGAAGTCCTGGCTGGCATAGCTTAGTGGATTGAGCGTGGGCTGGGAACCAAAGTGTCCCAGGTTCAATTCCCAGCCAGGGTACATTCCTGGGTTGCAGGCCATCTATAACCCCCAGCAACCGCACATTGATGTTTCTCTCCCTCTCTCTCTCCCTCTCTCTCTCTCTCTCTCTCTCTCTCTCCCCCCCCCCACTCTCCCTCCCTTCCCTCCCTAAAAAAATAAATAAATAAAATCTTAAAAAAAATGAGGAATCTGAGACTTTTCAGAAGTAAAGTGATCTGTTCAAGTTCACATGGTGATATTAGTGGCAGGGAAATAACCAGAAACAGGTCTCTTGACCCCTGTTCCTTTAGTTTCTCATCGCATCTTGCAGCTCCTCTCTACATTATTTAGCTATTCACCCTATTTGGTATACACTTTCTGACTCCCAACCCCCTCTAAAAATCTAAAGTAATTTTTAGAGGTATGGTGTTTTATTTATTGGGTCTATATTGAACTGAGACTATTCTTACAGTAGGGCAATGGGTGAACTCAAGGTCAACTTTATTTGCCAGCATTATTGAAAGTGCTTTGGTCTAACTCCATAGAAGTTTCTTAAATGTCCATGGCAATTGGACTTCAGTCCCTTATAAATGTGCTGTCTCCAGATCCAAGTGATATCATGATCTAAAGAACAACTTAAAGGGTCAGAATTTCTAACCACAGAGTTAACAAACATCTTCCCTTTGTTCTCTGTCTTCTACCTGCTCTTATTCCCTCCCATTTTCATTAAAAGTTTAATTATGCTCCTTGAGTTTGATCACAGATTTATTAAATGTTTAAGTATATATCCCCTGAATGATGGTTTCTCAGTAATGAGGTGCATTCAGAAGGAGAATAGCAGGTCAAGCATGGGTGTAATTTGGAGGAGTTTGACATCAGCCATTTTATCTCTGACAGGGTTAATCACTACTTTGGTTTTTCAAGCCCTGGACATGCTGGACTGTGTATGCCAAGGTCAGCCTGGGTGTCTCAAATTAATTTTAAAGACATATGACTGCTTGGAGTTCACTGAGTTATCAGCTCACTATATTAAAAGAAATTACTCATTTCACTTCCCTTCAAATTATGAACCAAAATATAAATTGGCTAGAAATGGTTAGAAAATAATATGCCATTATATTAGAAAAATATCAATAGGGATTGCTGCATGAAGAGGCTAAGGAAAATTCTTAGAGAGAGTCTATCTTTTTGAAAACATGCAGGGCATGTTGGAAGAAGAGCAGAATAACGAATTAATCCTATTCAATAAAGATTTAATAGGTACCTCTTCTGTATAAAATACCATTTTAGATGTTAGTGTAGGGAGGGTCCAAAAGTGGGTCTATGATGGAGATGTAGTGTAAGTATGAGGATAAGAATAGTAGTCAATATCTGCCATTCTAGGCAAGATATCAGAATCATGACAGAGGTCCACATTCTGTGGGAATTCACACAAGGAATTTATCTATATGTGGGAATAAGAAAGGCCAGAAATGGTAGTGTAGTATTTGAGATGGGCTCTTAAATACAGAATTTTAAAAACATTTCTAATTTAATAGCTTATTTTTTTCCTTTTTATTGAATTCCTTACTAACATAACATGTGGATTCTCTAATAAGTTAAGTCATTCAGAGTCATATAAAGAAACATTGTTTACTCTTTCCCTTCTAATCCCACTTCTCCCACCTCTAAAGTAATCAATGTCAACATTGATTTGTATAAGGTTTGTATATATTTATTCATCTACAAGTATGTACACATAGATTGCTGCCTAAAATTTTATTTTCTTGTTGTTATCATTTATTTAGTTATTTTACAGAATGAGATATTATATACACTATTTTACAATACATATTTTTAAAATTTATTCCTCCTTTACCCTCTACCTCCTCTCACTCACCCTCCTTTCCCTTGGTAATCACCCTACTGTTGTCTATGTCTATGAGTTGTTATTTTTTGTCTTAATCCCTTTACCTTTTTCATCCAGCCCCCCAATACCCCTCCCCTCTGACAATTGTCAGTCTGTTAGTGATGTAAGCCAGTCAGAAATAGACAAGTACCATATGATTTCACTTATGTGTGCACTCTAATGTGCAAAATAACCTAACAAAATAGAAACAGACTTACAGAGATAGAGAACAGAGCACAGTATTTTCTAATTTAATAAAATCTTGACTACTTCTCAGTTTAAACCATATTGAACCAACTCATTCCTTTAAATAGGTGCATAATGTAAGAGCCGAGCAAGTGATCAAGCAGTATTGTTCCCTCTTTGACTCCTCTCCCACATACAGCCACACAATGCAGCAAAGTAGATTTCCCTGCCCTGATGAATATCTAAGATTCCACCCCTTACAACATAACAGATGTGAGGAGACAAGAAAATATGGCCCAAATGAAAAAATAGATCAAAAGTCTGGAAAAAGAACTAAGCAATGAGGAAATAGGCAAACTATCATGTGCAGAGTTCAAAACACTAGAAATCAGGATGCTCACAGAAATGACAGAGTTCAGTCACAAAATGGAGGAAGAAATGAAGGCTATACAAAATGAAATAAAGGAAAATATACAGGAAACTAACAGTGAAGGGAAGGAAATGAGGACTCAAACAATGATTTGGAACAGAAGGAAGAGCTAAACATCCCACCAGAACACATTGAAGATATAAGAATTTGAAAAAATGAGGAGAGTCTAAGGAACCTCTGGAACAATTTTAAATGTTCCAACATCCAAATCATAGAGGTGCCAGAAGGAGAAGAGGAAGAGCAAGAAATTAAAAACTTATTTGAAAAAATACTGAAGGACAACTTCCCCAATTTAGCAAAGGAACTAGACATGCAAGTCCAGGACTCTCAGAAAATCTGAAAGCAGTTGGACCCAAGAAGAAACACACAAAAACACGTCATCATTAAGTTACCCAAGATTAAAAATAAGGAGAGAATCTTCAAAGCAGCAAGAGAAAAGGAGACAGTTACCTACAAAGGAGTTCTCATAAGACTATCAGCTAGTGTCTCAAAAGAAACCTTACAGGCAAGAAGGGGATGGAAAGACATATTTAAGTCATGAAAGACAAGGACCTCCATCCAAGATTGCTCTATCCAGCAAAGCTATCATTTAGAATGGAAGAGCAGATAAAGTGCTTCCCAGATAAGATAAAGTTGAAAAGTTCATCACCACCAAGCCCTTATTTTATGAAATATTAAAGGGACTTATCTAAGGAAAAGAAGATCAAAAACTATGAGCAGTAAAATGACAGCGAACTCACAAGTATCAACAACTGCACCTAGAAATGTCTGTTCAAGTCTTTTACCCATTTCTTAATTGGGTTTTTTGTCTTCCTGGAGTGGAGTCGTGTGAGTTCTTTATATATTTTGGAGATCATACCCTTGTCTGAGGTATCATTGGCAAATATGTTTTCCCACATGTTTAGTTCTTTTTTTATTTTAATGCTTTCTTTAACCATGCAGAAGCTTTTTAGCTTGATGAGGTCCCATTTGTTTATTCTTTCCTTTATGTCCTTTGCTTTAGGGGACATATCAGTGAAGATGTTGCTGTGTGGAATATCTGAGATTTTCCTGCTGATGTTTCCCTCTAAGATTTTTATGGTGTCATGACTCGTACAGACACTTCTCCAAGGAGGACATACAGAGAGCCCAGAGACATATGAAAAGATGGTCAGCATCACTAGCCATCAGAGATATGCAAATTAAAATCACAATGAAGCCCTGGCTGGCATAGCTCAGTGGATTGAGTGCAGGCTGTGAACCAAAGTGTTGCAGGTTCAGTTCCCAGTCCGGGTACATGCCTGGGTTGCAGGCCATGACCCCCAGGAACTGCACATTGATGTTTCTTTCTCTCTCTCTTTCTCCCTCCCTTCCCTCTCTAAAAATAAAATAAATAAAATCTAAAAAAAAGTTTTAAAAATAAGTAAAATAAAATAAAATAAAATAAAATAAAATAAAATCACAATGAGATACTTACCTCACACCAGCCAGAATGGCCATCATAAACAAATCAACAGACAAGTGTTGAAGAGGATGTGGAGAAAAGGGAACCCTAGTGTACTGTTGGTGGGAATGTTGACTAGTGCAGCCACTATGGAAAACAGTATGGAATTTCCTCAGAAAATTAAAAATGGAACTGCCTTTTGACCCAGTAATTTCACTGCTGGGATTATACCCTAAGAGCCCTGAAACACCAATCCAAAAGAACCTATGCACCCCAATGTTCATAGCAGCACAATTTACAATAGCCAAGTGTTGGAAGCAACCCAAGTGCCCATCAGCAAATGAATGGATCAAAAAACTATGGTACATTTATACAATGGAATTCTATGCAGCAGAAAGAAAGAAGGAGCTCCTACCCTTTGCACCAGCATGGATGGAACTGGACAGCACTATGCTAAGTAAAATAAGCCAGGTGGTGAGGGACAAATACCATATGGTTTCACCTTTCACTAGAATATAATCAACAAAAGAAAAAATGAAAAAAAATATAACCAACGAAATTGAAATTAAGAACAATCTAACAATAGCCAAAGGGGAAGGGGGAGGGAACAGTGGGAAGAAGGGTTCTCAGGCACTACTATAAAGAACATATGGACAAAACCAAGGGGGAGGGTAGAATTAAGGAAGGGAGGTGAGTTTGGCTGGCATGTGGGGGAGTGGTGGGGAAAAATGGAGACAACTGTAATTGAACAATAATAAAGTAATTTAAAAAAAGACAACTGAGCTTAAAAAAACAAAAACTAAACAAACAACTAGAACAGAAATAGAATCACAGGAATGCAAATCACATGGAATGGGAAGAATGGGGGAAGGAGTACAAGGAATAAGAAGCATAACTGGTAGGCACAAAATTGACAGGGGAATGTTAAGAATAGTAGAGGAAATGGAGAAGCCAAAGACCTTATATATACAACCCATGGATATGAACTAAGGGGATATGCTGGAGGGTGGGGAGTGCAGGGCTGAGGGGGATGAAGGGAAGAAAACATTGGGACAACTGTAATAGCATAATTAATAAAATATGCTTAGAAAAAAGAGTCAAAGAATGTAACTTGGTGTTAAAGCAGTCATGATCCCAATAATTTCTCTCCACAGTCATCAATTGCATTGTCAACAGCTGTGCTAATATGAATTTTCTTTTGGGTCCTCTATGGTTTCTGGACTCTTCAGTTTTCATTGATGGTACATATAGGCTTTGCTGCATTTCATACTACACTAGAGAGCCATTTATTTTTCCTTTTAATCATTCCCATACTCTGTTCAGAACCTACCCATACCTCTTTCTCAGAAAGCAGAGATCAATGAAGTAAGTCACCTATCCCTATGGTCACCACTGATTGAATTACAGTGAACATGTGATTCACTTGTAAATCATGAACATGTGATTCACTTGAACATGTGATTTACATGTGGCCACATGTAAAGTGGCCAATCAGATTCTATCTTCTGAGAATTTTAAATTGGGACCTAGAGTTTGAGTGAGGTGCTTGAACTAAGAAGTGATGTACAGCTCAGGTGGGGGCTCATGTACTTGCCCAAACAAAAAAGGTCAAAGGCATAAAAAGAGCAAAGAATGATGCAAATTTGTAGAAAGAGTGAGAGAAAGAGAAATAGAGAACAAGAGAAAGTATTTCTTTACTTCCTATTGATTCTTCAATGCTCACCTCCAGCTGGTTATGAGGACTGACTATACTTTCTGACCTTGGGTTCTGTAAGATACCTTTGTCTCTTTCTAATAAGTTTCTTTTGTCTGAATGTTATGGGGGGGCTCTGCCTGCAGGGCCCCCCAGCTGCCACAGATGAGAATAAGTCTACCAGGACATCTGCTTGGGGAGGAAAGCTGGCCAATCTCTCAAAGGAGAAGGACCCAGAACCTGTTCCTCAATGGGCTCTTATTGGGTTTAATTTGCATAGGAATACAGGGTATATATATAAAGCTCATCAGTAATTGTCAGGCAGTAATGATCAAAGAATAGATAACATTCAAAGAACTCTGAGGGCTTATTCTGAGTCAGAGCTGATAGACAAAGGGCCATAAAACTCTGGGGAAACAAAACCATTCTATGCTTGGACACTTATCATTTAAATTGAGGGTATTAGCAAAGTAGGTTTCATAGGATTTTATGCATTCTTTCTTAGGCCTGATCACCCCAGGGAACCTGCCCTTTCCAGCACAGGGCTGCACCCATCTCCAGCATTGTTTCAGGCTTAAGGCAGGTAGGGGAAGTAAGGCAGCCAAGAACTGGAGATTTCTTGCAGACAGAATGAGGACTCAGGCTACATCAAAGCTGAGGGGCGAGAGTCCATCACCCCCATTTTCTATATCCCCCCAAGTCCTTCCCTGGGGGCCCCTTTGCAACCATGCCTGTCTTAGGTCATCCCTCCCTTGAGGAATCTTACCTATCATTGGCTAACCAGTCATCTGTCCGGGGCCAAGCAGGGTGAAGTTGAAGAGGGCACAGGCAGTGCCCCTACCAGGGAGATAAGCTTTGTCTTCTCAGTGGCTATGGTCCAAGGTCTTTTTACTTAGCCTTACTCATGAGGGGTTACAGTTTCTGAAACCAGGCAGGGTGGTTCCTAACATCCGAACAAGTTTGAGTGAGATTTTTCAAAATTTGTAATCAAATTATTCCTAAATTAGACTTTGGCCAGATATGGGGTTAAAGGAAAGATACTCTTCCCCACCAAATTTAAGCTAAAAGAGAATATAGGTATCATACTGGGAGATGTGATTGCCTACTTTCTTCCAGTATAGAAAGAGATATAGACTGTGTAATTTATTAATACAGCATGTTATGTGAAGATTAGTGTTATGTCAAGTATTCCATAAATGAAATACTTGAAAAAACTCAAACTATTTCATTCAGTTAATTTATTTCAGGTGGGTGGGAATTGAACTTTCAGAAGATTCCCAGCCTGGTATCCTGGAAAGCACATGGATTAGAATCAGAGATGGCTGGGTTGGGTCCTGTCACATCCTAGTTGCATAACTGTGGAAATTAGAACCTCATTTTTTTTTTATCTGTAAACTGAATGCAACATATAAGGTTATTCAGGGCTTTACATGAAATAATATATGTAATGTCTGACCTCATACATGGCACATGATAAACACTCAACAGTGTTAATTTGATCCATCTCTTTCTCCTCTCCATGCCCCTAGCTCTTTTTCTGATCACTACTTAGGAATCAATTCCCTTTGATTCACATCTTTTTTAAAGTTGAAGCTGCTCTTCCCTTCTCCTGGTACCATGGAGCAAGGTACTGAGAGAAGCCCACAAGAGACCTTGGTGCTCAGCCAGAGAGAAAAATAGTAGGCAAAAGCAAGAGTTCTGGAGGGATGGGAAGAAAGGGAAAGGGCTGCATGTGTAGCAAAAATCCTATGCACATTGTTGAAATTAAAAACTAACAGACACAACCACTTTGGAACCAACCATTGAGCTCTTTTACTACAAAGAGCAACTCCACCAAATATTTAGTATGCCAGGTGTTTGGAGACACAGCTGCAGATAATGTCATGTAGATAATACTGATCCCTGAGCTATTAATTAGCTAAAAGCTGCTCCCTAAGCAGTTTTCTAAGCTGTCAATTATAGTTTCTTATAATTTAATGTTGATTAAATATGGCTGTATGTTGGAATTATAAAAATATACCACTAAGATTGACTAGTCCTCTCTCTGAAGAGCTAACAAACTAAAATGAGTATATTAAAAATACACATACACTTGAGAGATAAGAAAGGAAAGCAATTTTTTGTTTGTTTTTATTTTCAACTTTTATTGATTTTATTAGGGTGACACTGGTTAATAAAATGATACAAGTTTAAAGTGTACAGTTCCAAAGTTAAGTCTCCTTCAGTCACAATTTATCCCCCCTTCACCCTCCCCTCTCTTCCCCCACCTCCTTTTCCCTTTCCCTCAGGTATCACTGTATTGTTGTTTGTGTCAATGAATTTGTTATTTTTTTTATTTTTTTGCTTAATCCCTTGATCCTTCTCATCCAGCCCCAAACTCTCCCTCCCCTCTAACAGCTATCAGTCTGTTCTCTGTATTTTTTAGTGTTTCTATTATATTTATTTGTTCATTTTGTTCATCAGATTCCACATATAAGTGAAATCATATGGTATTTGTTTTTCTCTGATTGGCTTAAGGAAATCTTACATTTTGCAATGGCATGGTGGGAAAGCAATTTCTTAAATATCAGGACATGAGTAAAGTTGTTTATCAACATTAAACAGTTATGAAGTCCTTAGTGGTCTCTGTGTAAAAGAGATGAGATAATTTTTTTTAATTCAATAATTTCTATTCTAAAAAGAACAAAAGGCAGCCCTGGCTGGTGTAGCTCAGTGGATTGAGTGTGGGCTGGGAACCAAAGCATTGCAAGTTTGATTCCCAGTCAGGGCACATCCCTGGGTTGCAGGCCAGTGGGGGCCACATGAGAGGCACCCACATGTTGATGTTTCTCTCTCTCTCTTTCTCCCTCCCTTCTCCTCTCTAAAAAAAATAAATAAAATCTTTAAAAAAAAGAACAGATTGAGCGCCGGCTGGGAACCAAAGTGTCCCAGGTTCGATTCCCAGCCAGGGTACATTCCTGGGTTGCAGGCCATAACCCCCAGCAACCGCACATTAATGTTTCTCTCTCTCTCTCTCTCCCTCCCTTCCCTCTCTAAAAATAAATAAATAAAATCTTTTAAAAAAAAGAACAAAAGCCTTCTGGAAAGACTAATACAGGGTAGGCTTGTCTAGGCAGGAGATAAGAATACATATGAGCCCTTTTCCACACTTACATGTCCTGATGGATTGAGTCATCCCTAAGTAATACAGTTTATTGGCCCCCATTCTTTTGTTAACATACAGCAGTTTCATACAACTACTGTGTACTAGGAACTGGGAATACAAAGAATAAGAAACCATGAAGCTTTTTGCTCATGGGAGCTCTTAAGCTAGTGGGGAAGACAAGCATATGTATAGGTAAATTGTACTAAAATTTTAAGTTATAATAGAAATGTAACTATACTCTGAGGGAACTTATAAGGCAGAGCTGTTCAATCTGCTTAGGGGAATTGGAAGACTTCAGAAAGGTGACATGAGAGCTAACCATAACCTTTTCCTTATCTATAATTGGATATATAATTGCATATATACATACACACAAACTATATGATGATGATGCCCTTTTCCCTACCCTCTAGTGCATGTACTAATACACACATGGGAAATACAATTGTTTGGAGGGAAAATAAAATAAAAACCTCAAGTATATCTATAATTAGGGTTCAGATGCAGATTGTCTGGGAGAACACATTCATGTGTGGGTAGATTTTTCCCAGAAGTGTAATTTAAGAGCAATAAAAGGACCCTAGAGAGAGGAGCCAGGCTTCATCAGTGATAACCCAGAGGGTCAGAGGAGAGTGCTGTTCCAGGTGGCTGCATAGAAACCTGTCCCAATCTTGTTATTCATTCTGGAGACATGTGGACATACTGGGGACAAAAATAACAAGTGTTTGGACAGAACAAGCAACACTACTGAACTCTTAACATTTTAAGGCTCAATTGACCAGATTTGGGGGCCCTCCTAACTCTTTGTAACATAGAAAGAGAGAGCTTTCTACTTCTAACTTCATATACCACACACAAACAACTAAATCATTATGGAATCATAAGGTGAGAAGAATGATGTTCAAGAAAGACAAGCACAAAGTTTTGGTATAGAGCTCCTTTAAAATATAAGATTTCCTACTGCATCCAACTAAAGCTTCATTTATTCAACTATCTGAGAAGCACATCTCAAGTTCCTATTATGTGCCAGTGACACTCAGTGTTTAAAAGTACCTGTGTTGGCTACTCACTCATTCCCTCCTCAGTCTCAACAAAGGACCTTTCTGAAATGAAGGACACATGGAGGCTAAAATAATACACTTCTATTCCTTCTCTATTAAATGAGATGGAGGCAGGCATGGAATGGGGAAGAAAATTACTTTTGTGGACAAAAATGTGAAATTATTGTCAATAGAGCTGGCTGCTGGATGAGAACCACTCCTTCTTAAGCAAATGGGGCAATAAGATAGTTGGAACAGGCAGAAATAGCAGAAACTCTGATGAAAGGGGTGAAGAGGGCTGGTACAGAACAGTGGTTAAAAGCCTGTATTTGAATTCCAGCCCTACCACTTAATTCAATTTCCTCATCTCTAAAATGAGGATATAAATAGTTGTGCCAATGGTGTTTAATAAGAATGAGACCTGGCTGGTGTGGCTCAGTGGATTGAGCTCCAGCCTGCGAACCAAAAGATTGCCAGTTCAATTCCCAGTGCAGGGCACATGCCTGGGGTGGGGCCAGGTCCCTAGTTGGGGGCATGTGAAAAGCAACCAATATCTCACACAACAACGTTTCCCTTCTCTTTCTCTCTCCCTTCACCTCTTTCTAAAAATAAATTTTAAAAAATATTTAAATAAATATTTAATAAGGATGAAATGAGTGTTGGTCGGTAGTTACCAAGTTTTCAGGGCAAACCAAGACCCTTTTTATATTAATGCTTGTGCAGATCCCACATTCAGTCTGAAGGGTTTATTCTCCCAGCCGTTGGGTGTTGGCCCCACTGCCTTGGTCAAGGCCATGCTCTCTTTCCAGGCAGTCCATATCCAATGACTGTTGATGCCCATGGTATGGGACGGAGAGAATAAGGGCCCTGCCTGCTTACCCTAGCAAGGACCAACTAGGAAGGGCCATGCTTGCTCCAAACATCCCATAGGATCAGCTCAGCTGAGTCCTTGTATTTCCAACACAGTCTAACTTCAACCTCTGCTTCACCCCACTTCCTTTCCTTCCCCTCACAGCATTGATCCTGGGAGCATTCCCTAGTAAACCTCCTGCATGTTAATCTCCCTTTCAGAGTTGGCTTCCTGGAGAACTCAACTGGTAACAATAGAAACATTGAAAAGAAGATACAATAAGACCTCATATGCCCTCCACTTGGATTCAACAGTTCTTAACATTTAGCCAGAGCTGTTACTTCTCTCCCAATCTCCCTCCTCCTCCTCTTCTCTCTCTCTTATGTTCTTTAATATTCACCCAAGGATATTGATGTTAGAAACAGAGGAAGTTGCAGAGAGGAGGGGAAAGAGAGAGAAAAACACTGTGTAAGAGAGAAACATTGATTGGTTGCCGCAACACATGCTCTAACTGGGGGTCAAACCCTCAACCTAGGTATGTGCCCTGACCAGGGATAGAACCCGCATCTTTTTGGTGTATGGGGTGACGTTCCAACAAACCAAGCCAACCTGCCAGAGCTCTTCCTTCTTTCTTAATGAACCATTTTAAAAGTAAGTTGCAAAGAGCATGATACTTAACTCCTAAATACTTGGGCATGTATTTCCTAAGAATCAGAACATTTTCCCCCAAATCCATTATGGTATAACAAGGCATTACTATACCTAAGGAAATTGACAATAATTCTCTGATATCTAGTCATATTCATATTTCTGAATTGTCCTAAAGTATGTTTTATAGCTATTTTATTTTAATTTTAAAAAAATCCTCACCTGAGGATATGTATGTTTATTGATTTGAGAGAGAGAGATACAGAGAGCAACATCAATCAGTTACCTCCCATAAGTGCCCTGATGGGATGGAACTGCAACCTGGGTACATGCCCTGACAGGGAATTGATCCCAGAACTTTTGTTGTATGGGATGATGCTTCAACCAATTAAGCCTCTCAGCCAGGACTATAGATGCTGATTTTTGAAACAGGATTCAGTTAAGGTTCACATATTGTATTTGGTTGTTATGGGATTTTATCCCCTTAATTTAGAATTTGTTTAATGATAATGGGTTTTTGAAGAGCCAGTTGAGTTTTCTTATAGAATGTCCCTCCCACACACTGTTTTTTCCTGATTGTTTTCTATGCATTATTTAATCTTTTATTTTTTCTCCTATATTTCCTATAATCAAAGCACCTTCTGGATACTTGGTTAGATTCAGAAAAGCATTTTTGACAAGATTAATATCTAGGTGCTGTTTTATATCCCATGTTCCATGCTGCCAGTAGACATGAGCTATTGGGATGCCCTGCTGTAAAGGATGCCCAGTTTGATCCCTTAGTTAAGGTAACAGCTACCAGATCATTTCATCATAAAGGTCTACTTTCCTTTTTTGGAATTAGTAATTAAAATGTGGATTGATATTTTAGTTCTGGCCAAACTGTCTGTTTCACAACAATCTTCTACCTCGTGATTTTAGTGTTCATGGTCTTTGCCTTAAACAATGATCATATTGAGGATTGTAAAATACCGTTTTACTAATTCTATCTTTCATTCCAGTTTTATTACTTGGCATTCTTCTGTAAAGGATGACTTTCCTCCCCCTCTAGCATCCTTTTTTCTCTCTTTTTCTTTGTGTTAAATACCACTGTGGACACATGGATATTTTTTTAATTTTTATTGGGCCAGTGTGGGCCCCTTCAAGTTGATTTGTGTATGTTTTAGATGTGAACCTATCAGTATTTGAGCAGTCTTTCTTTTCTGGTTCAGCAAGATTGCAGACTCCTAGGTCAGGTCACCTTGTGCTTTCACTTCTTCAGTCCTAGAATCAGTCTTTCTTTTTTTAATGAGCTCTGATTCCTGTTAGTGGAAAATGATATTTAGAATCCAAGATGAAAGGACTAGGTATGCTCCTTGCCACCAACAAGGAGGCACCTTTTATTTTATTTTATTTTTAAATTTTTTTCATATTTTTAAACTTTTTAATAAAGCAAATGTTCATGCATTTTGTACTGGTTTATTATTTAAGAATCTGTATTAAAAGAACAATCAGAGAACACAAAAGTGAATGTTCAAAACTATTTAGTGGAGCATTATTTTCTTTTTTAGAGGAAAATCATTTCTTAATCGTTTATGCCATTGAAGTTGTCCCAATTTTTCCACCTTTGCTACCCTCAGCCTGCCCCAGACTTCCACAGTCAATCCCTACACCATTGTCTTTGTCCATAGGTCCTTCTTATAGGTTCTTTCACTAATCCCTTGACCTTCTTTCAATCAGTCCCCACCTCCACCCTCCCTTCTTACAGCTGTCAGTCTATTCGATGACTCTATGCCTCTGGTTTTATTTTGCTCCCTAGTTTATTTTGTTCATGAGAATCCACTTATAAATGAGGTCATGTGTCATTTGTCTTTCACTAGCTGGCTTATTTCACTTAGCATAATAGTCTCTAGTTCAATCTGTGCTGTAGTAAAAGGTAGGAATTCCTTCTTTTTTCTGCTGTGTACCATTCTATTATGTACATATAACACAGTTTTTTAATCCACTCATCTACTGATGGGTGCTAAGGTTGTTTCCAAATCTTGGCTATTGTAAATAGTATTGCTATGAACACTGGGGTGCATATATTCTTTTGAATTGGTGTTTCAGGATTCTTAGGGTATATTTCCAGCATAGGAACAGACACATAGACCATTGGAACATAATACAGAGCCCAGAAATAAAACCATGTCTCTATGGTCAATTAATATTTGACAAAGAGGGCACGTGCATACAATGGAATAAAGACAGTCTCTTCAATATATGGTTCTGGGAGAATTGGTCTGTACATGAAAAAAAATGAAGCTACACCACCAACTTATACCATACACCAGGATAAACTCAAAATGGATAAAAAATTTTAAAATAAGTCATGATACCATAAAAATCCTAGGGGAAAAAATGGGCAGTAAAATTTCAGATATCCCACACAGTAATATTTTTGCTGTCACATCTCCAAAAACAAGGGAAATAAGGGAAAAAATGAACAAATGGGACTACATGAAATTAAAAAGCTTCTGCACAGGTAAAGAAACCATCATCAAAATGAAAATGGAACAAACAGTATGGGATAACATAAAGGGTTCAGCACAAATAATGCCCCTTTTAATTTTAAAACTTTTTATTACAAAATCATAAACATGTAATTCTGTAACATAATATCATACTTGAGCAAACCATATGACATTTTGGGTGAAATGTTCAAATTGCCATCCATCTAATGCAAGACATTCAGGTACCTTACCAACAACATTCAAGTTAGCCTGACTTCTGCTGGACCCTTTATTTGCTAATGATACATCGGACAGGGTTTAACCTCCAAAATATATAAAGAACTTGTATGACTCAACACCAGGAAGACAATCCAATTTGAAAAAGGAGGAAAAGACCTGAATAGACATGTCTCCAAGGAGGACATAAAGAAGGCACCTAGAAAATATTTGCACATCCTTTTCTCAAATCATGGTGAAATAAAATGGATAGATTTTGTCAGAGCAGCAAAAGAGGAAATAATTCTATTTAAAGAGAAAGCTAAGGAAGTGTTGGATAAAGCTGAAAATGCAAAAAAAAAAAATCCTATATAACCCCCAAGATGTTAACTTACAGTTAAGGAATAAAGTGATGTGGGAAGTAGTAGAGAGAGATGTGGAACAAGAAGCATTGGGAAAAAAATCATAGATCAGCAAGAATCCATAAACAAATGGAAATGAATATGTCACAGATTTAAAGGAAAAAGAAAGGGAAATAAAGCTGTCCAGGCTGGGTTAGCTGAAAGAAAAGTACAGTGTTAGAGCAAGAAAACTAAATTCGGTAGTAATGATGAATGTGATAAAAAATGATGCAGCTGGACCAGTAAAAAGACCAAGAGGAGAAACAAAGGTGAATCTATATCAAAACAACAGAAAACAGAAAATTGTTCTGGATACCAGCAGTTCAGTAAACAATTTTTTTAAGAATTTATTTTAATTAGATTTTAAACTGTTTCTGCCTTTGAAGATTTTAAAAAAGGAAACCAAATTAGGTCCACTTAAATGTCTACCTGTGAGAAAAGCTTTTTGTTGTTGTTGAACATGTCCTTTTTTTTTTTGGTATTCAAAGAGGATTTTTAAAAATATATGGCTCTGTTTGTATTATTTCAAATGATATAAATATCAAAATAAAGATTCTTCCTTCCACTACATTGCCTTTGTAATGTGAGGATATATTTAAGTAAAAATTAATAAAATATATATTATATGCAAAAAAGAAGGCACCTTTTAAAAAGTAAAATCTTACTCAATAACTCCCAAAAGTAAAACAAAAAGTACAGCTTTTTTTAGATTACAGGACATTGTAATAGAAAACATTTATTGTCATTAAAGTTGATGAAAGCCAACTTGAAGAGAAGAGAGACTTCAATTAATAGGTTTCTGAATCTGGAAAATTCTGAACTTGAAAAAGACAATGGTTGGTCAAAGACACCAATCACTGAATTTTTTTCTTTATTTTAATATTAATCTTACTTACAATTGCCAAGGGAGGTCTTGATGTTTAGATATGCAGAAAAGGAGCTCACTATTGATTTTTATACTTAAATTTTTTTTTTCATCAAGATACAAAGGGAATATATTGTAACGGTGAGAAAAATGTTGTTCATTTCCTGATAATGGGTCTCCTTAAATATGAGAAGTTATACCCTATTCTCTTGTGATGAGAAGCAGGGCACCAGTACTCCCATTATGTTTCACTTAGAAGCACTGAGGCATATAAATGAACTTTTTAGTACAGACAATAAGCTGTGAGGCTATTTGGAGGAAAAAGAAAGGCAGGAGAATACAGAAAGAGGAGAAATGTCTTCCTTTGCACCATTCGAATCCTTCGCAGTGAAGTGCCCAGATTAATCTGTGGGGAGACCTTGTCACTATGTTCAAGGCTGCTTCAAATACATGGGTTTAGCTTGTCTAGAAGGAGGGAAAGACTGGATGAAGCTAACAGTGTTATTGGTAAATAGTCAGCAGTCACTCATATGATCCAGGGTGGGGATGTTTCATCATGTATATAGTTGGCAATGTTCATGTTTTTTCTTTGTTCAAACATAGTTGTGGAGTAGTCTTGTTTTTGTCTTGATCCATCCTCATCACAGAGTGGCCTGTCTGATGTTGACATTCTGAGAAATTATTTATGTTTCCTAGGAGAATACCAAGGCCTAGCTGTGAGTGTCTGGTAAGTCTAGATGTCAGCAATTGCATACTCTTCCTCACCTGGGAGGACCCACTGACCCATCCTCTGCTGCAGCATTCATAGTTCCAAAGCCCATATCTTGGACAGGAAAGAATGTGAATGCCAGTGGCTCTTTCATCCATCTCTTTCTCTGCTTCTTTGTGTATGGACCAACTATAATCATTCCTCTGTTCTCAAATTTGTGTCTTTGGTTCAAGCAAGCACTAGAAACTAATTAGGGTCTCTAAATCTTAACTCCAGATTCCCTGGAAAGAGAATATGATTCTCTTTGACTAAGAGGGAAAGATTGTACAAGACAAATATAATTCCCTAAGCCCACTCTGTAAAGGGGAGCAATCCTCAAATAAAAATATTAGGCATTGCCTAACACAGAGACAATTTACCCAAGCTCCATGTTAGGGACTTCAACAATAGAATAGAAGATTCATGAAGCTAACACCTGAATGCCTTTAGTGCTTTACAGAAACAAAGAATTTCTACCATCATTTTCAACCCTTCTAACCACTCTGTGGAATGGGTATTATTCATTCCATCTAAAAGGGAGAAAGGTGAGGGTCAGAAGAATTCAGAGATTTTCCCAAGCCTATACAGCCTGTTACTCTAGAATTGAGACTAGAAAGAACTCGGGCTTTATGATTCCTAGGGCAGGTCTCCCTCCACTATGGGAGTGAGACTGTTTTTTCTCAGACCCTGGGGCACACTAATGAGGGATTAGTGGGTATTTGCTCAAGGTGAAATAACTAGTAAAAGGATAAGCCAGGTTTTATTCCCAATTGTCTGAATCTAAGACCAGTGTAGAAGTAATTAAAGGCTAGCAGAATGAGAGGTATAGGAAACTGTATGGAGAATAGAATTGCTTTTTCTCTAGAAGGAGAGAAAGGTGGTAAAAAAAAAAGGGAAGAAGGAGACATAGGGCTTAATGCAGCTTTTCTGACATGTGGAGAGTTTTGATAAAGCACAGGAACCCTCACGGAGGACAAATTAACTCACCCTGAATCCTGGAGCCATATGGGTAGGAAAAGCTGAGGGATGGTGGAGGTCAGTTCAGTGTCACGACTATGCAGTCTCTTCAACCTGGAGATTAACGTGACTATCTTACTTGTGGGGTAGGGAAATAATGGAAATATGGCTGAAATTTCCTCCAGCCCTCCAGATCTATGATCTATGATTTTAATAAGCTCCATAAAGGCAAGAGACCCTATAAATTGTCTCTGGAGATGCAACTCTCTGCAATTCCCAGTGTGGAAGCAATTTTGCATTGAACTATTTTATATTTTATAAATTTGGTTCCTTATTATTTAATTGGACTCTTGGGGAAAATGCCTAATAATTCAGAACATCCTGCAGAGCCCAGCACTGCAGCCATTAACATGGTGGATGTCACAGTGGCTCACATTGTCATCACCAAGACTCTAACCAGATGCAGGCTTTGACTTTGGCCTATGGAGGACTTTTAAACTTCTTGGGTGGTTTCACAATGGATGTTCAAAGGACTGACATTCCTAGGTGTATAACAGAATTCTAAATTCTAGAGCATTTGGGGAAGTTTGGTACAAAAAGGTAAGAAAAGGACAAATTTAGTGTTCTCAGGGAGTTTTCTTTTCATGCTTCCATGAAGAGAATTGTTAAAAAAAACAACAATGTGTTATTTTTTGGTTTTTCACTATGGCAGCTGGAGCTGATTTTAAAGGAATAGTAAATTAATCAGTTCGGTTCTGGCCTTTGTCTTGGGGCATAGATGTTGCCTTGCTGCAGGGGGAAAGTCCCTTCTGGCTTGGTGGGCTTAGTGACTCAGAAATGGGGAGTATTCTAGCTCCCAAACAAAGGTCATAGCCCTCCTGTTATTTGAAAGTGTTGGGGGAGGGTTTCCTACCCATGGGGTATCCCCAGGATAGTCCTTGGTGGTGGAAGCAGGCAAGCACACTCGAGTCTGTGGGGTTTGCAATGTCCATAACAACATATGGTTAATAAATGAATGGACAACTCCACTCAAGTGATGCCCCTCCCCCCTCAGGGTGTTCTCATGCAAAAGGTTTAAGCCTGTTAAAGTAGTCTCTGGCATCCCAAAATCACCCTTTAGTATCCCTCCCCCCAGTGACTCCCACTATGGGATCACCCATGCCCAGCCCTACCACCCTGCTCTAACCTACTCACACAAACAACGACAGCATTGTTGTGCCCACCTACCTGTTTCTCCCCATTCCACTCATTCTCTGCATGCAGACCCACTCAGACACCACAGTGGGCTTAGAAAGGCAGGAAGAGAAACCATGTCCTGGGAGCTCAGTTGCATTTCAAAACCTGGGCTGCCTTCCCTTTTCTGCTGTGAGCTCATGGTTTGAAGGCTATTCAATTTGTTCCTCTCTCCTATCATGAATCCACAGGCTTAGTCTATATGCTAGAGGTAAAAGGCTGTTTCCCTGGTGTGAGGAAACTTTACACCCTCACATCTGACTTCCAGGCAGACGTTCACTGTCTTCCCAGGCAACAAGAGGAATGTTAATCCTACAAAGCTCCTGTCTGGGCATCTGCCCAACTTCTTTTTACCCTGGCTTGAAACTAATGGACCTGACAACTTTGCTGCAGGTCTCCTGGCCTGACCCTCTCCCTGGTGTCTTATGCCACCTCTGACTGATCCAGGACTTAGGGACAGGCCCTGGAAAGGGGCTGGACCTCAGGTGAGCACTCACACTCACATCCATTCAAGGGGCAATTGTGCTTATTTCTGGAATCCTTTATCACAGCCCTCAGAATATCTGCTTCCTAATAAGAACTGTTATTTTTCTCTCAAAGGAATTTAAAATTAGATTATCTTTGTTCTCTAGTCCTATTTCTTGCCTCATGGTTATAATGATATAGATGGAGGTTGTCACTTTTTCCACCCAAAGTTAACTATGGGAACAATATTTGTCTCATTAATTTTTCATTTAGCACATAGAATAAAACATATCTGTTTCCATCAACATTTCAGGTTTTAGGTTTCTATAGACTTACAATCAGCAGATACACTACACTCTATAAAAAGAACAGGCTTAAAGGCAGTATATATGTGTGTTCTAATCTCTTGCCACTGCCATAAAACTTATTGTGAAATTGTGAAAGGAAAGGCTAAAGATTTCAAAGTAAAAAAAAGATGACCTTGCCTGGTTCTGTCTAGTGGCCCTGAGGATAACTCAGATTGTACATATTCAGTGCTACCAAATGAAGAGGTTGAAGCATAGAGTCTCTTCGGGACAATATCAAAGAGAGGATGCTTGATGTTAAGCCTCTGGTCACTTCCACTGACCTCACCACAGGAAAGGGTTTTAGACCTGAACTTTAGGAACACATCCTGGTGTCCCATTACTTTCCCATACCCCAAGTTCTTGAAAGATGGTCAGGTACTTAACATATCAGCTGAGTCTGAATTGATGAGAAAGTAGAGGGCAGAAATTAATTTAATTGTCAGGCAGTATGAGGGTAAAATTTACTCCTAGCCTGAAGACTTATGGGGTGGCTCTTCCTTATTTTACCCATCTTGCCTGTATCCATGCTTTGGTAATTCTAACCTACCATTCCTTTAAATCTTCCACATAGGATTATATCTTGAAGCATGGAAGGTACTATGTGTTTTTTGATGAGTCTCCTTTTTCAATATTCTAGGTATTATAGGTTCTATCTTTTCTTTAGCTAGATCCACTAGTATTTACCATGTGTTTGAAAGAATAAAAACCCCAAGGTATAAAGCCTGAAGTCCATGTAGGCAAAGGTGCTTCATAGATGGTACCAGTGAAACAAAAGTGAGCCTGAATGTCATATATTTCATTGGTGTAGTGGCCCTGGGGACTGAACTCAGAGCACTTATACCTTGAAAAACCACCATAAATATTTAGTGAGCTGATAATCAAGGCAGAGCTAGTGGAGAAGAAGGCAGTAAATTCTATGCTAAGGCATATGAGAAATATTTTCCTTGGTTGAAAGAATTTATGAGTACTGTGGGGGTGGGGCAGTGCAGGCAGAGGGGATGAGGAGTGAAGGATTGAATTCATGATTTGCTATGATATTTATTTTTAGGACTTGAACTGACTCCAGAGCATTTTCTTCCCACTCCGGCATTTTAAAAACTATATATAATAAAATCGTCAGTCCTACTCTTATTATGAAAACAAAATACAATTTCAAAAATTCCCCAGCCTAGTTATATTTGAAGGTCTGAGTAATCTTTGATGTTTTATTGTTCTCTTTTGGGTAATCACTACAAAGAGATTATCCACTTCAATATATTCCTTCTTGGTACAAGATGCCACGTCTGTCTCTAATTTTGCAAAAATCTGGGAAGGTGAGTTGGTACACAGGGGAGAGACTGGGCACTAATGCTGTCCAGTAGACCAGGCAGATTCCCCAGAGCTAACATAACACTAATCTGCTGTCCCCTTGGAGTTTTGCTTACAGACCCTTACTTGGAGGAAACTAGGTTGGTCTAATGTGGCATGATTCAATAGTTAACCATGAAGCTGTAGAAATAGGAGGGGTTATCCATCACTCTGATCCCCTGGAAAAATATCTTTATCTTGTCAGGTAGACAACAACCCTGGTCAAAATGTCTGAGTAGCCCACTGTTTCCCAAATGTGGTCAAGGGAATTCATGCCCCATGAGATATCTTTAAACAAAAGGTTCTGGTCACATAAGGGTGGGAAATGCTGTATTGACAACGCTTCTGGGGGACTTTTGGGAGAACACACCACAGGCTCTGAAATGCCCTGAAGCAAATTTCTCAAACCAATTTAGCCAGTAACTCTTATTAACCATTTCCAGCCACTTGTCAACATACAGGCTAGCTCTGACCACATCTACCCCTCGGTAGTTTCCAGGAGCAATTCTCATTTTCCAAAGGTCTTCACTGTTGCTTCCCTCCCTCTCCTCTCACCCTGCCTGTTTCTTCAAGATTCAGAGTGAGGATCATTCAAAGTGTTCCTTGTTCCCTGATTTGATTGAAATCCTCATTTTGGGACTCCCAGCACATCTCTGCATTCCTCTCCTAGCACATAGGACACTCTAGGATAATTACATACCTCTAATTATATACCTTCCTCTGAAGCTTCTTGAGGGCAAGGGCCATATCTTGTTCCTCTTTGTCTTCTACAAGTATAGCACAGCATTGGAGTCAAAGAACACAGTAATGGTGTGCATAAATGAGAATTAATAAGATAATGTGCAAGCAATGGAGCCCACTCCCCACCACTCACCTGGGGTGGGGATTCACCACCTTTCTGAGGGGCCCCCAAACACTTGCTTTCTGTCTGGGCTGTGGAAATATTTATGGCAGACTCCTTTATAAGAAAGCTAATTTCTTGTCAACTAAAGCTTGGGGGTCAGAAACTCTATTGAACAACTGACCAACTTTGTTAGAACCTACGACTTAAAATAAGATCCTTAGATGATTTGCATGCAATTAAAGATTGAGAAGTACTGTTCCTCAGGCATAGCAGGACTGGTATCATGAGATAGGGTCTATGTCCAGACTTCAACATAAGGACCATAATGTTGTTAGAACAAAACATCTAGGAAGGTAGGTTAAGTGAATTTGAAGGTAGTAAAAATACTTCATATACATTGTTTTTACTTTTTCAGGCATTGTTCTAGCTGCTTTTATATATATTAAGTAAATTCTCTTATCACCTACCCAAATGTAAATAATGAAAAACAGAGAAATTACCTCATTTTGAGCCTGACCCAATAAAAATTTTAATTTTGAAATAATTAAAATTCACAGGAAGCTATAAAATAGTACCCTACACCCAGCCTCCCCAATGTTAGCATTTTACATAACTTTGGTACTGTATCAAAACCAGTAATTTGGATGCAATCTGTAGAACTTATTCAGATTTTGCTAGTTTTTACATGCACTCATGTGTGTGTACATGTATGAGTGTGTGTATTCTATGCAACTTCTCTACATGTAGAGATTCATGTAACTACAACCACAAACATACAAGGACCACAAAGGAACTCCCTTGGGCTACTCCTTAATGAGATTGACCCACTTTGGGAAGGGCAGTTGGCAGCTGCAGGACTCCTTCAGGTTAACCACAGATGCTCACTGTATTGTCTGGACATAACCTGAATTACTGAGCAGCCAGGATGCAGTTAGTGCCAGGGGTTAGCACTGCCTCCCAGAGTGTGTCTACCAAACAAGTCCAGAGCTTTCCTGACATGACAGCATGAACAACAGGGGAAAATATCAAAAACCCAGGCTAGCACCTCTGGCAGTGCAGGAAGTAGCCAGGCTTCTGTCTCTGACCCTTTTGCCTAGGGATCCTCATGCCTCTAATATCCTGGAATTTTAAAGAAAAATGTCCATCTTGGTAAAAAGTTTTTCTCTATGAGGACTTTATGAGGGAAATTCACTGTGTCCAAGATATAATCCTACCCTGGATCCTACTGAATCACCAGGTGCCAGCCATTGTTGACATCCTCACTTGTTCAGATCAGCAACTAACACTGGAGAAGATGAGGGGCCAGTTGCCTTGGCACTTAGCACTCAGGGGCTAAGAAGCTGGGGTAGATGTCACCTCCCTTGGACCTGACACATGGTAAGCTAATAGTAATCACAGTAACAGCTTCCTTTAATCAATTACTTTCGGTATTGTGCTAAACATCTTATTATCCCATTTAATCCTCAAACCCAAGCTTTCTCAATTTGAATTCTGTGTTCCTTAAACAAACTATCACTTCAGTCACTCAATAATTAGGGATTCTTTATCATCACACTTATGAACTATGTTGTTTTAGTAACCTTAAAATATATCCTTCCCTGTTCAAGTGTACCTTCTAGAAACAACCTATTATTCTCCACAATTGTTACCATTTCTGAACCCCAGTTGTATTTATTCTTTTGCTTCCTATAGAAGATTAAGTTCAGAGGTTAGCCTCAAGCATGTTTGGAAACAAGGCATCTTTTGTTATAAGCTGCTGTGCAGTCCTTTATATTGCTCACCCTTCTTGTGTTCACAGAGCATTTTCACATAGAGGATATCAGTGGATCCATACAAAAGCCTAATGATGTATGTGTGACAAGGAAACTCATATCCAAAGAAATTCAATGTCATCCAGGAAGCCCTCTGGCTCCAAATCTCATGTTCTATTTACTTCACCATGTTCACAAGTAACCAAATTTTCAGGCTAGCTTTAAAAAAGATGGGGAAGAGTAATAATACTAATACTGAGAATGCTATGCCTACTGCTACCCCTAACAATAATACTAAATATAAACTCCATAGGCCTGAAATTGAAAATAATTATTTTTAGTTATGTGACTCACAAGTTTCTTCTTTTTACATTAGTTGCATTTTCTCATACTTGCCGTATAAACTGTCCTAAGGCAACATTAATTCATTTCACCTACTTAGCAACCTTAGAAGCAGAGGAAGATAAATAGAGTGGCCATATAATTAATTTATCATCTAGACTGGGACACTTTTGATTACATCATACCAGTGATTACATCATGGCAACAGGAGGCATACTTCTGAGCTATCCCTGGGCAAGCTGGGATGTAGGAAAACTCAACATGTAGTAGTTGAGATTCAGAGAGTTTAGGTAACTTGTCTAAAGTCAAACAGCTGTTAAGTGGTGGTATGTGGATTTATACTGAGAAGAGATCAACTCCAGAGCATGAAATTTACCTGCTGTGTTAGGTTTTGTGGCATCTCTGTTGCTCTGCAGATTTGAATATTTCAAATCTCTTATCTCCTAGCTATCAATGGAGATGCAGGCCCTTTCATGAAAAGAGGCAGGATTTCATGGAGTGTCACCTCGGGCCAAGCAGTATGTTGGCACCAACCCCACAGTGTGCTCTAGGCTTGTCTGCTGGCTTTGGGGGTTGCTGGGGTCAGGAGAGCTCACTGGCTCAAACAGACTCTCCTCAACTCTCTCTCCCTACATCAACATCACCAGTATTTGTGAAGTGGTTCCTGGCTGAGTGATGTTAGGCTCCATAGATGATACTATGTGTAAAGATTTTTAAAAACTCCTTTGGGGTAAGTCCCTTAAACCAATAATAGCAGCAAGTCAGAACTTACCTAGTGTCTACTATATGCTAGGAACATCACAGCTAACTTAATTCTCACAATGATGATGAGGTGGATACTATTAGTATACCCACTGCATGGATGAGAACACAGAGGACCAGAAAAATAGAATAGCTTTTTCCAGCAAATAAGTGGTTTTGACCCAGGACACATCACTATCTAAAGTTCCATCTGGTTACCAGCCACCCTCCCAATCACATCACTTTTTATTTATAACTGCCCTATTTAAAATCATCTTGTTTATCATCTGTTTCATCAATTTCTCTCCTTCCCCCTCTTCCAACCCCACTAAAAAATATGAACTCAGTAATGGCAGCTGTTTTGCCTGTATTGTTCACTGATGTGGTATCCCTAGATCAATGCTTGCACACAGTAAGCCCTTAGGAATGAGTTAAATGAAAAAAAATGGTAGAGTTAGAATATGAGAACAGCTCTGGTTACTGTGAGCTTCTTATCCACTGTTTGCTACTATGCAAAAAGGAAATAATGACACCCACCTTTCATGGCACTGATAGTGTTCACAAATGTCCTAATGCCTTGCCTGGCACAGTGACATTACCCACTAAATGGTGGCTATCGTTCTTGTCCCCTCTTCTTTGCACATGTGCTCCATTTGGCAATGCAGACTTGATGCAAAGAAAGACCAACTGACTCTATCTTAAATAGGTCATTATGAAAGACATTTTCATGAGAAATAAAAACATGGGGTTTCTATCAAGCTCTGGGAACACCCAGACTTCCATGAACTTATTGAAAGTCAGGCCAAGTGTGAGGCCTGGGCCTGGGTCTTGGTGGTAAGGACCTGCTGTTCTTGGTCAGCACACAGTGTAAATGTGCAAATAGGGCCCAGGGGAGAGTTTTAGCCAAGAGGACTCATTTATCACCCACCAGTCTTCTTCAGGACCAGTTGGGGTGACCCAACCTGGGGCTCCCCTAGCCTGCTTTACCCCCACCCACAGGCACATTCATTTGTAGCACCCAGGCTCTGGATGCCTGATTCCAGGGTTATCAGGATCAAGTTCAGTTTGTTTCCCTAAGTCACCAATTCAACCCATTGAAAAGAAAATACATTCTGTTGGCCAAGATTCCTTCATTGTCTTGCACTCAACTTACTTTTAACTGAATTTTCTGATTTAGGGGTGAAATATCTCTGCTAAACTTGGCTTTCAAAAAACTAGCTCTCTAGAACTTGGGCTCTCCAGGAGATGTTTTAACTCCTTGAGGCCACAGGAGGCCTTTTATTGTTCAGAAGTCATATTGCTTTTCCAGATGATGCCAGAGCCCTACTCTTGGGCCAACTCAGAAGTCTCTAGAAAAAGATAGGGAAGAAGCACTCCCGGGAAGTGAGACAAGAGTGTGTGCACTGTCTAGTTTATGAGTTTGGGCAGTTAAGACATGAGACCATGTCTTAGGACATAGCTCCTTTTCTGGAGGAGCACCACCAGTCTAGCTTGTGGGCCAGCCAAGCCAGCAAACAAGACAATGTAAGTGTAGAAACCCCCAATCCATAGACATGAGAGGACAGGGATGTTTGTGTGAACTGGGATGATGGAGGAAGGCTTCATGTAGGGAGTGGATCTTGGAATGGACTTAGGATAAATAAAAAGAATTGAGGATAGTTCAGATGGAAAGATAAGCATAAGCAAAGGTTTCAAGATTGAAGAGAGGGGGTGGAGGATGGGGTGGAAAACAGTATGTAATTGGGAAGGGCAGAGAGACTTGTCCAAAGCCAAAGTTTCCTGTGAATTGTGGTGAGAAAGAGAGCTAGAGAAGGACACAGCTGTTTGGCATATGACTCAATAACATTTACTTAACCTACTTTGTTGCCCCTTGAAGGAGAGAAGGAATGTTCTGCATCCTGAAATCTTAGTTATTTAGGTCACAAGGGAGGGATTTGGAAACTATACTTAGGTTCAAGGAAGGAAGCACATTTTCCTTTGCTGTGCATTCTTTTGCTGGCCCTTTAAATATTGGTGTCTCCCAGGAATCAATCCTTCCTTGTCTTCTCCTCTTTCTGAACATCCTCCCAAGGCAGTTGCATACACTCCCATACCTTCAACCACCACCCCTATGCTGCATCTCCCAAGTCTGTTTCTTTGCCCTTGGTCTTTTCCTTGCACTCCATATTCTAAACTCATCTGTTTGCTGTTCATCTCAACACCTCTTAAATAGAACATTATTTAATTTGTTAAAAGAAGGTCTTTGTAGCCAATATCTCCTTTTCTCTCTCAGTCTCTAACTTTTTTAAAGGTTTCTGCCTTCCCTCCTCCCTCTCTACTGTCCTCTCTCACTCCCTTTGATATAAAGCATTAATTGAATACTTGAGATGTGTTAGACACTATGCAAAATGTCCTTTTGCCTTTGAGGATCTTATAGTATAGCAAAACAGGTAGATAAATGCAATAAGTAGTTTAAAAACTATTTATAAAACACAGGGATAAATAGAAGTAGACAAATAGTCCTTGAGAAATCCATAAAATTTTTACCCGGGCTCAAGAAAGACCTTGTTGATTAGATGAAATCAGAGCTAAGTCTTAAATCTTGAGAGATTAATTAGACAAAAAAGATAAGACAGGAGAAACAGTTTATGATAGGACACAAAAGAGAGATTGAGCAAGAAAAATTTGAAAAGTGGTGTTCACAATAATAAAAGTAACAGCTAACATTTAAATTTTTAACCCTCACTAAGTACTAGTTACCTTACTAAGTAAACACATGTTTTTTTATCCTCATAATAATCTCAGAAATAGTAGTAGCTTGCCCATTTTGTAATTGGTGAAATTGAGGTCTAGTTGAATTAAATTACCCTTAAACTTTTGTGAATAAGTAATTGCTCTAGAAACCTGTCTTCTCTGACTCTAGAGCTTGGAAACTGGAGTTGTGCAGGAGGGCTGATAAGCAGAACAAGATTCAAAAGGGTCTTGTATACCTCAGGGAAATGTTAAGGTTTCATCTCAAAACAAATGAGGAGCCATTCTAGCTTCTAAGCAGAAAAGTCACCTGAGGCAGATCTCCACTAGCAGAGTCAATTTCGGAGAGGAGTTGAGAATGAATGTGGGAGCAAGAGCAAGACTGGAAGTGGATATATCTGTCAGGGCTATGGTGACAATCAAGGACAGCTTCATGAGGCCCTGGAGAAAGAAGAATGGGTAGTTCTTGTTACTATTTAAATGTGTGGGAGGCGATGATTAAGGGCGATGCTCAGGATTTGAAGAATAATTTACTTTTTAAAAACTAACTAGTCATTTGGTAATTTGGTCAACAAACATTATTGAGTATCTGCCTTTTACCATGGACCATTCTAGGTCATGGTGATAAAATTGATCCACAAGACATAGCTCTTGGCCTCAAAGAGCCCCATTTTAAAGATGGTGATAAATGAAGACCATCACAGGTAATAACTGTGAGAGATAAGTATAAGCACATCACATCGAGCTTGGGGAGGGTGAACCATAGGTCAGATTCCTAGAGAAGCTGATGCCCTGATCGCTCTCTGGCCTGTGGGCTCACACTTCTAAATATCAACTGATGCACCTATGCTAGCTATCCCTCAGACATTTCTAGCTTACCATGTCTAAAATTAAAATTGAACTCATGATCTCAGTGCCATTATACATTCTTCTTATGTACCATGTTTCATGTTCTGATCAACTTATTCATTCAATAAATATATTCTTTGAGTTCCCATGAAATGCCAGATATTGTATTAGACATAAAGCTTAGAGAATTCCTAAAGCAAGTTAATATTTCTGCCTTGGTTCACATGAGAAACAGAGGTCACGGGCATCTGAATGACACTCAGACACAACCTTATAAACATAATTCAAGTAACAATAAGAACACCAGCTTTTTCATTTTGCATTCTGTAGCATTTGTCAAAACTATCATCCTCCCTGGGATCAAATAAATGAACTGGACTTGGAGGCAGGCTTTCCTTTGCCAGAAAGCAGAAATACTACTCTCCTGCTGCCACAGGAAAAACAACTGTGAGAAAAAAGTGACATTGTTCACCCCCGCAGGTCCATGCTGCTGCCACCATTCACTCCAGCTGGACTGCATCTGATGAGAACAGCTTGTAATGTTCTTGCGATAAAGACTGAGAGATTTAATGGGATGTTTCTACTGAGAATAGCTTGGAACATTTTACACAGTTCAGCCATCTTCCAGGGGTGCTCTGTCTTTGTGTAAAGGCACAACTCGTAGCAGAAGCTTTGATATTAACCAAAGAGGGAACGTGGTATTAAAGAAAGTCTGAGAATAATAGAAAGACCTAGAGAGAGGTGTCTCCCACAGCACCTACCACTGAGTCTTGTATCTAACATGTTCTCTGTAAATGTTCACTGAATGAATGAAGTCAGTGAATAGATGGAATGAGGATGACAGGGAAGCTATTGAAACACTCTGGGGTAGAGAGAGATTGCAACAACCATTAGCCTTTCAATAAGGTGGTTTCAATTACACATGTCCTCAGTTAGCTTAGGGTATTTTAATTGCCTGAAGATCCTAGGGAAGGAGAAAGAAGAGAGGCTGACAAGTCATAATTGGTCAATTAGATTCTGAGATCACCATGTGGGGAACTTCTGCCAAAGTTGTGCTCTGTGTGGTACCAAGAGAGACTGGGGGTCTGCAGATTTCTACAGAGCATTTCTGTTGCTGATCTAAACTTTGGAGTTCATATCCTCAGTGTCATGGAAAGGAAAGAAGTGACAGGGAAGTGATTCTCAAACATCAGGTCCCATATAGATGTCTCCACACAGCTCTCCCCAAACCCAAAGGCCTCCAACCCCAAACCAGCTTCCCACAATGTACAACAGGTCTTGAAAAAGCAATGCTAATGCACCAAAAGCTCATGTGCAAGTTGAAGAAACTCATTTCTACACCAGTTGAGATAGGTGATCTCTACAGACTCATCTAACCATTGAATTAAGCCAAATCAGAAGTGTTTACTAAAATTCCAACACTGAAACATTTTTATATTTCTCTTCATTTTTTGGTAGTCTCAGTAGACAAAAGTCAAAGCACAAACTTGCCCTTAGAAAGTGAATCCTTTATTCTAAAGCTCATTCTGAAAGGGAAAGCACTTTTCTCTCACAAGCAATTTTAATCTCACAAATCTGATAATTTAGATAAATCTCTGGGATTCAAAAAGGTTTGGGGAACATTCTGTAGTCCAGGGCCACTGAACAAAGTGAACTGTCTAACACTGTAACATTTCCACAGGCCCAGTGAGAAAGTGGGAGCTTAACTTGACGATGAAAAGGTTCTGGGCTGTGGGCCCAGAGGCAATACCCTTGTTGGAACGGTAGTTAGAACAGGCTCCAAGGCATGAGCAGGACCCAGAAAACATTTTAGTTGGAAAGATATGAGTGCTGACAGAAAGGTCATCCTGGAAGTTTACAACTGAAATAAAAGGGGGAAAGCATAACCACCTAGATCTAATGAACTCTCCTGAAGCCAAGTCAATTCTCTACTGCAGCAGAGCCCTACATATAGGGACTATCTCAGTAGGGGGTCTAATAGAGTGGAGTTGCCTGTGTGGTCATCAGGATGAAGTTCATGGCCAGTCATTTCCTCCTGGGTTCTCATTGGACCTCTGCTCTACTCCAGGCCAGCTTTTCCCAAGTAGCCCTGTTGCCCCTGCTGTTTAACAGGCAGCCTTTGGCAGAGGCTGAGAAGGTCAGGGTATTGCCCAGGTCAGCTGGTCCTCAGGAAGAAGGGGGTTAAGCTATGAGGGCTCCGAGTTCAGACTCACACACAGGTTGGATTCAGCAAGACATATTCCTGCTCTTTCTCTCTTTATAAGTGATTTTGACTTGTTTCTTTTTAGTTTGACTGCTGTTAATTAATACTACATTTGCTGTTATTGAAATTTGATTGAATTTCAATTCCTAAGGTAGTATTTTGGGAATATAGAATATATTCACAAAGATATAGATAGTATTCATAATATATTCATAATGATATTGATATAATTCCACTTCACTGGACTCTGTAAGATTAGATACTATAATCATTGTATTGTAGTTGAAAAAAGAGGTGTACTATTAATTGAACAATGATTGAATTTTCACATGACCAAGCGGAGACTTTTAAAACAGTAAAGACTACTCCCACATATTAGGAGCTAGTAGAAATCTGTAAAAATAATGTAATATTTGCCTCAGTACATTTTCTTGGTTTTCAAAATAACATACATACACACAAAACTACCTAAACAACAATGACAACATCTCAAACTAAATTCAGTGAAGTTTTATGAGGTTAGCGCTAACTTCATGGATCACTGCAAGGGAGGTGACATTTCACAATCATTTGTTTCTGGTTTTGTAATCTCTTTTTCACCTTTGTTATTTTGTTTAGGATATTTTACTATTTAAATGTTTCTAAATTTATGCTGTCAAAAATTTTCCCTTTACACACACACACAAAAAAACTAAATTTGTTTCTTTTCAGTCAATGTTTCTAGTTGTTTAGCATCATACCTATGTTGTTTTGGAATGCAAAGTATAACCTTTACCAAAAATAAAAGTTTGCTCTGTGATTATTTTAAATTCTATACATGTAATACTTGAGTAAATTGGAAAAATTAAATTTACAAAACTATCTAAAAGAAAAAGGAGACAGAGCAAGAGTAGTCATGGAAGCAGAAACAACCGAGCACACATGGGAACCACAAGTCACCCAGCATTGTTAGAGCCTAATGCAGGAGGACCTGAGAGGGAGCTGCAGAGCACAGCACAAGTCACTGTAGGTCACACTGATTGATTCTGATTTTCCTTGTGACTGGGTTCTGCTTAAGGGACTTCAGGGGACGCATGTTTCAGAATGATCATTCTGTCAAGAGATGGAGAACTCACTGGGAGAGGGCAGCCCTAGAAGACCAGAGTCCAATTAGGAGAATGGTGCTGTAACCCAGATGAGAGAAAATTGTCTTTAACTAGGGTATAAATACAGTGCAGAGGAAGAGACAAAATCCAGAAACATTTAGCAAGCATAGAGAAAAGGGCAGTTTCCAGAAACATTTAATAGGTTAAATCAGTGCAATTTAGTGAGGAAACAAGAAGGTATCTTCTCCTACAAGTAGTTGAATGCATGAGATGCCATAGAAAAGAAGAATTGCTGAAGATGAGGGGCAAGTTTTGAGAGGGAGATAGATGAATTATGTTTTGAACATGTTTGACATAATAAGATTAACTGTGGACACCTTCAGTTTACCTTTTACACCTTTGAACTCTGCTCAGGCTCCACATCACAACTTTGTATTCTGTGCCCTGGATCAAATAACTACTTTGTCTCTTGCTTGTGACTTGGGCCTGGTCTCTCGATTCTGGATCTTATTTTATTGTAGGGAATTAATTTGGTGGCTTCAGTTTACAAGAAGGTTTTTGCCCTTGGTTGGTGATTTGTTGTAACCTTCCTTGCCCTTTAGGTTCTGTTTAGGCCCCAGTGGAAATCCCACCTACACAGATTGGGAGGCACCAATCTCACGGGGGTTGCCTGGGTAGTTCTGAGCTGCTTCTTTGAAAATGAATTGGAGAACAAGAAAATGTACCTGGCTGTTGTTCTGGGCTATAGTGGGCTCCCCTGGCTATTCCTATGAAAATAACACCATTATCTTTTCAATGGACATTGATCAAATGCCTACTCTGCACCAGGAACTAGAAAGTCACACATTGGGCGAAACAAGCATAGTCCCACTTTCTATTAATGAGAAGCAAATTCGATAAACACATTTACATAGAAAAATAAATCCTGCCCTTTCTCTGCTCTCTTGGGGCTTGCTCTGAATAGGGTATGATAAATCTCCTACCAAAAGCTTTCCTTTTATACAGATTCAATGAGAAGGGTGTCGTGCATAAGAATTTGATCTGACTCAAAAGAAAAAATACTTTAGTTTCACAATTCCTCTATCTCTTCAGTGATTGGGATAGGGGTACCAACTTCCAGACAGGACTTTGTAATGGGCTGGTAGGCTCTTGAGGGGTGAGTGGTTTATAAAAAAAAACAGACCACATTCTCAGACTGCTTCTCAGAATGCTCTCTCCACAGTGGGCTGGGAGGAGAGAGTACTGTGTTCCAGGTAATGATGCATTCTTTTTCCTAGACTATGCTCTCAACATTACTGAATATGTCTGTGTAGGTGTGTGTGACTGGTGCCAGTATGTACATGTTCTCTCTAGAGATATATCCACAGAAGCCCAGAATATTGCAGGGAAAATGAAGAGGCATCCCTTCCTTTTGATGTGTCGGAGAGACCTCAAAGGGATCTTTCCATGGAGGACTGTTCTGTTGAAGCACACATTCCACAACTCCACACCCCTCCCACCCCACCCAACTTCTGTGGGTTATACCAAACAAATAACTCAGACCAGGAGACACATATCGCTAACAATTATTTTGTCTTGTGAATTGCCCCACAGTTAAGAGAAAGGACAGATTCTCTTTTCCAAGATAAGATTAACTAAATATATTCAGGCAAAAAAGAAACAGTGTCACATCAAGCTTATTCCAGTCATCTACAAGCATCCCCTGACAGCTTAGAACAAACAGTGCCTGGCACACAGTGCTGAAAGAGTGTTTGTTCAAAAATGGGCTGGATGCACTCCCATGGAAAGCCATGTGCCAGCATCATGGGCAGCCGAGCTTGATGTTCAGGATCCCCAGACCTGACTGTGGCCAGAACTATCTATCTAGTGCAGGGGATCATCAGGCAGTGTGTGATGAGGAGGATGGTGAACCTCAGAATAAAAGGTTTGTGTGCTCTTAATGTAGGTAAGGTGTTAGAAGGCTGCCCGACTTTGTACTCAGTTTGTAAAACTAAAATTGGAAGGTTTTAAACAGTCCCAGATTGATATATCCCTCTAGTTCTCAAATCATCTCCTGCCCCAGAAGTACTCCCAAAGTAAACTTGAACCACCATGTTTCCCTTCAGAGAAGGGAGGATCTATATTGTTTCAGTCATGTAAATATTCCTCTGGTTTTGCAAAGATATTTTTGGATTTGACACTATTTGCCTTGCCAACAAGATAGGTGCCAATAAATACTTGCTGAATACCTGGTTCTGTTCTAAGAATCCTGGTTACTTGCAATCTTGGTAGATCTCTTTGGTATAGAAGCTGTTGCTCAGGTGAGATCATTTTGGATCTCTCACCTCCTCTCTTCACCTATTCTGCACATTCTCTCATTCCCTCTATACCCTTTGCTTTGCTCCAGGGATGGCCAACATGAGGTATTCTTTGGCAGCTCCCTCTTACTACCTACCCCCTACTTGATGAGCTTTTCCAAGCTCTTTAAGTAGCCTCAGTAATCTTATTCAGCCCCAGCCAACCAGTTATTCACAACACTGTTCTTAGTACTTTTGCCTACATCCCCACCTGATCATCACTGCTGAGGCCCATACCTATCTATAATTTAGCAGTGAACATCACTGATATCCACTGGAACCTTTAAAATGCTAATCCCACAACAATTATATTTTAACAAAAATAGTTCTCATTCCCAGCTCAGCCATGTGGCATAGAGTAGGTGATCTGTAAATGCTGATCAAATGATTGATGGGATCACAAGCCCTCATTTTCAAATAATTAGTGAAGAGTGGGATTATTTTGGTACTCAAGCTCCATCTGCTCCAGAAGTTAAAAATAAATTGAGAATTCAATTAAAAGTATATACACAATCCACCTTGAGTTGTGCCAGATCTTTTGATTATACCCTACTTTCCAGCCTATCAGAAACTAAAGTGTGCATATGCCCATAGAGAGAACACCTTAGAATATCAAGTTGCTTTAATTAAATAATAGCTAAATCAGTGCATAAGCAAAAGAGCAAAAAAAATGTGTTAAGTAGCATATCTTGCATTTAAGCTTCTTGTCTCTAATTTTTTTCTGCAGAGAGTTGATCTTCAAAGCATGTAAGGAACTTAGTTACCTAATACCTCCTGCTCAGTTCACCTCCTTTGAGGATGATCAAAGTCAGGGGGTGGTGCTTAACATTTACTTAAATTTCTACCTATAGTACTCATCTTCTTGGTTTAGAAAATCAGGGCCGACTGCAGAACTCATTCCAGAGTTTGACTTCTTTTTGATTTAGAAAGAAACCTCTAACTTACGCAATGCTACCCAAACTTTTGGTGTCTCTGGGTCACACTGGAAGAACAAGCATTGTCTTGAGCTACACATTAAATACACAAACACTAATGAAAACTGATGAGCAAAAAAAATATTTTAAGTTCATTTGTGATTTTGTGTTGGGCTGCATTCATAGCCACCTTGGGCCACATGCGGCCTACAGGCCATGGGTTGGACCCTCTTGCCGGTCTAAGGTGTGTTATACCAAAGCTCAGTGGTTCCTTCTGATCTCAGTTTTGTAATATGCAGAAGAAATATTTTCCTTACCATAAATTTAGTTTTCACATGGCTCCACTGAATGGTTTTTTAACATGCGTTTAGTTCTATGCAAAGCCTGTGACTAAAAAAGTCCATTAAATCAGCTGATCCATTAATCACATTACTGTCATTTCTCATTTTTAAGATCCAGATTCTAAGAATTGATGATAAAATAAAGATGATGATAGCTTCTAATGATAGGGCTCATCTAATTCTAATGGTAGTGCTAGGCACTGTGGGTACTGAATGGAGTAAAACACAATTTCTACTTCCTAGGCTACTCTGAGGAAGAATCATATGTGCAATAAAAATGTTCAAAATGGGAGATGGAAGGTGGCAGCTTTACTCTAGGCAGCGTTTTTCTTGGCTTCTGTGAAGAGGAGGGAAACTCGCAGACCAGTGGAGAAACAGAGCAAATGGACTAGGTTACCGAATCACTTTTGAAAGCAGGACATCCAAAATTACTGCGATCACTGAAAAACCAGACAGTAAGGAGACTGCTTCAGGACAAAAGGGACCCAGGGATCAGCGTGGGGTCTAGGGGTGTGCAGTCCCCAGGCCTGGTGATCCCGGGTCTGCCTTAGGGCCCCCGGGAGAGGGGAGTCGCTGCTCCCTCCCCCGAATACGGGGAGTGAGCAACTTCAGGGGAGAATATGTTGCTTGAAGGAACAGATTGGCCAGTTGGACTGAGAAAAAATCGCCCAGGAACTATGAACACCCGCCCAGAGACCTGGGAGAAGTGAGGGCCTCCAGCCAACAAGACCAGGGGCAGTCTGGAAGAGCACCCGCACCCCTAGCCCAGTGGAAGTGCAGATCGGTGGAGAGCACAGAGCCGGGAGGGGCTCGGCTCACGCCCCATAGGGAGGCCTGAATCTTGCGCTGTGATCCCGGGAGGGACATGGCGCGTGGTGCGTTCCTACAGTAGTAACTAAAAAATTTCCGGCCAGCCCGCCCACGGGAGGCCAGGAAATGCCCCAACACCCCTAGCCCGGTCGGAGTGCGGTTGGGCTGGGGAACAGGAAGCCGGAAAGGGCTCAGCTTGCACACCGTCAGGAAGCCTGACTAGCGTGCGCTGTGAACCTGGAAGGGTTGCGGCAAGGCAGTTAGGGCGATCCTAGACCCCGAATCTTAAAAGTTTGGGTGAGGGGCGCGCCATTTTACGATTCCCGGGGAGGGTGCAGTGAATCCCAAAACGTGGTGGGTTCCTCCTGAGATCATAGAGCTGGAACCCCGCAGGACCTGGGAGTCTGGAAGAACGTGGAAGTGAGATCCAGAGAGCCAGTATGCTCGGGAGCGCCCAGGGTACCTGACAGACTTGCTGAGATCTGGCGGGAAGAGAGAGAAGCATTTCAAAGGTCCCTCAGCCAGCTGAAGCCAGCAAGATCAGAAAAACTGGTCTGACCAGTTAGAAACCAACAAGAGGTTTTTTTGTTGTTGTTGTTGTTTTTTTTTTGTTTGGTTTGGTTTGGTTTTATTTTTGTGGCTGTTGTTGATTGATTGATTTTATCTTGTGTTTTATGTGATATTTTATTTTTTCAATTCTTATTATTTTTATACCTTGCAATCCCTTATGTTTCTCTTCCATTCATCCTAATATTATTCTTTCGACTCCAAATTTATCTCTCCCGCACTACATCTTCTGCTTTTCTTGCCTTTTTTTTTAATCTTTCAAGTTACTGTAAATTTGTATTATCTTTTCCTCACTTTTCTGACATTTTTTATTTTAATAATATTTTGGTGTTCTTTTTCTTTCTGTATAATCTTCTTTGCTTGGCTGGTTATACTGTCATTTGATAGGTTTCCCCAGGTATCACAGTCACAATGTGTTAACAAGTTAATATTCTTCATGTGTGTTCCATTAATACACCTCTCAAGGTTCTATACTCTTTATTCTTGTTCTCTAGACCTCATCGATTCTGCCACAAGACTGTCACTTTACTATTACTGTTAGTAATACCTATTCTATACAATTGTAAATACTACTCAATACCCCTACCTGATCTCAGCCCACTTTGCAATTTTCTGAACTATACTATTGTGGGAGTTGTCTCTATTCTTTTACACACTACTCCTATATACTAATCTTTAATCCAACCCTACCTTAGAATCTGACCTCCCATAGCCTCACAGCTTTCTAGATCCAACTAACAATCCTCTTGTCCACAATAAGAGTCTTACCCTCTTTCCATCCTTTCCAAAACGTGGATAGTGGGGTGGGAGATCATGGTTAACAATATAAGGAGCCAAAGGATAACCCATCTCTTCTCTACTGGCTGCTAATGTAAATATCATAGTGGACTGTCTTACTGTCTTAAACCATTTGCCTTACTCCTCCAACTAATCACAGAAAAAGAGTAGGGGGAAGCTGTGAACACCAAGAAACATGAAGGAGATTGTACCACTGAATCTCACAAATATTCTACCACAGAAGTTCACATGATAATTACAGGGAATCAGAACAGATCAATTTAACAAACAAGAAGAAAAAAGAAGAAACCCACGAACAATGAGAAAACAAAGAAACAACCCCCAATTGAAGGGAAATGAGGAAGCCTCAGGAAAAATGCTAAATGAAATAGAGGCAACTCAACTGTCAGATAGTGAGTTCAAAACAATGATTATCAGGAAGTTCAATGAACTGAAAATGAGCTATCAGAAATTAGAGGGAAACTACATCAATCTCTCTGCAAACTATATAACCATGGAAAAGGAAATAAAAACTCTCAACAAAGGTCAAGAGGAAATGAAGAATACAATTTCTGAACTTAAGAAGAAAGTATAAGGAATGAAAAGCAGGATTGATGAAGCAGAAGATCGGATTACCGAGGTGGAGGACAAAGTAGAAAACAACATCCAGAAAGAGCAAGAAAAGGAAAAGAGGCTCAGAAAGAATGAAAAGGGATTAAGAGAAATGCAAGACAATATGAAACATAATAATATCCGTATAATAGGGATACCAGAAGGATAAGAAGAAGAGCAAGGGATCGAAAACCTAGTTGAACAAGTAATGAAGGCGAACTTCCCTAATTTGATGAGAGAAAAAGTCACACAAATCCAGGAAACACAGAGAGTCCCAATCAAGAGGAACCCAAAGAGGCCCACCTCAAGACACATCATCATTAAAAGGGCAAAATTTCAAGACAAAGAGAGAATCTTAAAGGCAGCAAGGGAGAAACAGGAAGTAACATACAAGGGAGCCCCAATAAGGCTAACAGCTGACTTCTCAATGGAAACACTTCAAGCCAGAAGAGAATGGCAAGAAACACTCCAAGTAATGAGAACCAGAGGTCTTCAACCAAGGCTACTATATCCAGCAAGGCTCTCAGTCAAGATAGAAGGCCAAATAAGAAGCTTCCCAGAAAAAAGAAATCTAAAAGAATACACCTCCACCAAACCAGCTCTGCAACAGATGCTAAAGGGCCAGCTTTAAGGAAGGGAAGAAAAAGAGAGAGAGAGAGAGAGAGAGAGAGAGAGAGAGAGGAACACTCATACATAAAAGACAATGAATAAGTACCTATCAATAATAACCTTAAACGTAAATGGATTAAATGCTCCAATCAAAAGACATAGAATAGCTGAATGTATAAGAAACAATGACCCACACCTATGCTTCCTACAAGAGACCCACCTCAGGATAAAAGACCTACACAGGCTGAAAGTGAAGGGCTGCAAACAAATCTTCCAAGCAAATGGACAGGAAAAAAACGCCATGGTAGCAATACTCATATCAGACAAAATACACTTCCAAAAAAGGTCCATAAAGAGATACCCAGAAGGTCACTTCATAATACTCAAGGGAAGAATCCACCAAGAAGACATAAATATTGTAAATATATATGCACCCAACATAGCAGCACCCAAATACATAAAGAAAATCTTAGAGGACTTCAAGAAGATATGGATAGCAACACAATTATAGTGGGAGATTTTAACACCCCACTATCAAAAATGGACAGATCTTCCAAACAAAATATCAACAAAGATATCGTGGCATTGAACAATACCCGTGATGAAATGGGCTTTACTGATATATACAGAGCCCTCCATCCAAAAGAAGCTAAATATACATTCTTTTCAAATGTACACGGAACATTTTCAAAGATAGACTACATGATAGGACACAAAACAAGCCTCAACAATTTCAAAAAAATTGAAATCATACCAAGCATTTCCTCAGACCACAAGGGACTGAAGCTAGAAACCAACCCCAAGGAAAAAAACCCAAAACACTCAAAATCATGGAGATTAAATAGCATGCTATTAAACAAGGAATGGGTCAAGAATGATATTAGGAAAGAAATAAAAAGGTTTCTGGAAACAAATGAAAACGAACTCACAACAACCCACAATTTATGGAACACAGCCAAGGCAGTCCTGAGAGGGAAGTTCATAGCTTTACAGGCCCACCTAAAAAGGTTAGAAACATTCGAAACAAACAACCTAACCCTACGTCTACAAGAACTTGAGGAACAACAACAAAGAGAGCCCAGTGCAAGCAGAAGGAAGGAAATAACCAAGATCAGAGCAGAATTAAATGACATAGAGACTAAAAGCACAATTCTAAGGGTCAATGAATCCAAGAGCTGATTCTTTGAAAAGATAAACAAAATCAACAACCCTTTAAGCAGACTCATCAAGAAAAAAAGACAGAAGACACAAATTAACACAATCAGCAATGAAAGAGGAGAGATTACAACAGATATCACAGAAATACAAAGGATTCTAAGAAATTAGTACGAAGAACTGTATGCCAAAAAATTTGAAAACCTAGATGAAATGGGCAAATTTCTAGAAAAATATAATCTTCCAAAACTCAATGAAAAAGAAGCGGAAAGCCTGAACAGACCAATAACAACAAAAGAAATTGAAACAGTAATCAAAAAACTCCCAACACACAAAAGCCCTGGACCAGATGGTTTCACAGGAGAATTCTACAAGGCATTTAAGGAAGACGTAACCCCTATCTATCACAGACTATTCCAAAAAATCCAAAAAGATGGGAGTCTCCTAAACTCTTTTTATGAGGCCAACATCATCCTAATTCCAAAACCAAATAAAGACACAACAAAGAAAGAAAACTTCAGACCAATATCACTGATGAACATTGATGCTAAAATCCTCAACAAAATACCGGCAAACCGCATCCAACAATATATTAAAAAGATCATACACCATGACCAAGTGGGATTCATTCCAGGGATGCAAGGATGGTACAATATTCACAAGTCAGTAATTGTAATACATCACATAAACAAAAGCAAAGACAAAAAACATATGATCATATCAATTGATGCAGAAAAAGCATTTGATAAGGTACAGCACCCATTCATGATAAAAACACTCGGCAAAGTGGGAATAGAGGGAGCATTCCTTAACATAATAAAGGCCATATATGAGAGACCTACAGCCAACATCATACTCAATGGACAAAAATTAAAATCTTTTCCAGTAAGATCAGGAACAAGATAAGGCTGTCCACTTTCACCACTTCTATTCAATATAGTACTGGAAGTTTTTGCCACAGTGATCAGACAATAAAAAGAAATAAAAGGCATCCAAATAGGAAAGGAGGAAACAAAACCGTCACTGTTTGCAGATGACATCATAGTATACACAGAAAATCCTATAGACTCCACCAAAAACTGCTTGACCTAATAAATGAATTTGGCAAAACAGCAGGATACAAAGTCAATATCCAGAAATCAAAGGCATTCCTGTACACCAACAATGAAACAGCAGAAGCAGAGATCAAGGAAAATATCCCATTTGAAATAGCAAAAAGAAAAATAAAATATCTAGGAATAAATCTAACCAAAGAGGTAAAAGACCTGTATTCAGAAAACTACATAACACTCAGGAAAGAAATCAAGGAAGACACAAACAAATGGAAACATATACCATGTTCATGGATTGGAAGAATTAATATCATCAAAATGTCCATACTACCCAAAGCAATTTACACATTCAATGCAATTCCTATTAATGTACCAATGGCATATTTCACAGACATAGAACAAACACTTCAAAAATTTATATGGAACCATAAACGAATCCGAATAGCTGCTGCAATTTTGAGAAAGAAGAGTAAAGTAGGAGGGGTCACAATACCTGACACTAAACTATACTACAAGGCCACTGTAATCAAAACAGCCTGGTACTGGCATAAAAACAGGCACATAGAACAATGGAACAGAACAGAGAGCCCAGAAATAAGCCCAAGTCTCTATGGTCAATTAATATTTGACAAAGGAGGCAGCAACATAAAATGGAGTAAAAATAGCCTCTTCAACAAATGGTGTTGGGAGAACTGGACAGCCGCGTGAAAAAAAAATGAAACTTGAGCACCAACTTACACCTTATACAAAAATAAATTCAAGGTGGATAAAAGACTTAAATATAAAACGTGACACCATTAAAGTCCTAGAGGAGAATGTAGGTAGGGAAATCTCAGATATTTCACGAAGAAACTTTTTTACTGACGTGTCCCCTAGAGCAAGGGAGATAAAGGAAAGAATAAACAAATGGGACCTCATCAAAATTAAAAGCTTCTGCACAGCTAAAGAAAACAGTATCAAAATTAAAAGAGAACCAACTGTGTTGGAAAACATATTTGCCAATGATACCTCAGACAAGGGTTTAATCTCCAAAATATATAAAGAACTTACAAGACTGCACTCTAAGAAGACAAGGAATCCAATTAAAAAGTGGGCAAAGGACTTGAACAGACACTTCTGCAAGGAGGACATACAGAAAATCCAAAGACACATGAAACGATGTTCAATATTGCTAGCTATCAGAGAGATGCAAATTAAAGCCACAATGAGATACCACTTCACACCAGACAGAATGGCCATCATAAACAAAGCAACAAACAACAAGTGTTGGAGAGGTTGTGGAGAAAAGAGGACCCTAGGGCACTGTTGGTAGGACTGCAGACTGGTACAACCACTGTGGATAACAGTAAGGAGTGTTCTCAAAAAACTAAAAATGGAATTGTCTTTTGACTCAGCAATTCCACTGCTAGGATTATATCCTAAGAACCCTGAAACACCAATCCAAAAGAACCTATGAACCCCAATGTTCATAGCAGCACAATTTACGATTTTTGATCCATTCAGTTAATGAATGGATCAAAAAACTATGGTACATTTACACAATGGAATTCTATGCAGCAGAAAGAAAGAAGGAGCTCCTACCCTTTGCAACAGCATGGACGGAGCTGGAAAACATTATGCTGTTGGGAACCGCCCTGCCTGGTATCAGAAGCTGAAACTCCAGCCTAGGCTAAGGCTAAGGGAACGCCTTTGGAACCCTAAGCCAGCAAGGAGACAAAAGCTTATCTCCCTGGCAGGAATGCTGCTTTTGCTGCTTTATTCATAACTGAACCCCCAAAAGCTTGGTCGGTTAGCCAAAGACAGGTAAGATTCCCCAAGGGGGGAACTCCCTAAGACAGGCACGATCACTTTGGGAGGACCCCCAAAGGAAGGACTTTGGGGGCTGCAGCAAAAGGGGGTAATGGACCCTCACTCCTCGGCTTTGACATAGCCTGAGTTCTCATCATCTGGGAGAAAATCTCCTTATCTCTTGGTTGCCTTAGTTCCCTTGCTCCACCTAACCCTGAAACAATGACTGGGTGGTGCAGCTCTGTGCTGAAAACGGTGGATTCCTCGGGTGATCAGGCCTAAGAAAGAATATGTAAATTACTGTGAAACTTTCTTTGTTTAGAATGCTCTCAGTTGAATGAGGGGGGTCCTAGGAGGAAGTTAGTTTGTTCCTCAAAGTCTTACAGCTCTTTGACCCTGACTCAAAATAGACAGAGTTCCTTGTTTTCTATGGTTCCTTACTTCCCCCTAATGAGTACTGTACTTTACCTGAATTATGCAAAATGAGCCCAATAAAAGCAGGTATGGATGGTAAATCGGCGCGCTCCCCACTAGGGGGGGTGGCCATTTCATCCCTACTTCCCCACAGAAACTAGTTTGTCTCTGTGCATATTTTTTCTCCTGTGTTTTTCGGCGAGCCATCCGCAGCGTTCCGTGGTCACTGCTGGCCGGTGACACATGCATCATTATGCTAAGCGAAACAAGCCAGGCAGTGAAAGACAAATACCATATGATCTCACCTTTAACAGGAACCTAAATAACAAAACAAAGAAACAAGCAAAATATAACCAAAGACACTGAAATAGAGGTCAGGCTGACAGTGCCCACAGAAGAGAGTAGAGGGAATTTCAGGGGACAGTGGGAAGGGTTCATAGGAACAAACTTAAAGGACACATGGTCAAAAGCTAAGGAGAGGGTGGTAATGGGAGGGAAGTAGGGAGGGTGGGAGGGGGGGCTGGATTGGGGGTAAAAAGGAGAAAACTGTATTTGAACAATGATTAAAATAAAATTTTAAAAAATGTTCAAAATGAATTCACCAGCTTTCCCTCCCGATTGTCCTACTTTCACACTATCTCAGTCATCTCACCCAGGTAGCCCCATCAAACATATGGAAAGTATCAGTGATGCTTTTGCTTCATCTTGCAAATCTGATGGGTCCCTCAGTCCTATCAAGTCTTCCTTATTAATACCCCTCTTGTCTTTTTTCACACACACTCCTATCACCATGGTTTAGGCTTTCATTGTTTCCTGCCTGAATTTCACAACTGCCTCCCAAATGGCCTATAAGCTTCTACTCTGTCTCCCCTACAATCCATTCTGTGCACAGGAGTAATATTTTTAACAACCAAATCTATTCCATCCCTGCTTAATGTCTTCAGTGATTTTCCATAGCCTTCAGCACAAAGTCAAACAACTTAACTTGATACAAAGGTCTTTTGTGATCTAGCCACCAATGACTCATTTTACTTCTCTCCCTTACTGCTTCATATCCTGCATCCTAGCTATGTGGACCTCCCTGCAAAGGTGAGGGCATGGATTCTACAGCCAAACCTAAGTTTGATTCCCAGATCCACTTCTTACTGGGTGGGTGGCACAACTCTGCAAATGACCTCACCTGGAACTGTGAAACATATGTACCCCTGTATGACTTTAAGAAACTTCACTTTCATCTGCCTCAGTTTCCTCTTCTATAAAATTGGGTAATATTTGTGACTCCCTCATAGGGATTCCCAAGAGGATTAAATGAGTTAACACATATGAAGTGTTTCAGCTTAAACATCACCTGTGCTGGTAAGCTTTCACTGAATTTATCCCTCCCCCAGACTAGAGTGAGTTCACTTTCTCTAAGCCCTCCTCTCTGCATAGTTCCCCCAGGATAGTTAGCACTCTGCTTTGAAATTTTATGAAACAATTTCAAACCTATAGAAAAGCTGAAAGAAGAGTACCATGAGGACCACCAAGATTCAATAAATGATTAACATTTTACACACACACATGCTTTTATATTACTAATGATTAACAATTAACATGCATACACATATATGAGTGGATAAAGAAATTGTGTTATATACAATGGAATATTAGGAATATTTTTCAGCCATAAAAGAAAAAAAGTCTGCCAATTGTGACAATATTTCTATATTTGTAATATAGAAATATACACACATATATTTATATCTGTTTTTACTCCTCACCCAAGGACTTTTTTAAATTGTTTTGGATGGAATGGTGAAGAGAGAGAGAGAAACATAAATGTGAGAGAGGAATATCGATTGTTGCTTTCTGTACATGCCATGACCAGAGATCAAACCTGCAACCTAGGTATGTGCCCTGACCAGGAATTGAACCTACAACCTTTTGGTGTACAGATGATGCTCCAACCAACTAAGCCACACAGGCCAGGGCTATATTTATATCTTTTAATAAAACTATTTGAGTGCAAGTTGCCAACATCAAGATATTTCACCTGATCTCTCAAAAAATAAGGACTTCCTCAAATAAAAGGATTTTTTTTTGGTGGTTTCCATTTTTTCTATTTTTAGTAGTAATTTTATTTATTTGTAGTTAAATAAAAAATAATCCACAGCCCTGGCTGGCGTAGCTCAGTGGATTGAGTGCGGGCTGGGAACCAAAGTGTCCCAGGTTCGATTCCCAGCCAGGGTACATGCCTGGGTTGCAGGCCATAACCCCCAACAACCACACATTGATGTTTCTCTCTCTGTCTCTCTCTCTATCTCCCTCCCTTCTCTCTCTAAAAATAAATAAATAAAATCTTTTAAAAAAAAGAAATAAATATTAAAAAAATAACCCACAATACACTTGAGTAACTCTCAGTAAGAACAATTGTGTAACATCCTTTCAAGACACAAAGAGGTTTTTTTTAGCTTCAATTGTGACAATATAGCCCTCACTCTTTTTCTAGACTAACTTTCCATCTCAGAAAGTCAGCATTTAAATAGGCAAATGGCTATTAATTGTTCCATGGTACCCTTATCTTAAACCATATACAAAAACCAACTCAAAATGGATTAAAGACTTGAACATATGACCTGAAACTATAAAACACCTAGGAGAAAACATAAATGGTAATCTCCCTGACATTGGTCTTGGCAAAGACATTTTTGGACTTGACAGTAAAAACACAAGCAACAAATACAAAAAATTAACAAGTGGGCTACATCAAATTAAAAACCTCTGCATAGTAAAGGAAATCATTAACAAAATTAAAAGGCAATGTATGAAATGGAAGAAAATATTTGCAAATCATGTATCTGATAAGGAGTTAATATGCAAAATATATAAAGAACTCATACAGCTCAATAACCAAAATGGGAGGTGGGGCAGAGGAGCTAAATACACATTTTTCCAAAGAAGACATACAAATGACCAATAGGCACTTGGAAAGGTGCTCAACATCACTAAATTACCTCACATCTGTTAGAATGGCTATCATCATAAAGACAAAAGATAAGAAGTGTTGGGGAGGATATGGAGAAAAGCGAACCCTTTTGTGCTGTCGATGGGAATGTAAATTAGGGTAGCCACTATAAAAAACAGAATGGAAGTTCCTCAAATAATTAAAAATAGAACTACCATATGATCCAGCACTTAATTTCTGGGTATAAAATCACTCTCTTAAGATATCTTCATCCCCATGTTCATAGCTGCATTATTTACAATAACCATGACATGGAAACAACCTAAGGGTCCATCAGTGCATGAAGCCATCTGTAATAAAAAAAGAAGGTAATCCTTGTGTTTCCCTTGCCCAAGAAAATATATCAGAAAAAAAATCACTATGAGAAGTGTCCCAGATTTTACTGCTTATGTTTTTTTCTAGGATTTTTATGATTTCAAGTATAACATTAAGTCTTTAATCCATTTTGAGTTTATTCTTGTGTGCAGTGTAAAAAGGTAGTCTAGTTTCATTTTTCCACACATATACATCCAATTTTCTCAACACCATTTATTGAATGGACTGTCTTTAGCCCATGGTATGTTTCTGCCTCCTTGGTCAAATATTAATTGACTATTAAAGCATGGGTTTATTTTGGGGTTTTCTCTTTTGTTCCATTGATCTATAGGTCTGGTTTTATGCAAGAACCATGCTGTTTTAATTACTATGGTCTTATAGTATAGTTTGATATTAGGTAGTATTGATTCCTCCAATTTTGTTCCTCTTTCTCAAGATTGGTTTGGCTATTTGGGGTCTTTTGGTTACATATAAATTTTTGGATTATTTGTTCTAGTTCTGTGAAATATGCATTTGCATTTTGATACAAATTGTGTTGAATCTGTAGATTGCTTTGGGTACTATGGATGTCTTAATGATGTTGATTCTTCCTATCCATGTACATGGTATATACTTCCACTTATTTGTGTCTTTTTCAGTTTCTTTCTTCAGTGTTCTTTAATTTTCCAAGTACAGGCCTTCTACATTCTTGTTTAGATTTATTTATAGGTATTTTATTCTTTTTGAAGCAATTGTAAATGAGATTGTTTTCTTAGTTTCCTTTTCTGATTGTTCATTATTAGTGCATAAAAATGCAACTGATTTCTGGATATTTATTTTGTATCTTGTTACTTTACTGAATTCATTTATCAGTCCTGGTAGTTGTTTGGTGGAATCTTTAGGGCCTTCTATATAAAGTATTAATGTCTGTCATCTGCAAACAGTGTAAACAAATGGGGCTTATATGAAAATAAAAAGGTTTTGCACAGCAAAGGAAACTATCAACAAAATGAAAAGACAACCCACTGAATAGGAGAACATATTTGCTGATATATTTGGTAAGGAATTAATATCCAAAATGTATAAAGAACTTATAAAATTCAATACCAAAAAACAAACAATCCAATTAAAAATGGGCAAAGAGCCTGAATAAGACACTTCACCAAAGAGGACAATGGCAGATAACCAATAGGCATACGGAAAGATGCTCTATGTCACTAATCATGAGAGAAATGTAAATTAAAACTACAATGATATATCACCTCATACCTGTCAGAATGGCTATCATCAATAAATTAATAAACAAGTGTTGGCAAGGATGTGGAAAAAGGGAACCCTCATGCACTGTTAGGGTGAACACAGATTAGTGCAGCCACTGTGGAAAACAGTATGGAGTTTCCTCAAAAAATTAAAAATGGAACTGCATTATGATCCAGCAATTCCACTTCTGAGAATTTATCCTAAGAAACCTATAACACTAATTTGAAAGAGTATATGTACCCTTATGTTCATTGCAGCTTTATTTACAACCACCAAGATTGGGAAGCAGCCGAAGTGTCCATCAGTACATGGGTGGATAAAGGTACAACTATGGTACCTTTACACAATGGAATACTATGAAGCCATAAAGAGGGAATTTTTACCTTTTGTGACAGAACATTATGCTAAGTGAAATAAGCCAGTGAGAGAAAGATAATTACCATATTATTGCACTAATATGTGGAATCTAATGAACAACTGAACTAACAATCAAAAGAGAAACAGATGTATAGATAAAGAGCAGGCAGAGAGCTCTAAGGGGTGTGGAAGGGAAGTGGAGGGATCGAGAAAAAGGAAAAAAGAAAAAGAGAGAAAGAACTCATGGACACAGACAACAGCAACAGTATGGTGATTATGGAAAAGGACATATGTAGAGGTGAAAGAGGGTATGAGGGGATAAATGGTGAGGAAAAAATAACATAAAGTAATAAAGTAAAATCAAATAAAGGAAATCCTGTCACTTGTGGCAAAATGGATGGACCTTAAAGTCATTATGTTAAATGAAATAATTCAGGCAGAGAAAGACAATGTATGATGTCACTTAAATGTGGAATTCAAAAAAGATGAACTAACAGAAAGAGAGAACAAATTTATTTTGGCCTGAGATGATGGTTTGGGGTTAAGGGAAATGGGTGGAGATGGTTAAAAGGTACAAACTTCCAGTTGTAAGATAAATAATTTCTGAAGATGTAATGTACAGTATGGTGACAAGATTTAACAATACTGCATTGTATATTTGAAAGTTGCTAAGAGAGCAAATCTCCTAATTACAAGAAAAAAATTGTAACTATGTGAGGTGATGGGTGTTAACTAACCTCATTATGGTGATTATTTATATATACATATATAAATATATATTAAATATATACAGGGTGGGAAAAAGTAGGCTTATAGTTGTGAGTATACAAAACAGAATTTATTCTTGTATTATTATTTATTAATTATTGTATTTATTATTAACCTATTTTTGCTCTCCCCTGTATATCAAATCATTATGTTGTAGACCTTAAACTAACACAATGTTATATGTCAAATATATCTCCAGAAAGCTGGGGGGAAATGACAGATTCAGAAACTGCAAACTATTGCCCAGTAGTCATCCTCTCTTTGTTCCTCTCAGTAATAGAAACTCCAGAGTTTTAGAAGGCAATGGCTGTTCAGTTAGAAACTATATTTCCTAGCCTCCTTTGCATTTAGGTGTGATGATCAGAGTAAGCTCAGATCAGTGGGGTATGAGAGTAAGCTATTCCTACAGCTTTTGGGTTGTGCCCTCACACAGAAGCTTCTACTTAGCTATGACAGCTATTGTTACCTCTAATTCTGGTATTCTGAGAGTAAAAGTTTATCTCGCCCTGACCTCCAGGCTGAGTGCATTAGCATCGTGTTCCTTATCCCACTTTGTTGTAAGAACCTTCTTTATCTGCAGTGCCCACTGTGGAATGAACTGAGCTCTTAGTCATATTTGCCTCCCCAGAACTCAGTTTTTGTTCCTCTACATTAGAGGGTTACCATAGAATTGGCTAAATACAGAAATTAATGAATATCGGGTTTCTCATGTCAATCAGAGTCAACTTAACAAGATGTTGCAAGGATCACAGAAAGCAGATCTATTTTTGCTAGTTATTCAAAATAGTTGATAGCAATTGATTGTACATGTTTCAATAATTAACCCCTCCTCTTATCCCACCCACTTTCTATGCATTAGAGAATGCACCCATGTCTTAATGTTTTGAACATCTATGAAATGTTCAAATATCTAGCTAAAAATGACAAACTTTTTAGTGCATTACTACATTATTTGGGCGATAGTTAAATGCCAGTTTCAGAGAATTTGGTACTTCCCAGAAAAGTCAGCTTTAAAAATGGCCTACCATATATGTTCCTTTAAACAAAATTGGCTTGTTTGTAACCAAAGGAGGGACCTAGCCTTTTGAAATAGTTATGACAGTGAAGTAACATTTTGGGACAAACACATTCCTGTAGTAAACATGTTAGTAGTTTGGCTGAACATTCACTATATGTGATACTATAAAAACAAAAATTTCTTGCCTTCCTTCATAATTTCTTCTCTTTTTTTCTGGCTGGTAAATTATTTTCTAAAATATCCTGTATCTTCCAAGTGGAATTCATCAGCTGGTGCAAACTGGTCTGCACCATCTGAGGTAAGTTAAGTGACTGGCATCTATCTTTCATGCATTAATAAAATACAGGCCAAACAATTTGATCCAAGTCAGAGAGAAAAGCAAAGCTTTTACTCTCTCTTATCACATAGCACTGAAATATATATTTTTTAGATATAGAACTTTTAATCAGTCCTGACTGAGATGAACATTTCATGCTGACAGCTCTTAGGCAACTTAAAGTGTGGATGCTAATTTGGTCATCATTATTTGTCAACAAAACAGATCAGAGTACTCAACACCCTGAACAGAACATTCAGTATAGAAAGTGATCATCCTGCAGAGAATAGCTATTATTTTAGGACTGTAAGGACCATTGTAATCATCCAGTAGATGGGGGCACCGCAGCATAGAAAGGTTACAAACCAGTAGCCACAGAATAGTGCCAGAACTTTAACCTAAGGCTTCTAAGTCCAGGCTGTTTCTATTCATGATACTCTATAGTAAATACCAGGGACTATTACTTGACACTAGCAGCATCATAAAGAAAAACAAGAAGCCAAGTAAGTGCCTTGTGTAATGAAAACTGTCATGGAAATCAATCATATGATTTGTTTCATTTACCCAGGGAGGAGAGAGCCATAGCCATCTGGAGAAACACACGTTTTGCATTTAATAGGAATAAATAGTGCAAGCCAACCAGAGAAATCTGTCTAGGGTTAGTTCAGTTTTTCTTTGCAGTCCTTTGATCTTATTTTAATAGAATGCTATAAATCCTACATATTTGTATGTGAGAGAAACATTCATATAGTATCTCATGAAATTTTACTTGCACATTGCCTATGGTAAATGTAGTCGTGTGGAGTGAAACCTGCCATAGGATATGACAAACTGAGAGTTGGGTAAAGCTTCCAAGGATCCAGCTCTCAAGATATTCACAAAGGAGAAGGAAACAATGCAGTCAAGAACCTCATATATGTGGTGCTGCACTAAAAGATGACAATGATTGGCCCAGGGGCAAGAGAAACAGGTATATCTGAGGACAGACAGACATACCTAAAGGTGTTAGGAATAGCATTAAAAAAACTTCCCTTGACAAATGATTCAGTAGTAAATGATGTAGGAAGTATTTATAGCAATGCTAACTATTCATAAATAAAACCTTTAATATAGCTTATGGGTGTCCACCCATCTCTACATGCTGCCCTCCTAGCCTTCTTCTTTCTCCATTTAAATTTCTTTTAGGCCCTGGAATATGCCCTGACTCTGGACATTTGCACATGTTCCTTTTCTGCAGGAAGCATGAGTTCCCATTGTCCCCATCCCTTTCACCTGACAAATCCTTACTTACTCTTCAGGTCTCAGATGAAACTTTTCCTCAGAGAAAGTATTCTCTGTGAATAAATGAAATACCCCTATTTTATCTTGTCATAGCAGCTTATAGTTTTTCATAACAGCCATGATAATTTTAATTGCTTGTTCAATGCATCTTCTATGAGACTCTCAATTCCATGAGGCCAGGGGCTATGTTTATAGTCCCAGCTCACAGCACAGTATCTGACACAAGGATATTTGATGAACATTTGTTGAAAAAGATTGCTAACAAACAAACAAACAAAAAAAAAACACCTGGATGTTATTTTCTGGTGAATAAAATATATTTTCTTCATGGGGAAAGGGAGTATAATTCAGTAGTTCCATGAAATTATCAGAAATTACATACATCAAATTCTCATTTATCTCAGGATAATCCAGAGCATTAGAAGTTAAAATCTACTACTATTATTATAACATTTTATATATAATTATTTTTATTATATATTTATTTATAGATAATCATCATAATCCCATTTTTACCCTAAAAATTATTTTATACCAAATTTTAATAAACTGATAGAAAACAGCTTTGACTCTTTTACTTCCTCTCTTTGTTCATTCATTGATCCATTAGCTTATACATTGACTCATATGTTCATTGACCTGCTGTGTCACAAGAGGTGTCACATGCTGTTTAATCAACTTATTGATGAAAAGTCTGGCAACTTGCACAGCACTAGGCTTTGTATCTTCCACGTTTCTCCCATATGAGCTATTCCATGGCTAGTCCCAAGTGGTTCTACCTCTGGGGTCTCACCAGTTGAAAGGGCTTTGACTCAGGCCAACCAGGAGACTTCATACCCTGAGTTCCATCAGGTCATACAGTAATCCCACAGCTGGGTTGGTAGTAATCCCACAGCTGGGCTGGCATAAAGAATGAAGAATTGAGGGTGCATATGTATATAAAAATATGGGAAGCAAATAAGTTAATTATTATTATCTTAGGGAAAGTTATATTTTTGTGTGTGCCCATAGTTTCTAAAGTATTATTAACATTAATTCATTTCTCTTAAAATTTTGTAAAGTTAAGAAAAAATGAAAAGTCCTAACAAAACCCCCATGATGATTGCCTTGTCCAACTCAAAGTCCTTCAGTACTCTGCTAATGTGGGCCAATGAAAGAAGGAAGAGGTATGTAGTAGGAGTAGGTGGTTTCCAGTGGAAATACCTACAGGCTTTGTGATAGTCAATGGTCTCCATTGTTTGATGGACATTTCATCACCCAAGTGGATTAGTGGGTAGTACAACATGGAGTGTGTTTCTATTAAAACATAGAGCAGGCTGTCTAGTCAAGGAAACCTTTCTTCTAGAGATATTTATTCCATGGACCATAAACTTTTAGAGGTAGGAGGAAAGTTTCTATATTCACTTAATCCAGTGTTGGTTTTTGACAGTTTAATGCCTCTACCAATTCACACAGTTAAAAATCTTCCTCATGAGCATACTCCCCATCTTGATAAAGATAAGCATGTCTGATGTCTAAGAATGACTTGTGACCTTTTATTTTATGGAGGTTTACCTTTGTGAGATTACCGCTTAATCTATACTAAATTTCACAAGGGCCAGTGGGGGAGCTAGGGAAGAGCCAGACAGAGGGAAAGATAAAAGGAGGGACCTTTGAAGTGCTCTGTCCAGGTTAGCAGTCACACACTAATGTACAAGGAAACCACTTCTTAATTGTATAAACTCCACTTATCCTCCATCCTCAGATTGACAGCTTTGTGGGACTATCACTAAGTAGCTTTACTCCTGTGTCCAGTGTAATGTTCTTTATAAACTTTTCTGCCTGAATGCTGCTCAGACAGAACAGCAAATGAATCACTCTTTGACCTGAATTTTTAATCTTTCCCATGTCTCATACCTTTGGAAAAACAAAGTAAGTGTGTCACTGGATTATGCTTATTATTGAAAATCAGTGAGGTGAAATATCACTTGCATGTTAACTCAGTCAATGAGCTATTACATAGGAAATTGGCTAAATAGCAGCAAAGTCATCAGTATCAATACAGCAAAAATAATAAGCTTCTTTCTGGTTTACATACTCAACTAAAGTTATGTGTAAAAGAAATACAAGTGATATGGTGTCTATATTTACGGTGCTATGATAGATTGACTATACAAATAGCCCCTATTCTCTATTCACTTCCTATATCTACATCCCACATAATATAACTTAACAGCAGCTCCCATTAAGAAATTGAATCTATTTCCCTACTTCTTGAATATATACCAGCTAGGTGGCCTATTTGGGCCAATAAAATGCAACACAAGTAAATCTGTGTCATTTTTGTGCCTATGTTTCAAGTGGTCTTCTCTCTGTCTCTGTCTCTGTCTCTGTCTCTGTCTCTATCTCTCTCTCTTGCCAGGGTACATGAACAAATGAGGTGAACCTATACCAGTCAGCTTCCAGCAAACTATCATCAGACCACAAATTTATAAGAGTGAGTTGAGATCAGTCTAGACCAGAACACCAATGTTGAATTGCCTGGCTAATGAATAGACTCATGAGAAATAACATGTTTATTACCATACACTAATGATTTCAAGTTTGATAAATGTACATTAATGAGAGCCCTGGCTGGCGTAGCTCAGTGGATTGAGCGTGGGCTGCAAACCAAAGTGTCGCAGGTCCGATTCCCAGACAGGGTACATGCCTGGGTTGCAGGCCATGACCCTCAGCAACCACACATTGATGTTTCTCTCTCTCTCTCTCTTTCTCCGTCCCTTCCCTCTCTAAAAAATAAAATAAAAATAATAAATAAAATCTTTTTTAAAAAATGTACATTAATGAGGTTTTGTGGTTATTTGTTATACATCTGAAGAGAAGCCTCACTCATCTGAGCTGTCCCAGACAAAGCTATCATAAATCAGCCAGCCTTGACTGACCCACTAGTAGACTGCTCATTAGTAAACCCTGCCTTGAAAACTAAAAGCTTTGTGCCATCACCAAGAACTCCATCCTTACGTCTGTCATCCATAGTATCCTACTCTACCTCAGCAATAAGACTTAAATCCAGCTTCCTTTCTCTAACTGTATTGTTTATCCCTTCTTCCAGGACCAAACCATTAATTTTGAGATGCAATGGTTAGTGAAATGGTTTTCACACCAGCAGTCTTCTTAATGAAATGGATTAAACATCCTTCTCCCTTTAAACATATACACTTAAAATAAAGCCACTAGATCCCATCCATATTAATAAAACAAAACAAACAAATAAATCCTTAAACAATAAAACCTCTTCTTAGCCTTCCTGGAATTTATAGATAAAATTCAAACTCTTTAGCTTGATATGAGGCTATCACCTAAGTGCCTTTCTGGACTTATTTCCTACTATCACTCTATCCTGTAGTGTAAGTTTCTGCCACTATGGTCATCTTATCAAATCCAAGGTCCATATCAGGTCCAAGACTCTACACCATACCAATTTTTGACTCTACACCTTCTTTGAACACGCTTTACATCTAACTAAAGTATCTCTCCACCTTGCTTCCAGAATTACCTTCATTTTAAAAAGCCAATGAAGTATTTTACCTCTTCTTTGAGGATTTTTCAAAATTATCACAGGCAGAGTTGCCTGACTCATCCTCTGTGAACCACAGAACTTTTCCCAATTTTCTGTAATAACGCCTACATTAGATTATACCAAGATCTGCCTATCGGTTTTTAGCCCCCTAAGACTGTCAACTCAACCCAAAAATTGCTTTGTTTTCATTAGTTTGATATGTTGAATACCTAGAATAGCTTATAATATGTTGTGGATGCCCACTTATTTTTCAAAAGAATGAAAATTCAAACTTAGATAACTGTTCTGTTAAAGCTTTCTCATGGAGTATGGAACCATGTAAGACTGGGAGCACAAACATGGATACAGTTTCCTAGAACCTGAAAGCATTCTTTCTTCTTATGATTATAAACAAATCATCACCACCACCATAATCACCATCCAGAGAGTTTTAACCCACCCTCCCCTCATAACCTAGTACTCTGTTTGCTTTGCCTCAGGAATTCAGCAGACGACCCTATTTTATAATTTCATCTTATTTCTCAAGAACTTTACCAAGTGTTTCAAAACTTCCTGATGGAGGTTTATCTTTGGGCTTTTTAGCTGCTTTATCTTTGGGCCTTTTAGCTGATTTGGCACTACTTAATGCCACAAATGAGTCTGCTGGGAGTTCTCTGAGCCAGAGAAGGTCAAGATGCCAGAGCTTAAGAGTAATGTTGCTGCATCACAGCAATACATGCTCCTGGTGAGCAACAACACTTCTAAATGCTGATATTCGGTTCTGACTCAGAAACTATGGCTCTGATTTGGGGAATAGTAGTGAGTGAGACATGGGGCTTGTTTTTCATAAACATCCCCTACTCTGTACATCTGATAAGTTATTCAGTATGTGTTCAGGCTGTCTGACTGTCTGATCTCTGCTTTTTCTTTCCACTTGAACCCTTGGTCTTTCCTCAGTCCATGAGGCTCTTAGCTTTTCTGAAATGCAAGACTCTTCCAACCTACAAATCACCATTTTAAAACTTTTTAGTAAAACACAGATGATTTTCTTTTAGGAAGTTCTTTTGGGAGCATTACCTACCTTAAGCTTTACTGCCTTTCTGTATCTGATGAAACATGCATTGGCTTTTGGCACATTTTGTTTCTTAACTTCACATGTTTGGTGTCAGCACTATAATTTACAGATGAAGAAACTAAGGCCGAAGTGTCTCATTCCCAAGGTCACACGGCTAAGTGATAAGTAAGAAACCGAGTCTGGAATTCAAATCAAGGTCTAGAGAACTAAAAGCCCTGGCATTCTCCAAAGGGCTCCTATTGATGTTGCCATTTTGATGCCATGGACATTTTGACAGGACTCACAGACTGAGACAAGGCAAAGCTTAGACATGGGGTAGAGGATACACTGAGAATTTTGTTTCAGAATATTACTAAGTCAGCAAAGCAATATTTTTATAATTTCATATGCCATTTGAATATGCTTCCATCAAAACACTCTGCTTTGTTCTGCTAATCCACTACCTCCCAAATCATGGGGCACACATGTTACTCAAGCTGGAAGGAGTCATGGAAATAATTTATTTCAGCATTTTCTTGCTACTGCTAGAAGAACAAGGAAGGGATCTACCAAAGGTGATAAGGGCATCTTAGTTAAAGAACTGAAGTGAAAGCCAGGATTTTTGACTCTCCCCTCAGAACTCAACATATCTCTTCCTCACACACAAAACCCTGGCTAGCTTGGGCCACACTGCCTTCTGAACTGGCATAAGGGAACCATGTTCTGAAGCATGTTTTGGAACTCATGCTCCACAGCCCCTTTTGTTCAGGAGTTGATATTCTAAAAAGTCATGAAATTTAATTACATTTAATTAATTATATTTATTCAAGGAATAAAATTAAATGCAGTTGGAGACATGGTTGAAAAGAGTAAGAATGAAACAAATTCAGAAAAATTGAGATGTGAAAAGTAAAAATATCTTCAGAAGTTCAATTAAAAATGGCAAAAATTTAAATAAAAATAAGAAGTAAAATGTATTAATGAGAATGACTGTTAAAACATTAAAAATATTATAAAGATTGAATAACATGAAATTATTTTTGAAGAATACAAATTGAGAACAAATACAATAAGCTATTAAAACCAGAAACTAAAAAAAAAAAAAGATATGGAAAATAGGTAGGCAGATAATTCCTGCTCTGAAAATCTTAGAATAAGAACAGACTTGGCCAACATGCTTAGCCAGAGAACTGAGGGGCATACAAAGTAACCTTCTTCTTACTATGGAACAGGAATTCTGGGTCTTCTTGAAAATTCTTTGCAGATGGTGGCTGTGCCTGACTCTGGAAGTTAGTTTTATATAGTTAGATATTTGGCAATACTCTGATTTTATTGTTCCCCTATTTCCTTCAGTAAAAATTGGTCTTTTAACAAATGGGTTATGACTATACATTATCGATGTCAATTAGGAGAAGGCTCTGAAGTCTGTGTATCTAGTTTCTAATTTTAGCTCATTCTCTTATTACTCAACTTTGCCATGCCTCAGTTGTCTACTGAATAAAATGGGCATAATGAAAGAGCCTAGCTTATTGAGGTGGTCATGAATGCCTAATGAGATCATTTCAGTGAAACAAGTAGTGCAATACCTGATTTATAGTCAGTGCCCTGGGGCATTTAAGCTATTTTGTTGTTTAAATTAAATGAGTGAGACGAAAAACCCCTTGCAGAAAGGAACTCTATATATTTTGTTCACCATTATGAATACCAAGCATATTGCTGGACAAAGGGTGTCCATTATTTCTCATTTTTTCTTCTTTGTCTCATTAAAACTATCCCTCACATTTACTTAGGAATCACCATGTTCAAGACAATCCAGGACTAGAAAAATGAATAAAATAACAAAGAATTTTAAGCAGTAGTGTAACTTAGGTTTATTTTAGGTTACCCTTGTGCCAATGTGGAGAATAGATTAGAAAGCAGCAAACTTGGGGATCAAAGATGGTGGCAGAACATAATAGTTATCCTCACCTCCTCCCAGGTCCAAATTGGAATTACAACTGAAGTATAGAGCAATCAACCTGAATAACCAACTGAAGGCTATATGAATGTAAGTTTTATTACCAAGGATTTATAGAAAATGCAACATCAAGACTAATAGGAAGGGCAGAGATAAGAAAAGGGCAAGCCATGCATCCAGGTATGGCAGTTGAGAATCTTAAGGGATAGCTCAGCTACAAAGGTGCCCCCTGAGGACCATGAGGATCTCAACCCCACACTGCACTCCACAGCCTGAGGCACCAAAGTCAGGAAGGGGAGCCCATATAATATCTGGCTATGAAAAGCAGAGGGAATTCTATTCTTCAGATAGAGACAGAAGTTTTCCAGAAACCTACATGCCCTCTTTTAAGAGGTCCACAAAAGGTCCTGAGCTAGTCCACAAAATCTTGTTTGTTGCCACTCACACTGGGGTCTGGCAGAGAAGGGTGGCTAAGAGCAAACTATAGTTGTATAAGCAGAAACTGGGTTGTGTGGCTCCAGGGAGATTGCTGAAGGGGCAGCCACCAGAGTCCCTGAGCTAAGTCCCTGCCCCACATTGCCCACAGATACCATCTTTCCTAGGTGGAACTCTTCTCTCCATACTGCATCAGCCTGGAGGAATAAACTAGCCCTACCCTTTCAATTAGCAGTGGGCACACCCTGCAGAGCTTCTACTCTTCAGAGGAGTAGGCTGTGGCCATATTGAGCCCTCAGTGTGAACTGCCTTGAAAGACTTTCCAGGTGTTATGGGCAGATGTGGGGTTAAACTGAGCTATGTGGCTCTAGGGCAGGGGTCTTTTCCCTTGTACACACGACCAGTACTACCACTCCTGTGCAGATACCCCCTTTCACAAGGCCAAATTTTGGTCTGTTTAAGCCCAGTGAACTCTGTTGGCCTCACCCTGATGACACCCTGAGACGTGCCACATGACAAAGGTCTGTGGGCACCTGGTAGGTGGCAGCTGGCCTTGATATACACTGAGACTTTTGTTGCATGTCCTCAGACCTCAGTACTGGGTCTGAGGAATTGAGTTTGAATCTGTATCAATCTGAACACTACTTGTCCATATTTGGTAACTCACTGAGAGCCTCCCTCACACAACTCATGTACACCCAGAAGTTCTATCAGTGACTGAGCATAACAGGAAGCTGGCCAGCTGGGTGGATCTCAGAGTGCTTTGGGCCTTTTGTTGCCCAGCCCCCATGATCGGTACTGGTTAAACCCAGCCTTGGTGGGCAACTAGGCCACTTCCATTCACACCCAGGCCCAGCAGAGACAGCCACAAACTGTATATCACTTTGTAGTTCAAAACGGGTAGTCCAGAGCAGGTCACAGGCAGTGCCTGATATTGATCTGCACCAAAGTCCTTCCCAAGCTCTAGAACTAACATTCCTGGTGGTGGGTTTCAGACAATATTAGTGCAGGACCCAGTTATCTTCACAAGCTGCATATCCAGTGAAAGATCTTGGCAGGCAGTAGATCTTGCTGGGGCAAATTCCACTTTGTAGGGTCAGCCCCCACACAGCAGCTTATATACTTTAGTTAGGGCTGATCCTCATAGTCAGCCAGCCTGAGGGTAGATCCCATGCATGAATAGGCCAACAGCAACCAGGACTCAACTACAACAGAAGGACTCACACAGCCCACACAATGGATATTCGTGGAGCACCATGCTCAGATGATCAGGGAGACTGTGCTACTCGGCCCCACAGAACACCTACCACATAAGAACACCATACCAAGATTGTGAGACATAGCAGATCTACATAGTACACAAAAACAAATACAGAGATGCAGCCAAAATATGGAGACAAAGAAACATGCCTCAAATGAAAGAACAAGAGAAATCCCCAGAAAAAGACTAAATGAAATGGAGGCAAGCAATCTACCAGATACAGTAATTATAAAACAGTAATTATAAAGATACTCAAAGAATTTAGGAATGGATGAGCTTGTTGACTACCTAAAGAGATAGTGAGCATGAAAAGGGACAAAGAAACCATAAAGAGAACCAGTCAGAAATTAAAAATACAAAATCTGGAATGAAAATACACTAGAAGGAATCAATATTACGTTAGATGGAGTAGACAAACAAATTAGTGACTTAGAAGGCAAGGTGGCAGAAAACACCCAATCAGAGTAGCCAAAAACAAAAATAAATTTTAAAAAAGAGGATTGTTTAAGGGACATTTGGGACAACATGAAGTGTAAAAATATCCACATTGTAAGGGTACCAGAAGGAGAAGAGGGAGAGCAAGGGACTGAGAACTCATTTGAAGAAATAATGATTCAAAACTTTCCTAACCTGGTGAAGAAAAACTGCACAAGTCGAGGAAGTGTAGAGATCTCCAAAGTAAGATGAATCTGAAAAGGCCCACACCAATACACATCACAATGAAAATGCTGAAGGTTAAAGACAAAAACAAAATCTTAAAAGCAGCAAGAGAAAAACAGTTACTTACAAGAGAGCTTCCCTATGACTGTCAGTGGATTTCTCAATAGACATTTCAGACCAGAAGGGACTACCTCAAAATATCCAAAGAGATGAAAAGCAATGACCTACAACTAAGACTACTTAACCCAGAAAGACTATCATTTAAAATTGAAGAAGAAATAAACAGCTTCCTAAAAATAAAAACTAAAGAAGTTATTACCATCAAACAGAAATTTTAAAGTGACTTCTGAAGAAGATATAATTATAAATAATAAAATGGAAATAAATATGCACCCATCAATAATCACTTTAAATGTAAATGGATTGAATTCTCCAATCAAAAGATGTATGGTAGCTGAATGGATAAGAAAACAAGATCCATATATATGTCTACAAGAGACTCCCCTCAGAATGAAAGACACACACTAACTGAAAGTGAATAAGTAAACGAAGGTATTTTATGCAAATGAACATCAAAAAGAAGATGGGATAGCAATACTTTTATCAGACAAAACAGACTTTAAAACAAAGGTTATAATAAGAGATAAAGAAGGACACAACATTATTATAAAAGGATCAATCTAACAAGAAGATATAACCCTTGTAAACATTTATATACCCAACATAGGAGCACCTAAATACATAAAGAAAATCTTGACAACATAAAGAGAGAAATTGACAGAAATACAACCATAGTAGGGGATTTTAACACCCCATTAATATCATTGTATATATCTTCTAAACAGAAAATCAACAAGAAAACAGTGGCTTTAAAAGACACATTAGAACAGATGTATTTAACTAATATTTCCAGAGCATTTCACCCCAAAGCAGGAAAATATACATTACTTTCAAATGCATATGAAACATTTTCTAGGATATACCACATGTTAGGACACAAAACAAGTCTCAATAAATTTAAGAAGATTGAAATCATATCAAGCATCATATCAAACATCTTCTCTGACCATAATGGTATAAAATCAGAAATTAATCACAAGAAATAAACTCAAAATCATGCAAACATTTGGAGGCTATATAAAATGTTGCTAAACAATAAATGGGTTAACAATGAGATCAAGAAAAATAATCAAAAGATACCCTGAAACAGATGAAAATGAGAACACACCAACCCAGAATCTATGAGACACCACAAAAGCAGTCCTAAGAGGGAAACTCATAGCATTACAGGCCTATGTCAAACAAACAAACAAACAAACAAACAAAAAACAAACCTGTACTTAACAATAACAAAGTTAAAGAAAACAAAAATGTCAAATAATCTAACTTTACACTTAAATGAACTAGAAAAAGAACAACAAACAAAGCACAAAATGAATAGAAGAAGGAAATAATAAAAATCAGAGCAAAAATAAATAAAATAGAATCTAAAACAATAATATAAAAGATCGAAGAAACCAAGAGCTTTTCTTTGAAAAGATACAAAAAATTGATACACCATTAAACAGACTCATCAAGAAAAAAGAGAGAAAACCAAAATAAATAAAATCAGAAATAAAAGTGGCAAAATAATAAGTGATACCACAGTAACACAAAGGATTGTAAAAATTTTATGAACAACTAAATGCCAACAAATTGAACAATCTGATGAAATGCATAAATTCATAGAAATATATGATTTTTCCAAAACTAAATCAGGAAGAATCAGAAAATATGAATTGACTGATTACCACTAATGATATTGAAGCAGTAATCAAAAAACAAAAGTTCTGGACTGGATGGCTTCACAGATGAATTTTACCAAACATTTGAAGATCTAACACCTAGCCTTCTCAAACTATTGCTAAAAATTTAAGAGGAGGGAAGATTCCCAGGCTCATTTTACAAGGCTACCCTTATCTTGATTTCAAAACCAGATACAGACACTACAGAGAAAATAACTCTGATGAACATAGATTCAAACATCCTCAATAAAATATTAGCAAACTAGATCCAACAATACATTAAAAAAGATCATGCATCATGAACAATTGGGATTTATTCTTGGAATGCAAGGTTGATACAATATCCCTAAATCAATAAATGTGATATACCACATACATAAATGAAGGGTAAAAATTGTATTATTATACCAGTAAATGCAGAAAAAGCATATGACAAAATCCATCATTTATTTATGATCAAAACTCTCAACAAAGTGGTAATAGAGGGAATATATTTCAACATATTAATGGTCATATGACAAACCCACAGCCAACATCATACTTACAGAGAAAACTAAAAACATTTCCCTTAAGATCAGGAAAAAGACAAGGATGTCTATTTTCACCACTCTTATTCAACAAAGTACTGGAAGTCATAGTCATAGCCACCAGACACAAAGAAGAAAAAAAGGTATCAAAAGTAGAAAGGAAGAAATAAAACTGTCATTATTTGCAGATGACATGATACTGTATATAGAGAGTCCTAAAGATTCCACCAAAAAAACTGCTTGAACTAATAAGTGAATTAGTTAAATTAGCAGGATAAAAAATAAATATTCAGAAATCAGTTGCATTTTTATACACCAATAATAACTATCAGAAAAAAAAACTAATTAAACAGTCCCACTTATAATTTCATCAACAAAAGTAAAATGACTAGGAATAAATTTAATCAAGGTTGTGAAAGACCAATACTCAGAAAATTATAAGACACTGAAGAAAGAAATCAAAGAAGATACAAATAAATGGAAGCATATATCCTGCTTAAGGATATAAAGGATTAACATCATTAAAATATTTATACCACCCAAAGCAATTTATAGATTCAGCACAATTCCTATCAAAATACCAATGGTGTATTTCACAGAAATAGAACAAATAATCAAAAACTTTATATGAAACCTCAAAAAATAAAACTGGAATAGCTGCAGCAAATCTTGAGAAAGAACAAAGTTGGAGGAATAAGGCTACCTGATATCAAACTATACTACAAGGCTGTAGTAATCAAAACAACATGGTACTGGCATAAAAACAGACATATAGATTAATGGAACAGAATAGAGAACCCAGAAATAAACCACATCTATACCGTCAATTAGTATTTGACAAAGGCAGCAAGAACATACAATAAAGTAAAAGTTTATTCAATGAATGATATTTGGAAAACTGGACAGATACATGCAAAAAAGAAAAGTGGATCACATTCTTACACTATATACAAGAATAAACTCAAAATGGATTATAAACTTAAATTTAAAACCTGAAACTATAAAACTCCTAGAAGAAAACATAGGCAGTAAAATCTTTGATATTTCTCTTAGCAAAACTTTTTCTGATATATCTCCTTGTGCAAGAGAGACAAAAGAAAAAATAAATAAATGGGACTATATCACACTAAAAATTTTTTGCATAGCAAAGGAAACTATCAACAAAATTAAAAGACAACCTACTGAAAGGGAGAAGATACTTGCCAATGATACATTTGATAATGAGTTAATATCCATAATTAATAAAGAAGTCACACAATTAAACAACAAAAACAATACAATTAAAAATGAGTAGAGGAACTGCACAGGCACTTCTCCAAAAAGGACATACAGATGGCCAATAGACATATGAAAAGACTTTCAATGTCACTGTTGTCAGAGAATTACAAATATAATCACATTGAGATATAATCTCACACCTGTCAGAATGACTGCCATCAATAAATCAATAAACAGCAAGATTGATAAGATGAATATAAGCACAAAATAAAGTCAGAGTGATGAATCCATATATTAAGTAATCCCAGTTAATATAAATATAATAAATCCTTGTTCAAAAAATAAATATTAGTTTTTAAAAATTTGCTGCATGATCTTTACAGGAAAGACACTTAAAAATATAAGGATACAACCCAGTTGAAAGTACAACAGAATAAATACACCAAAGAGCCATGCATTCAAAGACAGGCCACAGCTACATTAGCATCAGGAAAAAAAAAAGATTCTAAGGCAAAAAATAATTATAAGAAATGAAGAAAGGTCAGGGCCTAATGATAAATCAAACAATTTACCAAGAAGATACAGTAATTATAAACTGGTATGCTCCTAACAATATAGCCTCAAAAGATACAAAACAAAAAAGTGGTTTATGAAACCTGTATATGTGTCATTTACCTGGATCTTAGAAGTCTTTTATTCTTAGAAGAAACTGTTATTGTTATAGCCATTGATATTAGTCTATAACACCCTCACGTAAACATCTTAAAATACAGAATTAAGTTCCAAACATCTGAGGCTACCTGCAGGTCCAGCCCCACCCACACTTCCTGACATCAGACAGAAATTATTTCTTTGGTGAACCTCTCTGATAGACCATTACCTATCTGCTCAGCATTGTTAATCTTGCTACTAGTAAATTTAGCTTCTCTACTCCTCTTTAATTCAAACCTTTGCCTTGCTTTTGCCAACCTCCTTCCCAAGACCTAAATATCAGTTCTTGCATCATACTTTTACTCATCAATTACTGTACTTCTGAGCAATCCCTGACCTCCAGTCAGTGTGTTCCACCTGCCAGGTGAGATGGCCCATTCCTTAAACTTGACTCCTGCCTGATCAGTGAGCAGTTACATCCATGTACCTTAGAAACAGTACTTGTGGGACAGATAGAACTATCTCCATTAGCATTGCAACTGTGTCAAATTCTCTGGCTTGTGTTCTATTCCAATGGGAGTGGGTCTAGTGTCAGGAGCCTGACAAGTATACCTGCTGATTCTTATGCCTGACGTATAGCACAAGGCTTCTGTCCCAGTTCCAAATCATCCTTGATTCTGATTTGTGACTCTGATTTGTGACTCTTGCCTCCCTCACAGCTATTGTCTGAACTGTCACTCAGTGGAAAGTCATTTAAGTTAGTTAAATTCCTAACACTTATGGAATGTCTACCCCACATGAAGAGTGACCTAGATGCCACTGGAGATAACAAGAGAGTAAAATCTCTCCCAATGCCAAAACTTTAGAGAAAGAAGAATGTAAGTCCAGTAACAGAAAGAATTTAGAATGACCCCAAATTTAGACCCATGCTATAATAGAATTTTTGACATTTGAGTTACACTAGTGTGTTAGTTGCACTTCTTGGGTTTCAAGTAACAGACAAAACTCTGGATAAATTAAGCAAAAAAAAATATGTATTGGCAAAGATTGGCCAGCTCAGAATCAAAGAAAGAACTTTGGAAATAATAGGAATTTAGGTAAGACCAAAGACTTTTGCAGAAGGATGTAAGTTCAGTCTTTTCAGGAGACACTAATGGCTAAATAATATATAACCTTTTGTTTTCCTTATGTCACATTGGAAAAGATTCAAGTTATACTGGGATAGACATTCTAATGTGCCTACTTCTTGGCTGGGAGAGACACTTTCACAATCTCACAAAAGAATCCATAAAGTAGGGCAGAGATAGTTCCTAAAGTAAGACAGAGGTGTTATTACTAGTAGTAAAGGAGAATTTGTGGAGAATCCTCAACAGATGTCAGTCACAAAACACAATCTGGTATGTCAATTGTTGGTGACATATTATATCCAGGCCAAAGGGCCGAAGGACAGAATAACTAAAAGCAGAATTATTCTGAAATATCTGTGCAAGTGATCCCTTTAATTCTGTTGTGAGGCAGAGTATAAGTGAGTGAGGTAAGAACAGAGTACGGGGATACTTAATGAAGGAAGTGTTGGCATTTCAATGGTGGAAATTAGGAAAAGCTTCAAAGAGGAATTAGCATTTAATATGGGTAAGATTTAAGGAGCAGCAAAGGGGATTCTAGGTAGAGGGAATAGCACTGGCAAACATGTAAAGATGAAAAGCATGGGAGGGTTTTAGGAAAAGTAAAACCAGTTTAAAATTTTAGTGTAGATATTTTTAGGAGAGTAATATGTAGATAATGCCAGAGAGTTTGATTGGAGGACTATTAGAGGGGCAAATTGAGAAATTAATTTCCTCAACCAAGTAAAAGGTAATAAGGTCTTGATCTCCAGTGACAGCAGTGGGCAGCAGAGGGTTTGAATAGCAAAGGCAGCAATGGGAAGAGTATTTCAGAGGTTGAATCAGCAGGCTTCAGAAATGGACTGGAATGTGGCAAGTGGTCAGCAAAAGGTCAAATCTGACCACTTTCCATATATTGAGAATAAAGCTTACCTATGGAGATTTGTGGAGAAGTACTTGTTAATCAAAGCCTTAAAACTTCTCCCTTGTCTTGTAATTTAGAAACAAAACTGAAAATTATGTATAACTAAAAAGGATATCAGCTTATTTTTTTAAGTTCAAAAAAGAAATCTCAAACATTAACTTATGAAAGCAATTATTGACTCTAGAACTTATAGTTGGCCTATAATCCATTTTAAAATATTTTTATCCCAAAGTCAAATATGCTATAAAGTCATGTTAAAATTTATTTACAGCCCTGGCTAGCATAGCTCAGTGGATTGAGTGCGGGCTGCGAACCAAAGTATCACAGGTTCGATTCCCAGTCAGGGCACATGCCTGGGTTGCAGGCCGTAGCCCCCAGCAACCGCACATTGATGTTTCTCTCTCTCTCTTTCTCTCTCTCTCTCCCTCCCTTCCCTCTCTAAAAATAAATAAATACAATCTTTAAAAAATTTATTTACAAAATCAGACAACACATGATGAAAAATGAAAACTACACTAATATGCCTTATGGATATAAACACATACACAAAAACTTATTGTCTGTAACATTCTTTTTTCATATAGACTTAAGTTAAAATAAAGTAGAGTGTTTATCACTTGATAAATTAAAATATTGAATTTTCATTTTATCAAACAATTATTAGACTATTAAAAATAAAATATTGACATAATATTTATCTTTCTCTTTTAATAATATTTTATTGATTATGCTATTGCACTTGTCCCAATTTTCCCCCATTTGCCCTACTCCACCCAGCACCCCCCACACCCTCAGGCAATCCCCACACCATCATTCATGCCTATAGGTCATGCATATAAGTTCTTTGGCTACTCCATTTCCTACACTGTACTTTATATCCCCATGGTTATTCTATAACTACCTATTTGTACTTCTTAACCCCCTTACCTCTTCACTCATTTCCCCACATCCCCCTCCCATCTGGCAACCATCAAAACCCTATCAGTATCCATGATTCTGTCTCTGTTCTTGTTCTCCTAGTTTGCTTTTCAGACTCAATTATCAATACATATGTATTTATTACCATTTTATTGATCATAGCTTGGATATTATATTTCTTACAAAGAAATGTCAGAACTACAAAATGTACATAATAATATAATGAATTCCCATATTATCAGCACCAAGTTTAAGAATTCATAGCATAGATCTAAAACATGTCTATGTCAACTTCTGGCCAAGATGGAGGTGTAGGTAGATACACCTTGCCTCCTTGCACAACTAAAAGGACAACAACAAATTTAAAAACAAAAAAATAACCAGAACTGCTGGAAATCTAACTGTATGGAAGTCAGACAACCAAGGAGTTAAAGAAAAAATATTCATCCAGACTGGTAAGAGGGGCAGAAACAGGCAGACAGGGTGGAGAGGACATCTGGCAAGCTGGCAGCTGGAGGAATAGCAGGGTGAGGCAGTGGCTGGAGAACTGGGAGGTCTCACATTTGCATGCACATAAACTGGGAGGAGCAACTGGGGAGTGAGATGGACCATGCAACCCAGGATTCCAGTGCTGGAATAAAGAGCCTCAAAACCTCTGGCTGTAAAGATCTGGCTGTGGGGGGGTTCAGTGGTGGGAGAAACTCCCAGCCTCACAGGACAGTTCATGGCAGAGATCCACAGGGTCCTAGAATCTACACAAATCCACCCACCCAGGAATCAGCCCAGAAGGATAATGGGGGAAGGGGGAAGTGACTGAAAGCTGGCCAAGAGCTGAGCAAATGGCATTGTTCCCTCTAGACCATTCCCCCACGTATAGTGCCATGGGTTGCCCCATGCTGGCAAATACCTAAGGCTCCAACCTTTACTATGTAATAGGCATACCAAGACAAAAAAAATATGGCCCAAATGAAACAGATCAAAGATCCAAAAATAGAACTAAGCATTGAAGAGATAGCCAATCAGTCAGATGCAGAGTTCAAAACACTGGTAATCAGGATGCTCACAGAAATGATTGAGTATGGTCACAAAATAGAGGAAAAAGTGAAGGCTATGAAAAGGGAAATAAAGGAAAATGTACAGGGAACAAACAACAGTGACAGGAAGGAAACTGGAACTCAAATCAGCAATTTGGAGCAGAAGGAAGAAATAAACACTCAGCCAGAACAGAATAAAGAAACAAGAATTCAAAAAAAGGAGGAGAGGCTTAGGAACCTCCAGGACAACTTTAAACATTCCAACATCCAAATCATAGGGGTGCCAGAAGAAGAAGAAGAAGAAGAAGAAGAAGAAGAAGAAGAAGAAGAAGAAGAAGAAGAAGAAGAGCAACAAATTGAAAACTTAAAAAAAAAATAATGAAGGAGAACTTCCCCAACCTGGCAAAGGAAATAGACTTCTAGGAAATCCAGGAAGTCTAGGAAGCTCAGAGAGTCCCAAAGAAGTTGGACCTAAGGAAGCACACACCAAGCCACATCATAATTATATTGCCCAAGATTAAAAAGGAGAGAATCTTAAAAGCAACAAGAGGAGAGGAAACAGTTACCTACAAAGGAGTTTCCTTAAGACTATCAGCCAATCTCTTAAAAGAAACTTTACAGGCAAGAAGGGGCTGGAAAAAAGTACTCCAAGTCATAAAGATCAAGGACCTACATTCAAGATTACTCTATTCAGCAAAATTATCATTTAGAATGGAAGGGCAGATAAAGTGCTTCCTAGATAAGGTCAAGTTAAAGGAGTTCATCACCACCAAGACTATACGAAATGTTGAAGGGACTAATCTAAGAAAAAGAAGGTGACCAAAAATATGAACAGTGAAATGACAACAAACTCACAACTGTCAGCAACCGAACCTAAAACAAAAACAAAAGCAAACTAAGCAAACAATTAGAACAGGAACAGAATCACAGAGATTGGGATCAGATGGAGGTTTATCAGCTCAGCAGGGAGGGGGAAGGGGGAGAATGAGGAAAAAGGTACAGGGAATAAGAAGTGTAAGTGGTAGATACAAAATAGACAGGGGATGGTTAAGAATGGTATAGGAAATGGAGAAGCTAAAGAACTTACATGTATGACCCATGGACATGAACTAAGTGTGGGGGGTGAATGCTGCTGTGAGGGAGGTGCAGGGTGGAGGGGAATCAAGATGAGAAAAGAATGGGACAACTGTAACAGCATAATCAATAAAATATATTAGAAAAAGAAAAAAAATAAAAATAACATCTATTAAGAAATAAAATTCTGATAAATATAAAAAGATAAAATATGTCTATGTTTAATTTTAAAATAACTTTTTAATACATATGATGTAAAAATGATAAAATAATTGTTAAAGTTCCAAAGGTGTTGGGTTTGCAAGATTGTACTGCAAAAGGGGCTGACAAGAAAATGTTAGGAAATTCTCCCTACCACACTCCCTAAAGTTATAAAGTACTTTTTAACTGTGAATGGAGTGACACCAAATCTCTTGCCAGAGCTGCTCAATCATATTCACCTAAGAAGTCCAACAAAAAAACAAAGGGTAAATGAGGCTTGAATATGTTTTATTAAGTGCAGAACAAATAGCACAAAAAATTTCCTCTAGCATTTTCTATTCTTTGAGCCATCTTGTGTTGTTAGTACAGAGCCAGGAGCTGGGTAAGAGGCTGCAAGAAGCTAATACTGCATGCTAAACTCCATATCAGACACATTATGTACCTTCATTTATTTAACTCTTGAATCTGTCTCTTGAAGTAGGCATTAATGTGGTTGCCATTTTGCGTGTGAGGAAAACAAAAGCTAAAGAGACTCTGGGATTTGTCCAAGGCCAGCAGTGTTGGAACTACCACTCAGACCTACTGATTCTCACCCCAAAGCCCATGGGGTCCATTTTCTGTATTGGTGTGCCCAGGGCACTTCAAGATATAGAACAAATAGCAGCACATGATAAAGCATCACAAATGAAAGTACACTGTGGTCACATCATTAAAATAAGTAAAGTATACTACATATTTTCTCCTCTCCTGAAGGCAGAGTCTAACTCAGGAAGGAGCTCCTAGAATTTTCAAGTCTCTTGTCTCATTCCTTCCCTAGTAAGTTTGGGAACACTGGACCTCAGCCACTGTTGATCTACTTCATTCCTACAGATGAAGAGAAGACAATTGCTAAGGCAACATGTAGACTGGGAAATGAATATTAAGAACACACCAGGTCCTGACTACTGGGTTGCCAGGGCCCCTTCATTAACTGATGACTGAAACCCAGTGTTTCTGAAATAATTTGTCTACTTTCTGGTAATCTTTCTGTGAGTCTAGGTGTTCTTCCAACTGCGTTCTACTTCTTTGTCCATTGTGCCTCCCACATGGAACTCTTCCACTCTTGTTTAACATTAACTCAAACCAACAAAAAATTCAAAGTATACAGCTTTGTCACTTTAGAAAGCCAAAGAGAGAAAGGAGGAAGAGAGAGAGAAAGGACTAAAAGGAGGAGAAAATGAACAGAAGGAAGAGAAAAAGCAAAAGAAGCAACCTAAGTGTGCATCAGTAAATAAATGAGTGGATAAAAAACTATGGCACATTTACACAATGGAATACTCTGTAGCAGAAAGAAAGAAGGAGCTCCTACCCTTTGTGACAGCATGGATGGAACTGGAGATCATTATGCTAAGTGAAATAAGCCAGGCAATGAAAGACAAATACCATATGATCTCACCTATAAGTGGAACCTAATCAACAAAACAAACAAGCAAACAGAATATAAGCAGAGACATTGAAATAAAGAACAAACTGACAGTAACTATGGGGGAGGCAGGAAGGGATAATAGGGGAAAGAAGGGAAAGGGTAGTCAAGGAACATAATATAAAGGACCCATGGACAAACCAAAGTGGGGTAGGATGGAGGGTGGGAGATGAGGATGGGTGAGGTAGGGGAATGTGTTGGCAGAAAATGAAGACAACTGTACTTGAACAACAATTAAAAGAAAAAGAAGGACATAATCTCTTTGGGCTTCATTTTCCTAGTAAGTTAAATGAGGGAATGGGCCCAAGTCAATTCATCATTTTGGGGGGATATAGAATTTATGAGGAAAGCAATGGACCTTTTTTAAATGGCATGCACATACATGCTGTATACTTTGCCCACAGTTCTGAGGAGTTCATGGTATTAAGGTTATTATCATTCCAAGTATTTTAATACTGTACTGCAGGTGAGTGTCACCTCCTCAAACACGAACACTCCACAGAGCAGAGGTCTGATAACCCCTGCATCATACTTTCAAAGAAATCACGGGGAGGTTTTTTGGTCTAAAGAAAAAAGCCAAATGGCAAGAAGTGATGGGCAATGTTTTTCCTATTTCTATTCTATTTTTTGTAGGCCAAATGATAATCACTGAGGAAGTTCCCTTGGCAGTGTTGCATTTCCATGGTAATAGGAGAGGCCAAAGTTAACAAACCTGGGTCTGCAGGGTAGATGAGAGGAAAGGCTTGCAGTCAAAAGTGTCACAAGTGGACCCATTTTCACAACCTCTTCTTTTGAATGGCTTCAGAGCCTGAGTTGTGCCTTTTGGAATGGTCAGACCAAGGATGCCTTGAAGGTAATAATAGCTCCAACACTTCCTCCTTTGAAGAAATGTGCTGTGCCCTTCCTCTCAGAGGCCAAGCACAAATGCCTTTCACTGACAACAATCTGTGGATTGTTGGAATATGTATGTGCTCTTTGTATTGTCACCAGAAGCTGAGAGATGCCAAGTTTTAGAAACTAAATGTACTTTGGAAAAGCAATTTGATCTTTGAGAACAAGGGATTCTAAATAAGTTCTGACTATGTCAGGACAGGCTAAAAGATGAATTAATTAAAGAGAGAGTAGGAAGGACACAGTTTAAATTAAATATCAAATGACCCAAATAATTCCCCATAAAACATAACTTTCAGTTATTTTGCCTGAAAGCAAATCTCCTGATTTTACTCTTTTGAATTATACGATTTTATGGAAGTAGATAATGCCCCCAAAATGTGTATAGTTTTCTTCAGACCACAAAGCCAAGGTAAGTTCCAAGGGTATTAAAGTAATTTGTTTGGCCCTGGATGGTGTAGCTCGGTTGGGGGTTGTCCTGAAAATAAAAAGATTGTGGGTTCATTTCCTGGTCAGGGCACAAGCAAGAGGCAACTGATTGATGTTTCTCACATTGATGTTTCTCTCCCTTTCTTTCTCTATCCCTTCCACTCTCTCTGGACTCAATAAAAGGAAAAAAATAATTACATAATTGCTTCAAAATTAATGATTTTTTTAGAGGAGACAGAATTCTATGTAGGAAGAAAGACATGAATATTCTTAAAATCCCAGATATGGGATAGAATAGAATTTTGTGCATTTCAGAGCTATTGTAAAAGGGACTGAGAAATGGAACAATTCTTCCAATTTTAAGTAGTGCTCTTGGATGCCTTGGAGTTCTGCTACCTAGAAGATTTATTTACACATTCCTTACATGCATTGTCTCCCATGACTATGTATATGCTGAACTCTCAGATCTCAACCATAATTCCAACTCCATATATAGTTCCAATTACCTCTTAGACTTTTTGTTTGAATGTCCATCAGACACACAGAAACAAAACTGAACTCCTTGTCTTCACCCCTTCCTCGCTCCTCTAATTTAATCACCTTATCCTCAGTGCATAATGAGTAATCACTAGCCCATCCAGAAACCTTAAAATTAACCCTGTCTCCCTTTCCCCCCTCACTCTGAACAACAATTACCAAGTCTTACCTATATTTACTTGTAAATACCTCTTAAATCCATTTCTGTTTCTATTTTCACTCTTCTTGTTTAGGCTTTCATTGCTGTCCTAAGGATTATCACATTCTCTGTACTAGGCAACTTTGCCACATCCACCAATCCATTCTCCACTCCATGGTCAGAGTGATCTTTCTGAGATTCAGATATGTTCTAGATTGTTACTCTGTTTAACAGTAGTCAATGGTTCTCCAGTGCCCTTAGGATAACTCTACAATTCTGTTATAAGTGTTACAAGACTTGGAAGAATCTGGCCCCTACTTACCTACCTTTCCAGCTTCATCTATAGATACTTCACCCTCTCACTACTTTCCACCCTCACCCTCAGCACACACACACAGTGCTATATAAATTCCAGCTGAGGTGAACTGCTTGGTTTCCACAATGCAATTATTTCTCTTGACTCTGGGTATTTGCCTAAATTCAACTCATACTAGCATGTACTCCCCTCCTCCCTGACCACTTGCTTTGCTGGGCCAAGTTTTGCTTATGCTTTAGAAGTCTGCTTAGTTACAATTTATTCACAGATGTGTTTTCTGTCCTCCAAACTTATTCTGTATGATCTATAACACCTTGTGCTTCTTCCATCAAATCACTTTCACACTGTAATTATTATGTCATATTATTATAATTTCTTATTTATCTTTTTGTATCCTGATTTTAGATGTAAGCTCCACGAGAACAGGAATTGTGTCTGTGTTCACCAGTATATACAGTGCCCCACATAGTCCTCAAAAAAAATTCATATGGAATGTTCTTTAGAATCACCATCAATAAATAAGCACCTGATAGAATACTGAAATATAGATATGTAAGCTCTGAGGCTTTCATGATTTTTTTACTAACTGTTGATTTTTCACATACACCAAAAAAGTCCCAGATACTTCATTATATATTCTTAGTATTGAGCATTTGGTGTGCTTGATGTTCTCCTTCCTCTCTTACATTCTATGACTATAACAACTTATACTCACCTATCACAGATTCTCACCAGAATTATATTGGAAGAACATTTTGTCAGAACCTATTCTCAAAGAAAATTCCTGTAGATTAAAATTTGGCTCATGTAGGTACTAAAAAGCCACCTTTCCTATTTAAAAAAAAAGGGTGGAGTGTATTTTTCCAAACATTTTTGGCCTTTTTTTCCAAGAAGAATAAATTGGTTTGAAGAGAGGATTAAAGATTATCTTATTTGGAAATAACATATAGCAAAAGAGGAGTTTGCCAGATTTCTAAATATTTTCACCATGATGTCTTCAGCTACTTGATAATCTCTGTAACTTCTAACATATGAAAAATGTTTTTGTGGAATTACAATATTTAAGAGGACCTTTGGAGGTTAGGCCTTTCCAATGATTTCAATCAGGACATCTGTCTGTTGCCAGTCACCTTTCTAAAACTTGGCATTGACTATAACACTTTTCCTTGCAAAAATCTTTGTTGCTTACTCCAATGTCTACAGAAATAAAACCTTGTGCCCTGGCTGGTGTAGCTCAGTGGATTGAGTGCGGGCTGCAAACCAGGCATCGCAGGTTCGATTTCCAGTCAGGGCACATGCCTAGGTTGCAGGCCATGGCCCCCAGCAACCACACATTGATGTCTCTGTCTCTCTCTCTCTCTCTGTCTCTCTCTCTCTCTCTCTCTCCCCCCTTTTCCATTTCTAAAAAATAAATAAATAAAATCTTTAAAAAAAAACAAAAAACCTTGTTAGCATGGCTCACAGGACCCTGTGTTACATAATCCTGCCTCTCTTTGAGAATTCATCTTTCCTGAGTTTCTCCATGTATCTTACATTTCAGCCACATTGCTTAACATACTATTCTCCAAACAAACTTTGCCCTTCTAAGCTTCCATATCTTTGCCTTCTTCTGCCTTGTACCTGGATTTCCTTCTTGTTCCACCATATTTGCCTAATGCAAATGTATTCATCCTTCAGTGCTTAGCATTCAAACATCTGTGCTGCTGGAATAGCTAATGGGTACTCAGTTATGAATGGCTCTAAATATCTGACTGAGGCAGTTGAACTTTATTCCAAAATAATGAGACAGAGGGATTTGGAGTAGATGTATGGTACACACAAAGTTGTGACCACTAAACAAGTTATAACAAACCAACAGTCCCAGGGACCACAAAACGTTGATATTCATATAGTCAATTTTAAAGAAAAGTAATCACTTTCAAATTTCCTGGACATGTTTCTGGGAGATGTTCCAAGTTTCCTGAAGAAGGATTCCAGGTACTCCCATTCCTGCCCCTGGACTGATACTCACTACTCTTAACATAGTGTTATGCTTTCCACACTACTGGCCACCTGTAAACTTCTATTGGAAATACCAATACAGACAAACAAATAGGAAGGAGTGTACTTTACATGATCAGGACCTTCTTGTGTCAGCTTTGATTCCTCAGGTTGCCACATTCATGACATCTGCCAAGATTTCCCAATCAGCCACCCTTAAACCACCTTCATGCTGAAGACAAAAATCACAATGAAGGCATTTTTACTCAACGCCACAGCATTTTTTTAAAAAACAAGCAATTTTTCTAGTTCAGCTATGTTATCTTTACTTAGAGTTCTGTAAATAACAAAATAGAAAAGTTGAAAGATAAAGTACAATAACTTGAAAAAGTTCATCTTAAACTTGAAAATCCCTTGTGCTTGCAGTCATAGATGTTTCTTCTGTGAGAAACAGAAGCCAGTAATTTCCAGTGACAATGTAATAAAAAACTACTCAGTAAGAAAAACATGATATAGGTATATGTATTTTAAATGGATATAGAATCCATGATTTGGTGATCATACAAAATCCATTTAATTAAAAAATGGATCTTTATAAAAGAAAAATAAAAACACATTTTATGTATATTTTATTTAATCTTTATTGTATTTTCCATTACCTTTTAGTCCCCTTACAACCTCCTCTCCCCAGCAATCACCACACTGTTGTCCATGTCTATGAGTCTTTTTCCTTAGAAAGCTAGAAACATTTTAATTAAGAGAACTGCTTTCAAGAAATCTAAATTGGTTTAGAGTTCAAGTAAATGTCTCCAAAAATAAATTCTTCCTAAATGGATGCATTTTGCTCATGCTGTGTGATTTGTGATTCCTTCAGAATTCTCCATCATTCTTCTTGACCTGTCTTCTCTTTGCACATATCAGAGCTATCTGTCATAGGGGAAAAGATGCTTATCTTCTCATACAAGAGCTAAGAACTTTTTGTATTTTTACTTCAATTGCCTCCACCTGGGAAAGAAATAATTAAACTTTTGTGTTAGCTTCCTTGGGATGTTAAGTACAATTTTTTTAAAGTTAAAAAAAGAAAGAAAATGCTTAAATTTAGTCTAGCAGTCATATAGTTACTGACTTCCTCACACACCAACATTCCCCAAATAATGAGTGGTTCAGTTGAATCCAGCTAGGGTTTTTAGAAACTAGTTTTTGCATAAGAACCATGCATGAGAAGACTTTCTGAGATTGTGATTTTTTAACTGGTTTACAATTTAAATCATACTTCACCACCACTTGTCCCTAGTCCCCACAAAGATTAGCAGGTGTGCCTGCACATTTATTTTTTGATTTTTGAAGAATTGTATTTGTATTTTGTTTTTATTTTTAAATGTTATAATTTCATGTGTTTTTTACTATCACAAGCCACCCCAATGTCATCAGTAAATTATATGTGCATTGGAATGTTGAAATATAGTAGCCTCTCACTCAGCAACCTCCTAGAAGATTTCCAAATAGAGATTCTTGGCTCTCTCTGGGGCTTGTAGGTGATAGCTTGAGTGGTTTCAGGCAAATGCCATAAGATTTCTTGCTTCTTGATTTTTGGCCTTGCTAGGGCTTACGTGAGTCCACCAGTGGTTAAAAACCAACTTTCTGCAGATATTCAAATAAGATATAAATAGGTTAACACCCACCACTGGAAAAGAGAAGTCCAGAAAGAAGGAGGTCAGGGAAGAGAGGAGGCGTGTCTTTGAGAACCTGGTTTGATGGTTGGCAGGGAGCTTCCTGCTGCTGAGGGAGTCATGACCTGGGCTCTGCTTCATGTTAATGAATCATGGCCAAAGTTTGTCAAAACAAAGCCACACACAGCATCCTAATGCCAAACGGGCAGAAGCTCTGGCCTGCTGCAAATTAAATCATTAGGAATTCCTTCGGAGAAAGAATTACAGCCCTTGAGCTTTCTGTGGCTAAGCAAATGCAGATGTCTAAGTGTGCATATTGTTTTCTCTCTGAGGCACAGCTTGGAGCATGGTGCTTTCCTTTGCAAAATCCTTTAAGACTGCCACCCTCCTAGAACAAAGTCTTAAATCTTCAATGTCCCTTTTAAATCTCTCCCCAGTTTTGTTCTATGTATTTTTCCAATCTCAAATCACAATATCCCAAATGTGCCAGACATCCTAGCAGCTATGAGTCTTTGTTCAAGCAGAGATCCCTCCTGGAGCTCACCTCCCTCCCCCTAGATAACCTCCAGTGAAAGACTACTTTTTCTTCAAGGTCCAACTCAATGCCAGGTTTTCCCCTCTTATAATTGGTCTCTTCCCCTCACTCTGTTTGAATTCTGTTATAGAATGTTCAGTATCATTTTCAACGACAGTTGAAAATCCAGACTTGTACATCAAATGCATCTGGGTTCTTCTACCAGCTCTATAGGTTACTGTAATGCTAATCTTCCCTAAATCTCAATTTTCTCCTTTGTAGATGGAAATTATTCTAAAATAGGTTACTTATGAAGATTAAATGAAAAATATGAGGGGTAAAGCAGAATGGTGCCTGGCACTGCATACAAGTTTGCTATTATTACTTTTTGTTTCTCTCAATAGACTGTACTATTATGGCCATACCTTACATGACATGTATTCTTTTTTATTTTTTTTATTTTAATCATTGTTCAAATGCAGTTTTCTCACTTTTACTCCCCTTCCAGCCCACCCACCCATTCCTCCCCACTTCCCTCCCATTACCACCCTCCCCCCCTAGTTTTTATCCATGTGTCCTTTAAATTTGTTCCTGTAAACCCTTCCCATCCTCCCCTGAGATTCCCTCTTCTCTCCCCTCTGGTCACTGTCAGCTTGTCCTCTATTTCAGTGTCTTTGGTTATATTTTGCTTGTTTCTTTGTTTTGTTGTTTAGGTTCCTGTTAAAGGTGAGATCATATGGTATTTGTCTTTCACTGCCTGACTTGTTTCGCTTAGCATAATGCTTTCCAGCTCCATTCAAGCTGTTGCAAAGGGCAGGAGCTCCTTCTTTCTTTCTGCTGCACAGAATTCCATTGTGTAAATGTACCATAGTTTTTTGATCCATTCATTTACTGATGGGCATCTAGGTTGCTTCAAGCACCTAGCTATTGTAAATTGTGCTGCTATGAACATCGGGGTGCAAAGGTTCTTTTGTATTGGTATTTCAGTGTTCTTAGTATAGAGTCCCAGCAGTGGAATTGCAGGGTCAAAAGGCAGATCCATTTTTAGTTTTCTGAGGAAGTTCCATACTGCTTTCCATAGTGGTTGGACCAGTCTGAAGTTGCACCAACAGTGCACTAGGGTCCCCTTTTCTCCACAACCTCTCTAACACTTCTTGTTTGTTGCTTTGTTTATAATGACCATTCTGACTGGTGTGAAGTGGTATCTCATCGTGGTTTTAATTTGCACCTCTCTGAGAGCTAGCAATATTGAACATCATTTCATGTGTCTTTGGATCTTCTGTATGTCCTCCTTGGAGAAGTGTCTGCTCAAGTGCTTTGCCCATTTTTTAATTGGGTTGCTTGTTTTCTTAGAGTAGAGTCATGTAAGTTCTTTATATATTTTGAAGATTAAACCCTTGTCTGAGGTATCATTGGCAAATATGTTTTCCCATACAGTTGGTTCTCTGGAGAATGTAGGTAGGAAAATCTCAGATATTTCAAGCACAAACTTTTTTACTGACATGTCCCCTAGAGCAAGGGACATAAAGGAAAGAGTAAACAAATGGGACCTCATCAAAATAAAAAGCTTCTGCACAGCTGAAGAAAATAGTATCAAAATAAAAAGATGACATGTATTCTTAAAAGCACTGTGCTTTCCACTTAGTAGGTGCTGAATAACTTTTTATTGAATTAAAATATTTATGGAAGAAATTCATATTATGAAGCCAGAACACTAACATTAAACCAGGCAAATGTATGAGGTCTCTGTGGGGAGACACCTCCCAAGTTGGTTTGGTTCAAGCCCACTGTTCCAGGCCTTGTTCCTTCTTTTGCCTGAAAAGTAGGCAAACACCAGCTTGCTTACTGTCACAAACAATAAAAAAAGAATTAACAAATCTCAAATCCCCCCTAAAGATAATTATTATTTTATTCCCTAAAGCTTAGTAGGAAAAGAGTTATAGAGAGGATCTAGAGCAGTAGTTCTCAAATTTTTAGTCTTGAGATCTCTTTACATCCTTAAAGTTATTGAGGATCTCCAAAAATTTTTGTTTATGTAGATTATATATGGCTATATTTTATTGTATTAAAAAGCTAAAGCAGAGAATTTTAAAGTGTTTATTAATTTGTTTAAAAATGCTAATAAACACTATGCCTTAACATAACTATTTTTTAAAATAACTCAATTTTCTAAAACAGATCATGTTAGTGAAGCACAGCTGTTATTTTTTTAATTTTTAAAATCTCTTTAATGTCTGGTTTCTTAGAGAAAGTTAGATATATATCTGGTTCTACATTCAATTGACTGTGAAATTTTATTTTGGTTAAAGTTGGCCTCACACTAGTTGTCCTGAAAAAGACAGGACTCAACAAGGGGTAGTTTCTTAAAGCTTAGTTGCAGTTGATCTTAAGCATATCAATGACATTTTCCTACCCTGTTATATTAAAATTCATTGGTCAGTCTTGCTTTTTAAATGGATATTTCATCACTTAAATATAAGTCATGATACCATAAAAAGTCCTAACAGAAAATATAGGCAAATTTCAGATATCTCACATAGCAATATTTTTGCCAATATATCTCCTAAGGTAAGGGAAATAAAGGGAAAAAATAAACAAATGGGACTACATCAAATTGAAAAGCTTTTGCACAGCTAAAAAAAGTATCATCAAAATAAAAAGGGAACTGTCTGTATGGGAGAACATATTTGCCAATGATACATTGGACAAGGGTTTAATCTCTAAAATATGTAAAGAACTCATGCAACTCAACATCTTGTAGACAAAAAGTCCAATTAAATAATTGGAAAAGGACCTGAATAGACACTTCTCCAAGGAGGACATACAGAGGGCCCATAGACACATGAAAAGATGCTCAACATCACTAGCCATCAGAGAGTTGCAAATTAAAGCACAATGAGATACCACTTCACACCTGCAAACATGACTATCATTAATAAATCAGCAAACAACAAGTGCTGGCAAGAATGTGGAGAAAAGGGAACCCTAGTTCACTGTTAGGGTGAATGTGGACTGGGGTAGCCACTGTGGAAAACAGTATGGAATTTCCTCAAAAAATTAAAAATGGAACTATTTTTTGACCCAGCTATTTTATGGGCTAGCTACTTTTTCATGTACAGACCAGTTCTCCCAGAACCATATATTGAAGAGACTGTCTTTATTCTATTGTATGCACATGCCCTCTTTGTCAAATATTAATTGACCATAGAGATATGGTTTTATTTCTGGGCTCTCTATTATGTTCCAATGATTTATGTATCTATTCTTATGCTGGAAATATACTTTAAGAATCCTGAAACACCAATTCAAAAAAATATATGCACCCCAGTGTTCATAGCAGTACTATTTACAATAGCCAAGAGTTTGAGACAACCTAAGTACCCATCAGTAGATGAGTGAACTAAAAAACTGTGATACATTTACACAATGGAATACTATGCAACAGAAAAAAAGGAAAAAAAAGAAGGAATTCTTACCTTTTGGGACAACATGGATGGAACTGAAGACTATCATGCTAAGTGAAATAAGACAGCTGGTGAATGACAAATACCATATGGTGTCACTTATAAGAGGAATCTAAGGAAAAAAATAAACTAATGATAAAAATAGAATCAGAGGCATAGAATCATGGAACAGACTGACAACTATAAGAGAAAAAGGAGGAGTTAGGGACTTTGAAAGAAGCTGACAGGATTAGTTAAAGAACATATATGAAAGACCCATGGACATGGACACATTTCAGGGATTGACTGTGAAAGTTGGAGGTGGGCTGAGTGGAGGGGGTGTAGGGGGAAAATTGAGACAATTGTAATGGCATAAACAATAATAAAAAATAAATGAATCTGTTATCATGTATAATTTTTTACATCATGCATTGATTATTTGGAAAATATTGGTTCACTGAGGTTTCAGACCTTTAAAATGTTAAACATTTCAAAATACAATATGTAGAACTTTCATTTGTTAATGTTAGCACCAACTCATCAGAAAAGTCTTTAAAGATTGAGAATCTATCATGCTCATGGTGAATGATAGGAATTTCTAATTTTTGCTTCAAAGTTCAACATTTTATCATTGGTAATGTGTGCTATCAATTGTTTTTCTTGAAATGAGAAACTCATTTAGTTTATTTTGAGAAAATACCCAAGTCTGAATAATCACAGTTTGTCTATCTGTCATTCTTCTAGTGAAAATGGTATTTCATGAAAAAAATGCCAGTTTTGTTCATTCTGTAAGTAATTATACAGTGCTTTATCTTGAGACAACTATTATATTCTGGTGTATAACAGAATTCCTTTATGTTTATTTGTCTTTTTACAACACAGAATAATAAAAAGATAGGTAATCAAGGGTTAAATTATTTTAATCATTTTTACTGCTTCATTGAGGTCATTCTTAAGTTAAATTGGCATTTGCTTTTCACTGTGAGTGCACAGCAATGAGGAGCACAATGACTCCAGTATAGTGCCAATGGTGTTCAGTAGATGTGAGAGCCAGAAGCTAGGGAAGGCAGTCATAAATGAAAATATTTTTTAAAGCCACATTCATAAAAAAAAGAAATCTCTTTATGCTACACTGGACATCTCTTTATTACCCCTCTTTCTTGAATTTCTTCCTGAGAGGACATGTTCTGTTCCTTTAGGACAGGATTCAGACAAAGGTGACAGTCTCAGATTTTTCTATAGAACATTTCAGGGCCTGTGCTTCCTGATATTTTCCTTTAAATTTGGTCACTCCACAAGAAACATGGGCTGGGCATCAGAATGTATATTTACTCTGGAAGCAAGATCATTAAAACTTTTAAATAAATTCCAGAAGATTGTGTGTGACAGCTCTAACACTCCTTTTCAATCAAAATATTGAAAACACTAGATTATAGTATTTAACTTACTAATTCAATTAATAAAATCCTTTTCCTTATTAATTTGTTGTTTGCAATATGTGATTTATCAAGTAACATGGAGTTTGTTAGAGATGGTGATAAATCTGATGAGCTTATGAAGGGGCTGGGAATTGTAAGAAATCAAAGGTTTCTTCTGTTCAAAAAGACCAAAGACCCAGAAGGTGGTTTTCTTGGGCAATTTATTAGCCTTTGGCCTTTGTCAGCTCACCATCAATGTTCCTGGGACACAGGTTCATAGGACTCATCAGCACATTGGAAAAGTATGTTGAACCAGATCATCTAAAGTAATGCAGAAAGGCAACTTGCTCCAAGTCAGCTAGGGTTGGACAGACTCCCAAGTCATGCTTACTTGAAACACTGGAAGGACTCTTGAAGAAATAACATATGAATAAAATGGTAAATGGATAATCTAAGTAAATTTATCCTGATCATACAATTTTTTTTCTATTTTAGAGGAGCCTAAGTCATCAGATCTAACCATTTTTGTTCTAAGTTAAAAAGAGATACATTGATTACTAATAGGAAACAGTACATTTTCTTCTATACATGCAGGCAAAATATTTGCCATATATTTTACCCTTGAGCAACAAAAGAAGTCCTATAGTCTATTCTTTTTCAGTGAAAATACCTAAATCAAGAGACAGGGTGGGTGCATTTCTTTACTTAAACATTCCTGGGTGTGACCTGGGGCAAGTCGCTCTGTTCTTTAGAGTGTGAAGTGATCACCAGATTGTTCAACTCCCCTAGTTTATGAGTATAGTTTTATGGTTTGGTTGTTATGCATCCCAGAGAATTAGAGTTCACCTGAATAAAGTCAATGGTCCTTAAACTCTCTAAATGAATAAAAATGCTTTGAACATGCCCCACCTGCTTCCAGTTTCAAGGCCTGTGTGAGTTCTTGGGGAGCCTCTGGTTCTCCTGGCAGCTTTGCCTCTTTGTTCCCCCACTGTCTCTCCTCTTCTTACATGACGGGAATCTTTGCTTTGCATACCCACACCACACACACACCGCCTAACTTTCTATTAGATATATCATAGTTTCATAAAATCTTCAAGTTCTAGAACTAGGCATTTCTTTGACTTGACACCAAAAGCATGACCCACAAGAAAATTTTTAAAAATATAATTTCATTAAAATTAAAACATTTTTCTGCAAAAGATCCTGTTAAGATGAAAAGACAAGCTATAGTGGGAGGAAAACACTTGCGAAACACATAACTAACAAAGAACAAGTATCTAGAATAAAGAATTTTCAAAACCAAAAAGTGGAAAAAAGGAATAATCCAATTAGATAATAGGCAAAAGACATTTCACTGAAGAGTGTATATAAATGGCAAATAAGCACAGGAAAAGATATTCAATATTATTAGCCATCACGGAAATGCAAATTAAATGTAGACTCAGCTGTCTTAACACCACTGAATAAGCTATATTTTACCCACTGGGTCTTGAGATTATCATCTTCATCATTCAAAAAATTCTCACATTTACTTGTACTACCTATATCTGGCCTTTTATAACTGTCAATTTTATCTTTTTATTTTTTCCTATGCCTGAGAATTGATCATTATAAAATATTTAAGGACCAGAAAATGTTCACAGTGGGAATTACCTACCTTTGCTATCCATGCACTCATTATCTGGGTAAACTTCAGCAATTAAAATTCTTTGAATTTCAGTTTCTCTGTAAAATGGAACTAAAATGCCATTCTGTGTTATACAGTGTCTGGCCCAAATAACACCCCATTTTTATAAGCTGATAATCTGTACCAAAGCTTTTATTATAAATCATAAGCATATAATTCTATAACATAACAATATCATACTCAGGCACAGAATATGAAATTTTAGGTGAAATTTTCAAATTGCTGTCCATCTCATGAAAGACATTAATGTACCCTACCAATTGAACTCAATGGCATTACTGCTGGACCCTTGGTATTAGCATGCCAAGATGCTCCCCCTTCAAAATCCTATTGAGGCAGGATTTTGTAAGAAGTTCTGCTAACTTGGCCTAGCCTTTTGTGCACCAGAATCTTGTTTATGTCTTTTTACAAACTATCTTTTTTAAAATTTTGAGATAGTTTTAGAGTTACAGATTTGCAAAAATAGTACAGAGTTCCCATATATCCTTGACTCAGCTCCTCTTTACATTAACATTTTATGCAACCATAGTAAAATTATTAAAACTAAGTAATAAACCATGTTACAATACTACTGAAGTACAGATTTTATTAAGATTTCACCATTTTTTCCCATTTAGGTCCATTTCCAGTTCCATGTTCCAATAAAGGGGGAGTTCATATTCTATTTAGTTATCATTTCTCCTTAGTCTTCTCCAATCTATGACAGTCCTTCAGTCCTTTCTAGTCTTTTATTACCTTGACACTACTGAAGAGTTCTGCTTGATCATTTTGATGTTTTTTTTCTCTCAAAATAAGATTATTTTTCTTTTAAACCAGTAGCACAGCATTGTTTTTCATTTTCTCAATGGGTGACTGGTCAACACATCAAATTAAAAAGCACCCTTTGACACTAGTTTTTCTGACTGGAGAAGATGGGATTTCAGAGTCCCAACTCTTATTATTTGTGCACTTTGCTTCCAAACTGCCAAAATGAAAGGCAAGTAAAAAGCCTTAAGTTGTCTCCTAAAATTAAAAAGGAAAAGGAGAAGAAGGAAAATGATGTAACCCTCTGCCCCATACCCCCAAATGGAAAGGGTTAGCTTATCTTAGAACCATGGAAGTTAGAGTGAAATCTCCACACTTTCCTTAATTTCACACATTATGCGGTTACTGTTAGCACATGTGCTTCCAATCACCTTCTGTCTTAAGAACAGTGAAAATGTGGGTGCTAAGAGAATTGAACCTGCCAAATGTATTTGACATCACAATGCCCTTGAAAGAGCTATCAGCAAAAACCCAGATATATATGTACATCTCAGCAGTTCTATTTTATTAAACTCACAACATTTCCACCCAATTTAAACTCACTGTGATAGCATACATTGTGACGGATTTGGGTGGTGGTTTCCTTTCCAGTTGGCTTCAAAAATATCATATGAATCCAGACCACAATCACATGCCAAGTCTATGACTAGCTTTCCCTTTTCACTTGGGTCTCTTCTATTTTTTGAGCAGATATGCAGTGCTGGATGTAACTATGTAGGGATGGAGTGAGAATAAGACCTGTTAAAAAGAATGTGACAATGGCTGTAAAAATCCATTTTAAGAGCAGCAATTCTTGTTGCTTTAAATGTTAGCTATGATTTTCCAGCTAAGGGCTGTATTTCTGTAATAGCAATTGCAACTGGTGGCCTCTGGGCCAAATATGGTTCACAGATGTGTTTTATTTGGTCAGTTCAATGTTATAAAAGCATCTCAATTTGTGGCCAATATTTATGTATTAAGATATTCTACACAAAATCTGGATTTCTGGATTCTCATGAAAAATGTGAGGTGGCCACATTGAGCCTACTTCTCAACAGGGCGACAATTGGCTGGGGCTGAAGAGCAGCTGGCTCTTTGAGACTGGGTATGCACCATCTGGTTAGCATAATCTCTGTCCAGCTCACTTCTCCTATTTAAGTAACTTGCCTCATTTCTGTGGGTGTTTGGATTTTCAACACTGGTTTATAATCAAGGATAAGAGAACTATGATTATTTAGCCTCCTGCTTTTATCACAGTGAGAAAAACTATAATGAGAAAAGATGACCTGTGTGTTAGTATGTTAGACCTTGAGATAAAGATGTGTAATTTATTGAAGAGGTGATCCAAAGAAATATTGGCAGAAGAGTGGGAAAGTGAGTTGGAGAAGAGAAGGCAACCAGTAAAAAATGCATTATTAGTTAATTAACTGCTGTGTTCAAGTAAAGCTTAATCCTCCTGGGGAGTTCTGGAAGATAGCATAATACTCATATATGAGCCTCAGAGTTACCCAAACCAAGGGGCAAAAGAGCAGTTATTCCCTCAGTTGTTGATTGATGGTTGTTCCCAGACGCAGCCAGTCCTCAGCATTTCCAGTCTGCCATTCCTAAGGGCAAATCATGCCTACAGGTCAGACAAAGTCTTCAGGTGAACAGAGGTAGATGCTAAACATTGGAAATAAGAGCTGTGCAAATCCCAAGAGGCATGTGCATGGCACCAGCAGCATCAGCAGTTCTGTGCTCCTGAGGTGAAGCTTAAATGATTATTTTGTCTCACATAATAGAGGGGGCTGACCAACAACACAAAGTTTTTCCCCCTCATGAGCACTGCTCATTCTTTGAACCAGCTCCAAGTTTTTCAAATTGATTTTCACTTTCTGCTGCTCATCCTTAGTCCTGGGGTAAAGGGTTGCTCTGTCAAACCACCCAAAACAGAGAGTTGTGAGGACACTAGGAGAATGTCTTTTGAGGTTGTCATGGGCTTTGGTATCCTAATTCTCAGTTTACAGCTATCCACTCCAAAGCAAGTATAGTTAAGCACTTTCCTTAGTTAGCCCATGATCAGAATCCAGATGCAAATAGGCCACTTCCTATTTTTATTGCTAACAGTGGTGAACAATATGAAAATGGATGTAACTCAAACATGAACCTGGTACATGTGAAGGCTTTAGTCATATTGGTGTTTCATTTGGTAAGAATCCTCATAATGTCTAAGCATCATGATGTGTTTATAAAGAACTGGAATTAGAGAGCAAAAAATTACAAATTATGTAACTATTTACATTGAGTTTCAATCATTAATTGATTCAATCCTGCTGGTATGATGGCTGGTGACCCTCACCCAATGGAGACTGACCTGTGATCTAAAAGGCAGGGGCAACATTGGTCAGTGCTTGGACAGAATCTACCTGCACATAGTGTTTGCTGAGTCCCATAACTCATTGTTTGTTGCTTGGCACGTGCTAAATGTTCAGCAACTGCATGTTCTCACCACTTTTTCCTTCCTCCCTCCCTCCCTCCCTTCCTCCCTCCCTCCCTTCCTTCCTTCCTTCCTTCCTTCCTTCCTTCCTTCCTTCCTTCCTTTTCTCCTTTCTTACTTCCTCCCTTCTTTCTTCCTTCCTTCATTTTTTCCTTCTTCTCTCTTTCCCATCCTTTCCTCCCCTCTCTCTTTGCCTTAGCTCATCAAGCAGAAATAGGATAGGGCTGATTAAAAGATCTTCTACACATAATAAGATGTATAAACAGGTAAAATGGGGTGGGAAAGAGCTAATTCTTTGAACATTAGGTGCCTAAGAAGACATATTTAATTTAATTTATTGGAATGATGCTGATTAATAAAATTATATAGGTTTCAGATATACAACTCTATAATGTATCATGTGCATATTGTATTATGTGTTCACCACCCCAAGTTTAATCCCCTTTCACCACCATTTAACCTCCCTATATCTTCTTCTACCTCACTCCCCCTTCCTTCTGGCAATCACCATACTGTTTTCTGTGCATTTTATTTTTAGACCCAGTATGTTTTCCTGAGTCAGGAGAAGGCTGTTAATGGCAATAAGCCAGGTTGGACATAATTCTAATTTAACCCCTATGTAACCATAATCTTGGGTATTGACTCTAAGCTCATGAGAGGTTTTACTAAATTGATTTTCTCTATGTGGAATATTTTCAATATTATTTTAAGTGGAAGGACACTAGATAGCACAGAAAATTATTAAATATATAATAATTTCATTCAGACTCAATAACTCATCAAGAATCCTAAAAATGAGCCCTGGCTGGTGTAGCTCAGTGGATTGAGCGCGGGCTGGGAACCAAAGTGTCCCAGGTTCGATTCCCAGCCAGGGTACATTCCTGGGTTGCAGGCCATAACCCCCAGCAACCGCACATTGATCTCTCTCTCTCTCTCTCTCTCTCTCCCCCCCACTCCCTTCCTTCCCTCCCTAAAAATAAATAAATAAAATATTACAAAAAAAAAGACAGATTTAAAAAAAAAAAAAGAATCCTAAAAATGTCAATCCACATTGATGACATTGTTCATAATTAATTTGGGTAATCACTCAGAAAGAGTATGCACATTCAGAAACAGATCACACAAAACAGCTAGAACAGTGATTACAGAGTGGGTATTTTCATTACCACTGTTAATCACACCTCATTCTTACTAATCTTCCTCATAGGCTTCCTGCTCCATGCATTTATCTCTCTTTCTCTCTCCCTCTCTCTCCCTAATTTCTCACTCTTTCACATGCACACATATACACATATTCACATACATATCAGCACTAGTTTTTTCTGCTGCTCTCTTCCTAGATAAATCCAACATCTTTGGTTAAGCCCTGCTTTTCTCTGAAACATATCAGGTATAAAATTCCCCTTGGACAGAAGCCAGGTTCTTCATATCCTGGAGGAAGAAGCTGTGACTCTCATTGAGAGTTTATTGGAGAGAGAGCAGCACAGACATGGGCCCTTCATTTAGTGTGCCCAAGGGATTCAGGGGAAAGAAGGGCTATTACAAAATTAGTGATCATTTGAAAGGCCACAAATCTGAAATATCCCAAATTCACAATAGAAGCAATTCCATTACAATGATAATTCTCATTTAATGATTATCATAAAGCTCTGAGGACTAGAAATTATATTTTTCTTACAACTTTTAAAATGTACAGTATGTGGTGGCCTCTAGGCACACAGCTTTCAAAAAGCCTGAACAGACACTCCCCCAGGCTTTCTGATGCATATGTAAGTGCATGCATGTATGCGTGTGTGTGTGTGTGTGTGTTTGTAGAGAGAGAGAGTATAGGACTTCGTGCTGTAATCGGACAGCCACCAGGAAGTCTAGAGTTAACATTTCTATTGTCAGCAGTTGCATAGGAGAGGGTAGCCTCAGTCTCAGCATTCCTGGGCTGTCATCAGTCTGCCTCAGGATTTCATGTGCCTTAGTGTCTGTTTTGTATTTAACTCTGCCCTGCATATAACACCACAGGAGACCTGCAGCGGTTTTGCTGTACAGGATGGTTAATATCTGAAGAGGGTAGGTGCCCTACCAACCACCCCCAGGGAAGTGTGGAGCTGGGAAGATAATGATCAGTTTCATGGAGAGGTCCATACAGACACAAACACCAGAAACTGATTTTTAAACCCCAAACCCATAAGCGACCCCATGTTTTCACATTAGCAAGCCTGGTCTGTTTCCCCTCATCCGCAAACATGTATTCTTCATGAAGTCAGCTGAGCCCATCTAAACCAGTTACTATTTCTGTAAGAAGTGGGAGGGAGAGGAGAAAGAGAGGGGAAATTTCACAGTACAGTCCTGTGTGGAGCTATAAATATGAGAAAGTCATGGGTTCTCATCTGCATGAATGATACCACAAAGGCCAGAGGTCAGCTGAGCTGATGTGCCTCTCACTCTGCACACAGTATACTACAGAGGTGCTAGGTGGGGCACTCAGAGCAGGGAGACCTGGTTTGAATCCCAGTTCTGCAACATAATATTGTGTGACCTTGAGAAACATAATTTGGTTCCATTTTCCGATTTCAACTACCACACTCTGACCATCATCTTCTACCTTTCTAATTCCCTGTCTCCATCAGCACTTGAACTCCATCAACACTTCAACCCCATCAGGACACCAAGACCTTCAGTCCATTCATCTACAAATGTAGACCCCTCACCACTTCCATGGCCTCTTTTCACTCATAGCCATTTTAAAATTCCAGGGTTATTCAGTAATTATTCCCTTGCACAAGTCCCTAATTTCCCTTACCTCTCTCTCATTTTGGCATGCTCATTTGGCTAAACCACAAACCCCATTAAGTTAGACCTCTTTGCCCTCTTTCACTTTCCTAACTACCTCATGCTTTTCCCATTCTTTGCAAGCCTCCTCCCCCATACTTCATCTCATACTGGCCTTGCTCCCTACTTTCCTAAGAAAAATGGGCCAGAAGAGAGGATTGCTACAGGCTCCCACAATCCATTCATCCTCTTGCATCTCCTTTCTGTTACTGTGGATGAACCTTCTCTGCTCTCAGCAAATCTTGCCACTTATTACTTTTCTGCATCATCAGTTCCCTCTCTATCTGAACCATTCCCATCCTAGAATGCTGTTATACTATTTTACTAAAGACCCTCTTTTGACATCCCACTTTCCTTTGTAACTATAGCCCTATTTCTCTTTCCTTTCATAGCAAAACTCTTTACAAGAGCAGTTTATACAACAGTCACTACTCCCAAATAATTTTTTTCTTACATCCACTCCAATCAAGGTTTTTCTCCAATGAAAGCATTCTTATTAAGACCACCAATAATTTCCAAGGTTCTAAATGCAACGGTACTCAGTACATATTTATTGAATGAATTAATGAAACATTCTAAACCTTATTTTATTCATATGTAAAATGAAGTAATCATACCTACTTCTGAGGTTTATTGTGAAGATTAATCAATATACTATAGGCAGAGGGTTTAGCAGAATAAATACTAAATTATATATTGAGCATAGGAATTGTGCTACATTTTGAAAGGAACTATTTAGCTGGAAAGCCTATGAAGCTTCCCTCAATGCTGAACCTAAAAAGGAAGGTATTGCTCATACCAGGTAACTGCCCCATTCCCTTATGGGAAGGTTTCTTCCAATTCCTGCAAAAGGGAGGAATTTCATTTTTTAAAATTGGGTACTTAACATTTCTCGTCATTGATACACTGAAAGATGGGAATTTATATTGTTTGTTAATGAGATTGTGAGACTTCTTTTCAGAAAGGGCAAGGGGTAGGCATCTGGGTAGAAGATATATCAGCACATTAAGTTTGTTAATGAAATACATCTCAAAATATGTGTGAAACCATTTGAAAATAATTGGAATCAGAGGGAGAGAGGCAGAGAGAAATGCAAAGAGAGGTGGCCAAGAACTAAGCACTGTGCCTGGCTAGAGATATTGAAAGGATGGGCTGGCCAAGCCAAACTCACAGGCATGTAGTTGAGACAGGGGAAGGATTCTAGGGGAATCAAAGTTTGTCTACCAGACCCCCGTCATTCCTTGCTGGAGAGATGAGAGTAGGGGTCGGAGTAAAGCAATTGTGCCAGTGTGAATTAGAAAGTAGCTGGAGGAATTAAATGTAATTCTTTATACTACTAGAAAAAGGCATGTGAGACATTCCACCTAGAGCTACATGTTTGTCATTTAGCTTGTGACATATATTGAATTATTATTAATCACTGGATGTAAAACCATCTCCTTCTAGCAGGATCTCCCTGGTACAATTTCAGATATAGGTCAGGAAGAGATAGGTTATAATTGTCTAGCTATGTTTTGGTTCTGAATAATGTCAGAATCAAAATAGTTTCAGTGATGAGTCAGAGATCCACACAAACATTTCACCAGTAGGTCAATCTCCAGGGAGACCCTGATTCTGCACATTCAGCCTTGCTCTGCATATAAACCAAGGACACTGAGGGCCATGGCAAGTGGGGCTGGATGGGATTCTCTAAACCTGTACTTTGAATTGTCATATGTGGTTATCTCTCCTCACAGGAGTGCAATTATGTCCAATTCTGCTCTCTTTGCAATTTGACCTTTAGGCAAGTGACTTCAGCAGAAGTAGGTGCTTGGTTTGGAGAAGGCAGACTGCAATGTGAATGTCAAAATCAATCCTTTCTGTGTGCCATGCAGGTCAGTGGAATAAGAATAATTCCCCCAAGTAATAATTCTGTATATACTTAAGTGGATAGCAGTGCAGTGCACCTGGGAAACGGTAGCAGTGTTTTCAGGAAAAATAAGTTGATTTTCAGACCTTCAGTATTACTGATACTCACAGAATGTGTCCCCTCTGATAAGAACAAGTGCCATCCAACACAAAATCTGCCCTGCTACCTGAGAGGTTATCCAGTCACGAGGTGCACCCACCTCTCCAGGCTGCTGCTCTAGAAATAAAGATTTCTTTCCTCCAGAATAGTTTCTTCTTCCTTTTAGTTTTATGCCCTCTGAACTCTGCCTGTCCCAGGACCTTTAAACTTGCTATTCTCTTTACTTGAACTCTTCCCTTACAGACATCCGTATGGCACACCTACTTTCCCTAGGTAGTTGTCCACTTGTCTGCTTTCTATTAGGTCATCTGGAATGGGAAACCCAATTCTAAAATAGCAACCTTCTGAACTTGTGCAATTTTTGATTGCTTCTTCTCATGCACATGCAGACCCTAAAAACACATCACAATGACTCAGAGACTAGAATTTTGTCCCTTTCTCTACTTGCTCAGAAAACCAGTCACAGGAAGTACTTTTGTGCATAACAAAGTTCACTCAAGTTTGAGAGGAGATGGATGAGGTGATTTGCATTACAACACATCAAACAACTTCTGATGGAATATCAGACATCACACAATATTTTGAACCCAAAGAGCAAGTGCTGTTCTTGCTTAAATAATATCCTACTTTTGCCTCACTTCTTGGATACTATGCTTTTGCTGAGTCTTCCCTCTGTATCTGCAGTTTAGATTGTTCCCTCTCTGCCTACCTCACTGTAGGGGAGACCCAAATTCTTGCTCTTCAGTGCTCTTTGTTTGACTATCCTGAAATAATATTCAGGCTATACCCATTCCATTCCAAGAAAAGACATGATTATTGTATATTTAGTTTGACCCAAGAGTTTCATAAAAGAAAGAACACAAAACTGAGACTCAAAAAAATCTGGGTTCAAACCCTACCTCTGCCACATCCATAGCAGCATACCTTAGGTGGATTCCAGAGCTCCTGTGAATGTGCTAATTAGGATAGTTGACAATGAGCAATAGGAACCCACTTTTGTGCAAGAAGAGAATTCATGGAAAAGGCACAAATAGCTCACAAAATTAAATAAGCAGTCAAACAACCTAGACATGGGAAGGACAGAAAGCAAAACCTCTCTGGGATCTCAGTAGCAATAACTTACAAAGAATCCCTTCAGGGTTGGCCAATAGTTCATCTTTTCTGTTTTGTGACAGCCAGGAGACATCTAATCTCCAGGAGATTGCTTGCCTTGGGTCATGTGCCCATGTTCCTTGATATCCCAATGACTGACATCACACCAAAACACCATGGCATGAGGAAGGAACATTTTTCCCAAGGAAAAGCAGAACACTATTACAATGTGAGAAGGAAGGGAATCTGGACAAGCATGAACAACTAGTGCCTTCTACCCACAGACTCAGCTGCACATGAAAAGGGAAGGAATGTTATGTGGGAATATTATGTCTACACAAAAGATTGCTGGTTTAAGGATCACATCAACTGTGAATAAGTCTTCTAAGTCTTATATAAGTCTATATATAAGATAATATAGAATGTAAAGGTTATTTTTTATATATTAAAAATTAGAGCTAGAATTTAAGAGACTTCTATCTTTAATTATTAGAGTAAAGGACACTTTATTTCTTTCTCCTCCCTGAAATCAATTAAAGACTATAAGAAGAATGAAATGTAAAGAAGAAAACACCATCTTCAACAAAACTTGAAGCAAAACCTCTTATTATTCCCCAAAGAAAAACTTTTTTAATCCTCACCAAAGGACATGTTCATTGATTTTAAAGACAGAGGAAAAAAGAGAGAGACACACACAGAGAGAACGAGAGAGAGAAATATTCAGTGCCAATAGAGATGAAAATATCTAAATATAATTATTCAACAAAATGAGAAAACTTTAGACAAGTATTTTCCGTTGACATCAACTAAATAAACTGGTATCAACTACATAAATATAAGCTCTTGAATAAACAGCTAAAGAAAGAAGTAAAAGAAGAGAATAAGAGATTATGGGACAACTTTCAGCCAAGATGGAAGTGTAGGTAAATACACTTTGCCTCCTCTCACAACCAAAAGAAAGACAACAACAAATTTAAAAACAAAAAACAACCAGAACTGCCAGAAAATTAAACTGTATGGAAGTCCAACAACCAAGGAGTTAAAGAAGAAACATTCCTGCACACTGGTAGGAGGGGTTGAGACAAGCAGCTGGGGCAGAAAAGACTCATGGCAAGGTGGTGGCCGGTGGGCCAGACAATCCAACATTTGCATGTGGATAAACTGGGAGGAACACTGGGGAGTGAGACAGGCCACCCAAGCCAGGGTTCGAGCTTGAGGAAATAAAGCCTCAAAATCTCTGACTGAAAAAACCTATAGGGGCTATGGCAGCAGGAGAAACTCCCAGCCTTGCAGGAGAACTTGTTGGAGAGACCCACAGGGTCCTAGAACACACACAAAACCAGGCACCTGGGAATCAGCACCAGAAGGGCCCAATTTGCTGGTGAGTAGCAGCAGAAGTGACTGAAAGCTGGCAGAGAGCTGAACAAGCATCATTGTTCCCTCTAAAACCCCTCCCCAACATACAGCACCACAGCAGCAACCTGGGTTGCCCCACCCTGGCAAATACCTAAGGCTCTGCCCCTTACTATGTAACAGGCATGCCGAGACCAAAAAAAGTGGCTCAAATGAAAGAACATATTAAAGCTCCAGAAAAAATACAACTAAACCACAAAGAGACAGACAACCTATCAGATGCACAGTTCAAAACACTGGTAACCAGGATGCTCACAGAAATGGTCGAGTATGGTCGCAAAATAGAGGAAAAAGTAAAGGCTATGAAAAGTGAAATAAAGGAAAATGTACAGTAATGGGAAAGAACTTGGGACTCAAAACAACAATCTGGAGCAGAAGGAAGAAATAAACATTCAACCAGAACAGAATGAAGAAACAAGAATTCAAAAAAGGAGGAGAGGCTTAGGAACTTTGGGGACAACTTTAAACATTCCAACATCTGAATCACAGAGGTGCCAGAAGGATAAGAGGAAGACCAAGAAACTGAAAAGTTATTTAAAAAATAATGAAAGAGAACTTCCCCAATCTAGCAATGGAAATAGACATACAAGTCTAGGAAGCTCAGAGAGTCTCAAAGAAGTTGGACACAAAGAGGGACACACCAAGACACATCATAATTAAGTTACACAAGATTAAAAATAAGGAGAGACTCTTAAAAACAGCAAGAGAAGAGAGTTACCTACAAAGGAGTTCCCATAAGACTATCAGCTGATTTCTCAAAAGAAACCTTGCAGGCAGGAAGGGACTGGAAAGAAGTATTCAAAGTCATGAAAGGCAAGGACCTACATCCAAAGATTACTCTATCCGGCAAAGCTATCATTTAGAATGGTAGGGAAGATAAAGTGCTTCCCAGATAAGGTCAATTTAAAGGAGTTCATCATCATCGAGCCCTTATTATATGAAATGTTAAAGAGAATTTCCTAAGAAAAAGGAGAAGATCAAAACTATGAACAGTAAAATGACAACAAATTCACAACTATCAAAATGGAACCTAAAAAAATACAAAACAAATAAACTAAGCAAACAACTAGAACAGGAACAGAATCACAGAAATTGAGATCACATGGAGGGTTATCAGTGGGGCAGGGGAGCGGGGAATGAGCAAAAAGGTACAGGGAATAAACAGCATAAATGATAGGGAGAAAATAGACAAGAGGAGATTAAGAATAGTATAGGAAATGTAGAAGCCAGAGAACTTATATATAGGACCCATTGACATGAACTAAGGGTGAGGGAAATATAAGTGGGAAAGGGTATGCAGGGTAGAAGGGAATAAAAGGGGGGAAATGGGACAACTGTATTAGCATAATAAATAAAATATAGTAAAAAAATAAACACACCATTATAGGTTTTAAATATAAAGTTAGTTTTCACCTCAGAAAAAATTGATATATGCTTTGCTATTTTATAACAGGAATAACACACTTTAAGAAATTATAGGGGAGAAAAGATGGCGGCTTTACTCTAGGCAGTGTTTTTCTCGGCTTCCTTGAAGAGGAGGGAAACTGGCGGATCAGTGGAGAAACAGAGCAAGTGGCCTAGGTTACCAAAACATTTTTGGAAGCAGGACATCAAAAATTATTGCAATCATTGAAAAACCAGATGGTAAGGAGACTGCTTCAGGACAAAAGGGACCCAGGGTTCAGCGCGAGGACCAGGGGTTTGCAGTCCTCAGGCTCGGTGCTCCCGGGTCTGCCTCAGGGCTCCCAGGAGAGGGGAGTCCCTGCTCCCTCCCTGGACTATGGGGGTTGAGCAACACCAGGGGAGACCTTGTTGCTTGAAGGCACAGAGAAGCCAGTTGGAATGGGAGAAAATCACCCAGGGACTGTGAGCACCCACCCATAGCCCTGGGAGAAGTGAATGCCTCTAGCCGGCATGACCAGGGGTGGCCTGGAAGTGTACCTGCAGCCCCAGCCCCGTGGGAGTGAGAGTCGGTGGAAAACCCAGACATCGCAGGCCCGATCCAGGAAAGGGCGCGGGCATTCTCAGGTTTCTGGAGCCTGCGGTGCTAAACTGTGGAAGCACGCGCCCCATCAGGAATCCGGACTCTGGCGTAGTGAACCCAGAAGGGACACGGCACTTAGGGCATTCCTAGAGCCTAAAACTCAAAAATTTGGTGAATGGGAGCACCCTTTTACGATTCCCAGAGAGGGCACAGTGAATCCAAAAACGTTGTGGGTGCCTCCTGAGATCATAGAGCTGGAACCCTGCAGGGACCCCGGAGTCTGGAAGAACGTGGCAGTGAGCTCCGGAGAGCGAGTGTGCTCCGGAGCGCCCAGGGTACCTGAGAGACTTGCTGAGATTTGGCTGGGAAGAGTGATAAGCATTTCAAAGGTCCCTCAGCCAGCTGAAGCCAGCAAGATCAGAAAAACTGGTCTGGCCAGTTAGAAACCAACAAGAGGTTTTTGTTTTGTTTTGTTTTGTTGTTTTGTTTTGTTTTGTTTTTGTGGCTGTTGTTGGTTGATTTTATCTTGTGTTTTAAGTGACATTTTATTTTTCAATTCTTATTATTTTTATATCTCTCAGTCCCTTATGTTTCTTTTCCATTCATCCTAGTATTATTCTTTCTTTTTTTTTTTTAATTTTTCATTATGGTTTTATTTTTATTGTATTTTTAAATTACCATTTATTCCCCTTATATCTTCTTCCATCTCCAGCCACCCTCTTTCCTCTTGCAATCACCACACTGTTGTCCATGTTCATGAGTCATTTTTCTTTTTTGCTCAATCCCTCCACCCCTTAATGGCCCTCCCTCAGAGCTGTTGTGCTATTCTCTATCTATGAGTCTGTCTGTATTTTGCTTGTTAGTTCAGTTTGTTCGTTAGATTCCACATATGAGCGAAGTAATTTGGCACTTGTCTTTCTCTAACTGGCACATTTCACTCAGCATAATGTTCTTCTGGTTCATCAGGCTGTTGCAAAGGGTAAAGTTTTCTTCTTTTCATGGCTGAATAGTATTCCTTTGTGTAAATGTACCATTGTCGTTTTATCCACTCACCTACTAATGGACACTTGGGCTATTGTACATAATGCTACAATGAACATAGGGGTGCTTATATTCTTTTAATTAGTGTTTTGGATTTTTTAGGATAAATTCCCAGAAGTAGAATTGCTGACTCAAAAGGCAGTTTCATTTTTCATTTTTTGAGGTAATTCCATACTGCATTCCACAGTGGCTACAAAATCTGCATTCCTGTCAGCAGTGCAAAAGGGCTTCCCTTTCTCCACATTCTCACCGGTACTTGTTGTTTGCTGATTTATTGTTGATGTCCATTCTGACCTGTGTGAGGTGATATTCATTGGGGTTTTAACTTGCATTTCTCTGAGGCATAGTAGTATTGAACATCTTTTCATATGTCTATTGGCCATCTGTATGTCCTCTCTGGAGAAATGATTATTCAGGTCTTTTCCCATTTTAAAACTGGATTGTTTGTTATTTTGTTGTTGAGTTTTTTGGGGTGTTGAGTTTTATGTGTTCTTTATAAATTTTGGATATTAACTCCTTATCAGATGTATCGTCGAATATGTTCTTCCATTCTGTGGGTTGTCTTTTTATTTTGTTGATGGTTTCTTTTGCTATGCAAAGTTTTTTAGTTTGATAAGTCCCATTTGCTTATTTCTTTTGTTTCCCTTGTCTGAAGAGATATATCAGAAAAAATATTGCTACCAGCAATGTCTGAGATTTTACTGCCTTTGTGTTCTCCTAGTATTTTTATGGTTTCAGATCTAACATTTAAGTCTTTAATCCATTTTGAATTTATTCCTGTATGTGGAGTAAGAAAGTGGTCTCATGTTGTCTTTCTACACATATCTGTTCAACTTTCCCAATGCCATTCACTGAATAAATTATCTTTAGTCCATTGTATGTTCTTGCCTCCTCTGTCAAGTATTAATTAACTATAAAGGCATGGGTTTATTTCTGGTCTGTCTATTCTGTTCCATTGATTTGTGTGTCTGTTTTTCTGCCAGTATCATGCTGTTTTGATTACTATAGCCTTATAGTATAATTTAATATTAGGTAGCATGATTCCTTCAACTTTGTTCTTATTCCTCAAGATCGCTGTTGCCATTTGGGATCCTTTGTGGTTCCATATAAAGTTTCAAAATATTTGTTCTAGTACTTTAAATACATCATTGGCATTGTGATAAGAATTGCATTGAATCTATAGATTGCTTTGGGTCATATGGACATTTTAAAGTTGTTAATTCTTCTTATCCAAGAACATGGTAAGTGCTTCAACTTTTTTGTATCTTCTTCAGTTTCTTCTGTGTCTTAAAATTTTCTGAGTAGAGCTCTTTTACATTATTGGTTAGATTTATTCCTATTTTGCATGTTTTTGTACATTTTGAAGTAATTGTAAATGGGATTGTTTTCTTTTTTTATATTCTTTTTAAAAAATTTTATTTTAATCATTGTTCAAATACAGTTTTCTTCCTTTTACTCCAAGTCCAGCTACCCCTCCCAACCCTCCCCACTTCCCTCCCATTACCACCCTCCCCTTAGTTTATGACCATGTGTCCTTTAAGTTTGTTCCCGTGAACCCTTCCCAATGTCCCCTGAAATTCCCTCTTCTCTCCCCTCTGGTCACTGTCAGCCTGTCCTCTATTTCAGTGTCTTTGGTTATATTTTGCTTGTTTCTTTGTTTTGTTCTTTAGGTTCCTGTTAAAGATGAGATCATTTGGTATTTGTCTTTCACTGCCTGGCTTGTTTCACTTAGCATCATGTTTTCCAGCTCCAAACAAGCTGTTGCAAAGGGAAGGAGCTCCTTCTTTCTTTCTGCTGCACAGAATTCCATTGTGTAAATGTACCATAGTTTTTTAATCCATTCATTTACTGATGGACATCTAGGTTACTTCCAGCATCTAGCTATTGTAAATTGTGCTGCTATGAACATTGGGATGCATAGGTTCTTTTGGATTGGTGTTTTAGTATTCTTAGGATAGAGTCCCAGCAGTGGAATTGCAGGGTCAAAAGGCAGATCCATTTTTAGTTTTCTGAGGAAGTTCCATACTGCTTTCCATAGTGGTCGGACCAGTCTGCAGTCCCACCAACAGTGCACTAGGGTCCCCTTTTCTCCACAACCTCTCCAAAACTTGTTGTTTGTTGCTTTGTTTATAATGGCCATTCTGACTGGTGTGAAGTGGTATCTCATTGTGGTTTTAATCTGCATCTCTCTGATAGCTAGCGATATTGAACATCGTTTCATGTGTCTTTGGACTTTCTGTATGTCCTCCTTGGAGAAGTGTCTGCTCAAGTCCTTTGCCATTTTTTAAGTGGGTTGCTTGTTTTCTTAGAGTAGAGTCATGTAAGTTCTTTATATATTTTGGAGATTAAACCCTTGTCTGAGGTAACATTGGCAAATATGTTTTCCCATACAGTTGGTTCTCTTTTAATTTTGATACTGTTTTCTTTAGCAGTGCAAGAGCTTTTGATTTTGATGAGGTCCCATTTGTTTATTCTTTCCTTTATGTCCCTTGCTCTAGGAGACATGTCAGTAAAAAAGTTTCTGCGTGAAATATCTGAAATTTTCCTGCCTACGTTCTCTTCTAGGACTTTAACGCTGTCACAGTTTATATTTAAGTCTTTTATCCACCTTGAATTTACTTTTGTATATGGTGTAAGTTGGTGCTCGAGTTTCATTTTTTTTTTTTCACGCGGCTGTCCAGTTCTCCCAACACCATTTGTTGAAGAGGCTATTTTTATTCCATTTTATGTTGCTGCTTCCTTTGTCAAATATTAATTGATCATAGAGACTTGGGTTTATTTCTGGGCTCTCTTTTCTGTTCCATTGGTCTATGTGCCTGTTTTTATGCCAATACCAGGCTGTTTTGATTACAGTGGCCTTGTAGTATAGTTTAGTGTCAGGTATTGTGATCCTTCCTACTTTACTCTTCTTTCTCAAAATTGCAGCAGCTATTCGGGTCGTTTATGGTTCCATATAAATTTTTGAAGTGTTTGTTCTATGTCTGTGAAATATGCCATTGGTACTTTAATAGGAATTGCATTGAATGTGTAAATTGCTTTGGATAGTATGGACATTTTGATGATATTAATTCTTCGAATCCATGAACATGGCATATGTTTCCATTTGTTTGTGTCTTCCTTGATTTCTTTCCTGAGTGTTATGTAGTTTTCTGAATACAGGTCTTTTACCTCTTTGGTTAGGTTTATTCCTAGATATTTTATTTTTCTTTTTGCTATTTCAAATGGGATATTTTCCTTGATCTCTGCTTCTTCTGTTTCATTGTTGGTGTACAGGAATGCCTTTGATTTCTGGATATTGACTTTGTATCCCGCTGTTTTGCCAAATTCATTTATTAGGTCAAGCAGTTTTTGGTGGAGTCTATAGGATTTTCTATGTACACTATCATGTCATCTGCAAACAGTGACAGTTTTGTTTCCTCCTTTCTGATTTGGATGCCTTTTTATTTCCTTTTCTGGCCTGATCACTGTGGCTAAAACTTCCAATACTATATTGAATAGAAGTGGTGAACGTGGACAGCCTTGTCTTGTTCCTGATCTTAGTGGAAAAGATTTTAATTTTTGCCCATTGAGTATGATGTTGGGTGTAGGTTTCTCATATATGGCCTTTATTATGTTGAGGAATGCTCCCTCTATTCTTACTTTGCCGAATGTTTTTATCATGAATGGGTGCTGTACCTTATCAAATGCTTTTTCTGCATCTATTGATATGATCATATGGTTTTTGTATTTGCTTTTGTTTTTATGATGTATTACATTTACTGATTTGTGAATATTGTACCATCCTTGCATCCCTGGAATGAATCCCACTTGGTCATGGTGTATGATCTTTTTAATGTATTGTTGGATGCGATTTGCCAGTATTTTGTTGAGGATTTTAGCGTCAATGTTCATCAGTGATATTGGTCTGAAGTTTTCTTTCTTTGTTGTGTCTTTATCTGGTTTTGGAATTAGGATGATGTTGGCCTTATAAAAAAGTTTGGGAGTCTCCCATCTTTTTGGATTTTTTGGAATAGTCTGTGATAGATAGGGGTTAGCTCTTCCTTAAGTGCTTTGTAGAATTCTCCTGTGAAACAATCTGGCCCAGGGCTTTTGTGTGTTGGGAGTTTTTTGATTACTGCTTCAATTTCTTTTGCTGTTATTGGTTTGTTCAGGCTTTCTGCTTCTTTTTCATTGAGTTTTGGAAGATTATATTTTTCTAGAAATTTTTCCATTTCATCTAGGTTTTCAAATTTTTGGGCATACAGTTCTTCGTAGTAATTTCTTACAGTCCTTTGTATTTCTGTGGTATCTGTTGTAATCTCTCCCCTTTCATTGCTGATTGTGTTTATTTGGGTCTTCTCTCTTTTTTTCTTGATGAGTCTGCTTAAAGGCTTGTCGATTTTGTTTATCTTTTCAAAGAATCAGCTCTTGGATTCATTTGATCTTTAGAATTGTACTTTTAGTCTCTATGTCATTTAATTCTGCTCTGATCTGGGTTATTTCCTTCCTTCTGCTTGCTCTGGGCTGTCTTTGTTGTTGTTCCTCAAGTTCTTGTAGATGTAGGGTTAGGTTGTTTGTTTGGAATGTTTCTAACTTTTTTAGGTGGGCCTGTATCGCTATGAACTTCCCTCTCAGGACTGCCTTGGCTGTGTCCCATAAGTTTTGGGTTGTTGTGAGTTCGTTTTCATTTGTTTCCAGAAACCTTTTGATTTCTTCCCTAATATCATTCTTGACCCATTCATTGTTTAATAGCATGCTATTTAATCTCCGTGAATTTGAGTGTTTTTTGTTTTTTTCCTTGGGGTTGGTTTCTAGTTTCAGTCCCTTGTGATCCGAGAAAATGCTTGGTATGATTTCAATTTTTTTGAAATTGTTGGGGCTTGTTTTGTGTCCTCTCATGTGGTTAGTCTTTGAAAATGTTTCATGTACATTTGAAAAAAATGTATATTTAGCTTCTTTGGGATGGAGGGTTCTGCATATATCAGTAAAGCCCATTTCATCTAGGGTATTGTTCAATGCCACAGTATCTTTGTGGATATTTTGTTTGGAAGATCTGTCCATTTTTGATAGTGGGTTGTTAAAATCCCCCATTATAATTGTGTTGCTGTCCATATCTTTCTTGAAGTTCTCTAAGGTTTTCTTTATGTATTTGGGTGCTCCTATGTTGGGTGCGTATATATTTACAATATTTATGTCTTCTTGGTGGATTCTTCCCTTGAGTATTATAAAGTGACCTTCTGGGTCTCTCTTTATGGACCTATTTTGGAAGTCTATTTTGTCAGATATGAGTATTGCTATCCCGGCTTTTTTTTTCCTGTCCATTTGCTTGGGAGATTTGTTTCCAGCCCTTCACTTTCAGCCTGTGCAGGTCTTTTATCCTGAGGTGGGTCTCTTGTAGGAAGCATATGTGTGGGTCATTTTTTCTTATCCATTCAACTATTCTATGTCTTTTGATTGGAGCATTTAATCCATTTACGTTTAAGGTTATTATTGATAGGTACTTATTCATTGCCTTTTATGTACATGTGTTCCTCTCTCACTCTCTCTTTTCCTTTCTTTCCTTAAAGCAGTCCCTTTAGCATCTCTTGTTGAGCCGGTTTAGTTGAGGTGTATTCTTTTAGACTTCTTTTGTCTGAGAAGCTTCTTATTTGGCCTTCTATCTTGATTGAGAGCCTTGCTGGGTAAAGTAGTCGTGGTTGCAGGCCTCTGGTTCTCATTACTTGGATTATTTCTTGCCATTCTCTTCTGGCTTGAAGTGTTTCCACTGAGAAGTCAGCTGTTAGCCTTATTGGGCCTCCCTTGTATGTTACTTCCCGTTTCTCCCTTGCTGCCTTTAAGATTCTCTCTTTGTCTTGAAATTTTGCCATTTTGATTATGATGTGTCTTGAGGTGAGCCTCTTTGGGTTCCTCTTGATTGGGACTCTCTGTGTTTCCTGGATTTGTGTGACTTTTTCTCTCACCAAATTAGGGAAGTTTTCCATCATTACTTTTTCAACTAGGTTTTCCATCCCTTCCTCTTTTTCTTCTCCTTCTGGTATCCCTATTATACAGATATTAGTACGTTTCATATTGTCTTGCATTTCTCTTAATCCCTCTTCATTCTTCCTGGCCTCTTTTCCTTTTCTTGCTCTTTCTTGGTGTTTTTTTTTTTGACTTTGTCCTCTAGCTCGCTAATCTGATCTTCTGCTTCATCGATCCTGCTTTTCATTCCTTCTAATGTGTTCTTCAGTTCAGAAATTGTATTCTTCATTTCCTCTTGGCCCTTGTTGAGAGTTTCTATTTCCTTTTTCATGTTTATATAGTTTGCAGTGAGATTGTTGTAGTTTCCCTCTAGTTTCTGATAGCTCATTGTGAGCTCATTGATCTTCCTGACAATCATTGTTTTGAACTCAATATCTGATAGTTGAATTGCGTCTATTTCATTTAGCATTCTTTCTGAGGCTTCCTCCTTCCCTTTCATTTGGGGATTTTTTTTTTTTTGTCTTCCCATTGTTTGTGAGACTCTTCTTGTTCGTCTCAGCTTCTTATATTGATCTGTTCTGGCTCCCTGGATTTATGTTGTGAACTTCTTTAGAAGAATGGCAGTGAGTTTCAGTGGTGCTGTTTCCTTGATCTCCCAAGCTCACTGGTCTTGGGCTGTCGTTTAAGGTGGCTTTATGTTTGCCTTTGGGTTTTGATTGTTGTTGAATCTTTCTTTGGTGGGTCCTTTCCACCAGCTGGTTAAATGAGGGTCACTCTGTCCACCACCTCCTGTATCTTGTTGTGCTGGTGAGGGCAGGTTGTGTTGAAGCAGGTTTTTCTGTGTGTATAAGGTTTAAATAATTATTGTTCAGTTGTTTGTATTGGGTATTGTCTCTGCTGTTTAGTTGTATTTCCAGATAGGTCCTGGATTGAGGTTTGTGTGGTTACTACTCCCTCCTTCACTTTCTTCTGTTGTTATCTGTTAGTGGTTCCTTTGTTGTTGGGTTTCCTCTTCCCGTGGGTATCCTGGTGTTCACCTCCTCCACCTACTTTTTTTGTGATCAGTTGGATGGGGAAGGCAAAATGGTTTAAGACAGCAACAGAGAATTCTATGCTATTTACAGTAGTAGCAAGTAGGGAAGAGATAGGGGATCCTTTGTGTATAGTGTTAACCATGATCTTCCACCCAGCTAGCTGATTTTTAGAAAGGGTGGAGAGAAGATAAGACTCTTGCTGGGGAAGGAAGGATTGTGAGTTGGATCTATAAAGCAGGGAGGTTGTGGGCAGTCAGATTCTGGGGTAAGGTGAGAGTAAAGGATAGTAAATACGTGTAGTGTTTACTACACATAGTGTATTACTGTAGAGTTAAACACTACAGTAATAGAGTTCAGGAAACTTTGAAATGGGCTAAGATGGGGGGGGTGTTGTGAAGTAATTACAATTGAATGGAACAGCAGTTATTTACAATAATATTATGGCAACAATCAAAAGACAGAGTCTATGAGATCTAGGTAACAAGAATAGGTAGTACAGAACCTCGAGTAGTGTGCTAATGGGACACAGGTGAGTTAAAGGACAGTAGATTAGCAATACAGTATGGAAAGAGATACCAGAAGAAAGCTGTCAGGTCATACAATATATCCAGCCTAGCAAAGCAGACTATACAAAAAGAAGAGGGATATAAATATACTATTAAAAAAAGATATAGGAATACTGAAAAAATAATAATAATACAAATATGCAATAATTTGTAGGTTCTCTGTAATAGCACAGTGAAATTTATCTCACTGTCCCAGCTGTTGTGATGCCCCTTCTTTGGGTTCAACTTTGGTCTTTTCACAGATTCAGGATTTTGTCTCATTTGTAGGTATTTAGAAAAAAATTTTAAAAAGTAAAAATAGAAAAGGCAGACGAAGGAAGGAAGAAGAGATAAAATTGGAGGACATGAAGGAGGAAGGAATAAAACAAGAAATCAGGTAAGAGAGGAAAAATAAATCAAAAGAGAATAAAAACAATAAAAATTAAAAATTGTTAAACAAATAAAAATAGAATCAAATTAAAAAGTCTCTTGGTTTCAAAGTAGCCAAACCAGTTTTTCTGCTCTTGCTGGCTGAGGCAGGCTGAAGGATGATTAGTTTGGCTTTTCTTCCTTGACCAGTGGAGCTCGCACTGGCTCCTCAGTCTTGCGGCCTGGGTGGGGGAATCAGGTCTTTCCCCAGGGTTACTGCTGTGGACTGGGGTGCAGGGATGCTCTCCCTGAATGCACAACCATGCGCCCCGTGCACCGGTGTGCCCAAGCCTGGGTAGCAGGGAGGCTGCAGCCACTGATCACTTTAGGAGAATTCCCCAAACAGTGTCTGTGTCTATTCACTCCTTCCTCTTGAGAAATTCCTCCCATTCAAGCCTGCCATGCCACACAGTGGCCTGGCTTCTCCCACCGCCAAACGATCCAGCCAGACCGGTGACCATGGGGGTCCAGGTCCGCTACATGACTCAGTCCCTCTGGTGTCCACCGCATCCAAAGGTGCTCACAGCCCCCATGTGTTTGCCAAACCCTGGATTCCTCCCAGAGCCGCTCAGAACTTGTTTGGGTGGGGAGAGAGCAGTTGACCTGGCTCTCTCCCAAAGACCCTATGGAAAACCCAGCAGCTGGCCCCGGGCCTGGGGCTGCAGCCCCGGGACCACACGCTGGTCCCGGGACCCTACCTTGTTGCAGCACACTTCTTAGGGTCCGTTCTTTGGTCTTTCAGTTCTGCCACAATCCTTGGTCCCCTATTTTAAAAAATGCTGAAGTATGTTGGTTGCTTGCCTCTCTCCCCACTCCATAGATCGGTCAGGATTTTCTCCCCTGAGCAGAGGAAAGCCGAATCTGCTCCTTCCTACTCCGACACCATCTTTGTTTGTCTAGTATTATTCTTTCCACTCCAAATTTATCTCTCCTGCACTACATCTTCTGCTTTTTTTTCTTTTTTTTTTTTTGATCTTGCAAGTTACTGTAAATTTGTATTATCTTTTTCTCACTTGTCTGACATTTTTTATTTTAATAGTATTTTGGTATTCTTTTGTTTTCTGTGTAACCTTCTTTGCTTGCCTGGTTATACTGTTATTTGATAGGTTCCCCCTGGTATCTCAGTCACAGTCTGTTGATAATTTACTTTCTTTCATCTGTGTTCCATTAATACACCTCTCAAGGTTCTATACTCTCTATTCTTATTATCTAGATCTCATCGATTGTGCCACAAAACTGTCGCTTTACTATTACTGCTAATAAGACCAAGTTCATACAATTGTAAATACTACTCAATGCCGCTACCTGATCTCAGCCCACTTTACAATTTCCTGAACTATACTATTGTGGGGGTTGTCTCTATTCTTTTACACACTACTACTATTTACTAATCTTTATTCAAACGCCACCTTAGAATCTGACCTCCCACAGCCTCACAGCTTTCTAGATCCAACTAACAATCCTCTCAACCACAATAAGAGTCTTACCCTCTTTCCATCCTTTCTAAAACATTGATAGTGGGGTGAAGGATCACAGTTAACACTATAAGGAGCCAAAGGATAACCCATCTCTTCTCTACTGGCTGCTAATGTAAATATCATAGTATACTGTCTTACTGTCTTAAACCATTTTGTCTTATTCCTCCAACTGATCAGAAAAAAGAGTAAGGGGAAGTTGTGAACATCAGGATACATGAAGGAGACTGCACCACTGAATCTCACAAGTATTCTACCACAGAAGTTCAGACCATAATTACAGGGTACCAGAACAGATAAATTTAAGAAACAGAGGCTAACAAGAAGAAACCCACAAACAATGAGAAAACAAAGAAACAATCCCAAAATGAAGGGAAACGAGGAAGCCTCAGGAAAAATCTA